>NC_091994.1:39951448-40551448 GCF_044704955.1 Pristiophorus japonicus
CTTATGTATTCCATCAGTATCGGTGCCCTTGAAAAAAATCTCACGTTAGTCCTCAGAATCCCACCACGATCAGTCCCAACACCAACATCATTAAACACACCAGCATCACCAATAACAACACCAACCTTCTCCGCAATCACCTGATGCTGCACAGGACAGAGGGCATCAGCACCTGACCACATTGCTGCCTGGGAGACCAGGGATGGCCTCACCATGGCCACATTTACTTCACTTGATGCTGTACACACTGGTTGCCACATGACGTGCCAGGTTGGCACCACCCCACAGCTATACCATAAAGCATCCCTACAATGCCTAAGCCATTCCTTTCACACTCATCAGCATTGCTGGGATACTATTATGTCCCACCATTCACTACAACTCAATAAGCCACTTCCAAAGGAGCACACAAATCTGTCCAAGAAGGCAAAGTTTTGAAAATAAAGATTTCAATGTTTGACAACATTTTAACATAAACTTTACATGAACATTGGCTAAAAGACACAAGTGCCTACACTTGTGTTGTTAATTGGTATGATTGGACAAGGATGAGGATGAGTGTGAGGGGTGGCTAGTGAAATGGGGAAGTGATGATGTAGATAGAGAGAGAGGGAAAGGTGGAGGTGTAAGGTCAGTTGGTGTGAGTAAGGATGTGCAGGAGTAGGGTAGGGAAGGCAGAGTGATGGGGATGTGATGAGAGGCACAGCAGGATGAGGTTGTGTGTGGCTTTGCAGTAACGTTTTGTGATCTACTGAGATCATTGAAAGGTTTGTGCCACTGCAGCCAGGTCCTCCTGACGACATCCCTGCTTGTGCCCTCCTGTTGCAATGTGCAACCAGGCTGTGTTGGTCTCCTGGGGAGGTACCTTCCGCTCTTTGGAAGGGAAGAGAACCTCCCTATGTGCTGTGACTCTCTCCATATGCATCTGGAGGGAGTCATGGGAGAACCTTGGTGTAGCCGTGCACCTCTGTGCTGTGTTTGTCAGTGTTTGCAGCACCTCAATGCTGTAGAACACTTACAGCACAACTATCAAAATTAATGTGGACATGGTCCCTTTAAGGAAACCGGCTGATGACATGCTTCCTTTTAATTGACCGGGAACCTCACAGGGTGGGCTTAACAAGCCCAATCAAGGTAAAATGACTTCAATAGAGCGGGATGAAGCTGCTTAATAACCTGCACCCGAAGTCGCCCACCTCACTCCCGACCCGATAGGAAAAGTTGCAGCCTATGTCTTCACAGAAACAATAGAGCAATCAGAGGCTGGACATTCCATGCAACCAGCTAGAAATACCTCATCAGGCACCCTGTCGCAGTTCCAAGACTTGCAACAGCCCAGATTACAGTCACTCGATGGGATGAGTGAAGCATTGAGTGGAATCACTGAACATCAGAGAACCACAATAGGAAGAGTAGGAGGAGGATGAAGTTGTGGCCTCTCATTCAAGGGGAGAGAGAGCCTCCTCCAGCAAGCTCTGCACAGGAATGTATTCAGATTTTCATGACTCCACATTAAAAAGAAGAATGCTTTCAGAGCATGTTGCAGTCAATGGGTGATCTGGTCAGCTGCTTCTGCACCATATGACAAGTGTGGAGGAGTAAATACCCTGTATATGTGAGGTGATGAGGCACAGTATTTAATGCACGTGGATCTCCTTGGAGTGCGTAGCAGCTCCAGAGCTAGTTACTGCACCGTCTTTCATGGCTGAGGTCTTGTTGTCAACCTTAGGTGTAATAGAGCTCCACTTAGTGGACTACTGTGGTAATGCAACTACTGATGTATAACAATAAAGTCACGTGATATACCATGTGTGTCGTGTGCCGTGATGTCGTAAAGACGATATCTCATTGGCGACATTGGATCGGATTTCTGGATTCCTGTTGGTGGATGATCTAGCCAAGCAACAGAGAATCTTTGAGAGGTTGTAACCTTAGGTTCCCTCATGAATGCTCAAACTACTGTGGTACAGCTCCTTGGCTGCACTTTGGAAGCCTCCCTGGATAGGCTCACAGAAGAAGTAGCTCAAGCAAGGAGGGGACAGTGTTTGTCGTGCACACTGCCCAACCTGCCATGTGCTCTGATAACCTTCAGACCTAAAGCGGCAAGGAAGCCAGCAGAAAGGAAAGTTTGGAACAGACCACGGATATTGGTGCTCCCTTGAAATTGGCTGCAGTTCTATTGCTATTAGTTTTCCCCTCATGACTCCACAGGGGCCTGAAAGCAGGCATGGCCAGGCAGCCCTGCAGCAGCAGAAGTACAACAGTCTGAAGCCGGCCCAGCTGTTGTGTCAGCTCACAGAGACTGAGAGCCAGTTCAGGTCCCAAAATCTGACAATCATCCCCCTCCCCTCTTCCTGCACCAGGGAACCAGTTGGATGAACTACCAGACTGATGCTGAACACTTTGTGCTTGAGTACAAAGGAAACCTACTCTTACATAAGGAATGCACAGTAGTGGAAACAGCTAGATTGACAATGACCTTGGAATTCTGTAAAATTCATGTTTTGCAGTCAAATCATGCTTTGTGCAGGGTATTTTTATACATCAAGATGATCAGGTTGCTGTAATATATGTAATTTGGGGAAGAGGTTCTATAGATTGATAGTAGTTTGATTTCTCATGAGTGTTTTTATTGTACACAATGATTAGGAGGGAGGGATGGAATGCCTGAGTTACAATGGCTGAAATGGCCAGTCGAAGGTCTACACAATAAGGTTTCTCTGGATGCCTCAACTAGA
Source organism: Pristiophorus japonicus (assembly GCF_044704955.1). Lineage (NCBI taxonomy): Eukaryota > Metazoa > Chordata > Chondrichthyes > Pristiophoridae > Pristiophorus > Pristiophorus japonicus. The sequence goes on from NC_091994.1 coordinate 39,954,187, forward strand.
ATGAACTGCTTTTTGTCTCCTCATGTGTTGTACGATCCTGTTTCTGCTCTGCCCGTTCAACATCTGCCTCCTTCAGGCGGATGCCCTGCTGATTGCCAGGTTATGGAGAAGATAATAGGCCGAGATGATCCTCGACACCAATGGTGTTTTCCTTGGTGACTGGTGGAAGGACTGAGCATCGTTGTACCTCCTCTCCACTGCAGGAGATGGCGAATGCAGGGAAGCTATGAGCCATCGCTACCAGGGTTCCTTCGCAGCCAGCCCCTAGACCCTTGCCCTTCGTCAAGAATTTGGGCGATTCTCAATTGAGAAAGGATAAAAACATTGTGGTGAGCTGCCGGGGAACTTGGCATTCACCTGAATTACTTTATGCTGATGATTACAGATTATCAGCACACTGATGGGTAGTACCCCTTATGATTCTTGTAAGAGGCACTGCTGTCAATTGGAGCTTGCAGACCCACATGGTGGACCGTTAGTTACATAAAGGGAAAACAAGTGAGACAATAAAAACCAAGGGCATCTGCTTGCTGCCCCCTGACATCCATGGAGTAAACTATGTGGTCAATTGCCCAAATAAATGGGGCATCGGTGATCTCGCTGAGGCATCAGCGCACTGGGGACTGGGTGATGCTGAGACTGCCACCCATGGCCCCCTGAAACCTTTCAGTTCAGTTGTTACTTTCACTACAACAACAACTTGTATTTATATAGCGCCTTTAACATAGTAAAATGTCAACAGTAACAGCAGTGTTATAAGACAAAAAAATAAATTTGATACTGAGCCAGATAAGAAGAAAGTACGGCAGATGAGCAAAAGCTTGGTCAACGAGGTAGGTTTTAAGGAGCGTCTTGAAGGAGGAAAGAAAGGTAGAGAGGCGGAGAGGTTTAGGGAGGGAGTTCCAGAGCTCTGGGCCGAGGCAACAGAAGGCACGGCCAGCAATGGTTGAGTGATTACAATCAGGGATGCTCAAGAGGGCAGAATTTGAGGGGTGCAGACATCTGCAACTGAAAGCGGTGGAGGCTCTGGACTGACCTCTTCCAACAGGTGAAAGATCCCTTGTACTCACTCTCTGTTAAGCCACAGCCTCTTTACCAACGTTCCCTCTCAGCTACGGCTGTCTGCTGGTCCTGCGCAATCCGGGACTGGCTTTTCCAATGTTATATTTTGCCCATGCGGGAAACGGTGAACAAATAAATATGAGGGCTCCTTACACGTGCTCCTCTCAGCGGTCCAGAAATGTCAGCTTGGTCTGTAAACCCTCTCAACTGGATACTTTTCACAGTGCCATCTCTGATGGAGCCAGTTGCCCATGACCTGTAACGGGTGTTGTTATGTGCAAATAATCTCTCAAATCGTTGTGGTAATAACTTGCTGCTTTTGTTTCCAGACCCTTCGCAACATTCCGTCAAAGAATAACAAAGCAATACAGGAGAAGGCCTTGGTGTGTAATTGCTGTAATGTGCTTCCTCATATCAAGGGCCATCTCGTGTTGAGTGAACAATGTGCAAGTGCCATACCTATCAGGTGCTGCACCCGCTAACTGGGGAGCATCTTCCTATGGCATCATAAAAGCGTCAAAAATGTCTGATTTGCATTGCTGCACCACCATGGAGGAGCCCTCAATGTTTATGGCAGGATATTGGTGAGCAGCGATGTCAGAGTAGAGAACTGGTGGTACAGGTTTCTGTCTATATTCCCCTTTTACTATGCTTCTTTTATAGGTTGTTAGATCTCTTAATTTTAATGAAATACGAACTCCGATGGTAGTTTTAACTTTTTAATCTTGGCAGAGAGTAACAAGCTGCTGGCTGATTGCCAGTTTCTTTGTCTTACTGAAACCACATGGTCAAAATGGCTGTATTTATACCTGGATCAATTTACAGAAAAGAACTCGCCTTCTTTGACTTTATTGACTCACTACCCAAGGTCCGAAAATATCAAGTTGATTGATGACTTAACGCAATGTGGCTGAAATGCATGTAGCATCTCTGACTTGTTGTCTGTGAATTTTCACAGCCTGACTAAATGCAGCCTGTTTGAATTCTCTATCATAGGTGCTCTTGGGGAGCTAGGGCCAGGAAAATTGCCCATGTTAACTACTAACTTTGCCATTATCTCAGATCCCCTTCTACTTCACCTTCTGCTATTTCTACATCATCCGTAGTTCACTGTGCCATCCATTTTCCTGTCAATGTTTAGTAGCATGTATGCTGACGACACCCAGCATTACCTCACCACCGCCTTTCTCAACCCACAAGCTGTTCCAAGATTAATGTGTTCACTTACACTACAATCCCTGAAAACCAAGGAGGACCTGAAGGAGTGAGGGAGGAGGTCAGTGGGAATATGTGTGTGTGTGTGTGTGTGTGTGTGCTAGGCCCATGCAGCAGAGCCTGGTCTCCAATTGTCTTGGGCCCCCTTGCCATTGGACCAAGACCTTGCTCTGTCAAGTTCGTGTGGTAGCTAGTGTGCAACGACCACCCCACGTTAAAAGAATTCACGCACAGACATCTGCTTCTTCTCAACCCCTTCCTTGCCTCTGACTTGCATGCTGCTTGACCAACATCCTGAATTGGATGATCAGAACCCTGTCTCTGTTCCCCACTAAAAGTCTGTCCCTAGCCACCGACTCCATATTTTTCTCAGGCCATTATTTGAGGCTGAGCCAAGCCATTCGCAACCTTGGCACCTTATTCACCCTGAGCTTCTGACCCCATATCATCTCCATCACTAAGACCGTCCACTTCCACCTCGGTAACGTCTCTGCCCCTGCCTCAGCTCATCTGCTGTTGAAACCCTCATCCATGCCTTTGTTGCCTCTAGACTCGACCATTCCTGGCCGGCCTCCCGAAAACTTGAGCTCATTCAAAACTCTGCTGCCCATAACCTAACTCACATCAATCCCCATGCACCCATCACCCCTGCGCTTGCCGATCTACATTGGCTCTCGGTCCAACAATGCCTCGATTTAAAAATTATCATCTTTGTTTTTAAATCCCTCCATGGCCTCGCCCCATCATTATCTCTGTAACCTCCTCCAGCCCTATAACTCTCTGAGATCTTTGCTCTCCTCCAATTATGGCCTCTTGCACATGCCCGATTTTCACCACTCCACTGTTGGTGGCTGTGCCTTCAGCTGCCTAGGCCCTAAGTTCTGGAATTACCTCCATAAACCTCTTCACCTCTCACTCTCTCTCTCTCCTCCTTTAAGATGCTCCTTAAAATCTACCTCTTTGACCAAGTATTTGGCCACCAGTTCTAATATCTCCTTATATGGCTCGGAGTCAAATCTGGGATTCCCACTGATTTTCCACCACAGCTTCACTGGGAAATCATAACTCTCGCAGAGAGTCTGACTCCTACTCTTCTTTTAAAAGCATGCAATGGTCTCTACCTGAACTGCGCTCTGGGTAAAGAGATTGCTCCTAATCTCTCTCCTCAATTTCTTAGTGACACTTTTAAATTGTTGACCCCTTGTCACTGACTCACCAAACAGAGGAGATAGTCCTTCCTTACAAAAACCGTTACCATTTTTGAAAACCTCCTAAATCTCCTTTTAGCCTTCTCTGCTCCAGTAGTAACAGTCCCAGAATGAGGTTGCACTGATATATCAGTTGCTCCTCCCGTTCAGACAGTTGTAGCATGTTGGCTTGCTTTCAATCCATTGGGACCTCCCCATCATTCAGCAATTTCATCATGATGATTGTCTGCACTTCACAAATTCCCTGGGATACATACCATCCATCCCCAAGGATTTGCCTGTTATGAGCCCTTGTAAGCCATTGTAGAGCCTCTGCTTTGTTGATGTCAAAGTCTATACATCTGCACTGATTATTTCTGTTCGTGCTGAAGTTTTTGCTAGTCAATACTTCGAGGAAATAATCCTCGATTTTGCAAGTATTCTGTGCTCATTGTTCATTTAATTTCCTTCAGGATTCTTTAAAAGTTCTCAACTCTTTCCTGATGGTCCTAAAGCTATTATGGCACTGGAAGAAATTCTTGTCGGTGTGTCTAACCTCTGCATCTATGCTAATTTCCAGTGCCCTTTTAAGTTGCTGATTACCCTTTAGATGTGCTTCTGAAATTTCCTGTTATCTTCCCAGGTTTAATAATGCTAATTTTTCCATTTTGGTCTTTTTTAAATGCACCCACTTGCTAAGTTTAGGTAATGTATTTGACCCACATGTTCCTCAGTATGCGTCTTTGACCGTATTACATTTTTCTCTCTACAGAGGTGTTAATAAATCATTTCTCCAGTCAATCTATTTTAGCTCTGCCCTCACTGCACTTGCAGCTGACCTTTTTGAAACAGTGTACCTGAGTATTGGTTGTCAGCAGTGTTTAATCCTGAATCATGTCAAATTTAATCATGTGGTCAGTCACTATCACTAAGAAACGCCACGATTTCCATTTTCGCTATGCTGTCAGGATCGGTTAACATAACCAAGTCAAGATCAGAACTGTCCTCGTGGCTGCCCTGAAGCACTGGTCATTGAGTAATCGCGCATTGCATTTGCTAATTCTGACTCTAGACATTTGGCCGTTCCCAATGCATATTTGAATTGGTTGATTGAAGCAAGGGGAGATTCGGATCAGCTCAGCTGCACTGCCAGCCATGGCCAACAACCTTGCTGAAAGGCAGTGCCCAGGTCAACACAGGAAGAATGCCAACTTGGACAAAGGGTAGGCATTGATTGTGAAACATACCTCAGCCCTCGGAGGGGAGGAAATCAGAAGGAAGAATAAATAGGATAAGTGATGTCTGTTCTCAATCTTGCATCGGATGCACAGATGCATTTTATTCCTTGAGGAGGGGGAGAAACAGAAGCCACAATGATTCACATCTTGAGTGAACCTACTGGTCTCGTCTGATCACTCAACCATGTAAATACAAGCATGTTAAACCATCAAGGTAAATGAAATCATTTCCCACCACTCAATACTTGAAGGAAATTCTCACCTCATTCTAATCAAGTCAAAGCTGCAAGAGAATGACTAATATTTACACATCTAGAATAGTCGTCAGAAAGCTGCACTAAATCAGGAACGATGGGCTAGAATTTCCCCAGTTTAACGCACGTTTTAACACGATTTTTTTGTGTTAAAAGTGCTTTTTTGTTCTTAAAATTGTCATGCATCTCACATTACTGTATATAACTGTATCTTACCATGCTATACATGACTGTAACTGGATATGACCTGTAACAATAAGCATACCTTACCACCAGGGGTGCACTTGCAGGAGACACTCCATACCTGTCCCACTGTGGTATATAAAGTGCAGCACTGGAGAGCTGGAATTAAAGGTGCAGGTCCTGAGTGACCTTGACATCAGCATGTGTCTCGTGTAAGTCAGTACATTAGAGTCAGGACTTAACAGTGGCGACGAGTTACGGGATTACAGAATCCACAGAATGGCTACCAACAGCTCAGATGTGAAATACAATGCTGGAGACAATTGGGATGACTTCATAGAAAGGCTCCAGTAAAGCTTTGTGACCAAAGACTGGTAAGGCGACGATAAGGCAGACAAAAGAAGAGCCCATCTCTTGACCAGCTGTAGCTCGAAAACATACGCTTTAATGAAAGACCTGCTGGCACCCGAGAAACCAGCAAGCAAGTCGTTTGAGGAGTTGAACACACTGGTGAGAGACCACCTGAAGCCAGTGAGCAGCCTACACATGGCCAGACACAGGTTCTACAACTACAGACGCTGTGTGGGCCAAAGCATACCTGACTTCGTGGCGGAACTTCGGAGGCTGGCTAGTTCATGTGAGTTCCCCGATGAACTAAGGAGAGAAGTATTGAGAGACTTTTTTATTGAAGGAATAGGCCACGCAGGCAAATTCCGAAAGCTTATAGAGACTAAGAACTTGACTCCAGAGGCAGCAGCACAGGTCGCACAGACGTTCTTGGCAGGCGAAGAAGAAACGAGGCTGAACTATACTTCGGGTATGGCAACCAACGAGGCATCGGAACAAGGGGTTCACATTGTGAAACAAACTGCTACCCCCACGCACAGACAAAGGCAGGAGAGCAGGCCTTCAACAGCAGACAGTGGCGCCAGAAGCCATCAAAATCAAGGGCCACATGAACGGCCGATCACACCTCATCAACCCACAATGCGAGCAATCAACAACAGATTGAGAGAAGCTCAAGGGAGATCAGTCAGACGCAGCTCATCCTTCGGAAACAATGGAAACGGTCTGTGTTGGAGATGTGCAGGAAGGCACTCAACCAGGGTGTGTCGATTTCAGCATGCCATTTGCAGAAACTGCAACTACACAGGGCATCTGGCTCGCATGTGCAGGAAAACAGCAGCTTGGCTGGTATACGAATCGGAAGGGTCGGAAAGCGGACCAGAAGACGGTTGGAACAGTGCACGGGACGCCGAGGTATAGCGGGTTAACACGATCAATGTCCACTGTTCTTACACCAAGACGCCTCCAATTATGATGAGGGTTCTACTCAATGGTATACCCGTCAACATGGAACTGGACACGGGGGCCAGTCAGTCCCTCATGAGCATTTAACAATTTGAACAGCTGTGGCCGCACAAAAGCAACAGACCAAAACTCACAAAGATCGACACCAAACTAAGGACCTATACTAAAGAAATCGTCCCAGTCCTTGGCAGCGCCATGCTCTCAGTCACACACAAAGGGATGGTGCACCGACTTTCCCTGTGGATTGTCCCCGGGGATCTCCCAGCCCTGTTGGGGAGAAGCTGGCTAGCAGAACTTAGTTGGAAATGGGATGATGTTCACGCCATGTCGTCAGAGGAACGGATCTCCTGCTCAACAGTTCGAAGCTGTTTTGAACATCTCTTTCAGCCAGGTGTGGGCACCTTCAAAGGGGCTAAAGTTAGAATCTACATCACACAGAATGCCAGACCGGCCCATCACAAGGCTAGAGCTGTGCCTTATGTGATGAGGGAAAAGATTGAAAATGAACTGGACCGGCTTCTGCAGGAAGGCATAATTTCTCTCATGGAATTCAGCGATTGGACAAGCCCCATCGTCCCCGTCATGAAGCCTGATGGATCCGTGCAAATCTGTGGGGATTACAAGTCTACCATAAACAGAGTCTCCTTACAGGACCAATACCCGCTGTCCAGAGCGGAGGACTTATTTGCCACGTTGGCTGGAGGAAAACTTTTCTCGAAACTTGACCTCAAATCTGCGTATATGACGCAAGAACTGACCAAAGAGTTTAAGCTATTCACCACCATCAACACACATCGAGGCCTTTTTGTGTACATTCAATGCCCATTCAGCATCAGGTGGGCAGCTGCTATATTCCAGCGCAACATGGAAAGTCTGCTCAAGTCCATCTCGGGGACGGTTGTGTTTCAAGATGACATACTCATCACGGGCAGGGACACCGACTCTCATCTCCGCAATCTTGAGGAAGTACTAAGTCGATTGGATCGGGTAGGCCTAAGAGTTAAGAAATCCAAGTGTCCGTTTCTCGCGCCTGAGGTTGAATTTTTGGGCAGAAGGATTGCCGCTGGTGGAATCCGCCCAACAGAATCCAAAACCGAAGGGATTCGCCTGGCACCCAGGCCCCAGAATGTCTCGGAACTGTGCGCCTTTCTCGGACTACTCAATTACTTTGGGAACTTTATGCAGAACTTGAGCACACTGCTGGAGCCTCTCCACGTGCTACTCAGAAAGGGGTGCGATTGGTTTTGGGGGGACGCCCAAGAACGCGCCTTTAATAAGGCATGCAATCTTCTATGTTCCAAGAATATTTTTGCCTTTTTTGACCCAGGTAAAAAGTTAGTCCTTAAGTGTGATGCGTCAGCGTACGGGGTCAGGTACGTTTTACAGCACGTCAATGATGCGGGTAAATTGCAGCCCGTTGCTTATGCCTCCAGGTCACTTTCGCGGGCAGAGCACGGGTACGGTATGGTTGAGAAGGAGGCACTCGCGTGCGTGTACGGTGTCAAAAAGATGCACCAATACCTTTTCGGGGCCAAGTTTGCGTTAGAAACCGACCACAAACCCCTCACATCCCTACTATCCGAGTGCAAGGTAATCAAAGGCAACGCCTCGGCGCGCATTCAGCGGTGGGCACTCATGCTGGCGGCTTACGACTACACAATAAGGCACAGACCAGGCACAGACAACTGTGCCGACGCGCTTAGCAGGCTACCCCTGGCGACCACAGAAGAGTCCGACGAACAGGACTGTGAGATGGTCATGGTAATCAATGCCTTTGAATCCACAGGTTCGCCCATGACGGCTCGCCAAATCAGAGCCTGGACGACCAGCGACCCCACGTTATCTCTAGTTAAAAGATGCATTTTAACCGGTAACTGGGCAGAGGCTCGCGATGCTTGCCCCGAGGAGGTCAAACCCTTTCATAGGCGCATGCATGAACTCTAACTACAGGCAGACTGCCTGATGTGGGGCAGCCGAGTAGTTATGCCCTTACGAGGCAGGGAGGCATTTGTCCAGGAGCTCCATCGCGAGCACCCGGGGATCGTTCTCATGAAGGCCATAGCCAGATCTCATGTCTGGTGGCCTGACATTGACGCGAACTTGAAACTCTGCGTCCGTCGGTGCACCATTTGTGCCCAACTCAGTAATTCCCCCAGGGAGGGCCCCCTAAGCCCCTGGCCCTGGCCTACCAAACCGTGGTCGCGGGTACATGTAGACTATGTGGGCCCATTCATGGGCAAAATGTTCCTCGTAGTCGTTGATGCATTTTCAAAATGGATCGAGTGCACCATTTTAAACTCGAGCACCACCTCCACCACTGTGGAGAGCCTTAGAACCATGTTTGCAACGCACGACATTCCTGACATATTGGTCAGTGATAATGGTCTGTGCTTCACCAGCGCAGAATTTCACAATTTTATAGTTGATCACGGTATAAATCACGTTAAGACGGCACCTTTCAAGCCGGCCTCCAATGGCCAGGCAGAGCGAGCAGTGCAGATCATTAAACAAGGCATGCTCAGAATCCAAGGTCCCACGCTGCAGAGCCGCCTGTCGCGACTGCTGCTGGCATACAGATCTCGTCCGCATTCATTGATTGGGGTTCCCCCCGCGCAACTATTGATGAAATGAACCTTAAAGACCAGGCTCTCATTAATCCTCCCAGACATGCATGAAATTGTTGAGGCTAAGCGTCAAAAGCTAACTGAGTACCATGACCAAAATTCAAGGGGGAGATGGAATGAGATAGGGGACAAAGTGTTTGTGCTAAACTATGGCCGGGGTCCCAAATGGCTTGCAGGGACAGTAACAGACAAAGAGGGAAACAGCTACTGGTTATACAAATGGACAATGGCCAAACCTGCCGGAGGCATGTAGACTAAGTAAAAAGTAGATTCACTGATAACACTGAAGAACCAGAGGCAGACTACAATGTGGAACTCACACCACACCTGGTGGACAGACAGGTGGAACAACCTGAGGAAAGGGCAGTCTCAACAGACAGCCCAGGCGAGATACCAGCAATCACACCGAATGAAAAACAGGCACCAAGGCAAACAACTGAACCACAACTAAGACGCTCCACGCGAGAGTGCAGACCACCTGAGAGACTGAATCTATAAAGGCAATAAGATCTTGGGGGAGGGTGATGTCATGTATCTCACATTACTGTATATAACTGTATCTTACCATGCTATACATGACTGTAACTGGATATGACCTGTAACAATAAGCATACCTTACCACCAGGGGTGCACTTGCAGGAGACACTCCATACCTGTACCACTGTGGTATATAAAGGGAGGTCTCAGGCAAGTGCAGCACTGGAGAGCTGGAATTAAAGGTGCAGGTCCTGAGTGACTTTGACTTCAGCATGTGTCTTGTGTAAGTCAGTACATTAGAGTCAGGACTTAACAAAAATGAATTGCACAAAATTCCCCAAACTTTAAGAATGGCATTTTCAAAATATCGCCAAACAGTGGATCGGCAATATGCAACGCGAAAAAAAAATGCACCGCCTAAGTTTGGCCATTTGGCAAACCCGTTTTTGGGAAAAAAACGCTCGAGAAAAGCGGGCTTTTCAGCCTCAGAAACGTCGGTAAGTAGGAAGACCTGCAAAGAAGGTAAGTTAAAGTTTTTATTTTTAATTCTTTTGTAACAATTACTTAGCTAAGGGTCTTGTAAATGTTTTGTGATTTTTGATTTTTTTGTTTTTTGCAATTTTTTTTTGTGTTTTCTCCCTTCCTCGGGGCTGCATTTTTGGCGATGATAGGCCTCGGGCTAAAGTTGGTCAGATCGCATTTTTTAACACCAATCGTCATGCAATGCTGTTTTTTAACGACAGGCTAATTTTGTAGCCAAATTTACCCCCTTAAAAAAGGCAACATTTTTATTATTTATTCACTAAAAATGACGTTATTTATCAAATAAAGACAGGCTGGGGAATTTCTAACCCGAAGCTGCTTTAATGTCCAGAACAGATTTAATACTGGAATAGTACTGATGAATTATTACAATACACACTTTAATTTTGGGGGGCAAACGGTTGGCTTGGCTCAGTGGTAGCACTCTCGGCCTCTGAGATTTTTGGTTGAAGCCCCACTCCAGAGACACTTCACTGCAGTACTGAAGGAGTGCTGCACTGTCAGAGATTCCTTCTTTTGAATGTGACTTTAAACCTTGGCCTCAAATACCTGCTCAGGTGGATGTAAAAGATTCCATGACACTAGTGAGTTAATTTCTGTTGATCATTTCTGGCTGCTGGTATTATTATCATCATTATCATAGGCAGTCCCTCAAAATCGAGGAAGACTTCCTCAGGTGACTGAACAGTCCAATACGGGAATTACAGTCTCTGTCACAGGTGGGATAGACAGTGGTTGAAGTGGGTGGGGAGTCTGGTTTGCTGCACGCTCCTTCCGCTCTCTATGCTTGAGTTCTGCATGCTCTTGGCTAAGAGACTCGAGGTGCTCAGCGCCCTCCCGGATTCTCTTCCTCCACTTAGGGCGGTCTTTGACCAGGGATTCACAGGTGTCGGTGGGGATGTTGCATTTTACCTAGGAGGCTTTGACGGTGTCCTTGAAACGTTTCCTCTGCCCACCTGGGGATTGCTTGCCGTGTAGGAGTTCCAAGTAGAGTGCTTGCTTTGGGAGTCTTGTGTCGGGCATGCGAACAATGTGGCTCGCCCAACCGAGCTGGTCGAGTGTAGTCAGTGCTTCGAAGCTGGGGATGTTGACCTGGTCGAGAACACTGATGTTGATGCGTCTGTCCTCCCAAGTGATTTGCAGGATCTTGCGGTATATTCAAGATGGCGGATGCAATTGTAGCTCCCGAGGGAGCTCTCCCTGAACAAAAATTCTTCCCCAGACAGAAAATTCTACACTCTATTAAACCTATATACATCTGCTGCCATCCTTTACCTCGCTCTCCTTCAATCCCCCCCCTCCCACTGTTTGAGACCCCCCGGCTCTAAAAGTGGGTGCACTTCGACCCCCAAAGTATTTTGTTACCCCTAAAACCCGTGCTGCAAGGGCCCACTGCCCATCTCCCATCCCCCAATCAAGACTTACCTTCCAAATTGACCTCCCTGCTGCCAAGTCCCTCCACTGGACCTTCACTTCTCGCTCCCCACTGGCCGACTCAGCTGCCCCAACCAATCACCGGCGATCTCAACGCGGTGAGCCTCTGACCTGCTCAAACCACAGGTTTGGGCCCTATCTTCTATCCTCGTCTTCCTGCACAAGCCTTCCCCCCTTCGGGCCTCCATCCCTCCGGCGATGTCTGGGCTGGTATTATGGTAGATAGCTGACCCCTGTGATCAACTGCATGATTTGAACTGAATTACTCTGAATGTATGTTTTGAACTTTATTAATATCAGGCTTTATTATGATGCATGTTACCAAAGAACTGGATATCCTGTACTTGTTGGAATTTTTCACATAGCCAAGATCTTGTTGAATTGTTTTGACATGTTCCATCTATAAACAGAGCTTCCAATAAAGTGTTGATACAGGTCATTGAATGAAGCCCGAACTATTTGACTATGGTCCTCATCCATCTCACAGATCTATTTAAAATAAAACTTTTATGTAAAGGTACAAACTACAAATAAAGAAAATATATTTGTCATAAGCAGGGTTTAAATATAACAGAGGTCCCCAATGGCCACCCCGACCTGTGAGAGGACACCACTGCAGGTCGGGAGGATAAAGAGCTGGAGCATGCCACTACAACGTCCAGCACGAGCCGCTCCAAGTGTGCGACGACTTTGAGGTGGGCAACTGGGTGACATCATCAAAACCTAGGTCGCTATTTGGAACGTGGGCAGGAACATCGGCAGGGTACAAGGTACAGCAGAGGAGTGGGAAGGTCGGGGTGGATGAATGGCAAGAGATCATGACGGAGGTGCAGCGAATGACTGAGGTGGAGAAGCGGAGAGAGATCGAGGCAGAAATGCAGCAAATGGTCAGGGCAGAGGAGCGGCAAGAGATCGTGGCGGAGATGCGGTGAATGTTTGGTGCGGAGATGCGATGAGAGATCGTGGCGAAGGTGCGGTGAATGTTTGTGGCGGAGGAGCGGCGAGCGATCGTGACGGAAGTACGGCGAATGTTTGTGGCGGAGGTGCGGCGAGAGATCGTGGCTGAGGTGTGGCAAATGAGGCTATGGGGCCCAGAAGAGCCGAGGGCCCAGGGGCAGCATGGGCCAGCCCACACTGCGATATGTGTGCGCACTAGGTCTGTGCAGCAGAGCTGGTCTCCAGTCGTCCTAGTTAACCCTTGCCATTTCAAGCCCGTGTGGTGGCCGATGTGCAATGTGCAATTAAAAAAATCCACGCACAGGCATCTTCCACTCCTGGAGTTCAGGACTGGAACATCGGGTCCTTCATTAAAACATCTGCAAACTCATCCCTTTTGGTGTGGAAGCAAGTCATCCTCATTCGAGGGACCTCCTATGATGATGATGATGTATTTGGAGGTGCACTGGCTGACGTGGAAATGTGCCAGAAAGACAGTCAGGCCTCAGATTTGATCCCTGGTCTGAGCTGAGTTAGGTGACCTCAGAAAAAAACGACAAGGTAAGTATTACAATTGACCTCCCCCATACCTGAGTTGGGAATGGAAAAAAGAATCAGCCAGAGGTTCTGCTCCTAACTTCCCAGTGACTTCTGCTGGAAAGTGTGTACATGTAAACAACGCCACCAGTGGTGCCAAATCTCATCTTCCTTGCTAAGCCCAGATTGAGTGCCCAGCCCACCAGCTCAGACCATGAATGAAGCTTCTTTCTTTCTAGTCTATAAACATCTTCTCCCGCCGTTGGCAAAAACCTAAATCACAAATTGTGACTTGATAAACTATTTATGGAATGAGGGCAGATTTTGGCTGTAATGGTTTTGACACACACTGATGCATGAAGAGTGGACAGTTAAGTGGTATACCAATGGGTGACATACCCAGAGGAAGACCAATGACCATGGAATATTATCCCAGTACAAGTGGGGTTAGACGTTGTGATAGGAGGAACCCTAAGTTTCTATGGCAAATGATTCAGATGGGCTTGATAACAGCGGCCATGTATACTGACCTTTGTTAGCTGTTTTCAGCCAGGATGGTGGTTAGAATACAACAATTAGCTGGGCTCGGGCTGTGGGCGAATGAAAATCAGCCAGGATTCCTGCTTCCCGACAATATACATTGACCCCTGCTGCAAAGTATGTGTGGAGGGATATCAGGTGAAGAGAGCGATGCCCCCATTGTCAAATATCCTGCCAACACTCACTGTCCAGATTCACACTTGAAGAATGTGTGACGTATTGGCCAATGTTAATGTCCATGGATCCATATCCTGCATAGGTCAGTGCCTTCAGGAGAGCAACATTGTAGACCATTGCATCAGGTGCTAGCACCTTCTGTTCTATAAAGGATTACATAGAAGCTCAAAAAAAATGATAGATGTGAAAAATGAGGTCAAAGCTTGTGATGGATTTATTGTAAAGAAATATTGCAAATCTGACTAGTTCAGTGTTAAGGCTATTAAACGATGAATATATTCATAAAGACAGTATCTGACACCTGAGTCAGGAGATGAGGGTGCAGGGTGTTAAATTCAGTTTATTTGATGATCTCTAACCTGAAACAAATTGACAGTATTCAGTGAGCTTTACATCGCCCCCACCCCTGCCACTCCATCTATTTTCCTCATTTCACCAGTGTCAGCTGTGGCTCAGTGGGTAGCGCATGTGTTTTTTGAGTCGGAAGGTTGTGAGTTCTGATCTCACTCCAGGGACATAAACAAATACATCTAGGCTGACAGTCTAGTGTAGTGCTGAGGGATTGCTGCACTGTCAGAGGATCTGTCTTTCAGATGAGACATTAAACTGAAGTCCTGTCTGTTTTCTCAGGTGGACATGAAAAATCCCATGGCACTATTTTGAAGAAGAGCAGGGGAGTTATCCCGGTGTCCTCAATTAAAGCAATTATTTGTCTTTCAATTAACATAACAAAAACAGATTATCTGGTCATTATCACATTGCTTTTTGTGGGAGCTTGCTGTGCGCAAATTGGCTGCCGCGTTTCCCATATTTCAACAGTGACTACACTCCAAAAGTAGTTTATTGGCTGTAAAGTGCTTTGAGAAGTCCGGCGGTCGTGAAAGATGCTATATAAATGCAAGTTTTTCTTTCTTTCTTCTTTCTATCTGTATTCTTTTTCTTTTCTCATTTGCTGAAGGCGGGTGATCCGGGCTGGCACACAGTTGCCCCAGTGCCTCCCCCGAGTGCCCATACTTTAGACAGTGAAGGGATTCCAAGGCTCTACCACTGAAGTTGCAACAGCTGAGCAGGAGAACCTCGGTGGAAATTCACCCCTGAGTGTCAGTAAGATATGCAACTGTGAGGTCATTGTAGCCACCTCCATTCTGTCCTCATTTGAAGTGCACACACACACATACATAGATATATGCACACACTCACATATGCCAACACCATACACACATGCACACACACACACATACATGCACACACACACATAACACACACACAAACACACATACATACATGCTCACACCACGCACGCACGCATGCGCACACACACACATCACACACACGCACACATGCATACATGCACATACACACGTGCACACACACATGCACGCTGCATACATGCACACACACACACGCACACATACACACACACACAAACACACACACATACATGCATACACACGCACATATACATACACACATCACATACATGCACACACCGCACACCAACACACACACACACACACATACTTTCCAGCAGGGATTAATGGATAGCAATTAGGAATAGGAACCTTGGCCGATTCCCCCACCCATTCTGAGGGGGACTGAGGCCAAGTGTAGCCGCCCCTGCTGAAATGTGCTTGCCATTTGCAGACTGAGTATTGATCCTCGGGCCGACTGGCTGTAACACTCCAGAACAAATTGGCTCAGCCAGCTGGAGGTTAACGTAGAGTAAGATGGATCGCCCAGAAATAAGTGGGAAATCGTTTGTTGATTTGGAATTCATTGATAAAGAGCAGATTGATATGAAATATTATGATAATAACTCCATGGTAACCATATCTGGACTATCAACAATTTGCTTATATGTCTGATACTTTTCTTTTGCAAAGACGTAACCCTTTCAAGACATCATTTCAGCATCAATCTCCTTAAAACCTAGAAGATTAACCCTTTGACTGTCAGTAGCTTCACAGAATCGCCTGTCTGCCTGTGCTTACTGTGACGGGGAAACAAACACTAATATTACAGTCATAAATATTCTAACATACCCTGTTACTGGAATACTAGACTACTAAAATAACTTTTGAAAAAAGTAATGAAGAATGTAAACTTTAAGACCTGGATGTTCCTCCACTATTCTCGGCACTATAGCAGTGGTGGAACAGGGAAAATGGGATGTGAATCCCCGCACCTTAAAACACCACCAGAGGTTTTTTTTCATCCCCCCTAGCAGGGAACTCAGCCGCCCACCTTACTGGGCTAGGGAGCCTGGCCAATTCTCCTTCCTTCCCATTGCTGTACTGTCATCCCCAGGTAAGCCGAAAACAGGGATGGTGGTATTGATTGTGTTATGTATGTATGTAAACCTCACCAATGTCTAAGACTTGCCACAAGGGGGCACACCTGTGGGAAACCTAAGGGTCACCTGTACACCCTGTGGCATGCAGGTATAAAAGTTGATCCACCATGCTGCTTCCCCACTCTGGATGCTTTCCGAATCACTGTCCGTTAACCTCATGCTCCTGATGATGTGTAATTCTAACATCTCCTCGTCCTGCTGCTGTACTTCCAAGCCATGCAGTCTCTTTGGATTACTACTCATAGCTTTGAACGCTGGACTCATAGCTTTAAAAGCTGGTTTACCCTTCAGTCGGCATGCCTTCGCAAGATGCCCAGTCTTTCTGCAGAAGAAACACTCTGCCTTCATGTATGGACAACTTTGAGCAATGTGTTGTCCCAGGCACCTATAGCATGACTTCGACATTCCAGAATTTCCAGTTTCTGAAACTTTTGGCCCTGGCCGTCTTTTACTTTGAACCTGCAGGTGATTTACCTCGGTTGACTGACGACCGTAATCATTATTTAATTCTCGGGAATATTGTTCGGCCATGCTCATCGACCTCGCTGTCTGACAAGCAATCTCAAAAGTCAAGTCATCCGTCATCAATAACTTCCTTCTGATCGCATCATTTTTCACCCCACAAACAAAACGATCCCGTAATGCTCGGTTTTGAAAGTTTTCAAAATTACCGTGCATCGATAGCTTTTTTAATGCTATGATGTAATCACTGATACTTTCATCAGCCTTTTGATTCCGAATCCCGAAACGATAGCTTTCAGCAATTTCTAATGGTTTGAGGTTATAGTGCTTCTCCAGCTTCGTTAAAATCCCTTTAAGCGTTGTGTCCTTTGGCTCATCAGGCACAAGCAGATTTACAAGGGTTTCGTATAAGGCCGGACCTGCCACGGATAAGAAAATTGCTTTCTTCCGTTCCAACACAGCTTGGTTCTGGACTGCATTGTCTGGAACTTCGATTATGTTATTTGCAGTGAAATACATTTCTAGCCGATCCACATATGCTTTAATACGTTCCTGGTCATGTCTATATTCACCCAAATATCCGATTACACCTGCCATGCTTAATCTCTAGCTGTTCTCACCGTGTGCTGTAGTTTATCTTGGATTTTGTAGCTTTTTTTTTCAAAGACAGAAACTTCCAAAGTCTTCTGTCGGCTGGCTGAATCCTTCACCAACAAAATTTAAGCTTTAAACATCCGAAATCTCCATCCTCAGTCGCCAACTGTCATGTCTTCACAGAGCACACACACACAGCTCCTAACATGGAGGCTGCTTGGTCCGGAAGCTGCGGTAGTTGCCTGTCTGTTTATTATAACTCTGCAGCTGCAGTACACAATACGTCCACATCCACAGTATGGAGCTACAAGCATTACAAGCTTACAGCACTTACAGACATCACACTACATAACAGATTGTAGCCATGGTAAGCAAATCACCCGAAGGGACTGAAGCAAGAAGAAAGCCTACTGCTGGTCTCCTCTTCCTCTCTTCTTGCTTCTTTCTCAGCTATTTTAGGTAAAGATTTGAGGCAATCTTGGAGGTTCGGCAACCATATCCACCTCGCTTTCTTGTTTTAAGACCCTCCTTAATGCCTACCTCTTTGACCAAGCTTTTGGTCTCTGAGATCCCTGCTCTGGGGGAAAACAAAACTTGCGGTGCCATTTTAAGGTGCTGAGATTCCCACCATTTTCCCTGCTCCACCACTTCTTCTTTGGCTTGGTGTCCATTTGTTTCCAATTACACCTCTGTCTTGGGGCGTTTTTCTATGTGAAAGGTGTTTATGCAAGTTGTCATCCAATCATTTGAGCGTTAATTTTACTTACCTTAACTCTAAAAGAAATAAAACCGTTTTAAAATTAATTACTTCTTCTTCCTCCTAGCGTCCGCTGTCAATTTGTGGAGGTGGGAGCTGCTTTCAAAATATTGGATTTTCATTAACTGAAAATGAGCTTTAAAGGTTGTTTTTAATCCAATGGAAAGTGCGGAAATTGAAGATTGACAGTAAACATCCACAGGGCTGCAAGGCTTAGAAATCAGTACAGCTTCATACATTTAAATGAACTGCACATATGTCACTGCTGCCAATCACAAATATCACTCCCAGCATTGCTTTAGTGCCGACAAGCAGAGGGTGGTATGGGATTTTATTTTTAAATTCTGAAAAGGAACTTTGAGGCGTGAAACTTATCTTTTAATTTAAAAAGAAAACCTGAGTTTGCCTGTTTCTCTCTCAGTTGCGAATTAAATCTCAGCTTTCACTCGTGCGGAGATCTCAGAATCCAACTTCGTTAGCAGGTCATTAATTAGAGAGAAATACAAGCATTTTGATTCTCTCAGTTTTTTTTATTAAAAGGGATATTTCACTTTTTTGGGGGGCAATTACTCATATGGGCACAGTTTGAGGATGTAGCTCTGTGAGGTACGGAGCTAGTTGGGGCCTTATGATGGACTCAAAATAAGGCCGAAATGATGACTGTCCCAATCTCCCCGAGGATTAATTTACAAGCATACTGATAGCTTAAGAACACCTTTCATTTCTGAAAGGACTAACAAGGTTACAGAGAGGCAGGGTAAAACCGAGAGGACTCCTCCACCTCCCCACTCAATGGCATGATGTAAGGCCCAGACACTAGGCTTACTCAGTCACAGAATTATAGAATGGTTACAGCACAGAAGGAGGCCATTCAGCTCGTCGAGCCCGTGCCGGCTCTCTGCAAGAGCACGTCAGCTAGTCCCACTCCCCCGCCCTTTCCCCGGAGCCCTGTACATTTCTTTCCTTCAGGTACTTATCTGATTCCTTTTTGAAACCCATGATTGAGTCTGGCTCCACCACCCTTTCAGGCAGTGAATTCCAGATCCTAACCACTCCCTGCGTAAAATAGATTTTTCTCATGTTGTCTTTGGTTCTTCTGCCAATCACCTTAAATCTGTGTCCTCTGGTTCTCGACCCTTTCACCAATGGGAACAATTTCTCTCTATCTACTCTCGTGATTTTGAACATTTCTATTAAATCTCCTCTCAACCTCCTCTGCTCTAAGGAGAACCCCAGCTTCTTCAGTCTATCCACGTAACTGTAATCCCTCATTTCCTAGCTGCCTAAAATCTGTCTGCAGGACCTCATCTCCTAACACCCCCTTCAAAAAGATTAGAATTGGAACAAGAAACTTGAGGTGTACTTCTAAGGTTAGATTTACAGTGAAAATATCCAATTATTAAACCCACAGCTCTCTCCGGGGATAATGACTGCAAAGGAGGGCGAAGGGAAGACTTACTTTACCACAAGCTGAAATGTCTCAGCCTTGGATAGATGGAAAGATCAATGAAGAAGGATTTATCCTTCATCTCAAAGCCAAATTATTGACTGCATTTCAAAATCTTTCACAATGACTCATGTTTGACTGACCCAGTGGTTAGAACATTCCTAGTTGTGGCCAAGGCTGCTCATTACTGAACACTGTCAAATTAAAGTCCCCATTGAGTTCACTGTCTAATAAAAGTAATGTATTTTTTTTAACAACTGCAAATGTCACTGGTGCCTGAAATTCTCCTTGTTAAAATGCATCGGGGAAGTTCCGCAGATTAATTAAGATTAGGACATAGCCAATGTTAGCAGAACCTTCACTTGTGCAGAATTCATTTTCTAACAGCAAGACCTGAAGGAATTTTAAATTTTTCTGCCCTGTGAATATTACGGGAGGTTATGTTGGGCCGTTTAGTACTTGTTATTTAGGCGCTATGTCGCCAGCTAAGGTTTCAAAATGGGTTCCAAGATGTATGCACTGGAAGTGCGTAGGAAGCCATCTTGGTAAAGGGGTTTGTGCCCGCGCATTTAACATCCGCTGGCAGCATGCAGAGCAGGTAGATCACGATGCGAATCAGTGTGCAACACTGACCTGAAGCCACACTGCCAGTTTGGACCATATTCCAGCCAACGCTTCTCTTAACCTCGCACAGCTAATCATGATATTAAACAGCATGAAGGATCCCCCACCGGTGCTATTTAATGGGATCATAAAGTACTTATATGTTAGTTGCTGGATTAAAAACAGAAAATGCTGGAAATACTCAGCAGGTCAGGCAGCATCTGTGGACAGAGAAACAGAATTAACGTTTCAGCTCGACGACCTTTCATAGTTGCTGGATTATTTCTTCTGGCTGCTGGTATGTGTTTTTGGAGGTTTTCTATACTTGGCTAAAGTATTTAAATGCTCTACAGGAAGTTGTTTGGCTGGTCTTGCTGATTTTTATCGTGTCATTTAAAATATTGTGCTGAAAGAAGTTGCTTCCAGACATGGATGGCCTGGTAGGGCTTCCTCTTGGAATTGAACATGATTGGGAGAATGAAGAGAGGCCATGCAGAGCAGAACCAGCTGCTAGCAGAGGGAGGAGGAGAATGGGAGTAGGCACTCAGCAGGAGGCCATACTGCCAAGGGACTGTACAGAACAGTTCTCTTACCTCAACTTCAGCAAGCACCAATGCATGAGATGTCTTTGTTTCATAAAAGAGGTCATGACTGAAATCTGTCAACTGCTGCAGCCATAACTGCAGCCTCAAAGCAGGGAAAGGACGGCATTGCCTGTGGCCGTCAAGGTTGAATCGCTGCCAGTGTGCGTAAGCTGTGAGATGTAGGTGTGTGGCTTGCAATGGTGCTAAGTGTGTGAGGGTGAGGTAAAGCGTATGCATTGAAGGGTTGAGTATTGAATGATAGTGATTGTTGGCAGATGGGTGATGGGGGTGTAATGAATTGAGTGGTGGATAAATCTAGTGGTGCATTTGGTAGGCCTTGCCATTTGAAGATTAAACTTGACACTCATGTCTGATCATTAACCTTCCTGCACTGCATCCATATTTTTGGAACAATACTCCTGCCATTGACCTCTGTTGTTACTTCTTCCCAGTGCCTCCTGAGAAAATTCGAGGGCCCCCTGCCCCCCTGAGGATACAGGATGTCCCTCCTTCTCCCCACCTCCTACACCAAGGCTCCCAGTGCATCATCAGAAAACCTTGGTACGCGCCCTCTCACTGGTTGAACCACATTGACCAAATTCTTCCAGGTCAATTCACTTCCTGACACCACTTCCAGCATCCACAATGCACCACACCTTTAAGAGGTGTAGATTGCCTTTAAGTAGGGCTTGCTACTCACAATCTCAGGCCCCTTACTGATGCGTGCAGCCAATGAACAGTGCAAGTAGAGTTGGCTGCACGCAGCAATCATGGAAATCAGCAGGCAGTATGAATTTAACGTGCTGCCTGTAGCACAATGGGCCCAAGTTTCCGCCCTCTGGAAAAACGGCACATCTCGATAAGGTGCGCCGACTTTCTGGAAGAAAAAGGGCGCTTTTCGGCCTTTTGGCTAAGATCATGCATAACTGACCTGACAGGGGAGTAACCATGACCCCAACGTGGTTCTCCCTGGATCAGGAAGGTGATTCTCCTATGCTTTTTGGAAATAGGAGGTGGGTGGGGTGGCTTGACCCATCCACCTCCACGGAGGTGTGTGGGGGGCCTGACCCATCCACCTCCATGGCACGAACCTGGTATTGCAGTACTTCCAGGAACGGTGCAGTGGCTCTAGGCCTTTTGGCTAAGAGCATTGGCGCAGAGTGATCCTTGATGTGTGCAAGGTGACCTCTGGCGTTTGTAATCTGACAAGATGATCTGACAAAGAATTGGAAAGATTGGCAACGAATTTAAAAAAAAAGGGCGCTTCTCGGCCTTTTGGCTAAGATCATGTGTAACTGACCTGACAGGGGAGTAACCATGACCCCAATGTGGTTCTCCCTGGATCAGGAAGGTGATTCTCCTATGCTTTTTGGAAATAGGAGGTGGGTGGGGTGGCTTGACCCATCCACCTCCACGGAGGTGTGTGGGGGGCCTGACCCATCCACCTCCATGGCACGAACCTGGTATTGCAGTACTTCCAGGAACGGTGCTTGGGCTCTAGGCCTTTTGGCTAAGAGCATTGGCGCAGGGTGATCCTTGATGTGTGCAAGGTGACCTCTGGCGTTTGTGATCTGACAAAGAATTGGAAAGATTGGCAACGAATAAAAAAAAAGGGCGCTGAAAACTTACCTTGTGATTCTCCGGTCTCCTCGGGACGTCTTCGTGCTCGGCGTGGTGCAGCACAAGGGGTCGGGGGCGGAGCCAGGTCCCTGCGCTGAAAACAGTGCCAGGACCTCTGCACATGCGCGCTAGAGTATGCGTGCACGTGCAGTAGCTCCAGGCTCCCGAGGCTGCGTAGGAGGGGCCCGACCCTCGCCCTGGCCGAATGAGCTCACCGGGCGAAGATCGGACTGGACCTCCCTCCCGTTCAGCTCCCTCCCATTCAGCCTTCCCCCCTCCCTCCCCCCTCTTCCCTCCCCCCACTTCTCTCCCCCCCCCTCTTCTCTCCACCCCCCTCCCCTCCCCTCTCTCCTCGTCGGCGGCGGGGCTCGCCCGCCTGTCATCTCGCTGGGGGCGGGCCCCGCCCGAAGTGTCGGCGGCGGCGGCCCGACCCGGCCCATTCAGCCTCTCCCCCCTCCTTTCTCTCCCTCCTCTCCCCCTCCTTTCCCCTCCCTCCCTCCCCACTCCTCTCCCACCCCCATCCTCTCTCCCCTCTCCCACCACTCTCCCCATCCTCTGCACCCTCCCTCCCCCTCCCCTCCCCCCTTCCGCCCTCTCCCCCCCTCCTTTCTCTCCCCCCACCCCCCTCTCCCCCCACCCCTCGCTGTCAGAAACACAGAGACACTGACAGAGACAGAGAGAGAGACACTGACAGAGACAGAGGGAGAGACACTGAGGGGGCCCATCCCAGCACGCTGTTGGAGGGCTCCCGGTGCTGCAGTAGGTGAGTGGAAATAATTTTTTATTTATTGATTGATTTTTAAAAATATTTAATTTTTTAATTTTTTTTGATTGATTTATTGGTTGATTTATTGATTTATTTATCATTTATTATTGATGATGGCTCTTTATTTGTAAAAGTGAAGTGTTTAATGTTTGTAAACTTCCCTTCCCCCCTATCTTTTGTTCCCTACGCCTGATTCATAAGTGTCAGCAAGGTTTTTCTGAGCATACAAAAATCTACACTTACTCCATTCTAAGTTAGTTTGGAGTAAGTTTTCTCTGCCTAAACTTGCAAAACAGGCGTAAGTGGCTGGACGCGTCCCCTTTTGAAAAAAACATCTGTTCTAAAATGAAACTATTCTAACTCACTAGAACTGGAGCAAACTAAATGCTGAGAATTGCAATTTCTAAAATGCTCCATTCTAAACTAATTGCTCCAAAAAAGTAGGAGCAACTCAGGCCAAAACTTCAGCCCATTGTATGGGCACAGATTAATCATGTACCATGGTCCCCACACCCACTTTTGGAGGTTATTCAATTTAACCCCCAGACCTCTTTAACCAAAGAATTAGGAGCTCCCCTGATGGCCACTGATCCATACACATCATATAGTCTGAGCTTTAATCCCTGGTCTTTGCTGATTTAACTGATTCCAACCAGGCTGTTATGAAGTAAAGAAAGAACCTGTAGTAATAAAGCGCCTTTCACGACCTCTGGACGCCCCAAGGCACTTTATAGCCAATGAAGTAGTTTTGAAATGCAGCCTCTGTTCTAATGTAAGAAAACACAGTAACCAAGTTGCACACAGCAAGGTCCCACAAACTGCAATGTGATAGTGACCAGATAATCCATGTTAATTGATGTTGGTTGAGGGATAAATATTGCCCAGGACACCAGGGAAAACTCCCCCTGCTCTTCTTCGAAATAGTGCCATGGGATCTTTACCATCCACCTGAGAGGGCAGACGGGGCCTTGGTTTAACGTCTCGTCCGACAGACAGCACCACCGACAGTGCAGCGCTCTTTCAGTCTGGAGTGTCAGCCTAGATATTTGTGCTCAACTCTCTGGAGTGGGATTTGAACCGACAAACTTCTGACACAGAGGCGTGAGTGCTACCCAGTGAGGCACGGCTGACATTGTAGGGGTACTACAATTGCGCAGAGAGGGATAATAACCAGTTCATTCTGCGTCGTTATTGAAAACCAGAGGGCCTCGACCAAACGGTCTCTGCCGGAATGGCGGTTAGGGAGCTACAATTAACCTCAGCGCCTAAGGACTATGGAGGAGGGAAAAAAAGCCAGAACTCCTACTTCTGATTGCTAACAAGTGACACCAAAGGAAAAGTATGCATGAGTGAGCATCAAATGAGGACAGGATCAGACTCAGCTGGCTTTCCCCCATCGACAAATCGCCTGCCAATATTCCCTACCTAGGCTCACACGTGAAAAATGGTAAATGCAGTGAGATAGTGGAAGGTGGCTGGTAAATGTGGAAGGGTACACCACCATAGAGTCAGAACTTGCAGGTGAGATTGCTATTGTCCGTGGCTTTGTTCTGGAGGAGCGGGGGAAGGCGAGGACTAATAATTGGATATTTGTGGCCTATTGGTAGATGAGGCCTGCAACTGTGAACTCTGACCCGTAAACATCAGGTCCTGCTCCTTTCTCTGAGGCACATCTTTATCATCACTCATGACAAACATTTACTGATTCGAATTTTATACCAAAGCATTAAAATTATCAGCTACTATGGGTGCAATAGGTGAGATACTGACCTTTCACTTTTAGGACTTGGGTTCAATCCACTCCAGACTAATGGGCTCAAAGTTTCCTCTACTTTTTGGTTTTAATGGAAATCTAAATTAGATGATTTGGATCGTTTTAACCCAGATGAGTCTGCAACAGAAAACTGTAACGGGACATCAAACTGGCAATCTCACCGAGGTGGCAAAGTGTCACACGGGTGCAGTAAAGGCCACTCTTCTGAGATTGGGGCTAAAGCTTATTCTCAGGGCTGAGTAAAAGGAAGGTCTTTACTCTGCATCCCAGTGTGCTACATCTGATCTGGAGCCACAGGGTGCTTGAAATGGAAACTATTCCATTCCATTCCCCGGCACTGTCATCCCTCACCTTGACAAGCATAAATAAATCATCAACGCAAAGTTAAAAAACCCTTTGAACTGAATGGATTTTGCAATTTGTAAAATGTACTACAGCGTAATCTTCAAAATATATGCCACAAACAGTTCCTTTGCTTTAGAGATTTGTGACTCTAATGCGCTGACTCAAATCCTCCTCAGAGCATAATTGTGCTTAATTGTTTTCACCCTTAGCAAAAACTGACTTCACCTGCTGTGCAGGAGTTAATGTGATATGACTGCAATACAAGGATTGAACAAACTAAGTGTGCTGCTATATTTTTCAGAAGGGCGCTAAAATAGTTCGGGGTTACAAAAGTCACTCTCCCCCTGCCCATCTCTGTTCAAATGCTTCCATATTTGAAAGAATTGCCACACTTTACAGCAAGTGATGGCCTGGGAGATTGGTGGTTATGAATACATCAGTAACAGATTCTAAGCACTTTGGTGGGTCCACGAGTGTCAGTTAAAACTGCATCAATAGATACCCCAAGAGTCAGCTTGAACATCACATTTGAACAGGGCTCCCAAGACCCGGTTGGGACCCTTTAATCAGAAATTGCATGGACCTGTAGCACCTCTGAGCTCATAGGCTGCAAGGAGTAGGGGCCGCCACCGCTGTCTCTGTAGGGTGGCAGCAAGCCTGCTTCCTTATGGCACTATCGAATGCCGACACAGGAGGGAGATTTAGACATGGGCATGGCACCTCTTGCTATTGCAACTGAAAGGCTTAGATGAAAGTCACCTCAAGTCTTTAAGGGAAATATCCCAGCCACCCACAGCCCAACCATATCTCAATCAGGAATCACCTCTCAGGAGTAGTAGATCAGAAGCATGAGCAAGTAAGTTAGTGGCACAACGGTTAGACACGGTGTTAAGAAGCAGTTGTAGATTGGATAATTGGAATTGCTGGCATTTCTCAATGAATAGTGTCCTATAAAGTAAACACAGCTTGTGCACCATAAAGTTTTGAGTTCACTTCTGTGTATTCTTACACTTTTGGGGTGATTGGATAATTACAGGGAAAATGCACACTTCTGTCCTTTACATAGAAATACATAGAGTCTGCAGCAGAGAAACAAGCCTTTCAGCTTCTCTATGCCCAACTTCTCTATGCCCAACTTCTCCTTGCCCAACTTCTCTATACCCAACTTCTCTATGCCCAGCTCTCTATGATTTTATGCTCTACACGAGCCTCTTCTCACTCTTCTCTATCTCGGTGCTGTATTTCAGATGAGACGTTAACCTGAGGCCCCCCCGCCCTGCTCTCTCAGGTGGATGTAAAAGATTCCATGGCACTATTTCAAAGAAGAGCAGGGGAGATATCCCTGGTGTCTCCTGTGTCCTAGCCAATATTTATCCCTCAATCAACATCACTAAAACAGATTCTGGTCATGATCACATTGCTTTTTGTGGGAGCTTGCTGTGTGCAAATTGGCTGCTACGTTTTCTACTTTACAACAGTGACTACACTTCAAAAAGTACTTAATTGGCTGTAAAGCGCTTTGTGGTGTCCGATGGTCGTGAAAGGTGCTATATAAGTGCACGTTAGTCTTATTACCTTTTTGTCTAACACCATCAACATATCCTTCTATTCCTTTCTCCCTTATGTGCTTATTTAGCTTCCCCTTAAATGCATCTCTGCTATTCGCCTTAATTAATCCTTGTGATCGAGTGTTCCAATGAAGTTTCTCCTGATATTTCCTATTAGATTTATTAGTAACTATCTTATATTCATGGCCCCTAGTTTTGGTCTTCCCACAAGTGGAAACATCTTCTCTATGTCTACCCTATCAAACCCTTTCATAATCTTAAAAACCTCTATTAGGTCAACCCTGAGCCTTCTCTTCTCTCGAGAAAATAGTCCTAGTCTGTTCAATTTTTCTTGATAGATATATCCTCTCAGTTCTGGTAACATCCTTGTGAATCTTTTTTGCCCCTTCTCCAGTGCCTCTATATCCTTTTTATAATATGGAGACCACAGTTCACAGTACTCCAAGTGTGGTCTAATTAAAGTTCAAAACAAGTTTAACATAACTTGTCTGCTTTTCAATTCTATTCCTTTAGAAATTAACCCCAGTGTTTGGTTTGCTTTTTTATGGCTTTATTAACCTGTGTCGCTGTTTTTAGTGATTTATGTGTCTGTACCCTTAGATCCCTTTGCTCCTCTACCCCATTTAGACTTTTATCCAAACAGTGTGACAGAACGTGGCACAAATCTTTAGCAGTGAATACTTTGTGAGGAGTGAAAGCCTTTCTTGTTCATAAAGTTGAGGGGGTTGTCACCTGGGGCTTTAAGTAACACATGTTCTGTTAATTGCTACTTGCACTGGTGGGAACCCTGCCAGTTGGTAGAACGAGTTTCTCTTTCTTTCTCTGTGTGGTTTCCTGGGAAGGAGATTGCTTGTAAAGCCCTCCTGAATAGAGCATCAGTGACCTCTGAATGCAGTTGTGATCAGCTGCCTGACTAATGTGGCAAAGGCCGTCAGATGCTGACTCGAAATTCAAAGCAGCGTCTGAGTAAGGCCTTCTTAGAATGCAGACAGCTGTGGGTGTGTATGTGGGTGTAAGCCAGAGACACCTGATGTGATGCTTCATACTAAGAGCCTTCAATCAAGCCTCTTTCATTTCCTCATCATCTTCCTCATTGTAGCATAATAGAAGGGTTTCCCCTTGAGGCATCCATGTCCCCAATGCACAGCACAACTTTGAGCCAGGCTGAGTTAACCTAGCAGCTAAAGTCCTGACTGAACCTCCAAAGTACTAAGGAGATCAATATGCAAGTAAAGTCTTCTCAATGTGGTATCCACCTCAGGGATACCTCCCTGCAGCTCCAACCACCAATTATATAGTGGTGGTAATTCATTAGGACAGAAGTTTGGGGAAATGGATTGGAGGAATTAGTCTTGCCCTCATGCCACCTTTACATGTGGGGGAATGGGCTTCCAGCAGGACTTAAATTGGACTAGCGATTTTTGGGAGGATAATTTAGGTGCTGTTCTTTTACCAGCAGCTTTGAAAGGTTAGCCTTTAAGAACCAATTTTACTCTGTTGTATGCCCCAAATCCACCCCAAAATGAGTGTGTGTGTGGGGGACGGGGGGGAGGCGGTAATTCAGAGAGAATGCAGCCCAGAGAGTCTAGACTAATTGCAGTCTTCAACTAAAGGAGGGTTAGAGGATGAATGTTATTGGACCATGGCTGAAGAAGTAGGACTACAAAGATGTGGGAGGGGAGGCAAAATAATGCAAGAAGAGAAAGGGAGATAGGAGGGGGCAAGTAGAGTGTGGCGGGTGGAAGGAGGGAGGCAGAGTGGGGCGAGGTGGAAGGGGGTTGATAGAGTAGGGTTAGAGGGTCAGAGGAGGAGAAAGGTAGAGAGTAGTGAGAGGCCAGAGAAAGAATGTTAAAAGTCTGTGGGGAGCATTGGGGATGTGGAAAAGGGGAGGTAATTGAAGGTTGCCAAGGATGTCAGAGGGGATTGGAGGCTAAGGGGAGCAGCAACACTGTTGCAACCAGGGACACAAGTATATTAAGGAGCAAGGGGAGAAAAATGGGGAGGGAAAGTGGAGATAGAATGGTCGGGAGGGTGAGGAGGGAGAGGATGGGGAAGAAGAGAGAAGGGGAAGAGTGCAGCAGAGAGTCAGGGGAGAGGACTGGGTAGTTGAAAACAAAACTGGAACTGACAAAAACTATTTAAATAAAGGCTTGGGATTCATGAATTTAAAGCAGCCTTTTACAAAATGGGGAAATGCACAAATTAATTAAAAGAAACATGCCAAAGGTGGGGGAAATTAATTACATAAACTGGGGACAAAGTTAACTAAATAAAAATGTAGGGTTAATGAATTGAGTGGCCTCTAACATATCATCAACATTAATTAAATAAAGGCCGAGGCTTCAATCATTAAAATTAATCAAATAAAGGTGAGGACTTCAGTGGCGAAAATGAAATATAAGGGCTATCTTGCAAGATCCATGAGGAAGGTAAGGAGTTGGGGAGTGGGGAGATTGGGGAGGTGGGGGAGTATGGAGGTGGGGAGATGGGCAGGTGGGGGTTTGGGAAGATGGGGGAGTATGGAGCTGGGGAGGTGGGGGAGGTAGGGAGATGGAGGTGGGGGAGATGGGGATTGGGATGGGGGAATGGGGAGGTGGGTGTCTGGGAAGATGGGGGAGTGGGGAGATGAGGAGCTGAGGGAGTGCAGAGGTGATGAAGTGGGGAGATGGGGACTTGGGGAGGGGGGAGGCGGGTGAGTCTGGAGGTGAGTAAGTGGGGAGATGGGGACTTGGGAATGGGGGAGGCGGGGGAGTGTGGAGGTGAGGAAGTGGGGAGATGGGGCCTTGGGGAGGGGGGAGGTAGTGCGCAAAGCAGGTCCGCCAACTTGCTGAAAACTGATCAAGAGCACCACCACAGGTAGGGAGCTATGCTGTCCAATCAAAGCAAGCAGTGCATTAAGGACCTGTGAGGGAGGTACGGAGGGATATCGACTGGGGGAAGTGATGTATGGGGAGGCTGATTAGGCAGCAGAGGCAGGTAGTGGATCACAGATCATATGGCAGGGATAGTTGCAGGTGCACAACAGGTCAGAGGTTGATGGGAGTTGGACCACAATGATTTGACGGAGGGAGCAGCGAAGCAGACCATGTCCTGGGCAGGCGCCATGGCAATCAGCGCAGACAGCTTGTGGGCCTGTGATGATTTTCAATGGTGGCTGAAGGGGAGGGCGGCCTTTGGGTGGGTGAGCATATTATTGTGCGATGTAACAGCAGCAGCACTTTGATCGTTAAACTGAACACTGACTTACAAGCTGGAAAATCTTACAGAGGAGTCATTTTGCTTTTGGGATGTTTGTTAGGAGGACTGAAGGTCGGAAAGCTCAGCTGCACACAGTAAAGGCAAGGTACAGAAGATTGCCTGTTCTACTAATATACAAGAGATTTTGGATGCACGCCAATGGCCAGTGTCTGGAGGATATGATCAGTACTCCCTCCAACCTGCGCGGCTGCACAGTAATGGGCAGGATCCCATGCAGGCCGCTCACCGGCTTTCCCATTGTAAATACGGTGCATGCGTGGAAATTTAAAGGGACCGTACACTAAAAAAAACAGGTCGTACAGAACAAAGCGCAGCTTACAGGGAACACTGGTGGTGAGCAGTTCTAGTGACAAATGGAAAATTTATTCTCAGCCTGTCCATGCGGGCTAGCAATGTATTTTTCAGTTCGCTAGTCTGTGCAGAACCCCGCCCTCTACTCCCAGCTACCCCCTGCCATTCCCCAGCCTCCGATATTGGGTAAGGGTCACAAAATGCCATATATGCAACTTTTAAACAATTACGCATGTGCAATTATTCCAGTGATGCTCTGAATCCATCTTCCAGTGTAAACAGGATGAATTCAGAACATCATCACTAGATCACTGGAAGTACTTCTGCAATATTTATGGGATATAAATAAATCTCCTGGAGAGAGGGAAGGATTTGAAGGATATGAGAAGAAAGCCAACCTTTAAGGGAATGGCTTTTTGTGCCTAATAGGTTTCTTCTGTTCCTAAAGTTATCTCTCCCTAAAGCACGAAGGTGATCATAAATACGTAAAATCATAGAAATTTACAGCCTATAAGGAGGCCATTTCGGCCCATTGTGTCCGTGCCGGCCGAGCTATCCAGCCTAATCCCTGTGATACGTAGGAACACTGACAATGAGGTACATTGTATACTCTCCCTCCATAGGCACACTGACAATGAAAACAGATAGCAAGAGTTTCCATAGGTATATAAAAAGAAAAAGAGTGGCTAAAGTAAATGTTGATCCTTTAGAGGACAAGACCGGAAAATTAGTAATGGGGAACATGGAGATGCCAGAAACTCTAAACAAATATTTTGTATGAGTCTTTATGGTAGAGGACACAAACAATATTCCAACAGTGGATAGTCAAGGGGCTATAGGGGGGGAGGAACTTAACACAATCACAATCACTAAGGAGGTGGTACTCAGTAAAATAATGGGACTAAAAGCAGATAAATCCCCTGGACCTGATGGCTTGCATCCTAGGATTTTAAGAGAAGTAGCAGCAGGGATTGTGGATGCATTGATTGTAATTTACCAAAATTCCCTGGATTCTGGGGAGGTCCCAGCAGATTGGAAAACTGCAAATGTGACGGCCCTATTTCAAAAAGGAGGCAGACAAAAAGCAGGAAACTATAGACCAGTTAGCCTGACATCTGTCATTGGGAAAATGTTTGAGTCCATTATTAAAGAAGCAGTAGCAGGACATTTGAAAAAGCAACATTCGGTCAGGCAGAGTCAGCATGGATTTATGAAGGGGAAGTCATGTTTGACAAATTTGCTGGAATTCTTTGAGGATGTAACGAACAGGGTGGATAAAGGGGAACCAGTGGATGTGGTGTATTTGGACTTCCAGAAGGCATTTGACAAGATGCCACATAAAAGGTTACTGCACAAGATAAAAGTTCGCGGGGTTGGGGGTAATATATTAGCATGGATAGAGGATTAGCGAACTAACAGAAAACAGAGAGTCAGGATAAATGGTTCATTCTTTGGTTGGCAACCAGTAACTAGTGGGGTGCTGCAAGGATCAGTGCTGGGACCCTAACTATTTACAATCTATATTAACGACTTAGAAGAAGGGACTGAGTGTAACGTAGCCAAGTTTGCTGACGATACAAAAATGGGAGGAAAAGCAATGTGTGAGGAGGACACAAAAAATCTGCAAAAGGACACAGACAGGCTAAGTGAGTGGGCAAAAATTTGGCAGATGGAGTATAATGTTGGAAAGTGCGAGGTCATGCACTTTGGCAGAAAAAAAATCAAAGAGCAAGTTATTATTTAAATGGAGAAAGATTTCAAAGTGCTTCAGTACAGCAGGACCTGGGGGTACTTGTGCATGAAACACAAAAGGATAGTATGCAGGTACAACAAGTGATCAGGAAGGCCAGTGGAATCTTTGCCTTTATTGCAAAGGGGATGGAGTATAAAAGCAGGGAAGTCTTGCTACAGCTATACAGAGTATTGGTGAGGCCACACCTGGAATACTACGTGCAGTTTTGGTTTCCATATTTCCGAAAGGATATACTTGCTTTGGAGGCAGTTCAGAGAAAGTTCACTAGGTTGATTCCGGAGATGAGGGGGTTGTGAGGAAAGGTTGAGTAGGTTGGGCCTCTACTCATTGGAATTCAGAAGAATGAGAGGTGATCTTATTGAAATGCATAAGATTATGAGAGGGCTTGACAAGATGGATGCAGAGAGGATGTTTCCACTGATGGGGAGACTAGAACTAGAAGGCATGATCTTAGAATAAGGGGCCGCCCATTTAGTACAGAGATGAGGAGAAATTTCTTTTCTAAAGGGTTGTGAATCTGTGGAATTTGCTGCCTCAGAGAGCTGTGGAAGCTGGGACATTGAATAATTTTAAGACAAAAATAGACAGTTTCTTAAATGATAAGGGATTATGGGGAGCGGGCGGAGAAGTGGAGCTGAGTCCATGATCAGATCAGCCATGATCTTGTTGAATGACGGAGCAGGCTCGAAGGGTCATATGGCCTACTCCTGTTCCTATTTCTTATGTTCTTATGTTACATCATATACTCCCCCTCCACAGGAACAGTATAGCAGAAAACAAAATGTCCCTTTTAAATTCTTATAAGCAAGATGCTATTAATTTCTGTATAATAAAAATATCAAAATCATACTTTTAAAAATGAAAATTTATATGCTCTGCAGAGCCCATGATTTTTTGTTGACTTTAAATTTGGCCGAATTGATGCCATTTCTTGGGTATAGATGAATGGCACAGCACTGTGGATGTGATCCATGCAACAATTTTCATGCAAAGGAGCACTGAAGTAAATGTTGGACATCCCGTGCTTGTTCAGAGAAGCAGCCATTGTCGGGCATGAATCCTAGTAAACTACTCAGTATGTCAGGGGATGTTCCAGCTGCAAA
The DNA here is from genome assembly GCF_044704955.1 of Pristiophorus japonicus. Taxonomy (NCBI): domain Eukaryota; kingdom Metazoa; phylum Chordata; class Chondrichthyes; family Pristiophoridae; genus Pristiophorus; species Pristiophorus japonicus. Next base: position 39,987,183 of record NC_091994.1, read on the forward strand.
ACATGTCCATCTGATTGATGACGCTCTCAGGCACAACCCACAGAGGCTAAGAAAACAGATTCCAGTACCTTCAAATAACAAAGTCTGTCTTACATTCCTAATCCCATGATTCAAAATCGAGGTAATAATATTCATCTTGTTGTAGGTCTGACAACTAGTCTGTCACAAACCTGGGCAAAAGTAAAGATACTAATTGTGTACCATGAATATGTGAACACAAACCCCCTGCTACAATCACTAGATGTGCTCCCTAATTATGGTATTGAGCCATATAAACCAGAAAGTTCCAGGTTCAGGTCTCGTCTGTGCCAAGTTCTCTGATCTGGGCCATGATAGAGGTGCTACAATTGACATCCGTGTTCCAAGGAGCATTTGATCATCAATTTGTGTTCGCAGATCGCGGGATCTCAACTCTTCTCCCAGAGCTCTGTTCGCAATAAAGTTGTCTTTCTTACCTTACCAGAGTACATGGAGCACCATGATCTGTAAACACCTATGTAGTGCCATGTACAATGCAAGACCTGTTTCGTGATGCACGTTGGAAAGGAAAAATGTAAATGTACCGTCACCCATTCCGTGTACTGTATAGTGACACATGTAATGTAATTTGTTGAACGTACTACAATATATCGAATTGTACTTGAGCTGAAAAGCAAGGAAATGTATCGAACGGAACTGCTGTCAGCACCCAAATGTAGTGTATGGGATTGCTGACTGCAGCTAAATGTACTGAACTGCTTTTGAATGTACTGTACAAATTTTTATATGAATAAAGTATATTTTGAAATATTAAAAAAAAATTTGATCATCAGTTTGTACCTATCCATATAAGTAGCAAAATATTGAATTGCTGCCTTGTTCACTCCCTTCCTTCCTCCATCTGCTGAAGAAGCCAGGGTTGCTGCTCCCGATCACGATGCAGTGGGATCTATTGAGGAAAATGTGTGGATGCGGACAATGCTTGAGGACAGGGTCAGGTTCAGCTATGATGCATACACTAATCAAATAGCTTTCTGACACTGTGTAGGCTCAGACATGAAGAATAGTCACTTGATCAAGCTTTAAGAGGGCTCGCTGTGGTTGTGCAACTCTACCCTAGCATAAGTAATGCCTTCAGAAAAGGAATGGTAAATTTGTAGGAGAAAGGAGAACAACAGAGAATACAGTTTGCTGCTGGGTAGAAGCACTTCATGTCTCACTCTACGGATGTTGCATAACTCACCAGGCAGCTTCGACCTTGCAGTGTAAAGTGGAGCTATTGCAGGGTACAATAGTATCTGCTACTGATCATATCTTTATGTTTTTATTTAGGATGTGCTTATTTGTACTGCAAAAATGGCCACCATGTGCCACCCTTTGTCTATGATTGGTCCCCTTGGAGGATAAGCCACACCCTGAAGTTTCACAGGAATGTGGAACTGGAACCGCCCATCCCAAAGTCTCACTGACTTTCCACATTGTAACTCAATCCACTTTGACTTCCTGAAGTGACAGAGGGCAGAGCTCCCTAGAAGACAGCAAGGGCCAGCCAAAGTGCCTTACCCAAGTCCAAGCCATGTCTCCCCCAGCCAAAGTGCCGTACCCCAGCGCAAGTGCATCCTTCCCTCCCCTCTACTCCACCATAGATGGGGCATTGTGTACAGACTGTTAACTGGTTTATTGGGTATGAAGTGAATACTGACAGTGTCATGACTTCTGGATATCATCCACTCCAACAATGGCCCTTGTAGGGGTTTGGAAGAACATGATCCATCTTCCCTAAGTTCCCTCTCTCCCCTCTGATCCCCCCCCCACAGCCTTTCTCTCATTATCAGATCCCCCGCCACTTCTCTGCTTGCCGCCACTGCCGTTCTCAGCTGCCCACGGGCCCTCTTGTCTGCAGACCCGCCGCTCTCAGTCCCTCGCCCACCGCTCTTGGCTGCAGGATGGTCGGGGGGTGGTGGGAGGGGGAAAGAGTCATGGGGGTGGAGAGAGTCAGTGCGAGGGGAGAGGAGAGAGGGCCAGGGCCTGAGTGGGCGAAGAGTGTCGGAGCCTCAGGTCCTGTTTCTCGGCACCACGTGGAGAGACTGATTCGGGCCGGGGTGGGGGGGGGGAGCGTGGGTGGGGGGGGGGGGGGCGGCGGAGCTTGACAGACTCATGTCTGCCAAAAAAAGTGCAGTACAAATAGTTACACTGTTTTAATATATATATTTTTCAGTGGTACTCTCGCCTCTGAGCACATAATCCAGGCTGACACTACAGTGCATTACAGAGGGAGTGTTACACTGCCATATGGACCATTTTTCAGTTGAGACATTAAACCTAGGTCCCATCTGGCCTCTCACGCAGACGTAAAAGATCCCAGGCCACTATTTGAAGAAGCGCGCGGGAGTTCTCCCGGTGTCCTGGCCAACATTTAACCCTCAACCAACAGCTAAAAACAGACGATCTGTTCAATTAGTTTATTGCTGTTTGTGGGATCTTGCTGTGTGAAAATTGGCAGCCACGTTTTCCACATTACAACAGTGATTACACCTCAAATAGTAATTAATTGACTGTGAAGCACTTTGGGATACCCTGAGGCCATGTAAGGTGCTATATAAATGCAAGTCCTTTTCTTTTATTTTCTTTTGAGCAGAGATCAAACATTTTTGGAGGCTACTTCCTTTGTGTGCTGTGTGTGGATAGGGGATTGGTGGGGAGATAGGAGACAGAGAGTAGATATAATGGATATGTACTCACATTGGAAGGCTGTGACTAGTGGGATCCCCCAGGGCTTTATACTGGGGCCTCAGCTTGTCACTATATTTATAAATGACTTGGATGAAGGAATAGAGAGCCACATATCCAAGTTTGCTGACAACACCAAGTTAGGTGGCACAGTAAACGGTGCAGATGGGAGCAGAAAGCTACAGAGAGACATTGACAGATTCAGTGAGTGGGCAAATCTGTAGAAGATGGAGTTCAATGTGGGGAAGTGTGAGGTCATCCATTTTGAACCTAAACAAGAGAGATCAGAGTATTTTCTAAATGATGAGAAGCTCGGAACTGTGGAGGAGCAGAGATATTTTAGCGGTCCAAGTACAGAAATCACTAAAAGCCAATGGACAGGTATAAAAAATAATTAAAAAGGCTAAAGGAATGTTGGCCTTTATCTCAAGGGGACTGGAATACAAAAGGTGGAAGTTATGTTACAGTTAGATAAAGTGCTGGTTAGACCCCATTTAGAGAACTTTGTTCAGTTCTGGGCACCGTACCTCAGGATATGTCGGCCTTGGAGGGGTGCAGTGCAGATTCACCAGAAAGATACAGGGGCTAAAAGGGTTAAATGGGCTAAATGGGCTAAAGGTGCTAAATGGGCTAAAAATGGGCTAAATGCAGGCTGCATAGACTAGGCTCGTACCTTGAATGTAGAAGATTAAGGGGTGATCTAATTAAGGTGTTTAAGATGTTTAAAGGTTTTCATAATGTGGATAGAGAGAAACTATTTCCTGGGGTGAAATTAGTACAGAACAAGGGGGCATAAACTTAAAATTAGAACTGGGCCATTCAGGGGTGATCAGAAAGCACTTCTTCACACAAAGGGTAAGTGGGAATCTGGAACTCTCTCCCTCAAAAAGCTGTTGAGGCTCAGGGGAAAATTTCAAAACTGAGATTGATCGATTTTTGTTGGGTATTAATGGTTCCGAATCAAGGCAGGTAGATGGAGTTAAGATACAAATTAGCCCTGATCTAATTGAATGGCGGAACAGGCTCGAGGGACTGAATAGCCTTTTCCTGTGCCTATGTTCCTATGTTTGTGGTGAAATTATTTCATGTATTCTTTACAGTACATGACAGAATCTCTCATTTGTTCGGCAGATGGATGTTGTGAGGGAAAGAGTGCAGCCATTCAGTAAATGCAGTTTGATGCATATAGGGATAGGTAAAACTGATGATCAAATGCTCCATGGGACATGATGGCTCCCATGCGGCTTAAGGCAAGTCATGCACCGTGGTCTGGAGGGCAACAGGCCAAATGTGAACAGCACCAATGCCAGGATAGGGGAATATTCAGGAGCTGATTGATAATCTCTAGTTCGGCCCAATGGTATTCTTCTGCTTCCTAAATAGTCTTTAAACTCTATGCAGCAACCTGTGTCTCACTGTAGTAATCCATCAGTGATGCAACTAAGACGGCCATTCCTTTGGTTGTCTGGTGGATTAAGCATCCTTGGTGCTATGAGGGAGCGCTTATGTATCTGCGGCGTCCATTTTGCTGGTAGTCTTAGATGTGTCTTTAGCTGAATGCATCTGTTTCCGCCGCAGCTTGGTGGAGTGGGATTCATGGCTACACTTCTGATGCTGAGGGGGTAAGCTCTGCATTGGCAGGATCGAGGCACAGAGCACAACTATCTGAGGAAGGCAGGCTGGTTTCCTTCAGAAAAGTCAAAGTCTTTCAGATGATCAAATTAACATTTCCAAGATTAGGAGAAGTGATTAAATAAATCTGGGTAAATTGTTCACGAAGGCAAACGTTCAAATTATTGGGGAACCAAGTTAGAAATTAGGAAGTTATGACAAAGAAGGTAAATTAGGGAACACTTTTCTACCTTTCGAATTAAAGATCCAATAGACTAATAGGGAAATTCATTGAAGGGGAGGATCAAGAGACAATGGGGTTTGATTTTCACCTGCGGGTGGCTGACAGGCTGAGTGCCCGCCTGTCAATTCAGCGAGGAGACATTCCAGCTCCACCTAGCCTCACAAAATCTCACAGAACGAATTTCTGGGTCGTTTTTGGAGCAGGCAGCTATGGTCGCTTTCATGATCGCCGGTTAGGCCACAGCACCAGGACCTTTGAAAATTGCAATTTTGGTCCTATCTAGACCATGGGACCCCACCGATTTACATAGCAATGAAGCTTACCTCCTGAAACAGGCAGGCATTCCGGCTACCCTAGGGAAGACCTCTTTGAGAATGCTGGCAGCTGGAGCATTGATGTTAATGGGGCGGTAAAGCTACCGATCCTTCATTGGGATCATCACCAACCCATTAGCGCTGATTTGCCAAGTTAAAATTGGCCCCAACTAGTGGCTTTAGTGCACTGATAGTGTGTTAAATCTACCAGTTGATAATTTGGCCTTTACTTATTCCCTCTTGCAGGTTTACTTAGCATGTTCTCTTATAGTTCAGATGCATTATAATGAAAGCACAACTGATTAGCCAATCAGAAAGAATCTGCATTAATGGTGTAGAATCAATGGGATAGATATTGGCTTTGTGCGATGGTGTAAAACGAGCGATAGCAAATCGCTTGCCCCTTTTACATCTCTCCCCACTTTTTTTCCATTGACTTCAATGGAAATACCAAGCAAAAAAAGCAATAACTCAAGGTCTGTGCCTTAGAAATATTACATACACCCAGGCACAAGTTTAGAAGCATAGAGAAAAGTTAACAACTGCCCGATGAACAGAAAATCAGAAAAACACAGCAAAGTAAACCAGCAGGCGTGCTTATAGAAACATAGAAACATAGAAAATAGGTGCAGGAGTAGGCCATTCGGCCCTTCGAGCCTGCACCACCATTCAATATGATCATGGTTGATCATGCACTTCAGTACCCTATTCCTGCTTTCTTTCCATACCCTTTGATACCTTTAGCCATAAGTGCCACATCTAACTCCCTTTTGAATATATCTAATGAACTGGCCTCAACAATTTTCTGTGGCAGAGAATTCCACATACTCATAATTCTCTGAGTGAAGAAGTTTCTCCTCATCTCGGTCCTAAATGGCTTACCCCTTATCCTTAGACTGTGACCCCTGGTTCTGGACTTTTCCAACATTAGGAACATTCTTCCTGCATCTAACCTGTCCAATCCTGTCAGAATTTTATATGTTTCCATGAAATCCCCTCTCATTCTTCTAAATTCCAGTGAATATAAGTCTAGTCGATCCAGTCTTTCTTCATATGTCAATCCTGCCATCCCGGGAATCAGTCTGGTGAACCTTTGCTGCACTCCCTCAATAGCAAGAATGTCCTTCCTCAGATTATGGAAAGTGTTGAAGGAAAAGGTGAGAAGGTGGCAGGTGAGATTTATGAAAAAGGATAGGTTTGCTGGGGCTAATCCGCCCTCCGGACCCAAGCCTCTCTTCCCCACCTCTCCTCCAGTTTGCTGATCCATGTTGCCTCACATTGTAGGGTTGGATTTGCAACTCCACAGACCTGAATAAAAAATTACCAAGTGTTGCAATGTAAGATCATTTGTGTCCAAAATAAACCACATGAGAGGGTGCAGCTGTTAGGAGGTGATGTCACCAGGAAAGTAGGAGTATACTTCCTAGCATTCAGCACTCAAGGGAAGTGCTACATTAGCATTGAACTATTCCTTCTGAAATAGCACAGCAGATGTTTGGAAAACAATTGTTTTTTTGTAAATTATCCACCCTTTCTCTCACCTCCCCGCCCCCCCACCCCCCAACCCTTCAGCTTTCTAACCTTCTCTCCTGTAGGTGCTGCCTTTTACTGGAGAACAGGCCCATAGTGGTGGGCAGCCCTGCAGTCCCTCACACAGGTGGCCGATCTCCATGTATGTGCGCGGATAGCAAGTACTAGCAGGCTACGAAGAGGATCCTGTTCTCAATTGAACTCCACACAGGAGCCTTTTCCAGTAGGGATTGCTGGATAGTGATCTCGAGAAGCGGGCCTATAGAGAGGCCGATTATCGTACCCTGAATGCTGCCCTTGGTGAGATCGTACAAATGAGCACAGACTAAAGATGAGAACCTAGCCGGTTCTGCGTGATCTGTACACCATCAGATGGTGCATCTATCCATGGAAAAGTTTGCAAAGATTGTATCTGTGAGGACAAAAAGCTTCTTTCTTGGGATCAGGGTAACACCTACTACACGCGCCCTTAATTTAAAAATTCATAGAATCATAGAATAATTGAATGGTTTCAGCACAGAAGGAGGCCATTTGGCCCATTGAGCCCGTGCCGGCTCTCTGCAAGAGCACTTCAGTAGCCCCACTCCCCCACCCTTTCCCCGTAGCCCTGCACATTTGTTTCCTTCAGGTACTTATCCAATTCCCTTTTGAAAGCCACAATTGAAATCTGCCTTCACCAACCTTTCATGCAGTGCATTCCAGATCCTAACCACTCCCTGCATAAAAATGTTTTTTCTCATGTCGCCTCTGGTTCTTCTGCCAATCACCTTAAATCTGTGTTCTCTGATTCTTGATCCATCTGCCAATGGGAACAGTTTCTCTCTATCTACACTGTCTTGACCCCTCATGATTTTGAACACCTCTCCCAATTCTCCTCTCAATCTTCTCTGCTCTAAGGAGAACAACCCCAGCTTCTCCAGTCTATCCACTTAGCTGAAGTCCCTCATCCCTGGAACCATTCTCGTAAGTCTTTTTTGCACTCTCTCTAAGGCTTTCACATCCTTCCTAAAGTGCAGTGCCCAGAATTGGCAATTGAGATAGGAAAAGCCATTTGACAGGTCAACAACAACAAGGCTACGGGAGCGGATGGAATCCCTGCTGAGGCGCTAAAGTATGGTGGAGAGACACTGTTGGCGCAGATACATGATCTCATCTCTCTCATCTGGAGGGGGGAGAGCATGCCGGGTGACCTCAGAGATGCAGTGATCGTGACCATTTTTAAAAAAGGGGACAAGTCCGACTGCGGCAATTACAGGGGAATCTCCCTGCTATCAGCCACTGGGAAAATTGACGGTCCTCAACCTGAGGCCGAGGAGCTCCTCCCGGAGTCACAGTGCGGATTTAGTCCCCCACAGATCACAACGGACATGATCTTTGCAGCGCGACAGCTGCAGGAAAAATGCAGGGAGCAGCACCAGCCTTTATACATGACATTTTTCGGCCTTACAAAGGTCTTTGACACTGTCAACCGCGAGGGTCTATGGAGCATCCTCCTATGTTTCAGATGCTCCCAAAAGTTTGTCAACATCCTTCACCTGCTCCACGACGATATGCAGGCCGTGATTCTTACCAACGGATCCACTGCAGACCCAATCCACATCTGGACCTGGGTTAAACAGGGCTGCGTCATCGCTCCAACCCTCTTCTCAATCTTCCGTGCTGCAATGCTCCAACTCACAGTCAACAAGCTCCCCACTGGAGTGGAACTAAACTACAGAACCAGTGGGAAGCTGTTTAACCTTCACCACCTCCAAGCCAGGTCCAAGATTACCCCAACCTCTGTTGTTGAAACATAGAAACATAGAAAATAGGTGCAGGAGTAGGCCATTCGGTCCTTTGAGCCTGCACCACCATTCAATATGATCATGGCTGATCATGCAACTTCAGTACCCCATTATGCTTTCTCTCCATACCCCTTGATCCCTTTAGCCGTAAGGCCACATCTATCTCCCTTTTGAATATATCTAATGAATTGGCCTCAACAACTTTCTGTGGTAGAGAATTCCACAGTTTACATTTCTCTGAGTGAAGAAGTTGAGCTACAGTACGCGGACGACGCCCGCATCTGCGCGCATTCTGAGACTGAACTCCAGGATATAGTCGACATATTTACTGAGGCATACGAAAGCATGGGCCTCATGCTAAACATCCGTAAGACAAAGGTCCTCCACCAGCCTGTCCTCGCTGCATAGCATTGCCCCCCAGCCATCAAGATCCACGGCGTGGCCTTCAACAATGTGGATCATTTCCCATACCTTGGGAGCCTCTTATCAACAAAAGCAGAATGGATGAGGAGATTCAGCCTTCGGCCGCCTGAAGAAAAGAGTGTTCAAAGACCAGGCCCTCAAATCTACCACCAAGCTCATGGTTTACAGGGCTGTAGTAATACCCGGCCTCCTGTATGGCTGCATGGACCATGTACAGTAGACACCTCAAATTGCTGGAGAAATATCACCAACGATGTCTCCATAAAATCCTACAAATTCCCTGGTAGGACAGGCGCACCAACATCAGCGTCCTCATCCAGGCTAACATCCCCAGCATTGAAGCACTGACCACACTCGATTAGCTCCGCTGGGCAGGCCACATAGTTCGCATGCTAGATATGAGATTCCCAAAGCAAGTGTTCTATGCGGAGCTCCTTCACGGCAAATGAGCCAAAGGTGGACAGCGGAAACGCTACAAGGACATCCTCAAAGCCTCCCTGATAAAGTGCGACATCCCCACTGACACCTGGGAGTCCCTGGCCCAAGACCGCCCTAAGTAGAGAAAGTGCATCCGGGAGGGTGTTGAGCACTTCGAGTCTCAACACTGAGAACGTGCAGAAATGAAGCGCAGGCAGCGGAAAGAGCATGCGGCAAACCAGTCCCAAACTCCCCTTCCCTCAACAACTATCTGTCCCACCTGTGACAGAGTCTGTGGCTCTCGTATTGGACTGTTCAATCACCAAAGAACTCACTTCAGGAGTGGAAGCAAGTTTTTCTCGATTCCAAGGGACTGCCTATGATGATGATGATGATGAAAGTACAGTGCCCAGAATTGGACACAATACTCCAGTTGAGGCCGAACTAGTGTTTTATACAGGTTCATCATAACTTCCTTGCTTTTGTACTTGATGCCTCTATTTATGAAGCCTGTATGGTTTTTAACTGCTTTCTCAAGCTGCCCTGCCACCTTTAACGATTTGAGCACATATACTCTCAGGCCTCTCTGTTCATGCACCCCCTTTAGAATTGTACCCTTTAATATATATTGCCTCTCTTTGTTCTTCCGACCAGCATTAACTTTAGGCGTACTTTTGTCAAATTTGATCTTGACAGCAACTAATTGCTTTCCCAGGAGTAGGTAGAAACAGCTTAGCTGCACCTAACACCTATAGGGTACAGCTCCATTAATATTCTCATTAAATGTGCTCATTGTCTGCAACATTACAAAACCCTTTCCTTTCTACTTCACTAATTCTAATTAATAGTCACGCATTTTCAGTAAATTAATTTTAATGAAAAAATTTCATTTAGTAGTATTGTAGAGATTGAAGAAAATTAGTTTATTAGAAGCTTGTTAAAGAGAAATGGCATTTTTTCTTTGACCTACAGTTCAAACTTGTAACTAAATCTCATGCCAGTATGCATTTAAAAAAAATGCCCGAATCTTCAGGAAATAATTTGTCCTTTTGAATCCAATTATCATACATTTTCTGCATCTGTGCATTTGCAGATGCTGATATTAAATCCTCTGTATTTTACGCACCTATGCTCAGCCTTGCCTTCTCAATGTTCAAATCAAAACTCATCACACCAATTCTTATTCGTAGCATCATAGAATCCTACAGCACAGAAAGAGGCCACTCGGCCCATCACGCCTGTGCCAGTAAGAATGCTATCTCATTCTTTCCCAGAACCTGAAACCCGTAGAGGACTGTATCTTACTCCGTCTCCTCTTGTTCAAATCTACCAGCTTTTAAAACTTAAGCTTTGTGACATCTAGCCACTGCTTGTTGATTTATTTCATCTTCTCTCTTACTCCTTCTAATCTTGGTGATATCCTGCACTATGAGCCTAGACCCTTCAAATTGGTTTCTCAATGCAGGAAAAGTCTGTTTGCCAATGTACTGCTATCACATTTAATGAGTGAGTTCATTCAATTCCATGAGGTGTGGAAAGAGTGAATTGACATGGTTGGGTTTGTGAGAACCAGAGACAGATGCTTTTACATGAAAGGATTGGAACAGCCACGGATGTTGGGAAGATGTTGTGACGGATGCCCAGTTAGGGGCTAGTAATCCTATGAGAATGTCTGACTAATAATCTGCATGTGTGGTTCCTTGGCAGACAGGACAGTGAATTCCTCCAAATTAATATCTTCCTGTTGTTGGGTTCCAGGTGCATTTATCTCCACAGTGGACCATGACATCCTGCTCCAGAGATTCCAGCCCCAGTCCATTTTGATTTGTGAAATTCTACAGGGCACGGCACGCAATCATGATGCACTCGATTTGCTCCGAACAAACTTCAGTGCCTTTCCTAATCTAGCGAGGCACTGAAGCCCTTCCGAGTTACCACTGTGGTGCCTGAATGTGCCTCACTGAACTCATGTTCAGTTCCTGAGGATGGCACTCGAAGAGGAGTCATGAGCCATGCAATGAGCCATGGTCCATCTTATCATCCAGAATCTATCTGGACACCTGACCGTTTTCCCTAAGTAGAGCTGGGAAGCTGGAAAACTCCCAGCAAATCCAGCATTCACAGAGTGAAGTCATTGCTGTTGGTCACAAACTGTTTGAACTTTCATTGAGTGGAATCCTATTTTAGTAAATAAATTCTAAATTGGTGCACAAAAGGGGCCTGCAATTTTCTCCTTGAACTTTGGGAAAACCTGCAACATTGTAGAACTGAATGGCCCTTTCTGGCTGCTCCTTGGTGTCATTCCAAATCGAAGTAATTCCTCAGCCTTCCTATAGAGGGCATCCACGATCTGGAAATAGTACCCTGGGTGATGCTACTCGGGTCCTCAGCTGCTGGCTGGAAGAAGCCAGTGCCATAATGGTTGAGAGTGGTTCTTAATTGACTGCCAGTGACAGAGCTGTTCAGGCACTTGATCTGGGCTGTAGATCTGAGTGCAGAAGCTGGTTTCCTCGGTGAATCTAAGCCTGTGAAGGCACATCCTCACTCATGCTCTCATAAAAGTTGTTAGGGGAAGGAGGTGGGGAAATATTGATGGATTGATCCCATCTATGACCTATGCAGCAACACTCTCCTTTGTTCTCATTAGAAATCTTTCTCTTCCTCCATTAACGTGGGGCACAGAGGAATTCTCATAGCAAAAGACATGGGGCCCGAATTTGGTGGACTTACTGTCGGCTGTCGGTGGTCTCCCTGTTTTTTGGGCGCTCTCCCCTCAGAGCGAGTTTGGTGAGGCCCTCACGCGGGCGGGGAGAGAAGACCGCTGGGGAGCGTCCGCTGGCATGCGCCGGCGTGCAACGCCGACAAAAGTCCTCCCGCCCGCTTCCTCCCGAGATTGGTCTGTGCGGTCCTCCACTCCAGCAGCAGAAGAGACTGCCGCGTGGAGGCAGGTCTTACCTGAACGGTAAGTACGGAGACCTGCAAGAAAAGGTTAGTGCACTTGCTGTCTTCATTTCTTTTGCAGCGATTTTGGTGGATAGGGTCTTCTGAAGGATTTGTAATCGTTTTTTTTTCACATTTGTTGAAAAAATTTTTTTTTTTCCTGTTCCCCCTCCCTGGGCCCGACTCTGTCCTCGGCGTTACTTTGCCGGGAATCGCGTTTGCCGTCCGGAATCCGACCTACCGCCCGCTGCCGCCCAGAATTGGCATGTAAGGCCCATTTTTTCCACCGGGCGATTTTTCCTACATTTTTCCACCAAACTTCCGCCCAAAGTACCGGCAGGATCTTAGCAGCTCTTTGGACGGTACATGGGCGGAATGTGGGTTTGACCAAACTAAGTGTTGAGTTATATATTGTATTGTGGGGGGTGGGGGCGCGGGGGAGTGAAAAGTTGCAGATGACCTGAGAGTCTCTCACTCTAGTGGTTTGATGTCCCAAGAAAAAAAAGCTGAGGATATGCTGGCAGGATCAAAACCTTCCCTGGCTCAGATCTCCTTTAATTCAGCACTTTGACCAGGCCACTTTGACCAGACTACATCACCTCTTTCATCCCGTCATATGTTCCGCACAGCACAAAGAGGGCGGGAATGATGGGAATTTTTATGTGACGTCATCCCATCTTTACCATTTAATCGACATGGAAATGCTGCATAAGGGACGGGTGGAGGAAGTGTCTCCTCCCTATAACGAGACGGAAGTCCGTTGTGGCTAAGGCAGGCAAGAATCCAGTGAGAATGGATCTCTGACCAATACCTGGTGTCCTCATCGTTCTCGTGCCACCATTTTGTGCCCCAATAATATAGTAAACCGCTCAGGGCCATGACGCTTATTCAGTTCAAATTAGACATTGAACCCAAGAAAGATAAATCGGAGTATTTTATTAAACTCGGGATTGTAGAGGAGTAAAGACATTTGGGAATCCAAGTGCAGTACACAAATCACTAAAAGCTAGTCAACAGACAAAAAAAAACTATCAAAAAGACTAATTGAATGTAAGTCTTTATCTCAAGGGGGCTGGAATACAAAGTGGAGGAAGTTGTATAGAGCCTTGGTCAGACCCGATTGTTCAGTTCTGGACACCAAACCTCAGGGAGGATATATTGGCCTTGCAGGAGGTGCAGCGAAGATTCACCAGAATGATACTGGGGTTTGGAGATTAAATTATGAGGAAAGGTTGCATAAATTTGGCTTGCATTCTTTTTGTATTAGAAACATAGAAACATAGAAAATAGGTGCAGAAGTAGGCCATTCGGCCCTTCGAGCCTGCACCACCATTCAATAAGATCATGGCTGATCATTCACCTCAGTACCCCTTTCCTGCTTTCTCTCCATACCCCTCAAAATCTTGGAATTCAGGAGAACCTGGGTCGTGGTTTGAAGAAATATTACCTTTAAATTATTTTCTGAATAAAACACCCACAGAGCCTTATAATGAACTTTTAGATAATTTTTAATATACTATTTTAGGTTTATTCTCCTCCCCTTACACTGCTCGGCCATCCTGACTGTTAAGGATTTTAATTGCAACTTATCACTTCCGCTTGTTCAGTGTTACTAGAAGATTTTGGTCCATACTTTTGTATCAATCTTTATGGTAGAGGACACAAACAATATCCCAACAGTGGATAGTCAAGGGGCTATAAAGGCCTTACAAAGGCCTTTAACACTGTCCACCGCGAGGGTCTATGGAGCGTCCTCCTCCATTTCGGATGGCCCCCAAAAGTTCTTCAACATCCTCCGCCTGCTCCACGATGACATGCAGGCCGTGATCCTTACCAATGGATCCATTACAGACCCAATCCACGTCCGGACCGAGGTTAAGCAGGGCTGCGTCATCGCTCCAACCCTCTTCTCAAACTTCCTCGCTGCCATGCTCCACCTCACAGTAAACAAGCTCCCTGCTGGAATGGAACTAAACTACAGAACCAGTGGCAACCTGTTCAACCTGCGCCGTCGCTGGGCCAGGTCCAAGACCACCCCAACCTCTCTCATCGAGCTACAGTACGCGGACGACGCCTGCGTATGTGCACATACAGAGGCTCAACTCCAAGTCATAGTCAACGTATTTACTGAGGCGTACGAAAACATCCGTAAGACAAAGGTCCTCCACCAGCCCGTCCCTACTGCACAGCACTGCCCAAAAGGCAGTGGATGTTAGGACAATCAGGGCTTTCAAGACTGATACAGATAGATTTTTGTTAGGTAAGGTTATCAAGGGATAGAGAGCAAAGGGTGGTACTACTGAGATTGTATCTCACGGACTTTCAGGGCCTCATTTTTACTGTACCTGGTATGGATTTGGACTAAGCTCCCACAGCAGAAAGAATTGGATTGTAAAATCTTGTGAGAGCTAGTGATTTGGTTTGGTTCGACATTTACCATATGTACAATCGTACAATCTTACAGCTCAGAAGGAGGCCATTTGGCCCACCATGCCTGTGCTGGTTCTTTGGTAGAGCTATCCAATTAGTCTCACTCCCTTGCTCTCTCCCCATAGGCCTGCAATAGTGCGATTTGCTGTCCAAAACACCTCAATTCTTCAGGAAAAATGTCGGAGATCAGTTATTGAGCTGATCTGAGAGATAACAAGGGGGTGAAATTGCCCCTTTTTTAGAGGTCCGTTAGCATCTCCGGGGGGAGCTAACAGGGCGGAGGAGACTTTTCGACTGGAGGGGGTGGGGTGGGGGAAATTGGCCGGGAGTTTGTGGAGGCGCTGCCACAGGCCGCCACACAACCGCCGATGACATCATCGCCGTGAGTGGTGACCCCTCACCGTCCCGTGCCGACGCCTTAACACCCCGCGGGGGAAATTGCCCCATGGGCCACGAGGCTGGCACGAGCAGCTGTCAACGCCACAAAGTCATGAAGCTGGCCAACATCCGCTCTCGGGCGTTACTTAAAGGGGAGGGCGCCAGTGCCCCGAGCCGCCATCTTTTCTGGATTGCCGACTCTCGGGTCGGCTCCAGGATGGCGGTCCTAGCGTGGTCCGGGCCACCATGGTGCAGCCCGGCACTCCGTTTTGGTTGCCAGGCTGCAGGCAGGATCGCACGCTGCCCTGGTGGTCCAGTGGAGACCATCAGAGGCCTTGCAGAGTGTGCCGAGGTCCTCCCCTTTAAAGCGAAGGGGAGGGGTGTTGAAGTGCTGGAGGGGGGCATGCGTGTAGCGCTTCACTCACCACCCCAGTCGCACCCGGGAACCGCCCCTAAATGAAGTGGAGCACATGAGATTGCGCTCCGCTTCCTTTGAAGGGCGGTAATCCCAATTCAGCGTCCGGGGTGGGACTTCCTGCAGAAAGCTCAGGCCCCAGCTGGATACTGCCCCCACTCGGGGTGCAGGGCAATTTCACCCCCCAAATCTCTTGCCCTATTGTGCCACGCAGTGCCACGTTACCAGTCACTTTAATAATAATTTGCAAAAGAAGTACAGGTTCATGAAGTTTAGGTAAAAGAATTACACACAATTAAAAAAAAAATCTGTTAAATCTAACAATTCAATTGTCAACTTTTAAATGGTAATGCTGTGGATGGAATGGCATTGACATGGCTATAGAGGATCACAAGATTAATGCAAACTACTGGTAAAACTAAAACCTAGCTCTCTCAAACTGAGATTGCAATTCACAAAATAACTGAATACGAAAGAGTTTTCCAAGGTTAAAGAGTTTCCAAAAAGGTTAAATGATCAGAGGTCCCCTGATGGCCCAGTGAATAAAGACACCCATTATAATTCTACGTCCTACAGACCAGCAGCTTGTGTGCCTGGTCTGTGCCACAACAATAGTAACATCACAGCTTGTCAACTGGCCTGGAAGAGGAACAACAAGCTGCCAAGGTTTCAGCTTCCAAGTGTTATCCGATGATCTCGGGGTGGAGAAAATCAGACTTGGCTGGAGTGCCCAGCAAAATTGAATAACCTTCCCGCACTCACGGTTCACGAATGATGAATGGCCACTTGGAGAGTTACTGCCCCCTGTGGAACCATACCCCAGGAAGAGTCAGTGTCTGCAGTGAGGAAGGGGAGAGCAGGTTAAATTAACTCGCTTACATTCTGATACTCAACTGCAGATTAACTCTCAGTAAACGTGGCCTGGTTATATTGTCAGTTGTGGCTCTGTGGGTAGCACACATGCCTCTGAGTCAGAAATTTGTGGGTTCAAATCCCACTCTTGGAACTTGAACACAAAAATCTAGGGAGGGCTGTTAGCTGAGACCTTGGGCTAGATTTTACACTTTTGTGCAGATTGCCCAAAAATGAGGGTTATTTCCAGTGTGGGCGGTAAATATGGGTTTTCAGGTTGCCGGATTGTCGCCCATTTTCAAACCCCCTAGTTTCCATTTTTAAAAATGGGTGTTACCGCGAGCGATCTGAAATGGGCGTTAGCGTTAAATCTCTCTGACCTTCTGCCGTAAAGTGTCGCCGTCCTTAGCAATGGCATGGCAATGCTCATTTCCCATGATTCAGCAGGTCGGAGTCATCATTACATGCGCAGAAGAGGAGACAGAGAGAGAGGGAGCAGAGAGGGACTGAAAGCATGTGTGGGTGTGGTGTGTGCTTGTTTGGCTGTTGTGGGAGGCACAAGGGAGATTCACCAGCAGCAAAAAGCCAATAAGTACCAAGAACATAATTGACACCGAGTTTTTGTCCAACAAATAAGATATAACATGGAAGGGATGGAGGACGCCCTGGAGCTGGTAGCCAGGAACACTGGTGGCAGAGGGCTCCCAGTTGTCCCGGAGCGAGGCACTGCACCCCAAGGTGCTGCACCCCCATTGCCAACGACACATGAGAGCCAGGAGGAAGATCTTGCTTCTGGCTCGGAGCACGTTCCCACCTCGGGACCGTCCTCTCCCGTATCTATCCAAGCAGCGGCTCTGCCGTCATCCCTCCCAATGAAGCAGCGCCTGAGGAGCTCCTCAGCCAGGCGGCTTGGAGTCAGGAGGGGAAGGGGAAGGTGAAGAGGTGGGGAGGAGAACCGGGGGGGCAGGGGAAGGAAAGTGAGGTGCATGGCTGCAGGTGTTGACTGGGGCATATTTTTAGATTGCTGCTGCTATTTTGGTGGGAGGGTCGGGGCAAGGAGCAAGGGGGCTACCTTGTTGGTTAGCATTTGTGTTCTGTTTTGCGAGAAATGGGGACCATTGTAATGATGTAAATGTGATAAATTTGTTGTGGGGTGGGGCGGAGTAGGGTGGGGTGTTTTGTTACAGATATACTTATGATTTCAGACAAATGGTCGGATTAAATGTTTTTTATTTAACATAACCTTGTTGCGCATTGTCTCAGATAGCTGCACCATTACATACTGGTGATTCCTCAGCATGAAAGGGTATAATTACACTTAACTTGAATCAACTTAAACTTTAACTGTCACCAAGGTGATGCATACCATTGATGTATGACCTGCACACCCAGCAGCATTGCAACTTTGTAAATATCACCAACGTTCTTTCAAGCAAAGCGCTCATTCATGAGCTGCTGATGTAAGAGTCCTGCAGCTATGTAGCCATCATGGGCCCTTTTCTGGGGGGCGGGGGCATGGTTTCATCATCAACCTGATTGTCTGGCCCGAGGTCATCATCCATCTCCTCGTCCTCCTCTTCCTTTCTCCCCTGAGGTGGACTGTCAGACCCTTCTGGCATTTCTTGTCCCTCCTGATAGCCATGTTGTGCAGCATGGAGCACACTACCATGAATTGAGCTACTTGCTCAGGGTGGTATTGGAGCTCACCTCCTGAGTGGCCAGGCATCTAAAGTGCTGCTTAAGCACTCCAATGGTTTTCTTCACGATATTGCGAGTGGCTCTGTGGCTCTCGTTGTATCGCTTCTCGGCTTTGATGTGGGTGTCACGCCAGGGGGTTATCAGCCAGGTGGTGAGGCCATATCCTTTGTCACCAAGCCTCCACCATTGACCTTGTGACTGATTGGTAAACATGTCAGATACAGTGTTCTCACGCAGGATGTCAGCATCATGGATGCTGTCCAGAAATTTGGCATTCACTGCCATAATAATTTGCTGGTGGTCGACAACGAGTTGCACATTCAGGGAGTGGAATCCTTTGCGGTTCCTAAAAACCTCTGCGTCCTGAAAAGGTGCCCGCATCGCGATGTGTGTACAGTCTATTGCTCCCTGCACCTTCGGGAAGTTAGCAATTCGGTAGAATCCTAAAGCCCTCGCAGTCTGAGCCTCCCTGGTCATAGGGAAGCTGATAAAGTCCCTCCTGCATGTGTACAGGGCTTCAGTGACCTGTCTAATGCAGCAATGTGCGGCACGTTGAAATGTACCACAAATGTCACCAGCTGAGACCTGAAAGGAACCCGACACGTAGAACGAAAGTGCCGCGGTCACCTTGACCTCGACGGACAGTGCAGTCCTGATGGTGCTGGCAGGCTGCAGATCTCCCCTGATGAGCTGGCATATCTCACTGATAACCTCCTTGTGGAAGAGCAGTCTCCAAAGGCAGGTGGTGTCGCACAAGTTGAGGTAAGACCGCTTCTCCCTGTAAGTGCGGGGGGTGTAACGTCTGGTCCTCTTCATCAGTCTGGCACATCTTCCATTGGGTACATGATGCTGTTGAATGTACCTTCTGCCATCTCGAGACTGTAGCATGTGTGTGGTCATCAAGAGAGGCTGAGAAATGACAGGCCCCATTCTAGTAGCTATCTGTATTACACCGATTGTTCACAAACAAGGAATGTCCCCACTAAGACACCTAAAGTAAATTCCAAACGTCCACAGTATGATAAGATGTTTGTTCAGATGTTTACATCACCTCAAAACACCTCCAGAGTACATCCAAACTCTCCTGAGCAGCCTTTTAAATGATGCGACCGAAGAAAATGGTGTCCATACCGCTGTGAGTAGTTCCGGTCAGTTCAACCTTTTCACAGCGGTTTTCTCAGTGAACGATATTGTCGGTGAGATGTATGCGAGGTGCCGAAAGTAAGAATGGGTGATTTTCTTGGCGTTAATTTCGGCAAATGTGATCTTTACGACAGAAAACAGTGGCCAGGCGATATTATTAAATCTCAGCGTTAATTACGTGCCAAAAGTAACGCTAGGTGATATTATGGGCTTTGGTGTCGCCCATTCTGACCTTTCCGTCCAAAAAAAGTGGCCGGGCGGTATTATTTTGTATCAGCGTTACATATATGCCAAAAGTAACGCTCGCCGATAAGTGACCGAGAAAGGGGCGTTACTTTCCATTTTGTGCCTAAATGGGCAATATATGGACGTTACACCTCATTTCAGCTTTAAAATGGACGTTAAGTGGGCGGTAAAGAATGGAAATCCTAGCCCATTAAACCAAGGCCCTGTCTACTCTCTCAGGTGGACGTAAAAGATCACATGGCACTATTTCGAAGAAGAGTAGGGGAGTTATCCTGGTCAATATTTATGCCCCAATCAACGTAACAAAAACAGTTTATCTGGTCATTATCACATTGCTGTTTGTGGGAGCTTGCTCGCTGCCGCATTTCCCACATTACAACAGTGACTACACTCCCAAAGTACTTCATTGACTGTAAAGTGCTTTGAGACATCCAGTGGTCATGAAAAGCACTATATAAATGTAAGTCTTTCTTTTTTTTCAAACTCTGAGGAGGATATCACATAATTACAGTTAGCATCTTTGCCGCATTCATAAATAGAAAGTGAAAAAACTGATTCCACTAAGTCCTAGTGTGTCGTATAAAAATAATGAATGCCTGGGAGCGATTCTCAAGCAGCAACCTTGTCCCATGGTTCAAATGACATTTATAAAGCATGAGAGCAATATCTTCTAAACCCCTTGGTGAGATTGGTGCTTAGCAATCACTGCTGGTTCTGTTATTGGCTGGATATTTTCACACTTGCAAATAAATTACTGTCTTGTAGTAAAATTCTACATTTTTATTTATGTACGATACACATTTCAGTCTATTTATTAAATAGGGGTCCTTTTCAAATTATCTCAAAAAGTATTAAATTATTGTTAAATTCTATAGAATGCAGAATTTAATTGGAACTGTACTGCGATAGCATGGCTGTGTCCATGAGTGAATAATATGTGGGAACAAAGGCCTGGACTCCGCAAAACAAATCTATTTCCAGATTGAATTTTATGGAAAAGGCTTGGAGGTTTAGAATCCAAAGTTAGACTTGGTGCTCCTAACTCACATTTATACAAACAGAAGTGTTCTGATTGTGCCGAAGACTTGTCTGTTGATCTAGTGATTATAGTGTTGTGTTTGCATATGCACATATCTATATCTATACCTTATTAAAGGGCTTATATCCGCACTTACTTCCCATTTGCACAACTTAACTTCCTGTTGCCAATTTTTGCTACACTTTTTATGTCAACTTTTTCCATTATAAATCCCTCTGTCCACATTTACAATGGGTTCCTGCTTATATAAACCCATGATTGGACCATCTGACCACGGGGCTTTCACAAATTGCTTAAAATATCTCCTGAAATGTTTTCTCACTTATCTTTTATTTCCCCGGTAATTGAAGTTTCTGGGTCCAAAATAACAACCATTTTTAAATAGCACCTTTACATAGCATCTTTAGCATAGAAAAACATTGTAAGGTGCTTAATAGAGACATCATCTAAAAAGTTGAAAATACAGAAATCATGTAGCTTTACAGTTTTGCACTCGTTCTAATGACTATTGTTGGGAAGTAAATGTCTGTATGTGTGTATATGTGTGTGTGTGTGTGTGTGTGTGTATGTATGTGTGTATGTGTATGTGTGTGTGTATCTATGTGTATGTGTGTGCGTGTATCTATGTGTATGTGTGTTTGTGTGTGTGTATATGGGTGTGTGTGTATGTAGGTGTATGTGTGTGTGTATGTGTATATGGGTGCGTGTATGTTTGTGTGTGTGTGTGTGTATGTATGTGTATATGTGTTTGTGTGTGTGTATATGTGTATGTGTATGTGTGTGTGTGTGTATGTGCACTTGGTCCATGCAGCAGAGCTGGTCTCCAGTCGTCTTTGTTAATCCTTGCCACTGGAACAAGGCCTAGCTCTGTCAAGCCCGTGTGGTGGCTGGTGTGCAATGGCCACCACACGTTAAAAAAATCCACGCACAGGCATCTTCCACCCTTCAACGTGCAGTTCAGGACCTGGAATATCAGGACCTTCATTGAAACACCTGTGACCGCATCCTTTTTGGTGTGGAAGCAAGTCATCCTCGATACGAGGGACCGCCGAAGAAGAATGGATGTATGTATGTGTGTGTGTGTGTGTGTGTGTGTGTTTTTGTATGTGTATGTGTGTGTGCGTGTGTGTGTATATGGGTGTGTGTGTATGTAGGTGTGTGTGTGTATGTGTATATGGGTGTGTGTGTGTGTGTGTGTGTGTGTATTTTTGTATGTGTATGTGTGTGTGTATGGGTGTGTGTGTATATGGGTGTGTGTGTATGTAGGTGTGTGTGTATGTGTATATGAGTGAGTGTGTGTGTGCACACGGGTAGAGGGGAAGGCGTTAGGTGAGGACAGATTGGCTTGTCTGTCACGACTCTTACAGTGTACCAGTATGCTAACATTTACTGCTTAAGCTTCGACATGGACACTAGTGACATAGGGTAATTGCCAGTTGGAAGCGTTCCAGTGTCTTCATGGTGGTGGAAACTTGGGCGAGGGAATCGAAATATTACTCTACAGGAATCTGAGATCATTTCTCCTGTTCTTTTGAACGGTTTGAACAGCGGGTCTCTCTCTGTCACTGTCTTTCTCAAATCAGTTGCCTCGTGGCCAGCTGTAAATCACGGCCATACATTCATCCAACATCAAAAAAGGACTTACATTCAGGAGTCAAGTGTTGACTTCTGGGTCTTAGCAGCAGCTGCTTTGGTCCAGCAGGAACTTTCCCACACAGTACGGACAATAGGGGAGCTTGTCATCACGTTGAAAACATCTGTTCACATACAGCAGCTGTGAGTGTACAGGAGACACATGGAAAAGGTCAGCTGCTCCTATTCTCTGCCTAGTTGGTGGTTTTCTTCCTTTTTAATTCTTGTGTGGTCTGTCCGATGCAGTTAAACAGGCACTCACCCTTTCTACCGCCAGCGATATTGATTTCTCCAATTTTCTCCACTCCTCTCCTAAAGGCACTGACTCTGGCCAGGGTTCCATAGGTTTGAATCCAATCTCAAATGACACTCAAACTCAATAACCCTTTTGAGGTAGATTTTGTCTGCTTTGGGTTAGGCTGGCAAAATACAACTTCTCATACTAACACGGAGTTCCATTTCAAAGTAGGTTGGGGCTATGGAGAGAATGTGAGAGCCTAAGCAGTATTTGTCAGCAACTGTAGATTCAACTGTAGCAGGCCTGGACCTCCTCAGTTGACATCTGTACTATAGAGCTCCCCCTAGTGGACTACTGCTCCACCCAGTGGACTACTGTGGCAATGCAACTGCTGATGTAAATACAATAAAAGGGTCATGTGACAAGGTCGCATGACAAGTTCCTGTGGAGTCATCTTGTGTAGTCTGTGTGTTTGTGATGTAAAGAAAATATCACAACAACCACTCTCCAGTCGGAGTCACTGGACAGCAACGAGGAGCAGGAACTTTGATTTTCCTCCTTTCTAGCCAAGGGGTGCTGTAGCTAATTCCACACAGCCTGGAAATCAAATTTGGTCCCTTTCTGGTCTGTCTGCCTCAGTGCCATGACAGGTAGTGGATTTATGTACTAAGCCAGAAGTGGAGTTGTTCTTTTTTTTCAAGTCCTGGAGCTCCTGTACTGGTTTAATAAGCAAGTAGCTAAGCTGTAAAAACCAGGAAGGTTCAAATCCTGATCTTTTCTGAGTCACTTTATATTAGCCAGGAAGTTGAAGGATGCTATAATAGGCCTCAGAGCAACTGAGTCAGGAAAGGGAAATTCTTGCTGCTAGTTGCTATTGAGTCATTTTTTTAAATGGTCAGCAATGGATGTTGGGTACAGAGGAGACTGGGCTCAGCTGGTATGTCTCAGAGGGCATATGGCCAGTTACATCTGTTGCCTGGCCTCAGACATGAAGAATGGTCACTTAGGCAAGGCATCTGAGTGTGCCTGTGGTACCATAATGCAGCAATGAGTCAATAAACTCAGGAGGGAATACAATGTCTGTGATATCTTCACAGAACACAGCACACACAGCTCCTAACATGGCAGGCAGCTCTCTCTCGGATGCCTCCAGAATCTGCCTGGTTCTGTTTATTATTAACCTTGCAGTTGCAGTACACAATGCATCCACATCCACAGTGTGGAGCTACAAACATTATAAGCTTACAGACATTACACTTCTCCCTCCTTAATGAAGAAGTTATTATAACAAGCATCATACATAACTTTCATGTTTATACATAACACAGGATATAGACTTATTTTTTTTCATATTTACAAATTTAACTTCACCACTTGTTTTCTGTTTCGAAGAGGATACCTTCGCTCTCGAACAGAACCTTCCAAACATGGTGTTGAATCTAAACTCATTCGAGGCTCATCCTGAGGAACGTTTTCCTCCACGGAATTTCCTTGATTTTCATTTGAACTCACTCTAACTTCAGGCTCTTTGTTTTCCTGGCTCGGACTCAGACTTTCATTCTGATTCTCTCCTGGATTTGTTTCCAGTACATTGGATTTAGGATTTGCTATTGGTGTATCAAAACTATCTGATAAGTCAGAAATAATTGAATCATTCCCACCTTCAACTCCTTCCATGTCTGTAGGTAAAATATGATCAATATGAACAAACCTAACCTGTCCATTATCAAACATCTTTACCAAATATGTGCGAGGACCACATATCTTCACCACTCTTCCTGGTAACCACTTTAATCATTTATGGTGATGGTTCTTCACTCTCACCTTCTGGTTTAATTTCACACTTCTCTCTTTTACTCTACCTGTATCATGATTCTCTTTCTGTCTTAATTGTGTCCCTTCTACGGACTGTGCCAAATTTGGTTTTAACAATGAGAATCTGATTCGTGGCTGTCGTTTGAGAAACAACTCTGCTGGTGTTCTACCAGTAGTTGTATGAGGAGTATTTTGATATGTAATCAAAAAAATAGCCAATCTGTGATCCAATGACAACTGTCGTTTCCTTGGATTTGGAACTAACATTTGTTTTATGAGGGCACATTTTACAATTTGTACAGTGTGCTCTGCTGCACCATTTGAAGCAGGATGGTATGGTGAAACCTTGGTATGTTTCACATCATTTTTGTTCGTGAATTGTGCAAATTCTTCTGAATGAAATTGTGGTCCATTATTCGAAACAATTTCTTCGGGGAGGCCAAATGAAGAAAATAATTTTTGCAAAATGTCCAATGTTTTACTTGTTCTAATTTTCCACATTGGAAACACCTCAATCCACTTCGAATGGCTATCAATCACAATGAACAATTGTTGTCCTTTTAAATCAGCAAAATCAATATGTAGCCTTTGCCACAACCTGGGAGGCCATTTCCATGGCTGTAATGGTACTAGTGGTGGTTGTTTGCTTTCCGATTGATATGTCGTACACTGACTCACGATGTACTCTATATCTTTATCAAGACCTGGCCACCATAAATAACTACGTGCAAAACTCTTGGTCAAGCACATTCCCAGGTGCTGGTCATGGAGGTCTCCTAATAATTTGGACCTGAATTTATTTGGTATAACCACTCTTGCATCCTACATGATACAATCTTTATCGACTGATAATTCATTCCTACGAATGAAGAATGGATGTGTATCTTTATCTGTTACCTGGTTTGGCCATCAATTTGCAATATACTCATACACCTTTGACATCACTGGGTCACGTTTGGTTGCTCTACCAATCTCTTCAGCTGTGACTGGCAGTTCATCAATGTATGAAAAATAAAACACTTCTTCCCTATCTGGTGTAACTTGTGATGGGGAAGGCAATCTAGACATTGCATCAGCATTACTGTGATCAGCTGATCGTCTGTATTCAATATCATATGTATATGCTGACAAAATCAAAGCCCATCTCTGCATTCGGGCTGCAGCTAATGTTGGAACTGGGGACTTTGGATGGAGGATCGCTGTTAGGGGCTTATGGTCTGTAACTATGGTAAACTTATGACCATACAAGTATTTGTGAAACTTCTTGACCCCAAAAATTAATGCCAAAGCTTCCCTTTCAGTTTGCGCATTATTATTCTCACTGTCACTGAGAGTGCGTCAAGCAAAAGCAATTGGTCTGTCCTCCACACTACGTGATACATGAGAGATCACTGCCCCAACTCCATACGGAGAGGCATCACATGCTAGCTTAATCTCCTTAGATATGTCAAAGTGAACTAACATGATGCTCTCTACCAATTTTCTTTTACACTCCTTGAATGCTGTATCGCATTCTTTTGACCACTTCCAATGGACCTGTTTTTTTAATAGTTCATTCAGTGGATGTAATACTGTAGCCAAATTTAGTAGGAACTTCCCATAATAGTTCAAAAGACCCAAGAATGATAGAAGTTCAGTGACATTCCTGGGAGTGGGTGCATTTCTAATTGCATCCAATTTTTCCATGGTTGGATGTAAACCATCTTTGTCTACTCTGTACCCTAAGTACCCCACTGAGTTTTTAAATAACTCACACTTACGAGCAGAAACTCGTACTCTGTGCTTCTCTAGTCATTTGAGGAGTTCATTCAATATGTTATTATGAATTTGCCTATTTGGTGCTGAAATTAGTATGTCATCCAAATAACATACTACCCCTTCAATACCTTGCAAAATCTGGTTCATCACCCCTTGGAATATGGCAGGGGTGGAAGATACTCCAAATGGTAGCCTATTAAATTGATATAGGCCTAGATGAGTATTTATAGTCAAACATGACTTGGACTCCTCATCTAGTTCAAGCTGTAAGTAGGCATTCATAAGATCCTGTTTTGAGAAGATCTGACCACCTGTCAGTGTTGTGAACAAATCTTCTATATTCGGCAATGTATTGGGGACATTACCCTCTAGAACCTGGTTTACGGTTACCTTATAATCACCACACAATCTTACCTTACCATCGGACTTAGGTACAACAACAATGGGTGTAGCCCAATTACATCGATGTATCTTACAAATAATGTTCTCAGTCTCTAGCCTTTTGAGTTCTTGCTCAACCTTCTCCTTGAGTGCAAATGGTACGGAACGTGGCATGTAGTAAACCGATCTAGCGTCCTTCTGTACCCTGACACTCGCCTTGAAGCCTTGGATCAGACTGCCCGATTCGCAGAACACCTTCGGATACTTCTTGATAACCTCATCCATTGATGAAAATCTCGCTTCCACACAGAAAATCTCACTCCAATCCAGCTTCAGTGAGCTTAACCAATTTCTTCCTAGTAAGGCAGACTTGTCTCCTTTCCTACTATTAGCGGCAAGTTCTGAAATTGATCTTTATATTTCACCGGTATGGTGATACGACCTACCACAGGAATTTTCTCTCTCGAGTAGCCTCGCAGCTCTATCTTGGATTTCTCCAGTTGGAAATCCCGCAATTTGTCGCAATATAGTGACTCCGGTACTACACTCACGGATGCACCCGTGTCAATTTCCATTGGTATCTTGAATCCCGCAACATCTATGTGGATTTTGATGCTTTCTGAATCGCTGTCCGTTAACCTCATGTTCCTGATGATGTGTAACTCTAACATCTCCTCGTCCTGTTGTTGTTCTTCCATGCTATGTAGTCTCTTGGGATTTCTACTCATAGCTTTGAACGCTGGACTCAGAGCTTTAAAAACTGGTTTACCCTTCAGTCGGCATGGCTTCGCAAGATGCCCAGTCTTTCTGCAGAAGAAACACTCTGCCTTCACGTATGAACTACTTTGAGCAATGTGTTGTCCCAGGCACCTAGAGCACGACTTCGACGCTCTGTTAGAATTTCCAGTTTCTGAGACTTTGGGCCTCCACCGTCTTTTACTTTGAACCTGCAGGTGATTTACCTCGATTGACTGACAACCGTAATTATTATTTAATTCTTGGGAATATTGTTCGGCCATGCCCATTGACCTCGCTGTCTGGCAAGCAATCTCAAAAGGCAAGTCATCCGTCGTAAATAACTTCCTTCTGATCACATCATTTTTCACCCCACAAACAAAACAATCCCGTAATGCTCGGTTTTGAAAGTTTCCAAAATTGCAGTGCATCGATAGCTTTTTTAATGCTACAAAGTAATCATTGATACTTTCATCCGCCTTTTGATTCCAAATCCTGAAATGATAGCTTTCAGCAATTTCTAACGGTTTGGGGTTATAGTGCTGCTCCAGCTTCATTAAAATCTCTTTACGCGTTGTGTCCTTTGGCTCGTCAGGCACAAGCAGATTTACAGGGGCTTTGTACAATGCCGGACCCGCCTCCGATAAGAAGATCGCTTTCTTACGTTCCAACACAGCCCGGTTCTGAACTGCATTGGCTGTAACTTCGATTATGTTATTTGCAGTGAAATACATTTCTAGCCGATCCACATACGCTTTAAAACATTCCCAGTCATGTCTACATTCCCCCAAATGTCCGATTACACCTGCCATTTTAATCTCTAGCTGTTCACACCGTGTGCTGTATTTTACCTCGGATTTTTGTAGCTTTTTCCAAAGACAGAAACTTCCAAAGTCTATCTGTCGGCTGGCTAAATCCTTCACCAACAAAATTTAAGCTTCAAATCATCCGAAAAAAATCCCATCTCATTGCCAAATGTGATATCTTCACAGAGCACAGCACACACAGCTCCTAACATGGCAGGCAGCTCTCTCTCAGAAGTCTCCGGAATCTGCCTGGTTCTGTTTATTATTAACCCTGGAATTGCAGTACACAATACGTCCACATCCACTGTGTGGAGCTACAAACATTACAAGCTTACAGAAATTACAATGTCTAATAAATATACATTTTGGGGGAGAAATTCACTATCGCCCTGTTTGTGGCGCTAATTTTTGAAAGTTTGGAAAGTTCGTGCCAGGCGCTAACGATTTCAAACTTTTAAAAAATTCAGCGTTTGCACTTGAAGAAGGAAGTAGACTCAACACTCCACTTCCTTCTTGTAGCGCAATCAGCAGCCGGTGGGGCAGAGACTTCAGCAGCACTGCACACTGGGCCCTGCACACTGGGCATTGCAGTACTGCACACTGGGCCGTACTTACCTCGGCCACCTCAGCCACCTCGCCTTTAAGCATCTGACTGCCTATAAGCGGCCGCCCACCCGATGTACGCCTCTTGCAGCTGTCGGTGTTTGCGCCCGGTGCTGCAGAAGGGAGTGAAATGCAATTTCGGGTCCAGGGGGGTTACCGGGGTGATGTGCACGGAGATGATGGCATGATCTCCAGGCGAAGGGGATTGGGGTGCAACGCCGTAGCGCCGCCGCAAATCTCCCGCCAAATATGGCAGGAGACGATGTAATCGCTGTGACCGGTCGCCAACGGTTGGCGCAAAGACACCCAATCTCGCATCTTATGTTTGCTAATTCATAATGCCATCTCAGCGCAGGAAATCCGATGCAATTCTTCAAATAGAATATCCTGTCATCCTTATTAAGGCTTTGACAGTATTACTTTACAGTATTCAAATACATTTGGGACCCTACCAAGTTATTCTAGTCAAAAAACTTGACAAGAGGAATCATTAGCTGACTGAACTTGTCAACACTATACATGTAAGCCGGTGTCCATTCAAGCCTGAATTACTTTGTTTTATTTCTTTTGGGTCTCACTTTTTTTAGCGTTCTGTCAAAAAATAAATTGTCCATAATTGCCATCCTATCAAAATTGTTAGCATTTTCTTTTAGCAGGGAAAGTTGATCAACATCATTTTTTCTCTGCTCATCGAATAAACTACTTCACTTCTTTCAATTCCACCCCTTTCGCCCCCATTTACTCCTGTCTTTGAAAGTGCCAACTCTATAACCTTGGGCCTCCCTTGCCCCGGGCTCTCCCCCATCCTCCCTGTTCCAAGGGGGCCTTGCAAAACTTGCCTTCTTCATTAGTCAGCCACACAATTGCTTCCATTGTTTATGAACTTCTCCAAGGCGACAATATATGGCACTATCTGAGTCAAATACTGTGGGGGGTAGGATACATCACCTCATCAATCTGCCATACGCATGCTGAAATGGAGCTGCTATTGGGCACTGTACCTGCTAGCCGAGTCCAGATTGGACAAAACCTACCCCTAACGAGCTGTTGAGTCTTGGCCACTAAAGTTATGTTTGGGGCCTAGTAGGAAGCCCAGCAGATCTCTGGATCGGATGCCGGAAAATTGGGTGGCACCTGATTCCATCTTCCCATCTTTCAGGAGATAAATGGGCGGGTCTCCATAACTGCCCTCCCCCCATGTCAAGGGGGAATTCTTGCACTACTTTGGGAATTCTGCCTTTAATGCACTCTGTAGACCTTAGCAGATTTCACCCCGGCTGAGGTCTGCAAATCTGGCCCCAAACCTTTACTAGGGAAAGGTAATCAATCCCACGGTCTCCTATAAGAACATAACATAAGAAATTGGAGCAGGAGTAGGCCATATTGCCCCTTGAGCCTGCTCCACCATTTAGTACGATCATGGCTGATCCGATCATGGACTCAGGTCCACTTCCCTGCCTGCTCCCCATAACCCCTTATTCCTTTATTGGTTAAGAAACTGTCTACCTCTATCTTAAATTTATTCAATGACTCAGCTTCCACAGCTCCCTGAGGCAGCGAATTCCATCGATTTACAACCCTCTGAGAGAAGAAATTCCTCCTCACCATCAGAATGGCATGGTATCACTTTGAAATTCTGCCAGCGGGTCAAGGCAGGCGCTGCTGAGGCATCTGTCCTGCTATAAAAATGCCATCATCTCTAGGATTTATGATGGAGTCTCCAACCCAGGACTAAGTCATGTACCAGATGACCGGACATCCCAGAAGTTCAGGACCTGAATATCATTTAAGATTCACACAAGTGCCTTCAAAGTGAAAGCCCAATGTTCAAGAAAGATTCTACTCACAAACAGTACATGGTCTACTTCCTTCCTCTTCATCTATAGTCACTGGCACGCCTAATGCATATCTGGGCATCTATCCAGGGACATCTCAGCTATGAGAATAAGCAGAGCTGGGATTAAACACTGTTCCCTCTCCTCCATCTGTTGACTGATAAGAGAAAGAAAAGAAAAGCTATTTGGAAGCATAGAACCATAGCAGTTTACATCACTGAAGGTAGCCATTCAGCCCATCGTTTCTGTGTCAGGTCTAACAGAGCATAATCCAAAACCTATTCCATTGCTTGGATCTCTCTGCACAGCCCTGCATTTTTCTCAGTTTCTAATGCTTATTTAGTCTTCTCTTAAACGATGCAATAATCTCTGCCTTAACTATTCCCTATAGCAAAGCATTCTCTCACCATTCTCGGTGTAAACAAATCTCTCCCAATCTTTCTCCTCACCGACTCAGTGACAATTTTAAATTTCAAACACTAAGTTAGATGGCGCAGCAAATAGTGGAGATGGGAGTAGAAAGTTACCAAGGGACATTGATAAATTAAATGAGTGAGCAAAACCATGGCAGATGGGAGTTCAATGCAGGGAAGTGTGAGGTCATCCAATTTGGATCTAAAACCGAGCGATCAGAGTATTTTCTAAATGGTGAGAAGCTGGGAACTGTGGATGAGCAGAAAGATTTAGGGGTCCCAGTACAGAAATCACTAAAAACTAGTAGACAGGTACAAAAAATAATTTAAAAAGCTAATGGAATGTCAGCCTTTATCTCGAGGGCTGGAATATAAAGGGATGGAAGTTATGTTGCAGCTGTATAGAGCTCTGGTTAGAGAACATTTAGAGGACTTAGTTCAGTTCTGGGCATCGCACCGCAGGAAGGATATGGAGGTGCAGCGCAGAATCACCAGAATGATACTGGGGTTAAAGGGGTTAAATTATGGGGATAGGTTACATAGATTAGACTTGTATTCCCTTGAATGTAGAGGATTAAGGGGCAATCTAATTGATGTGTTTAAGGTGATCAAAGGAGCTGATAGGGTAGATAGAGAGAAACGATTTTCTCTGGTGGGCTGTGTCATGTATGTAACCTTCATGTAACTGTAACCTTCATAACAACACTGCATACTGTATACACCTAAGAAATGCACACCTTGACCACAGGGGGTGAACTTGTGGGAGACACTCCTCACCTGGTCATCCAGGTATAGAAAGGGAGGTCCCACGCAGGGTCATCACTTCTCAGTCCTGTGAATAAAGATTCAGGTCACAGAGTGACTTTGTCTGCAGAATGTGCCTCGTGTGAATTTATAGTAGTGTGTAAGGATATTACATTTGGCGACGAGGAACGGGAATCAACGACTCCATGAGAATGGCCACCGGTAGCACAGAGGAACGGTACTGTGTTGGTGAGGACTGGGACGATTTGGTTGAGAGGCTCCAGCAGAGCTTTGTCGTGAAGGACTGGCTGGGAGATGCAGCGGCTGACAAGCGAAGGGCGCATCTACTGACCAGCTGTGGACCTAAGGCGTACGCGCTGTTGAAAGACCTGCTCGCACCCGAGAAGCCGGCGGACAAAACCTTTGAAGAGCTCAGCAAACTGATCGGTGAGCACCTTAAACCGGCGAGCAATATACACATGGCCCGACACCGATTCTATACACACCGACGTCGGGAAGGACAGAGCATACCGGACTTCGTTGCGGACCTTCGGCGCTTGGCCAGCCTCTGTAAGTTCACAGACGCCTGCAGGGGAGGGGGGGAGATGTTAAGGGATTTCTTTACTGAGGGCATTGGTCACGCCTGGATTTTCAGAAAGCTAATTGAGACCAAGGACTTGACCTTGGAAGCGGCGGCATTGATGGCTCAGACCTTCATGGCGAGGGAGGAGGAAACCAAGATAATATACACATGCAACTCTGCTTCCAACATGGTGATGGATCAGGGAGTTAACATTGTAAACGCGACTCAGAACCCCGCAGGCAGGCAAGGGCAATTCGACACCATCCAGGCAACAACAGACTCTTGAGTGGGTCCTCAACAGAGACAATGGCAGGTTGAATGGACATTTACACCATCATGGTGGACAATGCGTCCCAGGATGGGGCCATTGACACCCATTAACAGAGTGCTCAAGAGTAATCAAAGAGACAATCAGAGAGGAATGCTGGTAACAGCCCTTTTGTTCACAACGATCTTAGCTCATGCTGGAGGTGTGGGGGCAGACATGCTGCAAAAACCTGTAGGTTTCAACAATTTATCTGTCGGAATTGTAACTTCAGTGGACAGTTAGCCAGAATGTGCAAGAAGCCCGCAGTGAGGCTAATTTACAAGGCAGATGAACCAGAAGAGGGGTCTGCAAGGCAGGTTGATGCTTGGGACAAAGCAATGGACGCTGAAGTTCAGCAGGTTCATGTGGCAAACATCCACAGCTCATATACCAAAACGCAACCTATGATGATGAAAGTCCTATTAAACGGCATCCCGGTCGGTACACATAGAGCTGGACACAGGGGCCAGCCAGTCACTTATGAGTGTCCAACAATTCGAGAAACTATGGCCACTCAGAGCTAACAGACCCAAACTAGAATGCATTGACACGCAATTACGGACGTACACCAAAGAGATCATCCCAGTGCTAGGCAGTGCAATGTTGGGGGTCACACATAATGGATCAGAGAATCGGCTGCCACTCTGGATTGTCCCGGAAAATGGTCCCGCACTTTTGGGGAAGAGTTGGCTAGCCGAGATGAACTGGAAATGGGGGGATGTGCAAGCCATTTCATCTGTGGAGCGAAGTTTATGCTCACAGGTCCTACAGAAATTTGAGTCACTATTTCAACCTGGTATCGGGATTTTCAAAGGTACCAAAGTAGTGATACGCATCACTTCGGACGGCAGACCAGTGCACCACAAAGCCAGAGCTGTGCCGTATGTGATGTGGGAGAAAATTGAGAGTGAGTTGGACAGGTTGCTAAGAGAGGACATCATTTTGCCCGTTGAATTCAGCGACTGGGAAAGCCCCATCGTCCCTGTCCTAAAAACGGATGGCTCGGTCAGGATCTGTGGCGACTACAAGGCCACTATCAACCGAGTGTCACTACAAGACCAATACCCGCTTCCGAGAGCGGAGGATCTTTTTGCCACGCTGGCAGGCGGCAAGCTGTTCACCAAGTTGGACCTCACTTCAGCCTACATGACCCAAGAACTGGCCGATGAATCCAAGCTACTGACCGCCATCACCACGCACAAGGGGCTGTTTGTCTACAACAGGTGTCCATTTGGCATTCGATCAGTGGCCGCTATCTTTCAAAGGAACATGGAAAGCCTGTTCAAATCCATCCCTGGAACAATCGTATTTCAGGACGACATCCTTATCACGGGTCGAGACACCGACGAACACCTCCACAACCTGGAGGAGGTGCTACGCCGACTGGACCGGGTAGGCCTGCGACTAAAGAAGTCCACGTGTGTGTTTTTGGCCCCAGAGGTCGAGTGTTTGGGCAGGAGGGTTGCCACAGACGGGATCCGGCCTACCGAATCCAAAACGGAGGCGATTCGTCGTGCGCCCAGGCCCGGCAACACGTCGGAGTTGCATTCATTTCTGGGACTCTTGAACTATTTCGGGAACTTTCTGCCAAACTTAAGCACATTGCTGGTGCCGCTACACGTGCTCCTGCATAAGGGTTGCGATTGGTTTTGGGGGGACTGTCAGGAACGGGCTTTCAATCGGGCGCGGAACCTGCTTTGTTCTAATAAGCTGTTGATTCTGTACAACCCCTGTAAGAAATTGGTTTTGACATGTGATGCATCATCCTATGGGGTTGGGTGCGTGTTGCAGCAGAGTAATGATGAGGGCCAACTCCAACCTGTGGCTTATGCCTCCAGGTCGCTCTCCCAAGCAGAAAGGCGATATGGGATGGTTGAAAAGGAAGCACTCGCATGTGTCTACGGGGTGAAAAAGATGCACCAGTACCTTTTTGGCAGAAGGTTCGAGTTAGAAACGGATCACAAGCCATTAACATCCCTGTTGTCCGACAGCAAAGCTGTCAATGCCAATGCGTCAGCTCACATACAGCGATGGGCTCTCACGCTGGCTGCGTATGACTATACCATATGGCACCGGCCAGGCACCAAAATTTACGCTGACATGCTCAGCAGGCTTCCACTGGCCACCACTGAGGGGGCAGCGGAGCAAAGCGCTGAGATGGTCATGGCCATTGAAGCCTTTGACAGCGCAAGCTCCCCCATCACAGCCCACCAGATCAAAATCTGGACCAACAGAGATCCCCTCCTATCCTTGATTAAGAAATGTGTCCTGACTGGGGATTGGGCGCCCGCACGTGGAGCATGCCCCGAGGAGGTCAGACCGTTTCACAGACGGATGGATGAGCTCTCCATCCACGCTGACTGCCTACTATGGGGCAGCCGGGTAGTCATGCCCCAGAAGGGAAGGGAAGCATTCATCAGGGAACTCCACAGCAAGCACCCAGGCATCGTGCTAATGAAGGCCATTGCCCGGTCACATGTATGGTGGCCGGGAATTAACTCAGACCTGGAACACTGTGTTTGCAGGTGCACGACGTGTGCCCAGCTGGGCAATGCCCCCAGGGAGGCCCCACTCAGCCCATGGCCCTGGCCCATCAGGCCATGGTCACGTATTCACGTAGACTATGCGGGCCCGTTCATGGGAAAAATGTTCCTCATTGTTGCTGATGCGTACTCGAAATGGATCGAGTGTATCATATTGAATTCGTGCACGACATCCACCACTGTGGAGAGTCTGCATGCGGTCTTTGAGACCCACGGCTTGCCGGACATCCTGGTTAGCGACAATGGCCCGTGTTTCACTTGCTATGAATTCCGGGAGTTCATGTCGGGTAATGGCATCAAACATGTCAGGATGGCACTGTTCAAGCCGGCTTCCAATGGCCAGGCAGAATGTGCGGTCCAAATCATAAAACAGTGCATGCTCCGATTCAAGGACCCTCCCTTCAATGCGGCCTATCGCGCCTCCTGCTGGCCTATAGGCCCCGACCGCATTCGCTCACGGGAATCCCGCCCACGGAACTACTAATGAAATGTACACTTAAAACTCGGCTGTCCCTCATTCATCCTGTCCTGTCAGACATTGTTGAGGGCAAGCGCCAGTCCAAAAATGAGTGCCATGACCGTAACCTAAAGGGGAGATGTATAGAAATTGATGACCCTGTATTTGTTCTTAATCACGCTTTGGGGCCCAAGTGGCTTGAGGGTACTGTAATTGGCAAAGAGGGGAATAGGGTCATAGTGGTCCGACTTAACAATGGACAGATATGCCGCAAGCAACTGGACCAAGTAAAAAAAAGGTTCAGCATGGACACTGAGGAACCTGAGGAAGATCATGAGATGCTGCCCACACCACCGCCAGTGAACGAGCAACAAGAACATTCAGCAGCATGCACAGTCCCTGCGGCCAGCCCGGACAAGCCGGAATCACCACAGGTGACAGAGACGCATGCCAAGGCTCAACAACTAAAGCCCCAACTGTGGCGCTCCACGAGAGAGCGTCGACCGCCTGAAAGACTCAATCTTTGACCCCATAAGACGTTGGGGGGGGGGGGGAGGTGATGTCATGTATGTAACCTTCATGTAACTGTAACCTTCATAACAACACTGCATACTGTATACATCTAAGAAATGCACACCTTGACCACAGGAGTGAACTTGTGGGCGACACTCCTCACCTGGTCATCCAGGTATATAAAGGGAGGTCCCACGCAGGGTCATCACTTCTTGGTCCTGTGAATAAAGGTTCACGTCACAGAGTGACCTTGTCTGCAGAATGTGCCTCGTGTGAATTTATAGTAGTGTGTAAGGACAATACAGGCTGGTCCAGAACAAGGGGGCTTGACCTTAAAATTAGAGCTAGGCCGTTCAGGGATGATGTCAGGAAGCACTTCTTTGCACAGAGGCTCGTGGAAATCTGGAACTTTCTCCCCCAAAAAGCTGTTGAAGCTGGGTCAATTGAAAATTTCAAAACTGAGAGTCACATGTTTTTGTAGGCAAGGGTATTAAGTGTAATGAAAACAAGGCTGTGAGATGGAGTTATGATACAGATCAGCTATGATCTAATTGAATGATAGAACAGCTCGAGGGGCTTAATGGTCTACTGCTGTTCCTATGTTCCTATGATGACCTCTGCCATCACCTCCCCAATTAGAGGAAATAGTATTTTCCTATTTGCCCTATCTATAACCCTTCATAATTCTAAAAATCTCTATTAAATCTCTTCATTTTTGATTCCAGTGTAAATATTACAAGTATTTCAAGGGCTTTCTCATAATTATAGTTTCTCATCCCTGATATCACCCTGTATACGGTGCTCCTCTCTATAACATTAATGTCCTTTCCAGGACTGGTGGATAAAATTACGCACAATGCTTCTGAACTATAGTACCAATAGAACAAGAATCATAGAATCATAGATATTTACAGAACAGAAGGAGGCCATTTCGGCCCATCATGTCCACGCCAGCCAACAAAGAGCTATCCAGCCTAATCCCACTTTCCACCTCTTGTTCCGTAGCCCTGTAGGTTATGGCATTTCAAGTGCACATCCAAGTACCCTTTAAATGTTCCTGCCTTTACAACCCTCTCAGGCAGTGAGTTCCAGACTCCAACCACCCTTTGGAGAAGAAATTTCCCCTTTAAACTTTCTATCAATTACTTTAAATTTATGCCCCATGGTGTTGACCCTTCTGCTAAGGGAAATAGGTCCTTCCTAACACTCTCTAGGCCCCTCATAATTTTATACACCTCAATAAGGTCTCCCCTCAGCCTCCTCTGTTCCAAAGAAAACAAACCCAGCCTATCCAATCTTTCCTCATAGCTAAAATTTTCCAGTCCAGGCAACATCCTTGTAAACCTCCTCTGTATCCTCGACAGTACAATCACATCTTTCCTGTAATGTGGTGACCAGAACTGCATGCCGTACTCTAGCTGTGGCCTAACTACTGTTTCATACAGTTCAAGCATAACCTCCCTCCTCTTGTATTCTATGCTTCGGCTAATAAAGGCAAGTATTCTGTATGCCTTCTTAATCTTCTACCTGGCCTGCTACCTTCAAGGATCTGTGGACCTGCACTCCAAGGTCCCTTTGTCCACCTACACTTCTCAGTGTCCTACCATTTAATGTGTATTCCGTTGCCTTATTAGCTCTCTCCAAATGCATTACCTCACACTTCTCCACAATGAATTCTACTTGCCACTGTTCTGCCCAACTGACCAGTTCATTGATAACTTCCTGCAGCCTACAGCTTCCGTCTTCATTATCAATCACACAACCGATTTTAGTATCATCTGCAAATTTCTTAATCATACCCACTACATTCAAATCTAAATCATTGATACATGCCACAAAAAGCAAGGGACCTAGGGCTAGAACCTCCACTTTTTTTGCCTGCTTAATGTCCACTTAATGCCCATTTTACTGCTGAAATGACGTATAACGCCCACATAGCATCCATTTTGACACAAAATGGAAACTGGCGGGCATTTTTCGGAAGCTTATCACCGAGCGTTACTTTCCCCATGTGCGTAATGCCGGGAAAAAATATTACCGCCTGCCCACTTTTTTTGGGCGGAATCAGCAGAACGGGCGAAATCAACACCCATAATATCGCCCAGCGTTTCTTTCCGCACAGATTTAATGCCGAGATTCAATATTAATGCCTGCCCACTTTTTTTGCCGTAAAGAGCATATTTACAAAAACTAGTGACCATGAGATTGCCCTGCATCAATTTCACCACCTCG
The DNA here is from genome assembly GCF_044704955.1 of Pristiophorus japonicus. Lineage (NCBI taxonomy): Eukaryota > Metazoa > Chordata > Chondrichthyes > Pristiophoridae > Pristiophorus > Pristiophorus japonicus. The sequence goes on from NC_091994.1 coordinate 40,024,951, forward strand.
CACACATATCGCCCACAATATCGCCCACAATATCGTCCGCCCAAAAAACTGCACAGAAAAAGTGGAACTAACCGGAACGAATCACAGCGTTATGGACGCCATGTTCGAGATCACATGTTGCATCATTTAAAAGGCTGCACTGTTTCAAGCTCGGCGGAGTTCGAATGTACTCTGCAGGTCATTGGAGTTGATGTGAACATCTGTAAAAACATCTTTACCATACTGTGACCGATTGGAATTGAATAGGTGTCTTCATCGGGGCATTCCTTCTTTGTGACCAATCAGTGTAAAACAGAGAGCTACTGCAATGGGTCCTGTCCTTTCTCACCCTCTCTTTGTGACCAATTACATGCAGCAGACTCGACATCGCCGAAGGAACGCTCCACTGCATTATGTGCCCAATGTACGAAGTGACAGACAGATGAGGAGGACGAGACGTTACAACCCCCGCAAGTACAAGGAGAAGCATTCTTACCTCGACTTGCCCGACACCACCTGCCTTCGGAGACTGCGCTTCCACAAAGAGGTTATCACTGAAGTATGCCAGCTGATAAGGGCAGATCTGCAGCCTGTCAGCACCATCAGTACTGCACTGTCCATCGAGGTCAAAGTCACTGTCGTTCTATGCCTCGGGTTCTTTTCAGGCCACAGCTGGTGACATTTGCGGTCTGTCTCAGCATGCCACACATCGCTGCATTAGACAGGTCACTGAAGCCCTGTACGCATGCAGGAGGGACTTGATCAGCTTCCCTATGACCAGGGAGGCACAGAGTGAGAGGGCTCTAGGATTCTCCAGAATTACAAACTTCCCCAAGGTGCAGGGAGCAATAGACTGCACTCACATCACGATGTGGGCACCTTTTCAGGATGCTGAGTTTTCAGGAACCGCAAGGGATTCCACTCTCTGAATGTCCAACTGGTTGTCGACCACCAGCAAATTATACTGGCAGTGAATGCTCAATTTCTGGGCAGCATCCATGCTGCTCACATCCTGCATCAGAGCACTGTATCTGACTTGTTTAACAATGAGCCACAAGATCAATGCTGGATGCTTGGTGACAAAGGATATGGCTCGTCACCTGGCTGATGACCCCCCCTGCATGACACCCACACTGAAGCTGAGAGACGATGCAACGAGAGCCACAGAGCAACTCGCAATATCGTGGAGCAAACCATTGGAGTGCTGAAGCAGCGCTTTAGATGACTGGACCACTCAGGAGGCGAGCTCCAATACCACCCTGAGCAAGTAGCTAAATTTGTGGTGGTGTGCTCCATACTGCACTACTTGGCTATCAGGAGGGGACAAGATTTGCCTGATGAGTCTGACAGTCCACCTCACTAGAGAGAGGAAGAGGAGGCGGACGCTGACATAGAATCATAGAAACATAGAAAATAGGTGCAGGAGCAGGCCATTCGACTCTTTGAGCCTGCACCACCATTCAATATGATCATGGCTGATCATGCAACTTCAGTACCCCACTCCTGCCTTCTCTCCATACCCCCTGATCCCTTTAGCCGTAAGAGCCACATCTAACTCCCTTTTGAATATATCCAACGAACTGGATTCAACAACTTTCTGTGGTAGAGAATTCCATCGGTTCACAATTCTCTGGGTGAAAAAGTTTCTCCTCATCTCGGTCCTAAATGGCTTAGCCCTTATCCTTAGACAGCGACCCCTGGTTCTGGACTTCCCCAACATCGGGACCATTCTTCCTGCATCTAACCTGTCCAATCCTGTCAGAATTTTATATGCTTCTATGAGATCCCCTCTCATTCTTCTAAATTCCAGTGAATATAACCCTAGTCGACCCAGTCTTTCTTCATATGTCAGTCTTGCCATCACGGGAATCAGTCTGGTGAACCTTTGCTGCACTCCCTCAATAGCAAGCACGTCCTTCCTCAGATTAGGAGACCAAAACTGCACACAATACTCAAGATGTGGTCTCACCAAGGCCCTGTACAACTGCAGCAAGACCTCCCTGCTCCTATACTCAAATCCTCTCGCTATGAAGGCCAACATGCCATTTGCTTTCTTAACTGCCTGCTGTACCTGCATGCCTACTTTCAATGACTGATGTACCATGACATCCAGGTCTCGTTGCACCATCCCTTTTACTAATCTGTCACCATTCAGATAATAATCTACCTTCCTGTTTTTGCCACCAAAGTGGATAACCTCACACTTATCCACATTATATTGCATCTGCCATGCATTTGCCACTCACCTAACCTGTCCAAGTCACCCTGCAGCCTCTTAGCATCCTCCTCACAGCTCACACTGCCACCCTGCTTAGTGTCATTTGCAAACTTGGAGATATTACATTCTATTTCTTCGTCCAAATCATTAATATATAATGTAAATAGCTGGGGTCCCAGCACTGAACCTTGCGGTACCCCACTAGTCACTGCCTGCCATTCTGAAAAGGACCCGTTTATTCCCACTCTTTGCTTCCTGTCTGCCTACCAGTTCTCTATCCACCTCAATACATTACCCCCAATGCCATATGCCTTCATTTTGCACACTATTCTCTTGTGTGGGACCTTGTCAAAAGCCTTTTGAAAGTCCAAATACACCACATCCACTGATTCTCCCTTATCCACTCTACTCGTTACATCCTCAAAAAATTCTAGAAGATTTGTCAAGCATGATTTCCCTTTCATAAATCCATGCTGACTTGGACCGATCCTGTCACTGCTTTCCAAATGCATTGCTATTACATCTTTAATAATTGATTCCAGCATTTTCCCCACTACCGATGTCAGGCTAACTGGTCTATAATTCCCTGTTTTCTCTCTCCCTCCTTTTTTTAAAAGTGGGGTTGCATCATCTACCCTCCAATCCATAGGAACTGATCCAGAGTCCATGGAATGTTGGAAAATGACCACTAATGCATCTACTATTTTGAGGGCCACTTCCTTAAGTACTCTTGGATGCAGACTATCAGGCCCTGGGGATTTATCGGCCTTCAATCCCATCAATTTCCCTAACACCATTCCCTGACTAATAAGGATTTCCCTCAGTTCCCTCAGATCCCCCTTCGCGCTAGACCCTCGGTCCCCTAGTATTTTCGGGAGGTTATTTGTGTCTTCCTTAGTGAAGACAGAACCAAAGTATTTGTTCAATTGGTCTGCCATTTCCTTTTTCCCCATTATGAATTCACCTGATTCTGACTGCAAGTCTTCACTAATCTTTTTCTCTTCACATATCTATAGAAGCTTTTGCAGTCAGTTTTTATTGCAGTTCCCTGCAAACTTACTCTCATACTCTATTTTTCCCCTCCTAATTAAACCCTTAGTCCTCCTCTGCTGAATTCTAAATTTCTCCCAGTCCTCAGGTTTGCTGCTTTTTCTGGCCAATTTATATGAATTTCCTTGGATTTAACACTATCCTTAATTTCCCTTGTTAGCCACGGTTGAGCCACCTTCCCCATTTTATTTTTACGCCAGACAGGGATGTACATTTGTTGTAGTTCATCCAAGTGATCTTTAAATGTCTGCCATTGCCTGTCTACCGTCAACCCTTTAAGTATCATTCGCCAGTCTATCCTAGCCCAGACAATCAGGCTGATGCTGAAACCATGCTCCCGCTCCCCTATAGACTGCCTGAAAGGGCCCATGGTGGCATGATAGCTGTAAGAGCCTTACATCAGGAGCTCATCAATGATCGCTTTGCCTGAAAGAATGTTGGTGTTATTACACATTACTGGGTGTGCAGGTCATACATCAATGGTGGGCATCACTTTGGTGACAGTTAAAGTTTAAGTTGATTGAAGTTAAGTATGATTATACCCTTTGATGTAAAGGAATCACCAGCATGTAATGGTGCAGCTATCTGAGCCAATGTGCTACAAGGTTTTGTTAAATAAGAAACATTGAAACCGAACATTAGTCTGAAATCATCAGTATTTCTGTACAAACCAACTCTTCACCCCCCCGCCCCCCAGCTCCTCCTCCCCATCTCTATCCCTTTCCCTTCCCCTCCTGACTCCAAGCTGCCTGGTCGAGGAGGTCCTCAGGTGATGCTTTATTGGGGTGGAGGGGTGGGGGTGCACCTGACGGCCGAAACGCTGCTTGGACGGATACAGGAGACGACGGTCCCGAGGTGGGAATGTGCTCTGAGCCAGAAGGAAGATATTGCTACTGGCTCTCATGTGTGGTTGGCAGTGAGGTTGCAGCACCTAGGGATGCAGTGTGACACTCTGGGACCACTGGGAGCCCTCTGCCACCAGTGTTCCTGGCTACCAGCTCCAGGGCCTCATCCATCCCTTCCATGTTATATCTTATTTGTTGGACAAAAACCTGGTGCCAACTATATTCTTGGTGTTTTGTAGGCTTTTTGATACTGGTGAAACTCCATCATTCCTCCCACAACAGCCGGACAAGCACATGCCACAACCACACACACTTTCAGTGCCTCTGAGCTCCCTCTCTCTCTGTTTCCTCTTCTGCGCATGTCATGATGACCCTTGACCTTCTGAATCGCAGGAGTCGAGCGTTGCCATGCCGTTGCTAAGGACGGCCACACTTTACGGCAGAAGGTCAAAAAGATTTAATGCTACCGCCCATTTGATATCACTTGCGGTAACGCCCATTTTCAAAAATGGAAACTAGGTGTTTTGAGAATGGTCGAGAAGTCGGCGATCTGAAACCCTTTTTTAATGCCCACACCGGAAATAACGCCCATTTTTGGGTGATAAGCACAAAAGTGGAGGTTCTAGCCCCTAGTACTGAAACCCACTGGAAACAGCCTTCCAGTCACAAAATCATCCATCAACCATTACCCTTTGCTTCCTGCCTCTGAGCCAATTTTGGATCCAACTTGCCACTTTGCGCTGGATCCCATGGGCTTTCACTTTCACGACCAGTCTGCCATGTGGGATCTTATCAAAAGCCTTGCTAAAATCCATATACACTACATCAAACGCACTACCTTCCTCGACCCTCCTTGTTACCTCCTCAAAAAATTCAATCAAGTTAGTCAGACACAACCTTCCCTTAACAAATCCATGCTAACTGTCCTTGATTAATCCTTGTCTTTCTAAATGAAGCTTTATCCTGTCCCTCAGAATCTTTTCCAATAGTTTTCCCAACACTGAGGTTAGGCTGACTGGCTTGTAATTACTTGGTCTATCCCTTTCTCCCTTTTTAAACAAAGGAACCATGCTAGCAGTCGTCCAGCCCTTCGGCATCACGCCTGTAGTCAAAGAGGATTGGAAAATGATGGTCAGAGCTTCAGCTATTTCTTCTTTTGCTTTTCTTAACAGTCTGGGATTCATCCGGGCCTGGAGATTTATCCACTTTCAAAGCTGCTAAACTCCCTAATACTTCCTCTCTCACTATGTTTATTTCATCTGATATTTCAGTCGAGGAGGCGGGAGCTCGGAGCAGCGCGAGTCCGGGGTCGGCGAGAGGCCTATAAAGGCCAGCGGGAGTCGAGCAGTTCGAGCAGTCAGTCGAGGAGGCGGGAGCTCAGAGCAGCGCGAGTCCGGGGTCGGCGAGAGGCCTATAAAGGCCAGCGGGAGTCGAGCAGTTCGAGCAGTCAGTCGAGGAGGCGGGAGCTCGGAGCAGCGCGAGTCCGGGGTCGGCGAGAGGCCTATAAAGGCCAGCGGGAGTCGAGCAGTTCGAGCAGTCAGTCGAGGAGGCGGGAGCTCGGAGCAGCGCGAGTCCGGGGTCGGCGAGAGGCGTGCCGGTGCAGCTACAGGGAGAAGGCAAAGAAAGAAACAAAGGTGACGTCACAGCCTAGGGGGTAAGTGATTGGCTGGTGATTGGTGAGTAGTTTTTCTTTTTCTTATATTAGTCAGTAACTTTTAACATTGTTGTTGCCAGTTTAAGTGTATCTAAGGGTTAAGTCATGGCAGGAGAGCTCGGTCGGGTGTTATGCTCCTCCTGTACCATGTGGGAACTCAGGGACGACTCCAGTGTCCCTGACGACTACGTGTGCAGGAAGTGTATCCACCTCCAGCTCCTGATGGTCCGCGTTACGGAATTGGAGCTGAGGGTGGATTCACTCTGGAGCATCCACGATGCTGAGAATGACGTGAGTATCACGTGTAGTGAGTTGGTCTTACCGCAGGGAAAGGGTCCACAGCCAGCGAGGGAATGGAAGACCAGCAGGAAGAGTAGTGCAAGGAAGGTAGTGCAGGGGTCCCCTGCGGTCATCCCCCTGCAAAACAGATACACTGCTTTGAGTACTGTTGAGGGGGATGACTCATCAGGGGAGGGCAGCAGCAGCCAAGTTCATGGCACCGTGGCTGGCTCTGTTGCACAGGAGGGCAGGAAAAAGAGTGGGAGAGCAATAGTGATAGGGGATTCAATGGTGAGGGGAATAGATAGGCGTTTCTGCGGCCGCGACCGAGACTCCAGGATGGTATGTTGCCTCCCTGGTGCAAGGGTCAAGGATGTCTCGGAGCGGGTGCAGGACATTCTGAAATGGGAGGGAGAACAGCCAGTTGTCGTGGTGCACATTGGTACCAACGACATAGGTAAAAAAAGGGATGAGGTCCTACGAAACGAATTTAAGGAGCTAGGAGCTAAATTAAAAAGTAGGACCTCAAAAGTAGTAATCTCTGGATTGCTACCAGTGCCACGTGATAGTCAGAGTAGGAATCGCAGGATAGCGCAGATGAATACGTGGCTTGAGCAGTGGTGCAGCAGGGAGGGATTCAAATTCCTGGGGCATTGGGACCGGTTCTGGGGGAGGTGGGACCAGTACAAACCGGACGGTCTGCACCTGGGCAGGACCGGAACCAATGTCCTCGGGGGAGTGTTTGCTAGTGCTGTTGGGGAGGATTTAAACTAATATGGCAGGGGGATGGGAACCAATGCAGGGAGACAGAGGGAAACAAAAAGGAGGCAAAAGCAAAAGACAGAAAGGAGATGAGGAAAAGTGGAGGGCGGAGAAACACAAGGCAAAGAACAAAAAGGGCCACTGTACAGCAAAATTCTAAAAGGACAAAGGGTGTTAAAAAAACAAGCCTGAAGGCTTTGTGTCTTAATGCAAGGAGTATCCGCAATAAGGTGGATGAATTAACTGTGCAAATAGATGTTAATAAATATGATGTGATTGGGATTACGGAGACGTGGCTCCAGGATGATCAGTGCTGGGAACTCAACATTCAGGGGTATTCGACATTCAGGAAGGATAGAGTAAAGGGAAAAGGAGGTGGGGTAGCATTGTTGGTTAAAGAGGAGATTAATGCAATAGTTAGGAAAGACATTAGCTTGGATGATGTGGAATCTATATGGGTAGAGCTGCAGAACACCAAAGGGCAAAAAACGTTAGTAGGAGTTGTGTACAGACCTCCAAACAGTAATAGGGATGTTGGGGAGGGCATCAAACAGGAAATTAGGGGTGCATGCAATAAAGGTGTAGCAGTTATAATGGGTGACTTTAATATGCACATAGATTGGGCTAGCCAAACTGGAAGCAATACGGTGGAGGAGGATTTCCTGGAGTGCATAAGGGATGGTTTCCTAGACCAGTATGTTGAGGAACCAACTAGGGGGGAGGCCATCTTAGACTGGGTGTTGTGTAATGAGAGAGGATTAATTAGCAATCTCATTGTGCGAGGCCCCTTGGGGAAGAGTGACCATAATATGGTGGAATTCTGCATTAGGATGGAGAATGAAACAGTAAATTCAGAGACCATGGTCCAGAACTTAAAGAAGGGTAACTTTGAAGGTATGAGGCGTGAATTGGCTAGGATAGATTGGCGAATGATACTTAGGGGGTTGACTGTGGATGGGCAATGGCAGACATTTAGAGACCGCATGGATGAATTACAACAATTGTACATTCCTGTCTGGCGTAAAAATAAAAAAGGGAAGGTGGCTCAACCGTGGCTATCTAGGGAAATCAGGGATAGTATTAAAGCCAAGGAAGTGGCATACAAATTGGCCAGAAATAGCAGCGAACCCGGGGACTGGGAGAAATTTAGAACTCAGCAGAGGAGGACAAAGGGTTTGATTAGGGCAGGGAAAATGGAGTACGAGAAGAAGCTTGCAGGGAACATTAAGGTGGATTGCAAAAGTTTCTATAGGTATGTAAAGAGAAAAAGGTTAGTAAAGACAAACGTAGGTCCCCTGCAGTCAGAATCAGGGGAAGTCATAACGGGGAACAAAGAAATGGCAGACCAATTGAACAAGTACTTTGGTTCGGTATTCACTAAGGAGGATACAAACAACTTTCCGGATATAAAAGGGGTCAGAGGGTCTAGTAAGGAGGGGGAACTGAGGGAAATCTTTATTAGTCGGGAAATTGTGTTGGGGAAATTGATGGGATTGAAGGCCGATAAAACCCCAGGGCCTGATGGACTGCATCCCAGAGTACTTAAGGAGGTGGCCTTGGAAATAGCGGATGCATTGACAGTCATTTTCCAACATTCCATGGACTCTGGATCAGTTCCTATGGAGTGGAGGGTAGCCAATGTAACCCCACTTTTTAAAAAAGGAGGGAGAGAGAAAACAGGGAATTATAGCCCGGTCAGCCTGACCTCAGTAGTGGGTAAAATGATGGAATCAATTATTAAGGATGTCATAGCAGTGCATCTGGAAAATGGTGACATGATAGGTCCAAGTCAGCATGGATTTGTGAAAGGGAAATCATGCTTGACAAATCTTCTGGAATTTTTTGAGGATGTTTCCAGTAAAGTGGACAAAGGAGAACCAGTTGATGTGGTATATTTGGACTTTCAGAAGGCTTTCGACAAGGTCCCACACAAGAGATTAATGTGCAAAGTTAAAGCACATGGGATTGGGGGTAGTATGCTGACGTGGATTGAGAACTGGTTGTCAGACAGGAAGCAAAGAGTAGGAGTAAACGGGTACTTTTCAGAATGGCAGGCAGTGACTAGTGGGGTGCCGCAAGGTTCTGTGCTGGGGCCCCAGCTGTTTACATTGTACATTAATGATTTAGACGAGGGGATTAAATGCAGTATCTCCAAATTTGCGGATGACACTAAGTTGGGTGGCAGTGTGAGCTGCGAGGAGGATGCTATTAGGCTGCAGAGTGACTTGGATAGGTTGGGTGAGTGGGCAAATGCATGGCAGATGAAGTATAATGTAGATAAATGTGAGGTTATCCACTTTGGTGGTAAAAACAGAGAGACAGACTATTATCTGAATGGTGACAGATTAGGAAAAGGGAAGGTGCAACAAGACCTGGGTGTCATGGTACATCAGTCATTGAAGGTTAGCATGCAGGTACAGCAGGCGGTTAAGAAAGCAAATGGCATGTTGGCCTTCATAGCGAGGGGATTTGAATACAGGGGCAGGGAGGTGTTGCTACAGTTGTACAGGGCCTTGGTGAGGCCACACCTGGAGTATTGTGTACAGTTTTGGTCTCCTAGCTTGAGGAAGGACATTCTTGCTATTGAGGGAGTGCAGCGAAGATTCACCAGACTGATTCCTGGGATGGCGGGACTGACCTATCAAGAAAGACTGGATCAACTGGGCTTGTATTCACTGGAGTTCAGAAGAATGAGAGGGGACCTCATAGAAACGTTTAAAATTCTGACGGGTTTAGACAGGTTAGATGCAGGAAGAATGTTCCCAATGTTGGGGAAGTCCAGAACCAGGGGTCACAGTCTGAGGATAAGGGGTAAGCCATTTAGGACCGAGATGAGGAGAAACTTCTTCACCCAGAGAGTGGTGAACCTGTGGAATTCTCTACCACAGAAAGTAGTTGAGGCCAATTCACTAAATATATTCAAAAGGGAGTTAGATGAAGTCCTTACTACTCGGGGGATCAAGGGTTATGGCGAGAAAGCAGGAAGGGGGTACTGAAGTTTCATGTTCAGCCATGAACTCATTGAATGGCGGTGCAGGCTAGAAGGGCTGAATGGCCTGCTCCTGCACCTATTTTCTATGTTTCTATGTTTCTATTCCCCCTCCCTGATAGCAATGTCTGCATCGCCCCTCTCATTTGTGAAAACAGATGCAAAATATTTATTAAGGACCATACCCACGTTTTCCGCCTCCAACAACCAGATTATCTTCATGGTCTCTAATAGGCCCTACTCTTTCTTTAGTTATCTCCTTGCTCTTAATGTATTTATAAAACATCTTTGGGTTTTCCTTGATTTTACTTGTCAAAATATTTTCATGCTCTCTTTTTGCTTTCCTAATATCCTTTTTAATTGCACCTCTGCACTTTCTGTATGCAGAACTTCTGCAGTATTGAGCCCTCGGTATCTGTCATAAGTGTTATGTATGTAATAACTCGATAGACTGAATACTGTAAACTAATACAGGTACAAACCTGGCTCTGCTTTATTAGGGCCCAAAGTGATTACATTACATGATGGCTTGCCTTTTATACCTGGGCCACACACATGTGTGTACAGCCCAATGACCTCCGACAGTGGCGCCACCTGGTGGCTAGTAACCCCAAGCATACAGACATGACAATATCCCCCTTTAAGATATTAGTAACAGTCTTTCTACAAATTGAGATGGTCCAGGGCTTTCCGCTCCCGAGTTGATCGTCTCAGTTCAACTCCAGCCTTGGGCAAGCGTTCTGAGTCTGTTATGACTGGGAGCTGGGTAGCCGATCTGATGGGAGTGGCAATAACCACGTCAGGGATTGAAAATCCAGATCCATTGATGACAGCAGAGTCCTCTGATGACTGAGGGTAGGTTGGTTGGTCACTGATTGTGTCTTCCTCAGACTGTTCCGGTTCGTCCGTGTGCCACAGCTTTATCTGATCAACATGTTTCCTGCATGTTTGCCTATTCTTGAGATTGACGATAAACACTCTGTTAACCTCCTTGGCTGTAACAGTACTGGCGATCCACTTGGGACCTTGCCCATAATTTATTACATACACAGGATCATTAACAGAAATGTCGTGTGACACAGCAGTGCGATCATGATACCACTGCTGACTTTGACATCTGTATTCAACATGATCGTTCAAGCCAGGGTAGGTAAGAGAGAGCTTGGTCTTGAGACCTCTCTTTATCAATAGTTCAGCAGGGGGGACCCCGGTAAGCATGTGAGGTCTTGTCCTGTAACTAAGCAATATGCATGACAAGTGAGTCTGCAGTGAACCCTGAGTTACACATTTCATACTCTGCTTGATGGTTTGGACAGCAAGCTCTGCTTGACCATTTGATGTGGGTTTGAATGGTGCCAATGTTTGATATCACTGAGTTTCATCAACTCTTGAAACTCCAGACTAGTGAAGCAAGGTCCGTTGTCGCTTACAACGATGTTGGGCAGACCATGAGTGGCAAACATGACACAAAGGCTCTCAGTGATACCTGTGGATGTACTGGATGACATGATTATACACTCTATCCACTTGGAATATGCATCCACCATAACTAAAAACATCTTTCTCAGGAAGGGACCTGCAAAGTCGATGTGGATCCTGGACCCTGGTTTAGATGGCCACGACCACAGACTCAGTGGCGATTCCGCTGGTGCTTTACTTAGCTGCATGCAAGTGTTGCACTGATGCACACATGATTCCAGATCAGAGTCAATTCCAGGCCACCATACATGAGACCTGACAATGGGTTTCATCATGACAATACCGGGATGAGTGCTATGTAGGTCATGTACAAATTTCTCTCTGCCTTTCTTAGGCATAAACAATACGATTACCCCACAGTAAACAATCTGACTGAATGGATAGTTCGTCTTTGCGACGGCTGTAAGGTTTGGTCTCATCACCTATTTGCTTGGGTATGGCAGATCAATCACCACTAAGGTCACAACGTTTCACAACCAATAATATCGGGTCCTGGCTGGTTCAGGTCTTAACTTGTTGGGCCGTGACAGGGGTTCCTTCACTTTCAAAGGCATCCATGACTAACAGTAGGTCTTCAGGTTGTGGCGTCTCCACCTCCGGTGTGGGCAACGGCAGACGGCTCAGTGCATCGGCACAATTCTCGGTGCCAGGTCTATGGCGAATGACATAATGATGGGCAGATAATGTCAGCGCCCATCTCTGGATGTGGGGCGATGCATTGGTATTGATACTTTTGTTTTCCAAAAACAATGAAATGAGTGGCTTGTGATCTGTTTCCAGTTCAAACCAAAGACCAAACAAGTACTGATGCATCTTTTTAACCCCATACACACAAGCTAATGCTTCTTTTTCTACCATGCTGTAGGCTCTTTCCGCCTTTGACAAACTTTTAGAAGCATATGTAACAGGTTGTAGTTTACCCAACTCATTAGCTTGTTGGAGCTCGCAATCAACTCCATATGACGAAGCATCACAGGCCAATACTAGACGCTTACATGGATCATAATGTACCAGCAACTTGTTAGAGCAAAGCAGATTAGTAGCTTTCTCAAAAGCTCTATCTTGGGACGCACCCCAAACCCAGTTGTCACCTTTTCTTAGCAGCATGTGCAGTGGCTCTAATGAAGTGTTGAATCTAGGTAGGAAATTACCGAAGTAGTTGAGTAGACCAAGGAACGAATGCAGCTCTGTCACATTTTGAGGCTTGGACGCATTTTTGATGGCCTTGGTTTTCAAGTCCACAGGCCTGATGCCGTCAGCAGCAATGTTCCTCCCCAGGAATTCGACCTCTGGTACCATGAAGACACACTTCGAACGTTTGAGTCTGAGTCCCACTTTGTCCAGACGATGTTGTTCAGATGTTCAGCGGAGTCATGACCTGTGACCTGGATGTCATTTTGGAACACGATGGTTCTAGGGACGGACTTTAGTAGACTCTCCATGTTCCTCTGAAGTATGGCTGCAACTAAGCAAATTCCGAAAGGACACCTGTTGTAGATAAACAGTCCTTTATGAGTGTTGATGCACGTAAGTTTCTGCGACATCTCGACCAGCTCCTGTGTCATGTAGGCCGATGTCAGAACCAATTTTGTGAACAACTTCCCCCCGGCTAGCATTGCAAACAGGTCATCAGCCTTTGGTAATGGGTATTGATCCTGTTTCGAAACTTGGTTGATCGTAACCCTATAGTCTCCACAAATCCTGACAGTGCTATCACTCTTCAACACAGGAACAATGGGGCTGGCCCATTCGTTAAATTCGACCGGTAATATGACCCCTTCATGCTGGAGTCTGTCCAGTTCGATTTCGACTTTCTCCCTCATCATGTACAGAACCACCCGAGCTTTATGATGGACGGGTCTTGCATCTGAGTCCATGTGGATCTGCACCTTGGCCCCCATGAAATTGCCGATACCTGGTTCAAACAGCAAGGGGAACTTGCTCAGCACTTGAGCACATGGAGTATCATCCTCCGACGACAATGCTTTGATATCATTCCAATTCCATTTGATTTTTTCTAGACAATTCCTGCCGAACAGCATTGGACCACTGCCGAGAACAATCCAGAATGGTAAATCATGAACCGCACCATCATACGACACCTTGACTATTGCACTGCCAATTGCCGTTATGAGTTCCTAAGTGTATGTATGCAACTTGGCATTGACTGGACTCAGCTTAGGCCTCACAGCCTTAGTATCCCACAGCTTGTCGAATGTCCTCTGGTTCATTATTGATTGACTCGCACCCATGTCCAATTCTATCGGTACCGGCACACCGTTAAGTTTCACATTAATCATTATCAGTTGGCTCTTTGTTAGGAACGAATACAGTCCATACTCGTCCCCCTCTGGTATCTCGGATTGCATATCTGGATCCGCGCTATACTGGTCATCATCCTCCATGTGGTGTGTCGCAGCACGCTTGCTCAGTTGCGGACACATGCGCTGGAGATGCCCCAGTCTCGAACAGCCTTTACAAATGTACTGTTTAAACCAACACTGATGAGGCCGATGATTGCCCCCACAATGCCAACATGGTGAAAAAGGATTCATTCCCGTTGGCGGACTTTGGGCAGCCCCAGGTTTCGCATACGCAGTCGAGTAGGCCCTGCCATATGCAGCTCTGCCAAATGACGGTACAATCTTGTTTACAGTGCTTGCCGAGTTCCGATTTTTCGATGATATCTGTTTTAAGTTTTTGTCCATCGTCATGCATGCCTGGGCCATCGTGATGGCCTTGCTCAAATCCAACGTCTCCACCGCCAGTAGCTTATATAGGATCACCTCGTGGTTGTTGCCGATTACAAAGAAGTCCTGCAGCATGTCTCCCAACGCATTTTCGAACTTACACGGTCCAACTAGATGTCTTAGGTTGGCAACGAATTCCGACACATCCTGGCCCTCAGAACGAACATGCGTGTAGAATTGATGTCGTGAGATGATGATGCCTTCTTCTGGTTTGAAATGGTCATGTGCCAGAGCACACAATTCCTCATAGTCCTGGTCCATTGGACTTGCGGACGAGAGAAGATTTTTTATGAGTCCAAAGATTTTCGGACCGCAAACCATGAGGAAGACCGCCCTGTGTCTAACTGCGTCAGTGGGTTCCTCCATTTTGTTGGCCACAAAGTACTGGTCCAGGTGACCTACAAAATCTTCCTAGTCCTCTCCCTTCACAAATCTCTCCAGAATTCTAATTATGCTCATTTTTGCATGCGAAGGTGCCTAAGTTACCTCGTCGCCAAATCTTATAACTCGATAGACTGAATACTGTAAACTAACACAGGTACAAACCTGGCTCTGCTTTATTAGGGCCCAAAGTGATTACATTACATGATGGCTTGCCTGGGCCGCACACATGTGCGTACAGCCCAATGACCTCCGACAGTGGCACCACCTGGTGGCTAGTAACCCAAGCATAGATACATGACAATAAGCCTCCATTTTTTCTTTGTACTACCCTGTATGTCCCTTAACATCCAGTGGGCTCTAGATTTGTTAATCCCACCCTTTTTCTTTAAGGGACCACACTTGCTCTGAACCCTGCTTGAATCTCTTCCTTGAATGCCTCCCACTGCTCTGACACTGATTTACCTTCAAGTAGCTTTTTCCAGTCCACTATGGCTAAATCACATCTCAGCTTAGCAAATTGGCTTTCCCCAATTGAGAACTTTTATTCCTGGTCTATCTTTGTCCTTTTCCATAATAACCCTAAATATAACAGAATTATGATCACTAGCAGCAAAATGTTCTCCCACTGATACCCCTTCCACCTGCCCAGCTTCATTCCTAAAACTAAGTCCAGAACCGTCCCCTCCCTTGTTGGGCTTGCTACATACTGGCTAAAAAAGTTTTCCTGATGCATTTTAGGAATTCCGCATCCTCTATACCTTTCACACTCATTTTATCCCAGTTAATATTAGAGTAGTTGAAGTCCCCTACTATTACTGCCCTATAGTTTTTGCACTTTTCAGAAATGTGCCTACATATTTGCTCTTCTATCTCCCTCTGACTGTTTGGGGGTCTATAGTACACTGCCAGCAGTGTGATTGCCCCTTTTTTGTTTTCAATTCAACCCATATGTCCTCATTTGATGATCCTTCCAACATATCCTCCTCACAGCTATAATTGTTTCTTTAATCAATAACGTGATCACCCTCCTTTTTTACCCTCCTCTCTATCCCGTCTGAAAACTCCATAGCCAGGAATGTTGAGTTGCCATACCTGTCCTTCTTTCAGCCATGTCTCAGTAATAGCTAAAATATCGTTCTCCCAAGTGTCTAGCTGTGCTCTCAGCTCATCTGCCTTATTCCCTAGACTGCTTGCATTGAAGTATATACCATTCAGCACTGCCAAACTTCCTTGTTGTCCATTTTCTAAGCCCTTGTTTCCTCTGTCATTCAAATTCACATTCTACTTTTTTGCTTTCCAATTCCAGCTTTGCTTCTCTCCCTACTGAGGCTATTCTCAGGTTCCCATCCCCCTGCCAAGCTTGTTTAAACCCTCCCCAACAGCATTAGCAACCCCTCCGCGAGGATATTGGTCCCGGCTCTGTTGACAGTCTAGCCTCCATTCCGCAACTGCCCAAGTTGGAACATTTGGGATCAGGAGTTCCCTGTGTGAGCAACTATCAGTATTGATCAATGTTCCATCATTGCTTGGTGCTTCTCAAGTTATTGAAACATTAATACAAAGAAAAGCACAATGTAATTATCCAAATAACCTGAAGTATTTAACAGGGTAAATGTAACAAGTAACCGTTGGGTTGATTATATCAATTCATGCTCGCAGTGCAGAGCTTTGTGCACGAGGAGCATGTATTGAGAATTTGGGTAAGGAGGTCACTGGGCTCCACAAAGCAAACCCTACAGGACCCGCTGACCTCTGCACCCCAGTTCCCAATATGCAATCCTAACGTGCACTCCGAACGTGCACTCCTGACATGCACTCCCAACGTGCACTCCTAACACGCACTCCTAACGTGCACTCCCAATGTGCACTCCCATCATGCACTCCCAACGTGCACTCCTAATGTGCAAAGCTCTGTGTTGGAAGGACAGATTAATAACATTTTCCCTATGGTTACTAATTGCTTTTACCTTGTTGTATAATTTAATTCATTTTGATAATTACATTTTCTCTCTGTTAATATTTTAATGATTTGAAATGCAATTTACTTGTGACCTTGTAATCACCTTCTACAGTCTAAGCCTACATACATTTATGGTTTTAATTCTGATGTTTGAAAGCAAGAAGATTGCAAACCATTTTTTGAGATTATAAATATGTTAACAGATCATTGTAAAGGTGTGAATTAAGAAATAAGCAACCCAACATAATTTCTTCTGTAGTGAATCCTAGCAATTTTCTGCCTTCAAATCAACAGTGGTCTTTAATCTAGGTAATCAGTTGGCCTTCAACAGTGTTAGAGCAGAAATTGTTCAAAAACGAATATAACATAAAACAAGAGGAAGTTAATGGAAAGAAATCCCATTTTCACAGAACAATAAACTTCACAACACACCAAATCAAAACGCTAACAAGGGCTGGAAGCAGCAGGCTTGAATAGGAAAGCTTAGCCTTGGCACACTTGTTAGAACTACTGTAGTTGCTTGATAACTGATTAGGATCACAGGCAGTAGAACTAATCAAGTAAGAGGGTGATTGTAACCACAGTCCTTTAACATCAGACAAGTATATGTAGGCATTTTAAATTTATCTTGCAAAAAACATATGGACAATATTCTTTAGCTCATAACGATTTTCACAATGCTTCCTCTTGAAGCTTTGGCTGTTCTTCGGTGCCTTGCCATCACATAATCATTCTTCATATGCAAGCCCAGATATTGAGTGTTGGCAGACAATTTGGCCATCACAACCACCCTCAATCCAGTCCTCACCCAATATCCATACACTGTCCAGTAACTCCAGTCATTACATTTGAATCAAAAGCAGGAATCCCAGTTGATTTTTCTCCTAAAAGGTGCTGAAGTCAATTTTATCACCTTAAAGGTTGAGATTAGATGACTCAGCACAGACGAGCGATTGCATTGAAGGCCTTCTGGTCTGTGCGCTTCATTACCATGCCAAGCAATATATTTGCGCACTAAGCCATTGTGAGAAATGTGATATAACATTAAAGAGACTATTTCAATTACGTAAGAAATAGTAGCAGGAGTAGGCCATACGCCCATCGAGCCTGCTCCGTCATGGCTGAGCTTTTACCTCAACTCCACTTTTCCATCCTAGCCCCATATCCCTTGATTCCCTTAGTGCCCATGGGGCCGATTTTGATCAAGGCCTCCATCCACCCAAGTGCCACCCAAAGTGTCGCCGATGGCCACCGAGGTACCGGACGGTACTTTGGACGGGATATTCATCGCCGAGGTCCTTCAAAAGTCGTCCGGCAGCAAATGGACGACATATGTCGCCAATCTGGGCGGCAGCGGGGGGGGGGAGGTCTCATTTTTGGCGGCAGAGGCGCTTGCCACCCAAGTGCCGCCAAGGATGGAGTTGGTCCTGCGGAGGATCGAAGACCTGAAAAAAAAATCATCGGTAAAAAATAAAAAAAACTATTGGATGACCTTCAGTGGACAAAGTCGCTGTGGAAATAAAATATAGAAAAGTTCACTAACCTTTTTTTCAGGGTCTTCAGATTTGCTGTCAGGCACAGGCCAGCCTGCAGCCAACGGTCCTCCCCTGTTCTGGCGCCGACTCCCACCCACATCAATACGGGAGCTCAGCAGGCGGGAGGTCAGTTACGCCACTCGGCCGTCTGCTGACGTCGGGAGCTTCTCGGTTCTCCCCTCCCGCCCGCTCCAGGCCATCTCGAAAGTGGCACTGGGCGGATCTGCAACAGCAACGTCGGTGGCAGCGGGCAGTGGGTTGATCAATTTTGGCCCCCAAATATCTATCTATCTCTGTCTTGAATATACTCATCGAATGAGTATCCACAGCACTCAGGGGCAGAAAATAACAGGAATTCACAACCCTCTGAGTGAAGAAATTACTCCTTATCTCAGTTCTAAATGGCCAACCCCTTAGCCTGAGACTATGGGCTAGAACCTCCACTTTTTTTGCATGCTTAATGTACACTTAACGCCCTTTTTACCACTGAAATGACATATAACGCCCATATGGCGCCCATTTTGGCACAAAATGGAAACTAATGGGCTTTTTTAGGAGACTTATCGGCGAGCGTTATTTTCCTAATGGGCTTAGCGCCGGGAAAAAATATTACCACCCGCCCACTTTATTTGGGCGGAATCAGCAGAATGGGCGAAATCAATGCCCATAATATCGGCCAGCGTTACTTTCCACACAGAATTAATGCCGAGATTCAATATGAACTCCCGCCCACTGTTTTTTGTCGTAAAGAGCATATTTACCCAAACCAGCGGCCATGGAGATCGTCTATCGTCAATTTCACCACCTCGCACACATATCGGCCACAATATCGCTCGCTCAAAAAAACGGCCACAAAAAGTGGAACTAACCGGAACGAACACCAGTGGTATAGCTGGCATTTGTTAAATCCCATGTGAGGAGCTGATATCTGAAAGATTTGCCTGAAAGAGCGCTGATGTGAGTGACAATGCTGACACAATGCTATGTGTGTGTGCAGCTCACACATCAATGGTGCCCATCACGTTGGTGCCAGTTAAAGTTTACATTGATTGATGTTAAGTTGTCTTTAATCCTTTCATGGTAAGGAATCACCAGTGTGTAACAGCTATCTGAGACATTGCGCAACAAGGTTATGTTCAATAATAAAAGTTTAATACCAAGTCATAAGTATCACAACCAATAACACCCAATCCCCGCCCACACCCCACTTTTTCCTCCATTGACATAAATCACATGTTCAACATGTCCAGCAACACAGAATACAAAGGCAAAACAGGATCGTGGTCCCCAGCCCCCATACATTGCAACAAATTGCATACACCCAAATGGAGAGATAACACAGCCATCACCTGCACACATGCACCTCACTTTCCTTCCCCCCCTCCTTCTTCCCACCTCTACCCCTTCCCCTCCTCACTCCACGGTGCCTGGCTGAGGAGCTCCTTAGGCAGTGCCTCATTGGGGGGGATAAAAGCAGATGCGGTGGTTGCACGGGTACGGGAGTGGGAGGTGCCGAGGGGGAAACATTTTCTGATGCAGAAGCAGGATCTTGGTTCTTGCTCTCATCTGTCATTCGCAGTGGTGGTGCGGAATCTAGGGGTGGAGTGCCGCACTCTGGGACCACTCGGAGGCCTGTGGCAGCAGTGTTCCTGGCTACCAGCTCCAGGGCCTCCTCCATCCCTTCCATGTTATATCTTATTTGTTGGACAAAAACTCGGTGCCAACTATGTTCTTGGTGCTTAGTAGGCTTTTCGCTACTGGTAAATCTCCAGCGTGCCTCCCACAACAGCCAGACAAGCACACACCACAGCCACACATGCTTTCAGTGCCTCTGAGCTCCCTCTCACTCTGCTCCTCTTCTGCGCATGTCATGATGAACCTTGACCTCCTGGATCGCGGGAATCGAGCGTTGCCATGCCGTTGCTATGGACGGCCACACTTTACAGCAGAAGGTCAAAAAAATTTAACGCTACCACCCATTTGATATCGCTCGCGGTAACGGCCATTTTCAAAAATGTAAACTAGGTGTTTTGAGAATGCCGGCAATCTGAAAACCCCTTTTTAACGCCCTCACCAGAAATAACGCCCATTTTTGGTTGTTAAGCACAAAAGTGGAGGTTCAAGCCCTATGACCCCTAGTTCTAGATTTTCTAGCCAGAAAAAAGACCTTTCAGCATGTACCCCGTCAAGCCCTCTAATAATTTTATATGTTTCAATGAGATCACCTCTCATTTTTCCGAACTCCATAGAATATAGGCCCATTCTACTCAAATCTTCCACAAAGGACAGCCCTCTTATCCCAGGAATCAATCTAGTGAACCTTTTTGCAACCCCTGTAAGCAAGTATATCCTTCCTTAGCTAAGTAGACCAAAACTGTTCATAGTACTCCAGGTGTGGTCTCACGAAAGTCCTACATAATTGCAGCAAGACTTCCTGGGGCCGAAATTGACCACCAGCGGAAACGAGGCGCACCTACCTTGTTCGATGTGTTCTGGCCGCCCCAATGCATCGGGTGGACTAACCATCGAAATTCAGCACTTCACGGATTTTTTTTGAGTGGGGCGGATGTGGCCTCATCATGGGGGTGGAAGTGGGGGCGGGCGGAATAGCCAAGGCTGTCAGACATCATTGCGCTGGCGCGTCACAACATCTCTCACCTTCAGTTAAAGGGGAGGGCCGCTGCAAACTCTGCAGCCACTTTAATGGCAAACAATGGGTCAGCAGGGAGGGTTTCGGCCGGGTCGGTGGCCCGGCACCCAAGAGTGGGTGTCAAGCTGCCTGTTGGCGGCCCAGCCAAACCCACGGGCCATAATTTAAAAAAATTAACATGGCGGCTGCGGCAGTGCGCCCTCCCCTTTAAGGGCAGCATGCCGCCATGGTATCGAGAGTGCACCCACAGCAAAAGCTGTCGGGGGCACTGGCCTGTGCGGTCCCGGACACCACTCCAAAATTGAGGTAGGGCAATTTCCAAAATGGCGGCCATGCCGCGCCGTCCTGTGGCTGCCGCTTTCAGGTGGCCAGAGGCCTTATCAGAAGGGGCAATTTCAGCTCCCCTTACTGTTATGCTCCAACCTCCTTGAACTAAAGGTTAACATACCACTTTAACAGTTTCCAGTTTTCTGGCCCCAACCGTCTCCTTTTCACCATGACGTCCAATCCCTCTACACTTCCATCCCCCACCAGGATGGCCCGAGAGCGCTCCGTTTCTTCCTCGAGCAGAGGCCCAACCAGTCCCATTCCACCACCACCCTCCACCGGCTGGCTGAACTTGTTCTCACATTGAACAACGTCTCCTTTGACTCCACTCACTTCTTCCACATTAAAGGTGTTGCTATGGGAACCTGCATGGGTCCTAGATATGCCTGCCTTTTCATGGGATCTGTGGAACATTCTTTGTTCCAGTCCTACTCGGGTCCCCTCCCTCACCTCTTTTTCTGTACATTGATGACTGTATCGGTGCCGTTTCCTGCTCTCGCCCTGAACTAGAAAATTTCATTCACTTTGCATCCAATTTCCACCCTTCCCTCACCTTCACATGGTCCATCTCTGACTCTTCCCTTCCCTTCCTCGACTTCTCTGTCTCCATTTCTGGGGATAGTCTATTGACAAACATTCACTATAAGCCCACTGACTCCCACAGCTACCTGGACTACACTTCCTCCCACCCCTCATCTTGTAAGGACTCCATTCCATTCTCCCAGTTTCTCCGTCTCCATCGCATCTGTTCTGACGATGCCATCTTCTACACTAATGCCTTCCTATTTCCTCAACTGAGGATTCCCCTCCGCCGTGGTTAACATGACCCTCGACCGTGTCTGTTCTATTTCCCATACTTCTGCTCTCACCCCTTTCCCGCCCTCTCAGAACCACGACGGGGTTATCTTTGTCCTCACCTTTCACCCCACCAGACTTCACGTTCAACGGATCATCCTCCGCCATTTCTGCCACCTGCAGCATGATCCCACCACCAATCACATCTTCCCCTCCCCACCTCTCAGCATTCCGAAGGGACCCCTCCCTCCGCGACACCCTGGTCAATTCCGCAGTCACCCCCAGCACCCCCTCCCCATGGCACTTTCAGGAGATGTAACACCTGCCCTTTTACCTCCTCCCTTCCCACTGTCCAGGACCCCAAACATTCCTTCCAAGTGAAACAGCAATTTACTTGTACTTCTTTCAGTTTAGCATACTGTAATCACTGCTCACAATGTGGTCTCCTCTACATTGGGTGACTGCTTTGCAAAACACCTCCGTTCAGTCTGTAAGCGTGACCCTGAGCTTCCGGTCGCCTGTCAATTTAATTCTCCATCCACTCCCACTCTGACCTCTCCATCCTCGGCCTCCTACATTGTTTCAATGAAGCTCAACGCAAGCTTGAGGAAGAGCACCTCATCTTTCGTTTAGGCACTTTACAGCCTTCTGGATTCAACATCGAGTTCAACAATTCCAGACCAGAACCTCTGCCCATATTTGTTTTCCCTTTCCTCTTTTTTTTTATAAACTCACCCCCCTTTTTATTACTTTTTTTTTCTCTTTCCCATCTTTTGTTTCCTAACTTGTGCCATTACCATTTCATTTTTGCCCGTCATCCCTTTTGTTTCATAAATCTCTCCTGCCTTCCACCTTATCACAGACCTTCCCTTTTGTTCATTCCTCCCCTCTCCCTTTCCCTGCCCCTCCACTTCCTTAAGAATCTGTTACATTTTGAACTTTTCCAGTTCTGACAACCTGAAACGTTAACTTAAAATTAAAGCACATGGTATTGGGGGTAATGTATTGACATGGATAGAGAACTGGTTGGCAGACAGGAAGCAGAGAGTTGGAATAAACAGGTCCTTTTCAGAATGGCAGGCAGTGACTAGTGGGGTGCCGCAAGGTTCAGTGCTGGGACCCCAGCTATTTACAATATACATCAATGATTTAGATAAAGGAATTGAATGTAATATCTCCAATGTTTGCAGATGACACTAAGCTGGGTGGCGGTGTGAGCTGTGAGGAGGATGCTAAGAGGCTGCAGGGTGACTTGGACAGGTTAGGTGAGTGGGCAAATGCATGGTAGATGCAGTATAATGTGGATAAATGTGAGGTTATCCACTTTGGTGGCAAAAACGGGAAGACAGAATATTATCTGAATGGTGACTGATTAGGAAAAGGGGAGGTGCAACGAGACCTGGGTGTCATGGTATTAACATACCATTTGCCTTCCTAATTCCTTGATGTTGCTGCATGTTAATTTTCTGTGGTTGTGTACAAGGATCCCCAAATCCCTCTGAAAATCAACATTTACTCGTTTCTCACCTTTTAAAAAATATTTTGCTTTTCATTTGTTTCTACCAAAGTGGATCATTTCACAATTCCCCACATTATATTCCATCTGCCACCTTCTTGTCCAATCACTTAACCGGTCTATATCCCTCTGTAGACTCTTTGTGTCCACCTCACAGCCTCCTTTCCCACTTAGCTTTGTATCGTCAGTAAACTTGGATATATTACACACGGTCCCCTCATCTAAGTCATTGATTATAGATTGTAAATAGCTGGGTTATGATGATGTCCAATCCATTCGCCCTCCTCCAAGACGTCGCTCTCCTACACCAGCTCGCGCTGCTCCCTGACCAGGGGCCGCTCGCTGTTCGCCTTTTATGGCCCCGACCTGCCGGTGATTGGAGCGTGGGCAGGTACAGCAGGAGTGGCAATGTCAGGGCGCAGGAGTGACGAGAGATTGCAGAGCAATGTGATCGAGGCCCAGGAAAGGCATGAGTTCGGGGTGCAGCTGAGGCCAGGGCCCAGGGTCAGCACGGGCCAGCCCACACTGCGATATGTGTGCGCACTAGTTCCGTGCAGCAGAGCTGGTCTCCAGTTGTCTTAGTTAATCCTTGCCACTGGACCAAGACTTAGCTCTGTCAAGCCCGTGTGGTGGCTGGTGTGCAACGGCCACCACATGTTAAAAGAATCCACTCACAGGCATCTTCCACCCTTCCATATATAGTTCAGGACCTAGAATATCAGGTCCCTCATTGAGAACTCATCCCCTTTTGGTGTGGAAGCAAGTCATCCTCGATACAAGGACCTCCCAAGAAGAAGAAGAAATAACTGGGGCCCAAGCACTGATTCTTGCAGCACTCCACTAGTTACACCCTGCCAACCCAAAAATTACCCGTTTATTCCTACTCTCTGTTTTCTGTCCGTTAACCAATCCTTTATCCATACTAATATATTACCCCCAATCTCATGAGCCCTTATCTTGTGTAACAACTTTGTGTGTGGCCTCTTATCGAGTGCCTTCTGAAAATCTTTATCTACCCGGCTAGTTATGCACTCAAAAAACTTTAATAGATTTCCCTTTCATAAAACCATGTTGACTCTGCCTAATCATATTGTGATTTTCCAAGTGCCCTGTTACCACGTCCTTAATAATGGAGTGTACTGGCCTGTTCTTCCCTCTTTTCTCTCTCCCTTTTTTCTTGGGGTTACATTTGCTTTATGAAGACATAGTAGAACTTGCTACACATTAACTAGACCAGCTTTTTCTGTTTCAACAATGAATTACAGGATATCCTACAATGAAGAAACATTTTCCCAGCAAAGGCACAACTAATAAACAAGAGGTTCAATGTGATCTTCGATCTTTCTCACTTTTAAAAGAAAATGGTCAAAATTGTGATTTGTTATTTAGAGATGTAGAGATAGGAGAAAGTTACTATTGCAGTTATTGCAGGACTGTAATATTGGCCAATTAATTTGAGTGTCAGCTTGGCTCAGTTGGTTATATTCTACACCACTAAGTCAGAAGTGTTATGTTTAGAATAACTCCACAAGACTGTATATCTTAAGCTCAAACTGTTGTGACCTTGGTCTCTTTATTGTAACTCCAGAGTGAGGAGGCAGCATGGTAATCTGCCTTTTATACCTGCGGGCCCAGGGTGTGCAGGTGACCCTTGGGTCTCCCACAGGTGCGCCCCCTGGTGGCAAGTCTTACACATTGGTAATGTTTACATACATAACATCATTCCCCCCCCCCAAAGTCTTATGTACAAGTTATTTACAAGTTGAGGCTATCCGGGCATCTGCATTCCCAGGTTGATCGTCTGAGTTGAAGTCCTGGCATGGTTGAGTCGTTCGGATCATTGCTGCACTGCGGTGTAGCTGGTCTGATCGGACTGTCTGGCATGGTGGGCTCATCCTTGTGGTTGACTGCAAGGTTGATTGCTGGTTGGGCGTGTGTGGGTGGATCATTGATGGTAATGTCCTCTTCAAACTGTTCTTGGTTGTCAGTGAATCGCAGTTTGGTCTGATCCAAGTGCTTTCTGCATGTTTGTCCGTTCAAAAGTTTGACAACAAACACTCTATTCCCCTCCTTGGCTAACACAATGCCAGCAACCCATTTGGGACCATGACCATAATTAAGAACAAACACAGGGTCATTAACTTCAATGCCGCATTATACAGCTGCGCGATCGTGGTACATGTTATGCCGGTGACGCGGGTTTCTACATAATCATTGAGATCCAGGTGGACTAAGGAGAGCCTGGTTTTGAGTGCTCTCTTCATTAGCATTTCTGCAAGAGGAACCCCGGTAAACGAGTGGGGTCATGTGCGGTAGCTGAGCAGAATCCGAGATAGCCGGGTCTGCAGGGAACTGTCCGTCATACATTTCAAGCTATGCTTGCTGGTTGGATTGCCCGTTCCGCTTGACCATTGTCCACATGCCAGGCACGAGACTCTCAAAGCAAGCGCTCTACTTGGAACTCCTTTATGGCAAACGAGGCAAAGGTGGGCAGAGGAAACGTTACAAGGAACCCTCAAAGCCTCCCTGATAAAGTGCAACATCGCCACCGACACCTGAGAGAATGAGACTGCACACTTGTAAAATTTAATATGAGGACCAGAGGGGTTGTTCAGCAATAATTATCACTTATTATGGCATTAAAAACTCACTTACTCCTGATTGTACAAGCTCTAACATTTTCATCTATCTTTAGAGTGAGAATAGTGGGTAATTAGTAGAAGTTTACACCATCAGAGTGATCCCTGTGATGATTCCATTGGCGAAGACTGCAACAGCGCAGCCTGTGGAGGAGCTGGGTATTACTGACAGAAATTTCTCGATTCCGCATTTATTTGAGCATGTGTGGATGCCAGAAATTAATATCAGATTTACCCTATAATAACGGTGAGCGCTGGGAGTCTCATCTTTACTAATACAGCAAAACCCAGGCCAATGTGATATTATGATATTAATATGATATCAGCCAAGGGAGGACAGCAGGTTCTCCTCCACTGATCCACTATCACTCCCCTGGGGCGACACCTCAGCATCCCTAGAAATCTGCTGGAGCACAGATTGGTGGCCTGCTGCAACACCGTGATGGACTCTGTTGGACCCAGCAAGGAGGGCAGCAGTCAGAGCTTGCATGGCATCCAGCTGAGACTGCATGAGAGCAGTCTGAGACTCAATGCTGCAAACTATTGTCTGCATTACAGCACCAAGATGTTGCGTTACTTCCACCTGTGCTGCAATGGAAGTTGCCACATCATCCATGACATGCATCATGAGGTCTGGATCTGCACGGTCTCTCTGGAAGTCCACCATCTTCTGCAGGCTGGAAATCATGGGCTCCATGGTGTGCGCAGAGCTCTGTGCAATAGAAACATAGAAACATAGAAAACAGGAGCAGTAGGAGGCCATTCGGCCCTTCGAGTCTGCAGCGCCATTCAATATGATCATGGCTGATCCTCGATCTCAACACCATATTCCCGCTTTTTCCCCTTACTCCTTGATGTCTTTTGTATCTAGAAATCTATCTATCTCCCTCTTAACTATATTCAGTGACTTGGCCTCCACAGCCTTCTGCGGTAGAGAATTCTACAGGTTCACTACCCTCTGAGTAAAAAAATTTCTCCTCATCTCAGTCCTAAATTTCCTACCCCGCATCCTGAGACTGTGACCCCTTGTTCTAGACTTCCCAGCCAGCCAATGTTGCAGGTGGACTCCTCCGCGCTCCTTACCATTGCCGAGAGGCTCTCGGGCATCCTTGTTATTGCTCATCCTCTCGGTGTGCATGCCCATGACGCTTTTTGTGAACACCTGCTGCTAATTTTTCAAGATTTCAAAAATTAGCACCCCATTTTTCTAGCCCTAGAACTCTATCAAATTTCCTTCCTTCTACAATCTACAGACTTTTAGAAAGTAAGGTTGGCACTCTCTCTAATACTCCTCCACTTATCTTCTTTTGTTCTGCTACCGCTTTTTTTTGCTTTCCTGTCAATTCTGTCCTCCCCTCCTGTCCTGAAGTCATTACCTCCTTCTCGGGAAATAGTTCTACAGGAACCGATTGATACTACGCTCATTGTGAAGCTTGACAGTGAGCGGTGGTCTTCCGATCGTCATTAAGGGTAGGATTTCTGCTTAATTTTCTTCTTCCTAACTCAAGGGCACTGAGGCCAACTCTATCACTGCCTCAACTGAGATCAGCTAATTTAACACAGAGATGGGAATCAAAACTTGGACCTTTAGAATTTGCATCGCTCACTTACTTATCGGAAATCAATGAACCGGTGGAGGAACTCTGCCCTCCCTCCTTTCACCTTGGTGCTGTCCTGCATTATAATCCTTGGCTCTTTGATTGAGTTTCTCATTAAAACAGTTTTTTATAATCATCCCCTGGGGACTGCTGTGAGAGCTTGAAATTCTTGTTTTTTTTTATAGCATCTACATCAACCAGAATCCTGAAAACTTTTCATATTAATGTGACGAGTTTGGAAACTTTCCAGCTTTTTAATGTATATGAAAGGTCACTGATGCTCACAAAACTAGATAAATCAAACAAATGGTGTTTTGAGAAAAAGTGTTTGTACAGTAGATTAATATCAAAACCAAAGCACTAATTTGAGATGTTATTTACGGATCAATTAATGTACAGAGCCATCACTACTCATTTCTAACACACAAAATTCCATTAGCTAAACATTAGGGTAGTGTTTCCACAAGGTTGCACTGATAGTTCCAGCGCAAATTACGTCCAGCGTAAATTGAGTTTCTGTGATCTTTTGCATTGGGTTAAAAAACTTGGCGCTGGAGGCTGAACCCACCCACACAACAGGCCATGGCCACATGATGCATTAATCACCATGGTGAGTTTCCGCTTCTTCTTTTTTCATATGGTAATAGCAAAGCAAATAAAATATCAATATCTAAGTTGGCTATTCAAGCCAAAGCTTCCGGTGTAACAGTGTGGCTATCTTGTATGCTGCCTGCAAATTTCTACAAACGACTGCAAGTTGCTTGCAAGTGTCAGCTGTGGCTCAGTGGGTAGCACTCTCACCTTTGAGTTCGAAGGTTGTGAATTCAAGTCCCACTCCAGGGACTTGAACCATGGAAAATCTAGGTTGACACTCCAGTGCAGTACTGTGCGTGTGCTGCACTGTCGGAGGTGCCGTCTTTCAGATGAGACGGTAAACCGAGGTCCTGTCTGCTCTCTGAAGTAGATGTAAAAGATTCCATAGCACTATTTGGAAGAAGATCAGGTGAGTTATCCCTGGTGTCCAGACCAATATTTACCCCTCAATCAACATAACAAAAACAGATTATCTGATCATTATCACATCGCTGTTTGTGAGAGCTTACTGTGTGCAAATTGGCTGCCATGTTTCTTACTTTGCAACAGTGACTACACTTCAAAAGTACTTCATTGGCAGTAAAGTGCTTTGGGACGTCTGGTGGTTGTGAAAGGTGTTACATAAATCCAAGTCTTTATTTTTTTTTCCTCTGAGGGCAGTGTTCAATAATGTTGCTGCAGGGTCTGATTAGGAGCTCCACATTTGCATGATGCAGTACAGCAGGACCTGGGGGTACTTGTGCATGAAACACAAAAGAATAGTATGCAGGTATAGCAAGTGATCAGGAAGGCCAATGGTATCTTGGCCTTTATTGCAAAGTGGATGGAGTATAAAAGCAGGGAAGTCTTGCTACAGCTATACAGGGTATTGGTGAGGCCACACCTGGAATACTGCTTGCAGTTTTGGTTTCCATATTTACAAAAGGATATACTTGCTTTGGAAGCAGTTCAGAGAGGGTTCACTAGGTTGATTCCGGGGATGGTGGGTTGACTTATGAGGAAAGGTTGTGTAGGTTAGGCCTCTACTCATTGGAATTCAGAAGAATGAGAGGTGGTCTTATCGAAATGTATAAGATTATGAGGGGGCTTGACAGGGTGGATGCAGAAAGGATGTTTCCACTGATGGGGGAGACTAGAACTAGAGGGCATGATCTTAGAATAAGGGGCCGCCCATTTAAAACAGAGATGAGGAGTAATTTCTTCTCTCAGAGGGTTGTAAATCTGTGGAATTTGCTGCCTCAGAGAGCTGTGGAAGCTGGGACATTGAATAAATTTAAGACAGAAATAGACAGTTTCTTAAACGATAAGGGGATAAGGGGTTGTGGGGAGCGGGCGGGGAAGTGGAGCTGAGTCCATGATCAGATCAGCCATGATCTTATTGAACATAAGAACATAAGAACATAAGAAATAGGAACAGGAGTAGTCCATTCGGCCCCTCGAGCCTGCTCCGCCATTCAATAAATCTGTGGAATTTGCTTCCACAGCTCTCTGAGGCAGCAAATTCCACAGATTTACAACCCTTTGAGAAATTTCTCCTCATCTCTGTTTTAAATGAGCGGCCCCTTATTCTAAGATCATACCCTCTAGTTCTAGTCTCCTCCATCAGTGGAAACATCCTCTCTGCATCCACCTTGTCAAGCCCCCTCATAATTTTATACGTTTTGATAAGATCATCTCTCAGTCTTCTGAATTCCAATGAGTAGAGGCCCAACCTACTCAACCTTTTCTCATACGTCAAACCCCCATCCCCAGAATCAACCTAGTGAACCTTCTCTGAACTGCCTCCAAAGCAAGTATATCCTTTCGTAGATATGGAAACCAAAACTGCACGCAATATTCCAGATGTGGCCTCACCAATACCTAGTATAGCTGTAGCAAGACATTGAATGGTGGAGCAGACTCGAGTGGCCGTTTGGCCTACTCCTGTTCCTATTTCTTATGTTCTTATGCTTTAATCTTCCACCTATGGAGAAGGTGGCAGCATCTACCATGACCGGTTCTGAGGCGGTTGATGGTTGTCCACTGTTTGCGAGGAAGATTTGATCCTACAGGTTGTATTCCGGGGTCCTCTATAAGGAATCCATTCCATATGTCGCAGTTCTTCCAAGCATTTCGCCATCGGTCATGAAGGCTGAGGGAGCGCTGAAGGGCTTTGGCAACGGTCCAAAATAGCCTTCTAGATTTGAGACCAGTTGGTGGTAGGTTGTTGAAACCGGCCTGGATTAGCATGTCTTTGCTGATGTAGTGGTTGTATTCCACTAATTGCACTCATTTGCCATTTGCAGGCCTTCGAGGAGGCTGATAATTAAGTTGTTTTTTGGGGCGCAAGGACACCATTGATCTGTATTAATCAAACTGTACCAAGTTACTACTCTTAAATATTTTTTAAAGCAAAGCAGTTTTTTCAAATGACATCCCAAAACTCTGTTTATGTTTTGTGACATGCAAATTAGTTTGAGTGAAAACTTGGGGAAAGAAAACTACTTCTCAAAACTAGCGCAATTTTGAGCACATTTTGCGCCCGGATCGCTGATTGAGCCCAAAGCGAGATTCTACCCCGATATTATGTTGGCAGGAATATTGGAGTAGAGTTTCTGTTTTGGGGGCAATCCGCTGACCTTCCATCCAGATAAAGCTGGAAGATTTTCAAACATGTCACATTAAAATGAACAGTTTGCAGGATTTTGGCTGCTATAAATGCTTGTCAGCTGTGGCTCAGTAGGCAGCACTCCCACCTCTATATCAGGAGGTTGTGGATTCAAATCCCACTCCAGAGATTAGTACAGTACTGAAGGAATGCTGCAGTGTTGGAGGTGCTGTTTTCGGATGAGATGTTGTAAGGGTTTCTCAATTCCTAGTTCCCGGTTACACGATTCTTTGACGTCAGGATTTATAAGAACAAAATTACATACGGGACAGGGTTTTTGGCTCAACCAAGATTTGTTTGTTTTACTGAACATTCACACACAATTACCTCCCCTGTATAAATCACTACGATCTATGTGGGACTAACAAACCCCAGAATACAAACCCCTACCAAAAGGTCATTTACATTGGCACAACTCGACACGGTTAAACCCGTTGGTGATTTGACTGTTACACATAAAGTTACCCAGACTCAATCACAAAACCTTTGTATGATTTGGCTGGAACAAACATACAATCACCAATTCCTCGGTTGTCTTCTGAGGTTGACTGTAGGGTCTTTTCTTGGTGGCAGCTTGTGTCCCGAAGACTGTCTGGCTTCTGTAGCTGTTCCTGTGCTGCTTCCTGTACTGCTGTGCCTTGCCTTCGAAAATGGGTCTTCTTTATACCAAAAACCAACTTGCAATCTTGGAACAGATTTAACACGATGGTAGCATCAAATGTGAACTCTTGATGACTAATTGTCCCTCATTTAGAGTCATTGTCCATGATTACTTAGGCCACCGCCTGTCTGTAGAGTGAGGTCCTTTATAAAGTAACCTTTCCAAGGTGACTTAATTGTTGGTTTCTAGTAGCATTCAGATTCAAATGGTTCAGGGTCTGGTGCATTGTCTAGGCCCACACTGATATCAGCCTTTCTGCAGCCATGGTCCAAGGTACGTTTTTTTTTATAATGTAACCCCTTAAGGTAAATGAATATGTGAATGTTCCGGTATCTTTTCAGACAGAAAACCATTGAAGGTGTGAATGTCTCTTTTCTGGTGCCATTGTCCAGTGATTTAGATCAATGGCAGATATCCTGTATCATTGTTTCTCATGATGTCTGATGGTTGGGCCGCAATGTATGAATGCCTTCCCTGCCCAACTCTTTCTGCGGGCTGTGTTGTTATATGTAATAGTCCAATATTTACCGTTGTCGGGGGAATGGATCCTACATCTCCCCCCTTTAATATCTCTTACATTAGAGATATTCCTCTCATCCATTCTTCTGCCGTGGTGAGTGAATTGTCGGTCCCAGTCAAATCTCACTCCTTTTGCACAGTCTATACATTTGATTTTATAATCCCAAATCCCCTTTATACACTCTTTTCTGTTTTTCTCTTTTTAACCCTTCGTTTCATTTTACACGACAACCCGAACAGATACAACACGATAATTAATTGAACACTTATCAATACATGTGAGACAATTCAAATCCAGTGAGGAATTTCAATATTAAACCCAATGTTTAATAACCAAGCACTGTACATAACACACACATCATTCTTTTAGGTGAATAGTCATTACTTGCTCTTCCCGTAATTCCCGCCCCTCAATCTCCCTCCCCTAGTATCTTCTTTAGCTGACCTGCATTTGTAGCTGAGCATCATCTATACTACTGACCAGTGACGTCCCCGTATTAAACACTGTGGCCGCGTCATTAATCAATCCCCTCTTCCATCTCCCCAAACCGGTGTGACTGTTGTCAGCTCGTTTATACAAATCTTTCCGACTTTCATCCCCATAGTTCAGTTCGTAAAATTGTCGAAACATTTCTTTTAACAGTTTCTCGTAGAAATTTTCTGTTTAAGCCGGACACCACCGGGGTAGCCGTATCTTTGTTAAATGAAGGATGACAGATGCTACCTCGTAATGCATGTCATGGTACAACACTTTCCCGGTTGGAATCAGCACCAACCCATTCCTAGGTCCGGGTGTCTTTATGGGGCAGTTAACCTCTATATCCCGTGTCTTTGAGGCTGATGGTAGGGGCTTCCTTTTATGTGCTACTCACTTGGTGTTTGGAGTGTTGTGCATTGCTCTGGTCCATTAAATGTATGATAAGTACAATGGTGCACCACAGAGGGCGCTGTGGTGGGAGACCTGAAAGTACCTGCACGAGGCAATATAAAAGGCTGCCCACCACACCTGTGGAGCACTCTGGAGCTGTTCAATAAAGGACTAAGTTCACAGCAGTGAGATCAACACCAGACCGTGTGGAGTCAGTGATTTCTACATACACCACATTGGCGACAAGGAAGCGGACGGATTCCACGCAACCATGGCTACTCTGGGCTCGCTAAAGGATTTTACCATGGGCAATGATTGGGAGGCCTTTACGGAAAGGCTCGAGTACTACTTCACAGCAAACGACCTGACGGGGAGCACGGATGCAATGAGAGAGAAGTGTAAGGCGATATTGCTTTCCAGTTGTGGCGATGAGGTTTACTGTCTTGTCAGGGATTTGCTGGCACCCGCGAGCTCCAGGGACAAGTCATATGAGGAGCTGGTCGCACTCATTCGTGATCAGTTGAAACCGAAGGAGAGCATCCTCTCGGCCAGAAAATGTTTTACCATCACTGCAGACCCGAGGGCCAGGATGTTACCAAATAAGCCGCGGACCTCAGGAGACTCGTGGCGCCGTGTGATTTTAGCGCACACCTTGACGAGGCGTTGTGGGACATTTTCGTTATGGAGGTTGGCCACGAGGGATTCCTTCACAAGCTGCTAGCCACGGAACTCACAGTCACTATGACAAAGGCCATCACTATCAGCCGGGCATATATGACCTTGACTTGCAGCATCAAGCAAATGATCCACACAGTCTCAAACCCAGCAGGCACTGTCCACAGGATAGCAGCTACCATGGACAAAACTGCAGAACGTGGCTCTGCCCAGGGCAGAGAGCATGGACCTCGGGGTCCTGGAACTCAGTGTCCGCTGAGGGGGTCCAATCAAGCAGCGTCAGCCATCGGGCTCACCGGTGCAGGTTTGCGGAATATACGTGCAATACTTGCCACCTGAAAGCGTATGTGTAAAAGAAATCGGACTCACCATGTGGCTGAGGAGATGGGGGTGATCCACTGTTCAGTGAGGAGCAGGCAGAAGAAGATGAGGGGTTGGGACGGTCTACATGCACCGACGATTCGCCCCCAGTAATAATGGAAGTAAAAATTGACAGAGTCCCAGTGAGTATGGCAGTGGATACAGGATCGGGTCCGTCGTTGATGAGTCAGAGAACTTTTGAGAAACTGTGGGGTACCCCGGCTGCACGACCCAAGCTGGTCCTGGTCACGGCGAAGCTGTGTACCTACACCAAGGAACTGATACCTGTTCTCGGCAGAGCGGATGTGCAGGTATCTCACGGGGGCGAGACGCACGGTTTACCCTTATGGGTCATTGCAGGCGATGGGCCGATGCTCCTCGGCAGAAGATGGATGGGAAAGGTCCGTGCGAGCTGGGAAGACTTCTTCACTCTCCCACAGACTGCTGCTCCCCGGGTTTCCAAAGGGTAGCGCCGACCGAGCTGGAGCTGCAGCAGCAGCCCAGAACTCCTGGCCCCAAGCAATCCTGCAGCCTCAGCCTCCACAGACGAGCAGACCCTGGAAGAACAGGTTTGCAGGTCAGCCTCCACAGATGAGCAGACCCTGGAAGAACAAAGTTACAGCTGCGGGCCTACTGCTGGCGTGCGGGCTGGCGGGGCGTTGCGGGCAAGAAGCAGGAGGCCCATCGATGGCCGGCGGATCCGGGGGACCCACGTAGCGGAACAGTCGGGCGGCGGCAGCGGCCGCGATGGTGGCGGCCACGGCGGCCGCAGGAGAGGTGGCCGCGGTGGGAGCGGAGGCTCTGGCGGCGGCAGGAGTGACTCAGAGGGACGTGAGGCAGAGTGGCGGATGCGGCAGCAAGCACGGAGCGACTCACTGTGACTGATCGAGTCCAGGGAGCCACTGCTGCAAGTGGGATTGATCGAGGCCGTTTTGCTTTTACACTATGTGCAGGTCCAGTCAACTCCCTCCAGTATGCTCTAGCTCGATCTCTGGCAATAACCATGGCAATAGTTGGTCCAGAACTCATGAATGCTGTTAAACTGAAGAATGGTGAACCTGGATCGGAGAACGATCTCTTCGATTTCCTCCGCGTTGTCGATGGCGACGGGTTTGATCAGGGCCAACGTCCTCTCCACGTACACCTCTGCTGCACACTGTGCTTTCTTCATAACTCATTCACCTCCGCTGGAAATACCGCACCTTTCCTAAAAACACTGCAAAATTCCCTTTCCCTCCTTCCTTGTTTCTTCTCCTTTCTAGGCCAGCAGAACACCTAAGATGCCAGCGCCCAACGGAAGCCTCGTGAGAGCCACAAGATGGCGTCTTAAAAGGGAAATGCTCCCGGGAGTCTTAAAAGGGCCTCACACAACTGCGGTCCCCACATAAAGACTTTTGGACTTTTGTAGGGCTAGAGCGTGTCTAAGTGTGCCATGTGAATGTAGGATGATGGATTTATGACAAGAAATTATATTTTAATGCTGGGTGGTCACTGTTTAAAATAATGGACATGAATTGCGAATTACGACAAGAGTTAATATTTCAATGCTGAATGGTCACTGTGTTTAAATTCAGGGCCGTGGATCCATGACTAACATTACCAATGGGCTAATGTGTTTTTCGATTTATTGGATTCAAGCAATGGCTTTTTGAACTGGGGCGGGGGGGTGGGGGCGCGGCAGTGATGTTGTGTATTGCTCTGGTACATTAAATGTATGATAAGTACAATGGTGCACCACAGAGGGCGCTGTGGTGGGAGACCTGAAAGTACCTGCACGAGGCAGTATAAAAGGCTGCACACCACATCTGTGGAGCACACTGGAACTGTTCAATAAAGGACTACGGTCACAGCAGTGAGATCAACACCAGACCGTGTGGAGTCAGTGATTTGTGTGCTACATACACCACATGGAGGATCTGGGACCACACACAAATCGAAACTCTGAGTCCAACCTATTCCAGACCCAGAATCTCGGCATTGCCATTTAAAAGTGATGGACACCCATTTCTGGCATTTAGTTCCGATCCTCCCACACTCACATAAACCCCTTGTTCACCTTGTCCCAACATAATTCCACCCCCCCACCCCCTTGTCCCCACAATCCATCTGTACGAGTCGTTCCCAAATCGTTCCCAATCCGTGGATTCATTACCCTTTGCCTTGACTGTTTTCCGTAGCCATCACCACCATCCCATGGAGATACTTCCCCAGCATTCTAGGCACACTCGCCATCCCTCATTCACCAGTACCTTTTTGGTGGTAATATTTAATTTGGGGCAGGGCACTGATGCTTCACAGAATTTGCAGTCAGTGTGATTGGAATATTTAGTGGTATTTGACCCCAATCAACCCAGCACTTTCCCTGATGGAAATATGTAGTGATCCTGTGTTCTACCTCCCTGTGTTACAGTGGGCCTGGCTCCTCCCATACACCTGTAAGCCAACTGACATCTCGATGTTGCCTCACTCCATCTGTCCTGACCTGATCAGGATCACCAACAGGCTCAGTCACAGAGCGCCTTTCATCCATTCCACTCGCCTCTGCAAATAAAATAAAAGAAAAATAGCCCCGCTCTGTGAGAGGTCTTCCCTCCACAGGTCAAATTTAGGTTATATACATTTTGTACACGCTGTGATTACTGCAATCACCGCATCCCTTTTTTCTTTCTCTCCTTAAATTTCTGATAAATTTCCCTTCCCGAGTGCTTGAGCAGCAACTCATATCAATTTAGCGAAGTCAATTTTAATTTCACAGAACCCTATGTCCAGCCTTTGTGATTTAACCTTAATGGAGTTCACACAGCACTGTCCCATCAAAGTTCAAGTTCGGTAACACCTTGAGGTCATTTCCATATTAAAGGACCCTCTCGGTATCAGCACTCCTGCTTAAAAGAAAAGGAAAAGAACATCCACTATGGCTTTCCTGCCAACCCAATGAGTTAATTCATCAATTCTGACCCCCTTTCTGTTACTGAGGGAAACATCCACACAAATTCGAAACTTAACATGTTTTAAATGCTCAAAATATTTACATTCAACTCTGCAAAAAGGTGTTGCTTTTTGAAGTCTTGTACAGAGAGCTACCTTCCTTTTTTTTGCACTTTAAAAGTTGCATTACATACAAATAAACACCCACATACCCCTTTTAAAAAATCTTTAAACATTCTTCCTGAAAACATCAACGGTTTTTACACAGACATGCTTTCACACACAACACATTTCATGACTTCTCAAACATCCATAGTAGCAAATTCTATATTTTATTTCTCTCAGCATGAAAGTTAGAAGCGTAAATGTCGGTTTCACCTCCTTAGACTCATAGAAATGTTTTTCTAATTTTTTCATCTCTTAAACAAACAATTTACTGCCATAAACAAAATGCTTCCCTGCCATGCTTCGTATGCCCTTTTGGATCCCGCAGGGTCCTTCTGTTCACCTTGTTTCACCTTTTTCTGCACCACCTTACTGTCAGCTTTCAAATTTCTAAAACTGTTTTTGCAGCTACTGAGGAGGATTTGCTTCAAGTCCACATCTCTCAACTCCAGGTGACCCCTCCTCTTCACCTCGGTCTATAGCCCTTTCCCCTGCCCTAATCGTCAGCCCTAAGAATTTCACCTCCTCCTGTCCAATTTGGGCTTCCTTGGGGTTTGCCTTAAACCCTGCCTCCCCCAGTAGCTCATCCAGTAGTGGCCCGTGGTCCTCTGCACTTTCTGAGAATAATAGTACGTTGTCCACATACTGGATCAACTGGCTAGGCCGACTAAATGTTTTAAAGCATCAGCCATACACTGATGGAAAATCGAGGGACTGTTATGAAACCCTTGTGGGAGGCACGTCCACGTATACTGTTGCCCCTTGAATGTAAAGGCAAATTTATACGGATCCTCCCGTTAGCTATGTCCAATACAGTGATTGTCTTTGCCTCCGCAGGGATATTCCCTATTAGATCAGCTACTACTGCTACCGTGGGCGCGCATGCTGGAATACCTTTATTTAAAACCCGATAGTCTACCGTGGCTCTCCATGATTGATCGGGCTTCTTAACTGGCCATAGGGGTGAATTCACGTGGGTCGCTATTGGTCTCAGTATCCCTTGTTCCACCAGGGAGCTCAATGCAGTTTCCAAGTCCCTCTCTGCCTCCCGGGGAAATCGATACTGTTTCTGAGGTCGCGACATTGGATCCCCGTGTACCTTCACCTCTACCCCCAGTCACCCTCCCACAGTCATGTCGACAAGTGGCGAACTCTGCGAGATTATTTTTCACATACACCTGATCATTTTCCGAGGTGCTACGGACCAATTGTTCCAGGTCATAACTTCCCTTCGGTTTCATAGTCCAGGCGCTACCTTTCACCTTCTCCGCCTTGGGAAAAAGTAAAACTTCCTCAGGTTTATCCGAACCAACTGCCTCCCATAGACAGATAGTGGGCCAGCATAAAATCAGCTCTAAGGACCCCCAGACCGGGCTGATCCCATTGCATCAGTACACATTCCCACTTAGTGACAAGGGGTCCTAACCCTATAGACAACTGTTTTGATACTGCCCCAGCCTGCTCATTCCCTGTGAAACCCACTAACTTAAACAGATTCCTGCTCGCCAATGGAGAAGTGGTCAGGTTTGCTTAGTGAACCATCATACTGGAAGCTCTGGTGTCGACTTGATACTTTCCCCAAGTGGTCTCTCCCTTGATCTTTACAAAAGGTCTGCCCCACTCATTGTAGGTGAGCGGACACAGGTATTCGGACTGGGCACGTCCTAGTCATGGGGGAAGCATTGGGCTTCCCACTGCATACAGCAGTGCCCAGCTTTCATAAGAACATAAGAAATAGGAGCAGGAGTAGGCCATTTGGCACCTCGAGCTTGCTCCACCATTTAATACGATCATGGCTGATCCGATCATGAACTCAGGTCCACTTCCCCGCCCGCTTCCCATAACCCCCTTATCGGTTAAGAAACTGTCTACCTCTGTCTTAAATTTATTCAATGACTGAGCTTCCACAGCTCTCTGAGGCAGCAAATTCCACAGATTTACAACCCTCTGAG
The DNA here is from genome assembly GCF_044704955.1 of Pristiophorus japonicus. NCBI lineage: Eukaryota > Metazoa > Chordata > Chondrichthyes > Pristiophoridae > Pristiophorus > Pristiophorus japonicus. The sequence continues at coordinate 40,063,729 of NC_091994.1, forward strand.
AGAAAAAATTACTCCTCATCTCAGTTTTAAATGGGAGACCCCTTATTCTTCTGAATTACAATGAGTAGAGGCCCAACCTACGCAACCTTTCCTCATAAGTCAACCCCCACATCTCCGGAATCAACCTAGTGAACCTTCTCTGAACTGCCTCCAAAGCAAGTATTTCGTAAATATGGAAACCAAAACTGCAAGCTGTATTCCAGGTGTGGCCTTACCAATACCCTATATAGCTGTAGCATGACTTCACTGCTTTTATACTCCATCCCCTTTGCAATAAAGGCCAAGATTCCATTGGCCTTCCTGATCACTTGCTGTCCCTGCATACTAACCTTATGTGTTTCATTCATTTCCTGATCCTTGCCCATAACCTGCCATGCGGGCACTAGAAGTTCCAACGGGTCTTCTACCTTCTCTCTCTCCGCCTCTACTTCCCGTGGTTTTGACCTAGAGGGACCCCCATGTCCTGGTTTTTCTTTTCTTGGGAACTTGCACTCCTTGCTCCAGTGTCCCATTCTCCCACAACTAAAGCACGCCTAGGATCTGTTCACATTGCCCCCCTCCTGCTTCCATTCTATTCTACCATCCACGCTTCCCTTCATCTCGTGCACTTTTCTCTTCTATCTATTCTCTTCCCCCCCGGTTGGATTTAAAAGCCAGAGTCAGTTTCTTTAACACGCCTGGCTCTGTATTATTAACGTCCTCGGGGTCAAACCATGATTCCGCCCTCGCCCTGATTCGTGGAGAGCTGTTAGCCACTAGAGTCTTGAACCAATGATTCCTGGGAGCCCCTAACAAATGTGCTCGGGTTAGATATCCCCCCATCGCTTTCAGATACACGGGCCATAACCTGTGTCTGCAAATGCATCCGGAGCCTCGCCAGCCAGCTGTCTGGTCTGCTCGACCTGCAAGAATGGGCTGCCTTGGCTATGTCCCAGCGCCATTAAAATTTCGACCGTTACCCCATCCAGAGTACCCTCTCCTAACTTAGTGGCTGCCGACAAACCCTGGTCCAGCTTCCCATCTAGGGAGAACAGTATCATCTTTCTCACTTCATCGTCGTCACAATTATTGATCCCCCCTATCTGCTCTACATAGGCAAAATGACCAGAGGCATCCCGTCCATGCTTCAGTTTCAGCACACTGGTCATCATTTCCTGCAACTGGAGGGATGTATATGGGAGCACATAATCACTCTGCAATGGTCCCTCACCACCGCCTTGTGGGAGTGGATCGAACTTTTGCTGTCGCAGGGGGCACATCGGTCCCGTGATCCTGGTACTTTGGGAGCCGGCCGACCCTCACTATACCCATCATCGGGCTCCTTTTCCTCCTCTTCATCCCAGTCTACCCCAAATGCCCCTCGTGCCATGAGACAAGCCTTACCCCGGCCCCAGATAATGCTAGGGTTAACTTAGGGATTTTTTCATTACAGGGCCAGTGATTGGCCTCTTCATGTAGCCTGTTTATGGCTACCCTGTCTGCCACCTTTATACCTTTTAACTGCCCTCAGCCTTGTCAGTTCCTATTTCCTTTCTCACGCTGAGCCTGACACTGCCTTCTACTTTCGGTGGCCTGACATTGCAGGTACTTTATCATGTTTCTAGCCGTTTCTTCCTGCGCTTTCCTCTCCTGCCTTTCAATGCTAAATCTGCTGCCAGCCAGTTCGCTACGGCCTCTCTCACTGCTGCCCTACTTTCTGATTCCTGTTTCTCTTTTTCTAAACGCTCAATTTGCTCCGTCAGTATCTGAATTTGTTTCTTCACACATATTAACCAAATCGCCTTTTCCTTCGATTTCTTATGTTTGCTACTCCCCGTCCACTCTTAATGCTTTCTCATATGGACAGTCAGCGTATAACACTTCTAACACCCAGTGCTCAGAAATGTTTACTTTTCCAAATACATACGAGGATATCCTATCCTCCATCGCAGGTTTCTTGCTCTTAACCCTGTCCATAATTATTGTTCTAAACCTTGAACGCCCTGCCAGCGGTCACCAATTCTGTAAGGGTTTCTAAATACCTAGTTCCCCGCTACACGTTCTTTGACATCAGGATTTATAAGAACAAAATTACATATGGGACAGGGTTTTTGGCTCAACCAAGATTTGTTTGTTTTACTGAACATTCACACACGATTACCTCCCCTGTATAAATCACTACGATCTATGTGGGACTAACAAACCCCACAATACAAACCCTTACCAAAAGGTCATTTACATCGGCACAACTCGACACGGTTAAACCCGTTGGTGATTTGACTGTTACACATAAAGTTACCCAGACTCAATCACAAAACCCTTGTATGATTTGGCTGGAACAAACATACAATCACCAATTCCTCGGCTGTCTTCTGAGGTTGACTGTAGGGCCTTTTCTTGGTGGCAGCTTGTGTCCCGAAGACTGTCTGGCTTCTGTAGCTGTTCCTGTGCTGCTTCCTGTACTGCTGTGCCTTGCCTTCGAAAATGGGTCTTCTTTATACCAAAAACCAACTTGCAATCTTGGAACAGATTTAACACGATGGTAGCATCAAATGTGAACTCTTGATGGTTAATTGTCCCTCATTTGAATCATTGTCCATGATTACTTAGGCCACTCCCTATCTGTAGAGTGAGGTCCTTTATAAAGTAACCTTCCCAAGGTGACTTAATTGTTGGTTTCTAGTAGCATTCACATTCAAATGGTTCAGGGTCTGGTCCATTGTGTAGGCCTACACTAATATCAGCCTTTCTGGAGCCATGGTTCAAGGTACGTTTTTTTAACAATGTATCCCCGTAAGGTAAATGAATATGTGAATGTCCCTCTATCTTTTCAGACAGAAAACCATTGAAGGTGTATTTGTCTCTCTTCTGGTGCCATTGTCTAGTGATTTATATCGATGGCAGATATCCTGTATCATTGTTTCCCATGATGTCTGATGGTTGGGCTGCATGTATGAATTAATCCTTTCCTGCCCTGCTACTTTTGCGGGATGTAATACAGTTCTGGCTATTTATATTTAATAGTCCAATATTTACCATTGGATGGGAGGAATGGATCCTACAACATTAAACCAAGGCCCTGTCTGCTGTCTCAGGTGGATGTAAAAGATCCCATGGCACTATTTTGAAGAAGAACAAGGCACTTATCCCGGTGACCTGGCCAATATTTATCCCTCGATCAACATAACAAAACAGATTATCTGGTCATTATCTCATTGCTGTTTGTGGGAGCTTGCTGTGCACAAATTGGCTGCCGTGTTTCCTACATTACAACAATGACTACACTTCAAAAGTACTTCATTGGCTGTAAAGGTTGTGAAAGGTGCTATATAAATGCAAGTCTTCCTTTCTTTTGTGGAGACTGGGGTTGTCTTCTAATTATCCATTCTAAAAGTGATGGGTTAGCTAGTAGATGCATCATCCAAAGTGTGTGACTAAGCCAGATAGATCAGCAAGAGCCCAGGTTCCCTTTGTAGTTTAAGTTCTATTTGCTGATGTCCTCTGCGAGACTACAATTGGCCAAAGTGTCCCTGAGCCAGAGCAATGTGGGTTCTGAGTATGAATAAAGATATGGTAAAGAGTTAAGCTTCCCGTTGCTGTTCACTCTTCGTGGAAAGCGCCTGTGTGGAAGTCTGGTGATGGCAGGATTGGGTTCAGCTGTGATGCCCCTCCATAGTCGAATAACCCATCAATACAGATTGGCTAGGCTTACTCCTGAAGAATGCCCTCTTGAAAAATTTAGGAGGAGGGTTGCAGGCACATATGGAACTGTACCACAGCAAGCGTCAGTACCTTCAGGAGACAATTGGAAGAGTTGTGGGGTGGGGTAGATTTATAAACCACTCAATCTGTCACACTGTAAGCAAAGCATCTGAAGCCTGCTGTATCTCCATAAGACACTTCAGGATCGCCATTGTTCTCTTTGACAGTCATAAAACCACAGGGTATGTAATTGCAAAGTTATTACTGTAGTTCCACTGACATTATAATCAGGAAGTTATTTATTGGTAGTACACTGTTAGTTACAAAACTACGATGAGACACGATCCATCACTTGCCGTACCATGTAATTGCATTGTTATTTCTGGATGCCTGCTAGTAACATGTTGCTAAAAAGTGAAGTTTGTTAAATTTGTTTCTAATACAGCCTATGTTAATCAAATTAAGTGTTTCTGGAATTTGAACAATTGTACATTTGTTTGGTACTGAAGGTTCATTCAACGCTCCCCAAGGGTTGAGTGAGTAAATGCACCATTTAACGTGAAGCTCAGCTGTTCAGAGCAGAAAGGGCCCAGGCTCAATCCCTGGTCTGTTGTAAGTCTGCCCGGGGCGGCGGTAGAGGGATGTTACCATTGGTCTCAGCTCCCAAACAGAAAATAACAAGCCGCCAGGTTTACTGCTCTTGATTGCTATCTGTAATGGGCCAAAAATTGCGGTCAGAGGCTTCCTTCGTACGAATGTCTCTGACCCGAAAAAAATCTACGAAAGTACCTGTTGGTCCTGGAGGAACATAGGATTCCGGCCTGTGGCCTTCATTCGCTGTGCAGCGCACGGGAAGATGCCTTCCATGTACGACACATTTACTGGAGTCATGTGGGCCTGGACCACCAATCACTATCCAGTGTTCTCATTGATAAAAATGGGAACTCCGTTTGTACAAGCTCCCATTACTATCAATGAGAATACTCCCCTAAAACACCAAAACACAGCACAATAAATAAAAAAAACACCTCACATATTTAAAATTAATTTAAATTAAATGGAATTAACTGTTTTCGAAAAAAATATTTTGGGGGATTTTTTTAACATGTTTTAATAGGGTTAAAAATTAAACTTACCTTAATGGACAGGGTTTTTAAAATAAAAATGTATGATTACATTTAATTTTTCGATGTTTTACCAGGCGTAAAAGTTTGAAGGGCATTCTCTGGGCAAATAGCCCAATCTCTGCCGCGCGAGTATCCTTCTCCCGGGGATGTGTAGAATCTGCCTCAAGAAATTTTGACAAATCGGAAAAGCTGGTTCTCGGCACATGCGCATCGTGCACCAAGAACCGGCTTTTGCGAGACGTCGCCGGGTATGTGCGCACTTCGTACGGATCCAGAGAGGCCACAATTTTCAGCCCAATGTATTTGCTTCATGGTTTCTTTGCTGAAGAATTCATAGCAACGCATTGCTATTAAGAACTAAATGGTTTAGTAACAAAAGTTTAACAATCACACTGCACATTACCAGTTCATCCACTCGATCCAGTGGCCCTCTGCTAGGAAATGTGTCGGTGAGACTGCCAAGTGAGGCCATCCACTCCTCCCTCCCCCATGGTGGCTTATGGCCTACCAACATTCATTGAAGATGTGTGGGACTTCAGCATTTTGTGTACATGCTGAGAGGGCACAGGAAGCAAGGTGCAAGCAGAATGGGAAGGTGTGCAATGGGAAGCGAGTGTCTGCATTGTGATGTGAGAAAGAACTAGCTGATTCTGCAAAGGCTACCAAATGACAAGAGAATAATGATAGGGGCTGCTGTGCAGGGAGCGAAAAACAAGTGAGTATGTGTTTGGAATAAGAACAAGAGATGATATAGTGTGTCCTTATGTTTGATGGTGAAGGATGTACATCAGTCATTGAAGGTTGGCATGCAGGTACAGCAGGCGGTTAAGAAAGCAAATGGCATGTTGGCCTTCATAGCGAGGGGATTTGAGTACAGGAGCAGAGAGGTGTTGCTACAGTTGTACAGGGCCTTGGTGAGGCCACACCTGGAGTATTGTGTACAGTTTTGGTCTCCTAACTTGAGGTAGGACATTCTTGCTATTGAGGGGGTGCAGCGAAGATTCACCAGACTGATTCCCGGGATGGTGGGACTGACCTATCAAGAAAGACTGGATCAACTGGGCTTGTATTCACTGGAGTTCAGAAGAATGAGAGGGGACCTCATAGAAACGTTTAAAATTCTGGCAGGTTTAGACAGGTTAGATGCAGGAAGAATGTTCCCAATGTTGGGGAAGTCCAGAACCAGGGGTCACAGTCTAAGGATAAGGGGTAAGCCATTTAGGACCGAGATAAGGAGAAACTTCTTCACCCAGAGAGTGGTGAACCTGTGGAATTCTCTACCACAGAAAGTAGTTGAGGCCAATTCACTAAATATATTCAAAAGGGAGTTAGATGAAGTCCTTACTACTCGGGGGATCAAGGGGTATGGCGAGAAAGCAGGAAGTGGGTACTGAAGTTTCATGTTCAGCCATGAACTCATTGAATGGCGGTGCAGGCTAGAAGGGCTGAATGGCCTGCTCCTGCACCTATTTTCTATGTTTCTTTGTTTCTATGTGATGGAGGGGAGGGAATTGTTCAGAGTGCAGGGGGTGGGGTGCGGGGGGTGGGGGTGGGTGGCAGGGAGGACTGTTGCTGTATGTTATAGAGCAATGAAGAGCTGTGAGATAATTGAACCATCCATGTTCTGGAGTTGATGATCCTGGAGTTGTCAATCTATGCGATCTTTCTCCAGGCCTGGTGTACATTATGTTTAGAGATCCTCTTCTCACTGGCTGGAGATCCCTCCTCGGCCTCACCTCCAGGAAGGCTTCAGAAAACCTGGGGGCTTGCCTGCAAATCTTCCAGCAACTTACTTGTTCAGCAATGAGACAGCAAAACCATGCAGAAAGGAATGTAAACTTACTATAAAAGGTTCATTCCTGCTTTAAATAGACCTCTGCATCCTAAAAGCAGTGGGATTTCCTTGTTGGGCCATGATTCCACGCACATAATAACCAGAGAAATTCTAATTCCCAGACAATTACCCAGCATCTTTTCGAAGTGGTGAAGTCAATTACTTTTTCCTGGGCTCTGCTCCATACATCTAATGCAATGCCTAAAAATACATGTTTTTCCCCCCTAATCTCCAGTCTGAATGACACCTGTAGAACTCTTTCTAGCACCTTCAGGATCGGAGAGGACATTGGAGGGAGGAAAAACTAATTACACTGGATACAAAAAAGTGGAAGTTTTTTTTGTGTTTCAATAGCTCCATCCCTTTGTCTCTTATGAGAACGTATACACTACTGAATAAATGTTACAAGCTCACAGACCCCATGTCATTCAACAGGAGTGCTGATTAGTCAATCAGCCATACAGGTCAAGAAGTCAAACTTTGTGCCCCTCCCAGATTTAAGGTTTTAATGTAAATTAATGAAAAATTGGACGGCTGCAAATCAGGTGACTGATTGTCCAATCTGCCCATCCATTGAGGGAGTCTGTGCTCCAGGAATGCAGCCATAGGGGGTGAAATTGAACCTCCTTATGCCTATTTTGTGGGCTGAATACAGGGGCATAGAGGCTTCATTTAAGGGGCCACCCTCCTGCACCCGAATATCATTGGAAACACATCCAACGCCACATTCATTCAGGCACGCTACAGGCATCACTGGCGTCAGCCTAAAACAGGCTCTATTCCCCTTGACTATGCTAATAAAGGCTCTCATGCCTGCTTTAGGGCATATTCAGGAAGCCGGGTGGCTCTGAGTGGAGCAGGCATCGGGCCAGCACCCTCAGGATTACTTGGGATACATGGTCCTCAGCCCACATTCTATAGCACTCCCAAGCACTCCCAAGAGGTGCCCCACTCGTCCCCCTCCTGATCACCGCCCTCCAGCCCCAGATTACCCTGAGCTTCGCCGGTGAGTTTGCCAGGCGATGCGCGGTAGGCGTCTGCAGCTCACTGGTCTTATCAAAATGAGGCCCAATCAAACCTTGGGCCTACCTATAGCGGTGCAGGGATGGCAGCCAGTTTGCATTGGCAGGCCAACGCAAACCAATTTCTACCTCACAAAATTAGCCCCTGCACGTTACTGATTCAACACACTATATCACGGCTACCTGCCTTTCCGTTCAATTCTGTATTGGTCTCATGCACCTACCATCTTGAATCCTGCTAAAGTACTGACTCTTTTTTGTGGCCTTCCTCTTTGACAGCCATACAAGTGTTAAATCGCAATGCTTCACGTGTTTAAAATTCTTCGCAGCTACGCTTGACAATTGCTGCATCAGCCATTAACTAATTGTGAAGTTTTTTCTAGTTTGTAACGTTCCTCCGAGATTTTGTTTGTGGTTGAAAAATTGATTTTATAAGATGCAGCCTTCTGTAAGGAGAATGTATTATTTGTTGACTTTCTGTTATATGTTTGTTAATGAGCTTTGAAGTAGCTAGAGGTTTGTGTGTGAAATATCCTTGGGTTATGGATCAAGGCTCCATGAAGAATAATGCTGTTCAATCTTTTAACCTACAGAAGTCTCAGTTAGCATATTTCCACCGCATTTCAGGCTGTGGCAGGGACAAGGGTTCATTCTGTAACAGCCTCACTAAATTCGATTGCCTAAGTATTATTTTTTGAAAGTCAAGCAACAAGGTGACATTTGTTTTGAGTGATGAATAATGAGCAGTGGGGAGTAATGGCATTTTCCTTTTGTAATTATTAATCTGCTTATTTTAGTTCCCAGTTTCAGTGGCATTGATGGAAAAGTGAATGATGCTGGAATAGATAAAAAACCTATTTTATTGTGGGTTCAGGCAAGACTATTGATAAAATCTTAGAGTAGCCTTTATTATTACAGTATATCATTCACAATTTCAAGAACAACAGCAAAGGACAACAAAAATAAAATGGAGTCTGATGCACCTGTCAGAATAAACGAGTTACTCTCCTGTGGCTTTGCTCCTGGACATGCTGGGCCTTGTAGTAGATTGTTAATTAAAAAAAAATGTTTATCCAAAGTTGTGCAAAATGCATTGGCTGGGTTCCAGATACAATACTGCACAGAGGGGCGGGGTGATGGAGAAGTTATTGCTACCTGTAGCCCTTTCTGTTGCTTGATGTACCAAACAGCAGTTCATCCATTGTACTAATACAACAAACTTACTGAAGCAACAGAGCACTTGACTAACTGAAAGTAAAAATCTCACATATCTTACTAACACTGAAAGGTACATTAAAAATACACCTTTTTAATGTTAAAAATACTATTTACTTATTACTTTTCAAAATGTGCTTCAGATAGTGTTGTTGTATTCCGACACCTCTTATACCAAAGTATTTACATTATAAATATTATGCCATTTTCTCTGTTAGACTCTTTCTCCCCTTTTTACTTCCCAAAGTGAGCTTGCAGTCCTTGTTGAAGATCATCATCATCATAGGCAGTCCCTCGGAGTCAAGGGTGACTTGCTTCCACTCTAAGGGGTCAAGTTTCAGCCACTCGCTAGAAGGGCGCACATCGGAGAGGCCCACCTCATTTATAGAACAAAAATTGCGCCGAATACTTACCTCACGATTCTCCGATAGCTGTAGGCCCATTTCCACCTCGGCGCTGCGCAGGGGGCGGAGCTACAGCCCTGCACCGAAAACAGTGTGGTAGCTGCGCGCGTGCGCAGTAGCTCCCGGCGTCCTGTCTCCGGGGCGACGACCCTATCCCAGGCCGAAGGGACATCGCCCCTATCCCTGGCTGGGTGGCCTGCGCATCTTACCTCGGTGGCGGGGCCCGCCAGCCTGGCCTCTCGCTGGGGGCGAGCCCCACCTGAAGTCCTCGGTGGGGCCCGGCTTCTTCGTCGTCTTCTCTCTCCCCACCATCTTCTTCTCTACCCCCCTCCCTCCATCTTCTTCTCTCCCCCACACCCTCTTCTCCCCGGTGCTGCAGTAGGTGAGTAGAAATAATTTTTAATTTATTGAGTGATTTTTAATTTTTAATTTTTTAATTTATTTGATTGATTTATTGGTTTATTTATTGATTTATTTATCATTTATTATTGATGATGGCTCTTTATTTGTAAAAGTGAAGTGTTTAATGTTTGTAAACCCCCCTTCCCCGCCGCCCCCCCATCTTTCGTTCCCTAAGCCTGACTTCTAAGTGTAAGCAAGGTTTTTCTGAGCGTACAAAAATCTACACTTACTCCATTCTAAGTTAGTTTGGAGTAAGTTTTCGCTGCCTAAACTTGCAAAACAGGCGAAGGTGCCGGACACGCCCTCTTTTGAAATAAAAATCTGTTCTAAAATGAAACTGTTCTAACTGACTAGAACTGGAGCAAACTAAATGCCAAGAATTGCAATTTCTAAGATACTCCATTCTAAACTAGTTGCTCAAAAAAAATAGGAGCAACTCAGGCCGAAATTTGACCCCAGAAAGTGAGTTGTCAGGTGACTGAGGAGTTCAATGCGGGACAGGTGGGGCAGACAGTGGTTGAAGGAACAGGTGGTTGGGGAGCCTGGGCTGAAGCTCCTTCTGCTGCCTACGCTCGCTTTCTGTTTGTTCTCGGTGATCGTACTCAAAGTGCTCAGTGTCCTCCTGGATGCTCTTCCTCCACTTTGGGTGGTCTTTGGCCAGGGATTCCCAGGTGTCGGTGGGGATGTTACACTTTGTCAAGGAGGCTTTGAGGTTGTCCTTGAAGCGTTTCCTCTGCCCACCTGGGGCTCTCTTGCCGTGTTGGAGCTCCGCGTAGAGCACTTGCTTTGGGAGTCTCGTGTCTTGCGGACAATGTGGCCTGCCCAACGGAGCTGATTGAGTGTGGTCAATGCTTCGATGCTGGAGATGTTGGTCTGATCGAGAACACTGATGTTGGTGCATCTGTCCTGCCGATGGATTTGCAGGATCTTGCGGAGGCAGCGCTGGTGGTACTTCTCCAGCGCTTTGCGGTGTTTGCTGTATATAGTCCATATAGAAGGGCGGTTATAACTACTGCCCTGTGGACCTTGAGCTTGGTGCTGGGTTTGAGGTCCTGGTCTACAAACACTCTCTTCCTCAGGTGACCGAAGGCAGTGTTGGACCTTGTCGATATCTGCCCTTGCTGACAGTAGGCTCCAGAGATATAGAAAATGGTCTATGTTGCCCAAGGCATTATCGTGGATTTTAATAGAAACATAGAAACATAGAAAATCATTCCCAGTACCCCTTTCCTGCTTTCTCTCCATACCCCTTGATCCCTTTAGCCATAAGGGCCATATCTAACTCCCTCTTGAATATATCTACCGAACTGGCATCAACAACTCTCTGCGGTAGGGAATTCCACAGGTTAACAACTCTCTGAGTGAAGAAGTTTCTCCTTATCTCAGTCCTAAATGGCTTACCCCTTATCCTTAGATTATGTCCCCTGGTTCTGGACTTCCCCAACATCGGGAACATTCTTCCTGCATCTAACCTGTCCAGTCCCATCAGAATTTTATATGTTTCTATGAGATCCCCTCTCATCCTTCTAAACTCCAGTGAATACAGGCCCAGTCCTGCCATCTCGGGAATCAGTCTGGTGAACCTTCGCTGCACTCCCTCAATAGCAAGAACGTCCTTCCTCAGATTAGGAGACCAAAACTGAACACAATATTCCAGGTGAGGCCTCACCAAGGCCCTGTACAACTGCAGTAAGACCTCCCTGCTCCTATACTCAAATCCCCTCGCTATGAAGGCCAACATGCCATTTGCCTTCTTCACTGACTGCTGTACCTGCATGCCAACCTTCAATGACTGATGTACCATGACACCCAGGTCTCGTTGCACCTCCCCTTTTCCTAATCTGCCACCATTCAGATAATATTCTGCCTCCGTGTTTTTACAACCAAAGTGGATAACTTCACATTTATCCACATTATACTGCATCTGCCATGCGTTTGCCGACTCACCTAACCTGTCCAAGTCACCCTGTAGCCTCTTAGCATCATCCTCACAGCTCACACCGCCACCCAGCTTTGTGTCATCTGCAAACTTGGAGACATTACACTCAATTCCCTCATCCAAATCATTAATCTATATTGCAATAATCGGGGGTCAGTGCTGTGTGGCGGGATAAGGTTGATAGAGGACCTTTGTCTTACGGACGTGTAGCGCAGGGCATAGGCCTCAGTGAAGGTGTTGACAATGGCTTGGAGTTCGGCCTCCAAGTGTGCGTAGACGCAAACGTCGTCTGCATACTGTAGTTCAATGACAGAGGATGGGACGACCTTGGGTCTGGCCTGGAGGCGGCGGAGGTTGAACAGATTCCCATCTGTTCTATAATTTTGCTCCAGTCCAACAGAGAGTTTGCTAAGGGTGAGTTGTAGCATTGCAGCAAGGAAGATCGAAAAAAGCATTGGTGTAATGCCGCAGCCCTGCTTGACCCCGGTCTGGATGTGGATTGGGTCTGTGGTGGATCCATTCATCCGGATCATGGCTTGCATGTCATTGTGGGGCAGATGAAGGATGATGACAAACTTTTGAGGGCAGCCGAATCGGAGGAGGACGCTCCATAATCCCTCACGGTTGACAGTGTCAAAGGCCTTTGTGAGATCAAAGGCGGCCATGTACAAGGGTTGGTGCTGTTCCCTGCATTTCTCTTGTAGTTGTTGCGCGATGAAGATCATGTCTGTTGTACTCCTCAGTGAACGGAATCCACATTGTGACTCTGGGAGGAGCTCTTCAGTCACAGGGTGAAGACAGTTGAGGAGGATTCTTGCGATGACTTTCCCAGTGGCTGACAGCAGGGAGATTCCTCTGTAGTTACCGCAGTCGGACCTGTCCCCTTTTTTGAAGATGGTCATGATTACGGCGTCCCTGAGATCTCCTGGCATGCTCTCCTCCTTCCAGATAAGAGAAATTAAATCATCTATTCGTGCCAAAAATGCTTTTCCGCCATGCTTTAGTGCTTCAGCGGGGATTCCATCTGCTCTTGTTGCTTTATTATTCTTCAGCTGACGGATGGCCTTTTCTACCTCGTGCCAGGCTGGAGTTGTGCTGAGATGATGGTGGGTAGAATACTGAAGAATGGAGTCGAGGACACTCACGTCGAAGACAGAGTCTCGGTGGAGGAGATCTTCGAAATGTTCCTTCCAGCGGGCACTGACTGCCTCTCTGTCCTTGAAGAGTACCTCAGCATTCTTGGCCAGCAGTGAGGTAGGACCTTGGGTGCTTGGGCCTTAGGTGGACTTGACTAAACTGAAGAATCCACGAACTGCTGGATCTCCTGTGTTTTCTCCACTCACTATCTGTTTTTTAGGTTGTGGGTTTTTTGTTGGACCTCAGCCTTCAGCCGTCTGTAGAGCTGCTTTCTTGCTCTCGTGTTGGGTTGCTGTTTTAAGTTCAGAAATGTCTTGCGGCTAATTAGCTCCTGGTTAATTCTCGTCACACCAGTTTAGGTGTTTCCTGGTCGAGTGACCGAGCGTCTCTTCGCAGGTGCTGGTTATGGAGACCTTGAGGGCAGACCAGGCGCTGTGGGCACTCTGCATCTCTGGGTTATCGAGGGTCGCCAGGTTGGCAATGAGGTGCTGGCTGAATAGGGCTTTCTTAGCAGGGTCTTTGAGTGCCGCTGCGTTGATTTTCCTGCAGCATTGTTTTTGTTGCCGTCGCTGTTTTGGGGCTACATTGATGTTAATGATGGAGTGGATTAGATGATGGTCCGTCCAGCAGTCGTCGGCTCTTGTCATGGTGCGGGTGATGTCCTTGCGGTCCTTCGCTTGGACGATAACGTAGTCGAGCAGATACCAGTGCTTGACACGAGTGTGTTGCCACGATGCCTTGTGCTTGTCTCGTTGATGGAACAAAGTGTTGGTGATGACAAGGCCATGTTCTGGGCATTTTGTCAGGAGTGGGGGTACTGCTGGAGTTGGTTTTCCCTACCCCCTCTCTGCCGATCATGCCTCCCCAGAGGTCTGTGTTCTTTCCGACTCTGGCGTTGAAATCGCCAAGAAGGATCAGTTTGTCATCCGTTGGGACTCGGGACAAGGATTGTTCGAGGCTGGAGTAGAATTTCTCTTTGGTCTCATCTGTAACGTCCAGTGTTGGGGTGTACGCGCTGAAGACCATAGCGCACTGATTACGGGCTAGAGTGAGTCGAAGAGTCATGAGACGTTCGCTTATCCCGCAAGGGGAGTCTGTGAGACGGCGCACCAGCTCATTCTTGATGGCGAAACCTACTCCATGGAGAGGGCGTTCTTCTGGTTTGCCTTTCCAGAAGAAGGTGCAACCACCACCTTGCTCTTAGAGCTGGCCTTCCCCTGCCCGTCGGGTCTTGCTTAGGGCAGCGATGTCAAAGTTGAAGCGTCTGAGCTCCCGGGCAACAATTTTTTTCCCCCTTTTACTTCACACAGTGGGCTTGCAGTCCGTGTTGAAGATATCTTTGTTGTAATGCTACCTGGGGAAATATTTGCACTATCGGGTCTCACAGGTAATCATTCTCCATTGTCCCTGCCCAGCTGACTGACTCCAGCCACAATAATGTTTAAGGTTGGCATCAAATCATCTGATAAGCATTCCTCACTAATCTCACGTAAGCATCACTCGCCCATACCAACACAAAACACACCTCATCCAATACAACACTGCCTTCTCAGAATTTTTATTTACTGGCTTAAATTGCATAAAATGTTGACATTTATTGTTTAAAAATACTTTTCTACTTCTCAAACCTCATGGTTGTTATTTGTAAATTTTCTATCTGATTTGTCACAGTACACTTATTGGTACACAGGGTAAATAAACTTCCATGATGTGTGTGTCTCTCTCTCTCTCTCTCTCTCACATTCACACACAAGGGGTCATTTTAATCTTAAAACGCCCAATGGAAACTGATCAGATCATAGAGTGGATAGGAAGGACCTGTTTCCCTTGGCAGAGAGGTCAACAACCAGGGGGTATAGATTTAAAGTAATTAGGTGGCAGTTTAGAGGAGATATGAGGAGAAATTTCTTCACCCAGAGGATAGTGGGGGTCTGGAACTCACTGCCTGAAAGGCTGGTGGAGGCAGAAACCCTCATCACATAAAAAAAATACTTGGATGTGCACTTAAAGTGCCGTAATCTACAGGGCTATGGACCAAAAGCTGGAAAGTGGGATTAGGCTGGATAGCTCTTGCTCGGCCAGTGCGGACATGGCAGATGGGCCTAAATGGCCTCATTCGGTGCTGTAAATTTCTATGATTCTATGGGCCCAAGTTTCAGGCTGCGCCGTTCACCTGGATGCCCGTTTTTCGCACCCGAAAGTGAGCCAAAAACATACCTGCAGATTCTCCAGCTCCCTGCAAGTCCTTTGCAGCTTGGCGCAGCGCAGCACGAGCTGTGAGGGGCGGAGCCAGGTCGCTGCGCTGAAATTAGTGCCGGGGCCGCTGCACAGGCGCGCTACAGTGGGCGCGCATGTGCAGTAGCTCCAGGCACCTGAAACTATGTGGGAGGGGCCCGAAGCACGCACTCTCTAGCCCTGGCCGAATGGCCTCACAGGGGCTGCGAGGATCAGACTGCACCTCCCTGGTCCTACTCCTGCTCTGTCTCTAGCTGGCTCTCTCAACCACCCCCCCCAGCTCCCCCCCACCAGCTCCTGCTCCGACCCCCCCCCACCCCTCCAGCTCCTGCTTTGCTCCCCTCCCAACTCCCGCTCCGCTCCCCCCCGGAATCCACCCCCAGTTCCCGCTCCGACCCGCACCCCAGCTCCCACTCCGCTACCTCCCGGACCCCCCCCACCCAGCTCCCGCTCCACTCCCCCCCGGAACCCCCCCCCCCAGCTCCCGCTCCGACCCGCCCCCCAGCTCCCACTCCGCTCCCCGCCCCTCCCCCCGCTCCCGCTCCGACGACCCCCCCCCCCCGCTCCGACGAGCCCCCGACTGCTCCTGCTCCCGCTCCAGCGACCCCCCCCCCCCCGAGTTCCGGCTTCCCCCGGCCACCTACCTTGCTGGGGGCGGGCCCCACCCATAGTCTTGGGCCCGTCTTCTTCACGTCAGCCGGGCCCGTTCACCTCCTCCCTCTCCCCTCCCTCTCCTCTCCCCCTCCCTCCCTCTCCTCTCCTCTCCCCCTCCCTCCCTCCCTCCTCCTCACTCTCCCTCCTCCTCCCCTCCCTCTCCTCCCTCTCCCTCTCCCCACCCCTCCCTCCCCTCTCTCTCACCCCCCCTCTCTGTCAAAAACACATGGACACTGACGGACAGAGAGAGAGACACTGACACTGACTGACAGAGAGAGAGAGAGAGAGACACACAGACAGACAGAACGAGAGAGAGAGACACACTGGGGGGGGGGGGGGGGGGGGCAGTGCCCCGTCCCAGCACGCTGGTGGAGGGCTCCCGGTGCTGCAGTCAGTGAGTAGAATTTTTTTTATTTATTAATTTTTTATTTTTTTTATTTTTTATTAATTTTTTTTGATTGATTTATTGGTTGATTTATTGATATATTTATCATTTATTATTGATGATGGCTCTTTATTTGTAAAACTGAAGTGTTTAATGTTTGTAAACTTCCCTTTAACCCCCCCTCCCCCATTCCCTATGCCTAATTTGTAACCTACGCCTGATTTGTAAAGTGTAGGCAAGGTTTTTTCGAGCGTACAAAAATCTTCACTTACTCCATTCTAAGTTAGTTTGGAGTAAGTTTTCACTGCCGAAACTTTGAAAACAGGCGTAAGTGGCTGGACACGCCCCCTTTTGAAAAAATAAAATTCTGTTCCAAAGTGAAACTGTTCTAACTGACTAGAACTGGAGCAAACTAAATGCCAAGAATTCAAATTTCTAAGATACTCCATTCTAAACCAGTTGCTCCAGAAAAACAGGAGCAACTCAGGCCGAAACTTGGGTCCTATGATTCTATGATATCCAGAGGGTATACTGAAATAGGAGGCATGGACAGCTCTTCAGTTTATCTTAACAAATGCAGTCACCTGATAGATGCCTCTCTTGGTATGGCTCCTCCCTATAATAGGGGGAGTATATTTAGCTACAAGCAGTAGGTAGGGTCACAAATGGCAATAATTTCCATGTTAACTTCAACCCCCTGCACAGAACCTCCATATATGGTATTTGGAATCTCATCGGTCTTGGCTCAGTGGTAGTCAGAAGGTCAAGAGATCAGATCCCACTCCACCACCTTAAACAACCTCTCGTCTGTCTTTCAGGAGAGATGTTAAACCGAGGCTCTGTCTGTCCTCTCAGATGAACGTAGAAGATCCTATGGCATTATTTGTCCTGGCCAATATTTATCCCTCAACCAACAGCAATAAAACAGATAATCTTAAGCATTTATCCCATTGCTGCTGGATGGGACCTTGCTGTGCACAAATTCACTGTTGCATTTCCCTATACTACAACAGTGACTACATTTTAAAAATACTTCATTGGCTGTGCAAGTGTTGGAGCATCCCAATGTTGTGAAAATACTATATAAATGCAAGTTTTTTGGTTCTTTTCTAAACAGTGCATCTTACCAATCTTGGCGCCAGTGTTCTGAATTCCACTAAGCTCTTTAGCTATGTCAACTGCACCCCTGTGATCTCTCTCTGACAAGTGTTCTCAGGAGACAATGGAGCTGCACAGAGGAATTTCTTACCAGTGGGCTGGTCGCGCTCGAAATTCAGAAACAAGGGCGATGAACTGTTCCTACCATATCAACTCTTGGATTCCATATCACTGAATATATAGTGCCTCGGTCCTTTCACTCAACAAAAACTAAAGAGCTGAACAAAGTCTTCTTCTTGAGGATAATGAGAAAACCCTGTGACATCCGATCAGTTTTTCATGACATTTGGGCTTAGTCCCTTAAACACAAAAATGAAACCAATACCATCCAATGATTGTGGGGCTTTTTTTTTGCCCTTTGGTATTCAGAGAGAAAAGAGCCTCCCAGAAATCAAATGCAAAACTCACTTCTTCAGTCTGGGATCAAGCGTTGGTTGGTCACAGCAACATAAATAAATAAAATGCTGATATTTTCCTTTCACCCTGCATTGCACAGGCTATTTTGAAGCAATAACAGTACCTATGCCTTGCTAAAACAAGATTAAAATTTGACATCTTTATTATTTAAATATCACTTTGGCACTACAGAGTGGTTTGTTAAATTGTGTAAATTGGAGTTTCCGGCTTAGAGAGTAGATACTCCACATGACATGGATTCTTTAATATTTGTTTAGCAGCCACTTCATTAGAATATCTAACTGTGTGGATAATCCTATTGTTATAATAAGACCCAAGGACTTAATCTACATTGCTTTCTTATTAGCCTTCCACACCAAGAGTCATCCATCATCTCAGTCATAATCGCTTCGGGCAACACAGAAAATGAAACATCTCAAAATATATTAATAGGTTTTATACCCAGACCATTTAGCCAGTTTCAGACAACAATATTAAGAAGCATTGATAGATATGTGTGGAAGAAGTCAATTTGTGGTATATTTTTGGAGCACTTCTGATTGAGTTCAGCTCAAGTTATGATCATCCAAAATCTTTTACACCACACATTCAATGTCAATGATTTGCTATGCGCAGTAAATTGTCTCCTGATCTAGAAGAAATGCTGATTATATATATATGGAATAACAAGGGGTTGCCAGCATTTAGTTCCCCATTCAATTACTGCGGAAAACTTAAAAGTAATGAAATAAATTGAAATGCAATAACTGGATTGGGAGTGCTTTGTAATTTCTGGATTCCGTTTGAAAGATGAGCTTAATATATTTGTTCTATATATGCTGTCTCTGATTTTCACACTGCTTATCCAACATCTAGCACTGGATGAGCAGAAATTTCCTCCAACTAAATATTGGGAAGACTGAAGCCATTGTTTTTGGTCCCCACCACAAACTTTGTTCCCTTGCCACCGACTCTGTTCCTCTCCCTGGCAACTGTCTGAGGCTGAACCAGACCTTTCGCAACCTCGGTATTGTATTGGACCCCGAGATGAGAATCCGAGTCCATATCCGCCCCATAACCATGACCGTCTACTTCCACCTCCATAATATCGCCTGACTTCACTGCTGCTTCAGCTCATCTGCTGCTGAAACCTTCATCCATGCCTTTGTTATCTCTAGACTTAACTATTCCAACGCACTCTGGGCTGGCCTCCCATCTTCCACCCTCTATAAACTTGAGCTTATTCAAAACTCTGCTGCCCATATCCTAATTCACAGTAAGTCCCGTTCACTCATCACCCCTGTACTCGCTGACCTACATTGGCTCCCAGTTAAGCAACACCTTAATTTCAAAATTTAAATCATTGTTTTCAAATACCTTCATGGTCTCGCTCCTCCCTATCTCTGTAGCTTCCTCCGGCCCTACAAGTCTTCGAGATTGTTGCACTCCTCCAATTCTGGCCTCTTCTGTACACTCGATATCAATCACTGTACCCTAGGTGGCCGTAATTTCAGTTGGCCTTAAGCTCTGGAATTCCCTCTCTACAACCTCTCCTCCTCTCAACCTCTGTCTCTTCTGCTTTAAGACATTCCTGAAAACCTACCTCTTTGAGCAAGATTTTGGTCACCTGTCCTGATAAGCTCCTTATGTGTCCCGGTATCCAACTTTGTTTGATAACGCTCCTGTGAACCACCTTGGGGCATTTTACTCTGCTAAAGGCGCTATATAAATGCAAGTTGTTGTTGTTAATCCTTCTTATCTCAGTTGAATATTCTGTTACCTAGTGACTCATTTTTTCTTCAATTGAGAAACTCCTGTAGTGCAAGACTTCCCCAAGATTCACAAATTAAGAGAGAAGAAAAGGTAACATATGTTGTGGTTAGCTGATGCAAAGGTAGGAATTTTACGCCCCAAGAGCGGGTGGGTTGGGTACGGGTGAGAAGTTGAAATGTAAAACATCTCAAGCATGACCCCAACCCAACCACTTCTGGTTTTAATGATCACAAATCACTCCCCCTTGCCCCGACCACAATATCTCCCCCTTCCCCACAATCTCTCCCCCCGACCACGATCTCTCCCCCGCAACCATGATCTCTCCCCCTTCCCCACGATCTCTCATCCCGACTACGATCTCTGCCCTGACCTCGATCTCTCCCGCCCCTTCCCCACGATCTCTCCCTCTTCCCCACGATCTCTCCCTCCCCCTTTCCAACGATCTCTCCCTCCCCCTTCCCAACGATCTCTCCCTCCCCCTTCCCAACGCTCCCTCCCCCTTCCCCACGATCTCTCCCCCTTCCCCACAATCTCTCCCTCTTCCTCATGATCTCTCCCTCCCCCTTCCCCACGATCTCTCTCCCTTCCCCACGATCTCTCTCTCCCCCTTCCTCACGATCTCTCCCTCCCCGACCATGATCTCTCCCCCTTCCCAACGCTCCCTCCCCCTTCCCCACGATCTCTCCCCCTTCCCCACGATCTCTCCCCCTTCCCCACAATCTCTCCCTCTTCCTCATGATCTCTCCCTCCCCCTTCCCCACGATCTCTCCCGCTTCCCCACGATCTCTCTCTCCCCCTTCCTCATGATCTCTCCCTCCCCGACCATGATCTCTCCTCCTTCCCCACGATCTCTCCCCCTTCCCCATGTTCTCTCGTCCCGACCATGAGCTCTTCCCCTTCCTCATGATCTCTCCCTCCGCGACTAGGATCTCTCCCCCCGACCACAATCTCTCCCCCGACCACGATCTCTCCCCCTTCCCCACGATCTCTCCCTCTGTGACTACGATCTCTCCCCCCGACCACGATCTCTCCTCCCCCGTCCATGGTCTCCCCCTCTCCCCGCGATCTCCCCCTCCTTCCGTCTCTTCTCTCTGCTCCTCGTCTGTGGCCTTGTGCTGTAGGCTTTCCCACCTAACAGGGTTAGCCTCACTCAGGCTGGCTGTAGGATGGGAATCCTGGTGAAAAAATGTAAACTGATTCGTGCTGTTAATATCAGCGGGACCCCTTACTTCTGGGTTTCCTATCCGGAACTCCTCTTTTCCCGCTCCTCTGTAAATATCGGGGCCAAAATGTGGGATTTTAAGTCTGGAGGGAAAAGTGAGGGAGGTAAGGAGTTTCATAGTTTGAAATTCTGGAAAAGAATGAGAGTAGAAGAGTCGGAATTGTATATAAATATAAAAGTCTGAAATTCCTACCGTTAACAAATATATTAGGATGTGGATCAATATGGGTGCTATCAACACAAGCATGTTAAAAATGATCCAATGCAGATGACTCTAATTTGTTTTGTGTACCTGTCTGTGATTGGCCATCCCCTGGATAATTGTCCAAATGAAAGAATTGAAACTAAGCACACGTCCAATCAGCCCACTGATCAGTTCTTAAATAAAATGTAAACATTCAGGAAGCACGATAACTACAAGTAGGAACACTTCTGTTGCTGAGGGCATTTAGTAAGCAAGAAAAAAAAATGCTGAAAGTAATTAGGAAAGGATTGTATCGCAGTGAGCTTCATACTGTAATCCTTCTCGGAGCTCATCTGGCACATAGAGGAGTAAAGAAAGAAAAGAAAGGAGGCATTTATATAGTGTCTTTCACGACCCCAGGACGTCCCAAAGTGCATTTACAGCCAATTAAGCACTATTGAAGTGTCGTCATTTATAATGCAGGAAATAGCAATAAAGTGATGCATCATTTTTACCTTGGGTTCTTTTGGGGGTTTTATTTGTGATGAGATTATGGTTGTTTATGTATGCCAAAATAATCCAGTGGTTTACCAAGGCACCTACTTTCCTTGGGTTACCGAAGGCTAGTTTAGGTATATGCCTATCAGGCATGATGAAAGAGGCCATTCAGCCCTTTGGGGGCAATGTTAACCTAACCCGTCCAGCAGGCGCCCATTTTACACCCCGATTTTACGCATTATATGAAGCCAATGAAGTGTAAAATTGGGCGGGGTGTAAAATGGGCATCCAACCTGAACCTACCCCATTCCTGCTGGGCGAGCCCGATTAAAACTGTCACTTTTGTATCTACTTCAATTCTTTTCTGGAGCAATCCAAAAGTAATTCCTCTGTCCTGCTCTCTCTCCATAGCCTTGTATCTTCCTCGTTTCTCTTCAAAGATGTCTTTGGTCTTGCCATGAAGGAAGTGGCCCCCACCAGAAGCTCCATACCTTTGTCACTAATTCCATTCCCCTCCACGGCCTCCATCTCAGATTGTAACCTTGGCATCTCCATCACAAAGATTTGCATAATTAAGTCAATTTAAGACAATGTGTATATTTAAGGAGCATTGATAAATTGTGGCCAGAGCCTCTGCTATCTCCTTTGTGATTTCTTTCAACAATCCAGAGTCCGATGACTCATCCACCTTGCATTCGGCTATTTTTTTCCAGACTCAATTCCTTTTCTACAGTTACCTCTGACACATGTTCCATTTCCTTCTCTATTACGCCTACAGAGTCCTTCCACCATCATTTATAAAAACTGATGTAAGTTAATTAATATCAACAACTTGTATTTATGTACCACCATACCTGCATCCTCCACAATTAGACTCCCTACATCATCATTAAACAGTCCTATCATTTATTTAACTATACTTGTACTTTTTAGTGGTTTATTAAAACTATTTCATTTTATATTATCTGCTCAATTATTTTCCATATTCCCCTTTAGCCCTTCTAGTCTCCCTTTTCACCTCCCCAAGACACTCTATATTGCTCATGATTATCTTTAGTATTGATGGCTCTACCTTTACCTTTAAGTTTCAGTTTAACCTATTGAATCTATTTATCCATCAGACTACAGTTTGATGCTCCACCTTTTTGGATGATGTTGCTGATTGGCAACATTATCCGAAAACACAATGTCAAGTTCCACATGTACAGTGCTGACACAGCACTACCTCACCATCGCTTCTCTCAAACCCGACAAGCGAGGTGTTGGCTCTGATTTGTTACACTGTTTGTCCGACATCCAGTACTGGATAAGCAGAAATTTCTTCCATCTAAATATTGGGAAGAACGCAGCCATTACTTCGGTCCTCTCCAGAAACTCTGTTGCCTAGCCACTGTCTCCATCCCTCTCCCTGGCAACTGTCTGAGGTTGAACCGGACCTTTCGCAAACCTGGTCTTGTATTTGACCCTGAGATCAGCTTCCGATCACATTTACGCTCCATTGCCAAGACCGCCTACTTCCAGCTCTCTAACATTGCCCGACTCCACCCCTGCCTCAACTCTTCAGCTGCTGAAACCCTCATCCATGCCTTTATTACCTCTAAACTTGACTATTCCAATGCTCTCATGGCCGGCCTCCCCTCTTCCACCATACATAAACTTGAGCTCATCCAAAAACTCTGCTGCCCGTATCCTAACTCACACCAAGACCAGATTCACCCATCAGCCCTGTGCTCACTGACCTGCATTGGCTCCCGGTCCGGCAACACCTCGATTGTAAAATTCTTATCCTTGTTTTCAAATGCTTCCCTGGCCTCGTTCCTCAATATCTCTGTAACCTTCCCCGGCCCCACAACCAATGTTCCCTTTAAGCTGTGCAGTCGCTAGCTGTCTGGAGGTTCTGCGCAGCCAGCCCACTGGCTTTTCAATGGAAAACTGTGCATGCACGGGAATTTGAATAGGTTGCGCAGCCCGTTAAAGGAGTCGTACACCCCCAAAAGATTGAAGGGAACATTGCCTATAACTCTCCGAAATCTCTGCGCTCCACCAACTCTGGCCTATTGCGTATCCCAATTTTAATTACTTCACCATTGGCCGCCGTGCCTTCAGCTGCCTAGGCCCTAAGCATTGGAATTTCCTCCATAAACCTTCCAAATCTCTACCTCTCTCTCCTCCTTTAAAACGCTCTTTAAAACCTACCTTTTTGACCAAGCTTTTGGTCATCTGTCCTAATACCTCTTTATGTGGCTCGGTGTCAGATTTTATTTGTTAATGCTCCTGTGAACCACCTTGGGATGTTTTAGTATACAGCAGACACCTCAAAACGCTGGAGAAATATCACCAGCTTTGCCTCCGCAAGATCCGACAAATCCATTGGCAGGACAGACGCACCAACGTCAGTGTTCTCGCTCAGGCCAACATCCCCAGCATCGAAGCATTGACCACGCTCGATCAGCTCCGCTGGACGGGCCACATTGTCCGCATGCCTGATGCGAGACTCCCAAAACAAGCGCTCTACTTGGAACTCCGACACGGCAAGCGAGCTCCAGGTGGGCAGAGGAAATGTTTCAAGGACACCCTCAAAGCCTCCTTGATGAAGTGCAACATCCCGCTGACACCTGGGAATCCCTGGCCCAAGACCGCCCAAAGTGGAGGAAAAGCATCCGGGAAGGCGCTGAACACCTTGAGTCTCATCGCCGAGAGCATGCAGAAACCAAGCGCAGGCAGTGGAAGGTGCGTGCGGCAAACCAGACTCCCCACCCACCCTTTCCTTCAACCACTGTCTGCCCCACCTGTGACAGAGACTGTAGGTCCTACATTGGACTCTTCACTCACCTGAGAACTCATTTTTAATGTGGAAGCAGGTCATCCTCGACCCCGAGGGACTGTCCAACAGAAGAAGAATAAATACAAGCTTTTGTTGTTTTTAGCTTTTAGGAATATATTTATTTTGTATGCCATCCATGTCATATTTCAATCTCCATGAATCTGTTTGCTAACTTTTACATCCAACTAATTTGGACCAGATCCCTTCTTATCTCACTGAACATATCTTTGACTGTTCATAATCATGTTTTATTCTTACAATGAATTTGACTATGCTGTGGCCACTATTTCCTGTCAGTATTTGCTGCACTTCATTTCCGAGAACTAAAACAAGCCATGCTTCTTTCCTTTTTGAACTAGAAACATATTGATCTAGGAGGCAGTCCCGGATGCATTATAAAAAATATTCCCCACTTTGACCAGCTATTCCAGCTTATCTTGAGGTAGATAAAGTCACCCATTATTTTTGCCCTGTTACACTTACATCTCTGAACTATGATCTATGTGCAGTTCTCTATTCCCCATTGTTTGATGGCCTGTAATGCACACCAAGAATTATTTTTTAAAAAAATTATTATTTCTTGACTTCAGTCATACAGATTCTGTCTTAACACAACCCTCTAGGACATCCTTAGATTCTTGCGCTATGATAGAATCCTTCACTAACACTGCCACCCACCCCACTTCCTTTTTCCCTCCTGCAAATGTTAGAACCAGGAATATCAAGTTCCCAATCCCATTCAAACCCAAACCACATCTCTGTTGTAGTTACTATCATCATAGGTGGTCCCCCAAACGAGGATGACTTGCTTCCACATGAGCTCACAGATGTTTCAATGAAGGACCCGATGTTCCAGTCCTGAACTCCAATTGAGGGGATGGAAGATGCCTGTGCGTGGATTTTTTTAATGTGTGGTGACCGTTGCACATCAGCCACCACACGGGCTCGACAGAGCTAGGCCTTTATCCACTGGCGAGGGTTAACCAGGACTACTGGAGACTGGAGACCTGCTCTGCTGCACGGACCTAGTGTTACTATACCATATTCCTCAATAGCTGTTAATGTTCCAATTCTGCAATTTTGTTTTGAATGCTTTGTTCTTGCACATACATAGTACTCAATCCTGATTCCAATCTTTTAGAATATTGATTCATTTTTTCCAGGTTTCTCATCTATTTTTTTGATATCTATTACCCTTCTACAACATTGCTGTTAACTCTCACCGCCTCAAAACCTCTCCCTTTCCATTTGCCCATTGATAATATTTTCTCTCTATTTCAGCCAAGACTTCTGATACTCATTCAATAGCTTTTTTGTCCTGCTCTCCCCCTCCAGTCTCAAACCTAGACTTTCTCCACTCCAGACGTTCTACTATGTTATTTAAATCCTCCCTCACTGCTTGATTAACCCTCTCCTCCAGGCAACGGTGGTTTTAGATCAGGTGAAGGTTGCCTTTTCGGAATAGCGTTCCAAAAATCAATTCAATGCCCAAGAAGGTGAACCCTTGCCTCCGGCACCAGCCCTGCATCTGATTTAAATATTTTAATAAGGTTCCAACCTGTGTCGTGGGGAGTGCTGGCCATTCATTTTCAGGCCTACTGTGAAATCAAGCTTGGTGGGCCTCAGGCAGTCAAGTCTTTCAAAAAATGTTCCCCCGCTGCCAATTGCTCAGTAGATGCCCCCAGGATTATTCCCTCCCTTAAGAAAATACTTCCGGTTAGGTTCCATAGAGGAGCAGCTGGAGTTCACCCCCCCCCCACCCCCCGCCCCCTCGCCCACTAATGCTCGTCAATATGCCCATTAGTATTGGGTCCTCGTTGAATACTGGCAGCTCACTGGAATTAAGCAGATACAGGCTGACCGTGAAAATGGTTTGGGCTTCCCGCAAGTGTCATCAGGCAAGCTGCACGATTGCTCTTCCCTATGGTCACTGAACATGAAAATCGGTGTCTACTTCTCCAATGTCCTATTTGCCAACCCCTCATTTCTCTACCCTCCATAAATTCCAACTTGTACAAAACATGGCAGCCCATTTCCGAACCCACACCCAGTCCCACTTGACAATTAGCTCCAGCTTGGTTCCTATCGTCCAAAGTAATAAACTCAAAATCCTCATCCATGTCTTCAAGCCCGTCCTGCAACTCCTTTCTATCTCCACCCGCAACCTTAAGTCTTCTGCATCTGGTCTTCTGGGCATCTTCCTATCCCTTCAGTCCATCGCTGATGGGGGTGACTTCAGCCGCCTCAGCCTACTCCTTACTAATCTCCTCAGCCTCCCCATATCGCTCTCCACCCCCTACTCAACCCCATCTTTTCAATCAAGCTTTCTGTCACTCTTCCTAATCTCTCCCTCCATGTCTTGCCATTAATTTCCCTATTTCTGTTGGGAGGCACCTTGGGATTTCTCTTCATGTTGTTTTTAACAGTTTTTTTGAATAGAAAGGCAATAAATTTACAGATGGTTTGGTGACACTGGCCCACTCGGATGTCAATTGAAATGATTATGTGTTCTGGTTTGAGTGGCACAAGAATCAGTATCTGTTCTATGAAGCAGTAATGTCAATACCAAACAGCAGTGAAGCTGTACCAAATGTCACTAGGATATTTAAACCCATACTGGCTCCACAGAAGGCTTCCAGACAGTAACATGCACAGGTGGGCCATTCCATCTGCTGTGGGGGCGACCACTGCAGGGATTCATGTGACAGCTGATTCATCTTTGGCCACACCTACTTATACTTTTCTGAAGTTCCTTTCTACAGATCCGTTGGATAGATCTTTCTCCCTACAAGGTAAACTTCGTCTTTGTTTCCAGACAATGATTGTTAAGTACCCTGATTGAAGTTTAACTTCTGTTTCAGTTAGGCACAGTTGGTAGCAGGCTCACTTCTGCATTACGAGGTTGTGGAGTGAGGCCCAACACAACGTTTGAGCATATAACCCAGGCCAACACTCCAGTGGAGCACTGGAGGATTACTGTTGGAGCCGCTGCCCTTTGCATAAGACATAATTGATGTATTGATGGTTGGGGCAGACAGTAAAGAAAAAATAGGGAGCTTTCCCAGTGTCCCAGACAATGTTCCTGTCTCAACCGAAAAGCCCATTCGTCTCATTGCTATCAGTGGGATGTCATTGGCACAGAATAGTAACTGACTCTGCCACGTAACACTCACTGCACTCCCAAAAGTAATTCACTGTGTGAAGGGTTTGGGACTTGATAAGGTACTATAACAATCCAAGTATGTTTTTTTCATATTTAGCGTTTTTGCTGAGAGTGACAGGTCACATGTTTGAGTTGCACGAAGAGGCTTCAGAATTTTGCTTCAACAGAATTAGGTGTGACTACCCCTGCTGGCGGATAGTCCTGTCAGATTTTAATTGACATCCACCAGCATTGCCTGAGGTATAACTATAGAAACAGTTGCTCTTATTCTCACTGTCCCCTTCACTCAGCTCACTTGTCCCTCTCTCTGGTCCCCTTTCTCTGCAGCTAAATATGGAGTTAAACTAGGCAGAGCTCCAGTGTCCACTGTGGCTCAGTTGGTAACACTCTTGCCTCTCAGTCAGAAGGTGCCGTCTTTCAGATGAGATGTTAAACTGAGGCCCCATCTGCTCTCTCAGGTGGACATAAAAGATCTCATGTCACTATTTCGAAGAAGAGCAGGGGAGTTACCCCAGTGTCCTGGCCAATATTTAACCCTCAATCAACATCACAAACAGATTATTTGGTCATTATCATATTGCTGTTTGAAAGAGCTTGCTGCGCGTAGATTGGCTGCTGCGTTTCCTGGTGACTACACTTCAAAAGTACTTCATCGGCTGTAAAGCACTTTGGGACATCTGGAGGTCATGAAAGGCGCTATATAAATGCAAGTCTTAATGGCCTGATGTAATGTATGCACCTGTGAGTATGCTCACAGGTTTGTATAGCTGTTGCGCAGGGGGCACTTGTACAATTTGTGTGTTGGTGCCCTCAAAAAAAACAAGGGGGCACTTGTTTGAACGTTTCAGTTTTAGTGCTCCCTCCCCCCTTTAAACAGGGGCATTTGAGTTAACGATTTATGTTTTACAGATTACAACAAAATAGTTGCATAGCTGTTGTGTCGGCCATGGCTCAGTGAGTAGCATTCTTGCCTCTGAGTCAGAAGGTTGTGGGTTTCAAGCCCCACTCCAGAGACTTGAGCACATAAATCTAGGCTGACATTCTAGTGCAATGCTGAGAGAGTGCTGCACTGTGGGAGGTGTCGTCTTTCAGATGAAATGTTATACCGAGGCCCATCTGCTCTCTCGGGTAGTTGTAAAAGATCCCATGGCAATATTTTGAAGAAGGGCAGGGGAGTCATCCCCAGTGTCCTGGCCAATATTTATCCCTCAAGCAACATCACTGAAAAAACAGATTATCTAGTCATTATTTGCTAGTTACAACCTCAAAAAAATCGGTGTTGACTCTGCCCAATCCTATTATTATCATCACCCCCGGCAACCAAATTTTAATTTGATTTTAATGTCTAAAGTTTAATTTTTTTAAGTTTGTCGGTTTTAGTGCCCCCCACCCCCAGCCCTTTTAGCTAGGGGACACTTGTATAATTTGTGTTTTGGTGCCCTCAAAAAAAAGGGGGCACTTGAAAAGTTTTTGGAGTGTGCCCCCTCCCTTTAATCAGAGGGGCACTTGATTACTGATACAGTTAAAAATAGTTGTAGAGCTGTTGAACCAAATTTTAATTTGAATCATGTCCAAAGTTTAATTTGTTTAAGTTGTTGGTTTTAGTGCGCCCCCCCCCCCCCTTTTAGCCAGGGGGCATATATAATTTGTGTTTTTAGTGCCCCCTTAAAAAAACAAGGGGGCACTTGAAAAGTTTTAGGAATGTGCCCCCCTTTTAATCAGAGGGGCACTTGATTACTGATCCAGCTAAAAATAGTTGTACAGCTGTTGCATTGTGAGTGGCTTAGCCAGTCATGTGATGTTCACAAGACTCACTAAAACCCCAGTCAGTTGGGTCTAGGTCATCCACGATCAGGCATGCAGTTGTGAGCCGAGTGGATGAACTGGTAATGTGTAGTGTGATTATTAAACCTTTTTTAATAAACCAACTAGTTCTTAATAGCAATGTGTTGCTACGAATTCTTAAGCAAAGAATCCATGAAGCAAATACATTACACCGAGAAATTTGATACGGTCTGAAAACAGGTGCTGCCACAGCGGGGCAAGATTTGCTCGGGCCCTTAGAAAGATGGCAGGCAGCCGCCTGCTGAGTAGCATTTTGCGATGTTCAGCCCAACGCTGAACACACTGAACACCCAGCAAGAAGTCTGGGGAAGGGCCTAGAGGTCTGGTCCAGGACCAAGGGGGGAGGTGAGGGTTGGGGCCAGGATCGGGGGGGGGGGGCGAGGTGAGAGTTGGGGCCAGGATTAACGGGGGGGGCGGAGGTGGGGTAGTGGGGGTCAGGGCCAGGATCAGTGGGGGGGAGGTGAGGTGGTGAGGATCGGAACCAGGATCAGGGGTGGGGTCAGGACCAGGATCGGGGGGGGAGAGAGGGATTGGAGTCAGGATTGGAGAGGGCCTGGAGGTCGGAGTCTGAAGAGGTTATAGATGATAATAGTAAGTACTTAGCTTTTTAAAATTTGTAAGAGGGAGTAGAAGCCGGCAGTAGGCCCCATTTTTGAATATGTTGATGGCCGAACACCTGCTTCGGACGAAGGTAAACAACACTTTGCTTTTGGTCCTCCCCAATATGGTGTCTGGCGCGGAAGTGGGCGGAAGCGAGGTAGTCGCTATTTTTTCCACAAAACAGGCCTTAAGAGCCG
The DNA here is from genome assembly GCF_044704955.1 of Pristiophorus japonicus. Lineage (NCBI taxonomy): Eukaryota > Metazoa > Chordata > Chondrichthyes > Pristiophoridae > Pristiophorus > Pristiophorus japonicus. The sequence continues at coordinate 40,093,624 of NC_091994.1, forward strand.
GTGCAAAGATGCCGAATTTCAGCCCCTCGTTCCTTTTAGTAAATGCACAGAAAAAATGCAGACAACCCAAGTGGTGCCATTGGCCACTGCAGAGCGGGACTACGGCTGAAAAGAGTAGAAGAGAACTTGAAGTAAATCAAAAAGTAGTGTTTGGGTGTCACTAAGCTTGGGTTTTAGAAGTGTGGATAGTCTAAGAGAAAGGGAAGAGTGAGGAAAGAATGGAATGCCGCATTCTGGGAAAGAATGATTTAAGAGTTGGAGACAGAGTGAAGAGTCTTAAGCGGAAAAATTTCCCCTTTTTAATAGCCCTGTTAGTGCCTCCGGGGGGGCGTTAACGGGGTAGAGGAGACTTTTTTCCCAGGGGAGGGGGGCGCTACTGCCTCCCGGGACGTCATTGTCGTGCATAGCGGCTCCTCACCGCCCCCGCCGACCCCATAACACCCCGCTGGGGAAATCGCCCCGCAGGCCGGGAGTCTGGTGCGAGCAGATGTCAACACCAGCTTCGCAGGTGGTAGGTCGCGAAGCAGGCTGATATCCGCTTTCTGGGCGATCCTTATAGGGGAGGACGCCAGCACCCTGGGCTGCCATCTTTTTTTATCGTCCGACTCTCGCGTCGATTTGACGATGGCGCTCCCAGCGAGGTCCGGGACGCTATGGTGCAGCCTGGCACTCTGTCTTGGGTGCCAGATTGCATGCCCAGTACCATGCTGCCCTGGTGGCCCAGTGGAGGCCATTGGAGGCCTTACAGATTGCGCAGCAGCCCTCCCCTTTAAGCGAAGGGAGAGGGGTGTTGAAGCACATCAGTGCCAGGCGGAGCGTCCACGTGGCGCTTACCTCAGCCCCCCAGTAGCACTGCGGTAACTGTCCTCAAAGGAAGTGGAGAGTCCCAGCCACAGATGGTTACCGACCCCAATCGGGGCGCAGAGCAATTTCACCCGCCAAGTTTCCAAACAGTGAGGATGCAGCTTTCAAGAAGCATGTGTTGATCTAGGTCTTTGGAAGTTAGACAGAACGTGAGAGGAAAGTCACTGAGCATAATGATGCTGATAAACGAGTGAGTGATAAGAAAGGTTGCCATGGAGAGCAATGGAGGTGGTGAGTGAGGGAGGGTGGCCAATCAGATAAGGTTTCCTTGTACTATTTTTCTGCTTCACTAAAGTTATTTTATTTAACTTACACTTGCACTGCTGCTGTGATGCCCAAAGGGCTCAGTTGGCAGCATGCTCATCCACGAGTCACAAGGTGCCATCTTTCGGATAAACTGAGGCCCTGTCTGCTCTCTCAGGCGGATGTAAAAGGTCCCATGGCACTATTACAAAGAAGAGCAGGGGAGTTAACCCCAGTGTCCCAGCCCATATTTATTCCTCAATCAACATCACTAAAACAGATTGTATTATTTTCTTTATCTGTTATTCTTTAGCCGATTCTTGTTGGGAGTGAACTGAAACTTACCTTTTGACTTTTTAAGAATTTCACATATTTTGACCTTTATAAAGACTCGAGGTGAGAAATTCAGTATCGTCCCATTTGCGGGCGGTGGCAGTCGGGAGGCGCAAGACATGACGGCAGGCGCTGAAGTCTCACCCCTCTCCAGAAATTCGGGTTACCGCCCCTGGAAGCAAGTGCAGCGCTAAATCAAGCGTTGCATTTCCTTCCTGGGGCGCTAACGCAACGCGCGCCTCAACAGCGCTTCACACTGGGCCGCGCAGCACTGGGTGAAGGACCCACGCTGCCGACTCTGCAGAAGAAAAAGGACCTACCTGGACCACTGGGGAGTGGGGGTGCTGCGCGATCAGTCCCACACTCGAGCAGAGAGCCAGGCTAAGCGATCATGGCCAGGACCCAATGAAGAAACCAGATCAGGAGAGGCAACAAGCAGGTAAGGGGGCAAAATTGCCCCACGCCCCGATTGGGGTCGGTAACGTTCCGGGGCCGGGACTTTTAGTGGGATTGCCCTTACTGCCCTTGTTAGGGCCAGAGGGGGTGGGGGGGCCCAGAGTGCTACTGAGACTCTGAGGGAAGCGTTATGCAGATGCTCCGCATAGCGCTGACGAGCTTCAACACCCCTCCCCTTCGATTAAAGGGGAGGGCAGCTGTGTACTCTACAAGGCTCTCATGGCCACCACTGGGCCACCAGGGCGGCGAGTTGTTATGTATGGAGAAAGAGTCAGACTGAACACTGTGAGCTCAAAGTAAAGTGTGATCTTAGTCTTTTATTGCAGGTCTTCAGAGTGCCTCTCCAACGTGTGAGGCTTCCTTAAATACCTGTGCTCCCAAGGGATTATGGGACCCCTTGGGACTCCAGAGGATGAGCCCTCTGGTGCCTGTACAGAGTAAATACAAGTCCACAAATATAACAACATTCCCTCCCCCCCGCCACCTGCCAAAGTCAATAGTGTAACTATTTACAATGTGAGTCGATCTGGGGCCCTTCTTGCCCTGGTTGATCGTCTCGGTGTGAAAGCTGGTATTGTTGAATCATTTGTTGGGCCCTCGCTGGGCTGCTGTGCAGCTGGCCTTGCTGGGCTGCCTGATGTGTTGGGTCCTCTGGGCTGCTGTGGACGATGGGTTCTGCTTCGTGGTCAGCCATGATGCCGGTTGCCACTAGTGTGTATGTTGGGGGATCAAAAAAGGTAGGGTCCAAGATGGGTTGCTCAGGATAGTCCATAAATCTGAGTTTGATTTGGTCCAAGTGTTTCCGGTGAATGAGTCCATTTGAAAGTTTAACCCGAAACACCCTGCTCCCCTCTTTGGCCACGACAGTGCCGGGAAGCCAATTGGGACCTTGTCCATAATTCAATACAAATACAGGATCATTAATTTCAATCTCACGTGACACATTTGCGCTATCATGGTATGTACTTTGTTGAAGCCGCCTGCTCTCTACCTGTTCATGTAGATCAGGGTGAACTAACGAGAGCCTTGTCTTAAGTGTTCTTTTGATGAGCAGTTCAGCAGGTAGGATCCCAGTGAGCGAGTGGGGTCTCGTGCGGTAGCTAAGCAGGACTCGGGATAGGCGAGTCTGCAGTGAGCCTTCAGTTACCCTCTTCAAGCCTTGCTTGATGGTTTGCGCTGCTCTCACTGCCTGACCATTGGACGCTGGTTTAAATGGGGCAGATGTGACATGTTTGATCCTGTTACGGGTCATGGATTCTTTGAACTCAGCACTGGTAAAACATGGCCCGTTGTTGCTCACCAGGACATTGGGTAAGCCGTGAGTGACAAACATGGCCCGCAGGCTTTCAGTAGTGGTTAGCCGACATTATCTAACATTCAATCCACTTGGAATATGCGTCTACAACCATAAGAAACATTTTACCCAAAAACGAGCCTGCATAGTTGACGTGTACCCTAGACCACGGTTTGGAGGGCCAAGACCATAAACTTAATGGCACCTCCCTGGGTACATTGCTTATCTGTGAGCATGTATTACATCTGTGAACGCAGGACTCTAAGTCCGCATCGATAGCGGGCCACCACACGTGGGATCTGGCTATCGCTTTCATCATTACGATGCCTGGGTGGGTACTGTGGAGGTCATTGATGAAGGTGTCTCTGCCCTTCTTGGGGACCACTACTCGATTGCCCCACAGAAGGCAGTCTGCTTGTATAGACATTTCATCTTTGAGCCGCTGGAACGGCTTAATCACTTCCTGTATTTCCACTGGGACACTGGACCAGCTCCCGTGAAGCACACAGCTTTTGACTAGAGATAATAAGGGGTCCTGGCTTGTCCAGGTTTTGATCTGCCGGGCAGTGATAGGTGATTGCTCACTCTCAAATGCTTCCATAACCATGGCTAGATCTGCGGGCTGCGCCATTTCCAACCCAGTGGTGGGCAATGGCAGCCTACTGAGAGCATCGGCGCAGTTTTCTGTGCCTGGCCTGTGGCGGATGGCGTAGTTGTATGCGGACAACGTGAGTGCCCATCTCTGGATGCGGGCCGATGCATTGGTATTTATCCCTTTACTCTCGGGAAACAGGAATATAAGTGGCTTATGGTCAGTTTCCAATTCAAATTTTAGCCTAAACAGGTATTAATGCATTTTCTTTACTCTATAGACACACGCTAATGCTTCTTTCTCAATCATGCTGTAGGCTCTCTCAGCCTTAGACAGACTCCTGAATGCATAAGCAACTGGTTGCAGTTTCCCAGAATCATTAACTTGTTGCAATACACACCCGACGCCATATGATGATACATCACATGCTAGTACCAAACGCTTACATGGATCATACAACACAAGCAATTTGTTTGAGCATAACAATTTTCTCGCTTTTACAAAGGCATTTTCTTTGCTTTTGCCCCAAACCCATTCATCCCCTTTTCATAGTAAAACATGCAATGGTTCTAACAGTGTGCTAAGACCCGGTAAGAAGTTACCAAAGTAGTTCAGGAGTCCCAGAAATGACCGCAGCTCTGTCACGTTCTGTGGCCTTGGTGCGTTCTCGACTGCCTCCGTCTTCACGTTGGTGGGACTGATGCCATCCCAAGAACTCCACTTCAGATGCCAGGAAAACACACTTCGAGTGTTTTATCCTGAGCCCCACGTGGTTGAGTCGACTAAGAACCTCCTCCAGGTGCTGCAGATGCTGTGTTCTGACCTGTGACCAAGATGTCATCCTGGAAGACCACAGTGTGCAGGACCGACTTCAGTAAGCTTTCCATGTTTCTCTGGAATATCGCCACCGCTGATTGGATTCCAAACGGGCATCTGTGATAAACAAAAAGACCTTTGTACGTGTTGATGCAGGTGAGGGCCTTCGATGATTCCTCCAGTTCCTGCGTCATGTAAGCTGAAGTCAGATCGAGCTTCGTGAACGTCTTTCTTCCCGTCAGCGTTGCAAAGAGGTCGTCAGCCTTTGGTAGTGAGTATTGGTCCTGCAGGGAGAAACGATTGATAGTTACTTTGTAATCGCCACAGATTCTGATGGTGCCATCTCCCGTGAGGACAGGAACGATCGGACTGGCTCACTCGTTGAACTCGATCGGTGAAATGATGCCCTCTCTTTGCAGCCAGTCTAGCTCGATCTCTACTCTTTCTCTCATCATATACGGCACTGCTCTCGCCTTGTGATGGATGGGTCGCGCCCCCGGAATTAGGTGGATCTGCACTTTTGCTCCTTGGAATTTCCCGATGCCTGGTTCGAACAGTGAAGGAAATTTATTTAAGACCTGGGCACACGAAATGTCGTCAGTGGGCGATAGCGCTCGGAAGTCGTCCCAGTTCCAGCGTATCTTTCCCAGCCAGCTCCTGCTGAGCAGCGTGGGACCATCGCCCAGTACCACCCAGAGTGGTAGCTTGTGCACCGCTCCATCGTAGGAGACCCTTACGGTAACACAACACTGCCGATTACAGGAATCAGTTCTTTTGTGTAAGTTTTTAGTTTCGTGTGAACTGGAGTTAAGACTGGCCTTGAGGCCTTGTTGCACCACGAACTTTCGAAAGTCTTTTTGCCCATGATGGACTGGCTTGTGCCCGTGTCCAGCTCCATTGACACCGGGAGTCCATTTAGTTCAACATTCAGCATTATCGGGGGACAATTCGTGGCGAATGTGTGCACCCGATGTGCCTCTGCCTCCTCGGTCTGAGGCTCTGGTTCGTCGTGATCCTCCATGGATCTGTCCTCCTCTTCAACATGGTGGTTTGCAGGTTTAACAGGATTTGCAGCTCGCCTGCACACTTATTAGAGGTGTCCCATTGTTCCACACACCTTGCAAATGTACCCTTTGAATCAGCATGAATGAAAACGATGATCACCCCTGCAGCGCCAACAAGGTGTTAATGGCGTTGCTTTCATCACCCTTGATGGTGGACTCTGAGACATCTGCGGACGTGCGGCTGGTGGCATGTGTGACCTGCCCTGTACGTTACAATTCGAAAACAACATCACTTTGTTCGCAGTACTTGTAGCAGCACTTGTGTGCTGAGAGGTTTGCTTCGTATTGTCACTGGTGGCAATGAATGCCTGGGATATCGCTATGGCCTTACTCAAGGTTGGGGTCTCTACAGTCAAAAGTTTGCGAAGTATGGTTTCGTGGCCAATGCCAAGTACGAAAAAGTCTTTGAGCATGTGCTCCAAATGTCCTTCAAATTTGCAATGGCCTGGAAGGCATCTTAACTCGGCGACATAACTCGCCACTTCCTGGCCTTCAGACCTTTTGTATGTCCGGTACCTCGCCATCGGAACACTTTCCTTTGGGTTCAAATGCTTTTGGACCAGTGTGCACAAATTGTCGTATGATTTTTCCGTGAGTTTCGCTGGAGTGAGCAGATTCTTCATGAGGCCATACGTTGGTGCCCCACAGACGGTGAGGAGGATCTCCCTTTATTTGGCGGCATTCTCTTCCCCATCTAGCTCATTGGCTACAAAGTATTGGTCGAGTCGCTCCACAAAAGTTTCCCAATCATCTCCCTCTGAGAATTTCTCCAGGATGCCCACTGTTCCCTGCATCTCTGGGTTCGCTATCTGTATCTCGTCGCCAGTTGTTATGTATGGAGAAAGAGTCAGATTGAACACTGTGAGCTCAAAGTAAAGTGTGACCTTAGTCTTTTATTGCAGGTCTCCAGAGTGCCTCTCCGACCTGTGAGGCCTCCTTAAATACCTGTGCTCCCAAGGGATTATGGGATCCCTTGGGAGTCCAGGGGATGAGCCCTCTGGTGGCTGTACAGAGTAAATACAAGTTCACATATATAACACGAGTGACCGGGCCAGTAGCCCAGCAAGCAAGACGGAGTGCTGGACTGCACAATGGTGGCCCACAACACGCGAGAGCCACCATGGTTGAGCCGACCCGAGAGTCAGTTGATAAAAAAAGATGGTGGCCCAGGGCGCTGGCACCCTCCTCTTTAAGGAGTGCCCAGAGAGCAGACATCGTCTAAGTTTGCGACCCACAACCCGCGACCCGCGAAGCTGGCGTTGACTTCCCCTTGCGGCAGACTCACGGCCCGTGGGACAATTTCTCTTGCGGGGAGTTAAGAGGTCGGTACGAGGTGGTGAGAGGTTGCTGCGCACGACGATGGTTGTGCAGCGGCCCAGGGCGCTAACCGTCGGGCACGGTGCTGCCATGCCACGTCTCCGCAACCTCTCGGGTAATTTCCCAGGAGGCGTTAGCGCCCCTCCGCTGGGCGAAAACTGTCTTGCGGCTCGTTAGCGCCTCCTGGAGGTGCTAATGGGTCTATAAAAAGTGGAAATTTCAGCCCCCCCAAGTCTTTTTTAAATTTTTGGCTCGGCTACCTTGCCTTTCATGTTCGCCCTGGTAGCGACCGGCCTCCCAAAACGCGCCTCCTGCTGCTGTCGGTGTTATCACCTGCTGCTGCTGGAAGCTGTTTTGGGACCATTGCGTTAATGGGTCGGTGCGCGCGGCAATGACATCTTGATTTCCGGCCGCAGGAAAAGAAAGAAAGTCTTGCATTTCTATAACGTCTTTCAGCCAAAGAAGATCTTTCTGAGCGTAGTCACTATTGTTCGGGAGGAAACCCAGCAGTTAATTAGCATGCAGCTTTACAGCATACAACTATCCTGCGACCGTTGGAACTGATGCTCTCCACTCTCTCTCCTCCTCCTTCTCTTCCTCCTCTCACCATGGTGCAGGAGACCATTTAAGTGGGTGGAGTGAAAGGGAATGTAGTTGTGGTAGTAGACAGTATAGTCAGAGCGATAGATACTGTTCTCTGCAGCTGTGACCGGGGGTTCCGAAGGTTGTGTTGCCTGCCCGGTGCCAGAGATAAAAACATCTCCTCACAGTTGGAGAAGAACTTGGAGTGGGATGGGGAGGATGCAGTTGTCGCGGTCCATGCAGCAACCAACGACATAGGTAGAACTAGGAATGAGGTTCTGCTGAGAGAGTCTGAGGAGTTGGGGTCCAAATTAAAAACAGAACCTCAAAGGTCATAATCTTTGGATTCTTACCTGAACCGCGCACCAATTGGCATAGGGATAAGCAGATTAGAAGGGTAAATGCGTGCCTCAAAGGGTGGTGTGAGAGGCAGGGGTTTCACTTCATGGGGCACTGGCACCAGTACTGGGGAAAGAGGGAGCTGTTCTGTTGGGATGGGCTCCACTTGAACCAGGCTGGAATCAGTGACCTGGCGAATCAAATAACTAGGGCAGTAGACAGGGCTTTAAACTAATGAAGGGCAGGGAGTCAGGGGGGGGGGGCACAGTGAGAGGATTCAGGAAAGAGTAAATTTAAAAGCAGCAAGAGAAATGTCAAGGCTCTAGAACAGAGCAGAGTTGGGGTAAAAAGAAACAAAGTGGGTCAGCAAGGGAATTGAGATAATAAGATGACATCAGGGAAAAATAGAAAAAAGTCAAAGCTAAAGGCACTATATCTGAATACGCGAAGCATTCACAACAAAAATGATGAATTAATAGCGCAGTTAGAAATTAATAGGTTTGATCTAATAGCCATTACGGAGATGTGATTGCAAAGTGACCAAAGTGGGGAACTAAATATTCCAGGATACTTAACTTTTAGGAGGAGGTCTAGCCCTGATGATAAAGGATGGGATAAAGACAATAGAGTGAAAGGATCTTTGCTCCAAAAATCAAGAAATAGAATCAGTTTGGGTGGAGCTAAGAAACAGCAAGGGCAGAAAACATTTGTGGAAGTTGTTTATAGGCCCCCAAACAGAAGTTGTAATGTCAGGCAGAGTATAAATCAGGAAACTAGAGGCGCATGTAACAAGGGGTAATCATGGGGGACTGGGCAAACCAAATTTGCAGTAATAATGTGGAGGACGAATTCATGGAATGTATACAAGATAGTTTTCTTGATCAGTATGTTGAGGAACCAACTAGGGACAAGGCTGTTTTAGATCTAGTATTGTGCAATGAGAAAGGGTTAATTAATAACCTTGCAGTAAAGGGGCCTTTAGGGAAGAGAATATGATGCCATTTTGTATTAAGTTTGAAAGTGATTTAGTTACATCCAAAACTAGGGTCTTAAATCTAAACAAAGCAATCTATGTAGGTATGAGAGGCGAGTTGGAAAAGGTAGATTGGGAAACTACATTAAAAGGTATGACGGTAGATGAGCAATGGCTAGTATTTAAAAATTAATCCATAATTTACAATAAATATACATTCCTTTAAGGCACAAAAACTTCACAGGAAAAGTGGTCCAACCGTGGCTAACAAGAGAAGCTACAGATAGTAATAGATCAAAGGAAGAGGCTTATAATGTTGCCAAAAGGAGCAGTAAGCCTGAGGATTGGGAGGATTTTAGAATTCAGAAAGGAGAACCAAGAAATTGATAAAGAAAGGGAAAATAGAATATGAATAAACTAGCGAGATACACAAAAACAGACTGTAAAAGCTTCTATACATATGTAAAAAGGAAAAGATTAGCGAAAGTAAATGTGGGTCTTTTACAGGCTGAGACAGAAAAAATTATAATGGGGAATAAGAAAATGGCAGAGAAATTAACCAAATATTTGTGTCTGTCTTCTCTGAAGAAAATGTAAAAAACCTCCTGGAAATAGTAGAGAACCAAGGGTGCAGCGAGAATGAGGAACTTAAAGAAATTAGTATCAATAAAAAAATAGTACTGGAGAAATGAATGGGACTGAAAGCCAATAAATCCCCTGGACCTGATGGCCTACATCCTAGGGTTTTGTAAAAGGTGGCTATAGAGATAGTGGATGCATTGGTTGCCATCTTCCAAAATTCCATAGATTCTGGAAAGTGTCCCATGGATTATAAAGTAGCAAATGTAACTCCGCTATTTAAGAAAGGAGGGAGAGCAAAAACGAGGAACTACTGTCCAGTTAGTCTTACATCAGTAGTAGGGAAAATGCTAGAATCTATTATTAAGGACGTGGCAACAGGGCACTTAGAAAATAATAATAGGATTGGGCAGAGTCAACATGGATTTTTTTGAGGTTGTAACTAGCAAATAATGACCAGATAATCTATTTTTTCAGTGATGTTGCTTGAGGGATAAATATTGGCCAGGACACTGGGGATAACTCCCCTGCTCTTCTTCAAAACATTGCCATGGGATTCTTTACAATACCTGAGAGAGCAGATGGGTCTTGGCCTAACATTTCACCACTGCACTGGAGTGTTAGCCTAGATTTTTATGCTCAAGTGTCTGGAGTGGGGCTTGAACCCACAACCTTCTGACTCAGAGGCAAGAGTGCAACCCACTGAGCTACAGCCAACATGCTTAAGAATATAAAGGGTGGAATTTACAGGTAACTCCCCCGCAACATGCAATCTTGACATGGGAAGGCACAGGAGGCAAATCCTCCTGCTGGAAAATGGCAACCTGGAAAAAAAATTGGGGCAGAATCCCAGTAGAACCAGGTCCCACTGCCCATCCAGAGATCTTCCCAGATTCCATCTGGGTCCAATCCGGAATTTCAGACTGCATGTGTAGTGAGGTGGCCCTGTGTGTTGTACTGCCAGTTTCTGGATGCTGATGCATTTAGTATCATAGAATATTATAGCACAGAAACCGGCCAGTCAGCACATCAGCTCTGTGTTTTGTTCTGTGTAAACCACTAGTCCAATCCCACACGTTTATTTACTGCCCTATCCTTCGATATTTGCCTTTTATGATTCTGCTTCAACAACGTTTGAGGCAATAAATTCCACATTCTTATGACCCTGTATATAAAGCGTCATTTTCTACTCCTTTAATTCCTTCTGTGGTTATCATTAAATTGTGCCCTGTAGTTATTATCTCATCAATCAATGAAAACAATTTAATCAAAAGAAAAATACTGCAGATGCTGGAAATCTGAAACAAAAACAGAAAATGCTGGAACCACTCAGTAGGTCAGGCAGCATCTGTGGAGAGAAAAACAGCTTTAAACGCTTCAGGTCGATGACCTTTCATCGCTATTTACCCTTTCATAGCTCTCCATAATCTTGAAAATCTTTATCAGATCACCTCTTAATCTTAGCAGCTCTAGTGGATCAAGCCCTCAAATGTGTTTTCATAAGTGTAACCTCTCGTTCCAGAGAACAAGATATGCTGCACCTTTTCCAGTGCTTTTATATCCTTCCTATAAGGGGATGCCCAAAACTCCAGCTACTTCTTAACAAAGGTCTTGTACAATATCAACATTACCTCTTTGTTTACTACCTAATTATTTAAAACTGTTCGTATTGAACCTGTCAATACCAACACCAGGAGATGGCCAATAATTATCCCTCATTCAACATCACCAAAACAAATGATCTAGTCCTTTATCTCATTTCTATTTGTGGGATCTTGCTGTGCGCAAATTGGCTGCAGTGTTTCCTACATTACAGCAGTGACTATACTTCAAAAGTATTTTATTGGTTGTAAAGTGCTTTGGGATGTCCTGAGGTCGTAAGCACACTATATAAATGCAAATTTTAACGGCTGAGAAATTCTTTTTATTGAAAAGTGCTTGTTTCCGATAATTTCCTGCCTCTTTAAGGTAATTAAGCCAAATTGACAATAGAAATAAATCCAGATATCATATACTATGGAACAACAACTAAAATACCAATGATGCCAAGTATTACCCCAGTTTCCGAATGATGTTATTTTAATGCCGGTGTTATTTTCACCCACTGGTTTTCACCAGCATTAAATAACGGCAATCGGAAAGTCCAGATTTATAGTTTGAGATCCAAAACCAATGGGTCAAGAGAGGATCAAACCAGACTGTGATGCCCTACACAGTTAGATAGTTTGTCGCCCCTCAGTATCGAGGGCCACACATGAAGAATAGGGGCTAAAAATTTGGAGCGCCCCGTTTGGGGGCTGTAACACTCACGGGGCGCGCGACTTTGCGCCAGACGCAGAGGTCTCGCCTCTCGCGCAAAATTGGGGTTATCGCCCCCGCAAGGAAGTGGATAACTAAATGAAGCGCTCCACTTCCTTTCTGGGGCAGTAGCAGGGCGGACGCCTCGGGAATGGGGTGCACGCCTGAGCAGCGCTACGCACTGGGCTCTGTAACGCTGCCACATAGATGGGGCTCTTCTCTGACTTAAAGGGAAGGCCACAAACTGCATATTCTGCAGATTTTAAACACACCTACCTGGACCACCGGGGAGCGGGGGTGCCACGTGATCAGCCCGGCACTCAAGCGGCACAGACCCCACAGTGGTGAACAAAAAAATGATGCCATTTTTTTTGATGACCAGCCGGCCACCTCCCCTTTAACTTTCGCCCCGTGAGCGGCCAGCTGCCCAGTACCCATCCCCTGAAGCTATTGCTGTCACGGCCTGGCGCCGCTTCAAGGGCCGATACCCAATTTAGGGTCTGGGGTGCTAATGGGCCGCTGCGCACGGCAATTGTGGTGTCCTTACACCTTACTATAGAATCACACGAGGCATGTACTGCAGACAAGGTCACTACGTGACCTGAACCTTTATTTCCAGGACCAAGGAGTGCTGACCCTGCGTGGGACCTCCCTTTATATACCCGGATGACCAGGTGAGGAGTGTCTCTCACAAGTTCACCCCTTGTGGTCAAGGTGTGCATTACTCAGGTGCATACAGTGTACAGTGTTGTTAGATAAAGGTTACAGTTATGTGAAGGTTACAAACATGACATCACCTCCCCCCAACGTCTTTGGGTCAAAGATTGAGTCTTTCAGGCGGTCGATGCTCTCTCGTGGAGCGCCGTAGTTGGGGCTCTGGTGGTTGGGCCTTGGCATGCGTCTCTGTTGCCTGAGGTGATTCCGGCCTGTCCGGGCTGGCCGCAGGGACTGTGCATGCTGGTGAATGTCCTTGTTGCTCGTTCACTGGCAGTGGTGTGGGTGACATCTCATGATCTTCCTCAGGGTTCCTCAGTGTCCATGCTGAACCTTTTCTTTACTTGGTCCAAATGCTTGCGGCATATCTGCCCATTGTTAAGTCTGACCACTATGACCTTATTTCCCTCTTTGCCAATTACAGTACCCTCAAGCCACTTGGGTCCCAAAGCATGATTGAGAACGAATACAGGGTCATCGATTTCTATGCATCTCCCCACGGAGCTGCAATCATGGCACTCGATTTGGAACTGGCGCTTGCCCTCAACAATGTCTGACAGGGCTTGGGTGAATGAGGGACAGCCGCGTTTTAAGCATGAGTTTCATGAGTATTTCCGCGGGCGGGACTCCCGTGAGTGAATGCGGGCGGGACCTATCGGCCAGCAGGAGGCGCGATAGGCGGTACTGAAGGAAGGGTCCTTGAATCCGGGGCATGCCCTGTTTTATGATTTGAACCGCACATTCCGCCTGGCCATTGGAAGCCGGCTTGAACAGTGCTGTCCTGACATGTTTGATACCATTACCCGACATAAATTCCTGGAATTCATAGCTAGTGAAACACAGGCCATTGTCGCTAACCAGGATGTCCGGCAAGCCATGGGTCGCAAAGACCGTACGCAGACTCTCCACGGTGGTGGATGTCATGCACGAATTCAATATGATGCACTCGATCCATTTTGAGTATGCATCGACAACAATCAGGAACATTTTTCCCATTAATAGGCCCGCATAGTCTACGTGAATTCGTGGCCATGGCCTGGTGGGCCAGGGCCATGGGCTGAGTGGGGCCTCCCTGGGGGCATTTCCCAGCTGAGCACACGTCGTGCACCTGCGAACCCAATGTTCCAGGTCTGAGTCAATTCCTGGCCACCATACATGTGACCGGGCAATGGCCTTCATTAGCAAGATGCCTGGGTGCTCGCTGTGGAGTTCCCTGATGAATGCTTCCCTTCCTTTCTGGGGCATGACTACCCGGCTGCCCCATAGCAGGCAGTCTGCTTGGATGGAGAGCTCGTCCATCCGTCTGTGAAACGGCCTGACCTCCTCGGGACACGCTCTGTGTGCGGGCGCCCAATCCCCCATCAGGACACATTTCTTTATCAGGGATAGGAGGGTATCTCTGTTGGTCCAGATTTTGATCTGGCGGGCTGTGATGGGGGAGCCTGCGGTGTCGAAAGCCTCAACGGCCATGACCATCTCCGCGCTTTGCTCCGATGCCCCCTTGGTGGTCGCCAGTGGGAGTCTGCTTAGCGCATCAGTGCAATTTTCGGTGCCTGGCTGGTGCCGTATGGTGTAGTCATACGCAGCCAGCGTGAGGGCCCATCGTTGTATGCGAGCTGACGCATTGGCATTGACAGGCTTGCTGTCGAACAACAGGGATGTTAACGGTTTGTGGTCCGTTTCTAACTCGAACATTCTGCCGAAAAGGTACTGGTGCATCTTTTTCGCCCCATGGACACATGTGAGTGCTTCCTTTTCAACCATCCCATATCCCCATTCTGCCTGGGAGAGCGACCTGGAGGCATAAGCCACAGGTTGGAGTTGGCCCTCATCATTACTCTGCTGCAACACACACCCAGCCCCATAGGATGATGCATCACATGTTAAAAGCAGTTTTTTACAGGGGTTGTACAAGGTCAACAGCTTGTTCGAACAAAGCAGATTCCGCGCCCGATTGAAAGCCCGTTCTTGACAGTCCCCCCAAAACCATTCACAACCCTTACGCAGGAGCACGTGCAGCGGCTCCAACAATGTGCTTAAGTTCGGCAGAAAGTTCCCGAAGTAGTTCAATAGTCCCAGAAATGACCGCAACTCCGATGTGTTGCCGGGCCTGGGCACACGACGGATCGCCTCCATTTTGGATTCGGTAGGCCGGATCCGGTCTGCGGCAACCCTCCTGCCCAAAAATTCGACCTCTGGGGCCAAAAACACACACTTGGACTTCTTTAGTCGCAAGCCTATCCGGTCCAGGCGGCGTAGCACCTCCTCCAGGTTGTGGAGGTGTTCCTCGGTGTCTCGACCCGTGATTAGGATGTCATCTTGGAATACGATTGTTCAAGGAATGGATTTAAGCAAGCTTTCCATGTTCCTCTGGAAGATAGCGGCCGCTGAACGAATGCCAAACGGACACCTGTTGTAAACAAATAGCCACCTGTTGTAAACAAATAGCCACTTGTGCGTAGTGATGGTGGTCAGAAGCTTGGATTCTTCAGCCAGTTCCTGAGTCATGTAGGCTGAAGTGAGGTCCAACTTGGTGAACAGCTTGCCAAAAAGATCCTCCGCTCTTGGAAGCGGGTATTGGTCCTGCAGTGACACTTGTTTGATGGCGGCCTTGTAGTCGCCACAAATGCTGACCGAGCCATCCGCTTTAAGGACAGGAACGATGGGGCTTGCCCAGTCACCGAATTCAACAGGCGAAATTATGCCCTCTCTTAGCAGCCTGTCCAACTCACTCTCAATTCTCTCACGCATCACATATGGCACGGCTCTGGCTTTGTGGTGCACTGGTCTGGCGTCCGTGGTGATGCGTATCACTACTTTGGTGCCCTTAAAAGTCCCGACACCTGGTTGAAAAAGTGGCTCGAATTTCTGTAGGACCTGTGAGCATGAACTTCGCTCCACAGATGAAATGGCATGCACATCCCCCCATTTCCAGTTCATCTCGGCTAACCAGCTCCTCCCCAAGAGCGCGGGACCATTCCCCGGGACAATCCAGAGTGGAAGTCGGTTCTCCGATCCATTGTGTGTGATCACCAAGTTTGCACTGCCTAGTACTGGGATGATCTCTCTGGTGTACGTCCGTAACTGCGTGTCAATGCGTTCCAGTTTGGGCCTGTTAGCTTTGAGTGGCCATAGTTTTTCAAATTGTTGGGCAGTGATAAGTGATTGGCTGGCTCCTGTGTCCAGTACCGGGGTGCCATTTAATAGAACTTTCATCATCATAGGTGGCGTTTTGGTATACAAGCTGTGGACGTCTGCCACATGAACCTACTGGACTTCAGCATCCATAGCTTTGCTCCAAGCATCACCCTGCCTTGCAGACCCCTCGTCTGGTTCCTCTGCCTCATAAACTAGCCTCGCTACGGACTTTCTGCACGTGCTGGCCAGATGTCCACTGAAGTTACAGTTTCTGCAGATAAATTGCTGAAACCTACAGGTTTTCGCAGCATATCTGCCATCGCACCTCCAGCATGAGCTGAGATTGTTGTGAACAAAGGAACTGTTAACACGCATTGCACTCTGATTGTCTCTTTGATTACTCCTGAGCACTCTGTTGGTGAGTGTCAATGGTCCGATCCCAGGACGCATTGTCCCTTGTGATGGCGTGAATTGCCGATCCCCCTGCCATTGTCTCTGTTGCTGGCCCACCCTAGAGTCTGTTGCTGCCCGGGTGGTGTTGAATTACCCTTGCCTGCCTGCGAGGTTCTGAATCTCGTTTACAATGTTAACTCCCTGGTCCATCGCCATGTTGGAACCAGGGCTGCGCGCGTAAATTTTCTTGGTCTCCTTTTCCCCTGCCATGAAGGTCTGAGCTATCAACGTTGCCCTTTCCAAAGTCAAGTCCTTGGTCTCAATAAGCTTCCTGAAAATCCCGGCATGACCATTGCCCTCAATGAAGAAATCCCTTAACATCTCCCCCCTGCAGGCGTCTGTGAACTTACAGAGGCTGGCCAAGTTTTGTCCCTCCCGACGCTGGTGTGTGTAGAAGGTGTGTGTAGAACCGGTGCTGGGCCATGTGTACACTATTCGCCGGTTTGAGGTGCTCACTGATCAGAGTGCTGAGCTCTTCAAAGGACTTGTCCGCCGACTTCTCGGGTGCGAGCAGGTCTTTCATCAGCGCATACGTCTTGGATCCACAGCTGGTCAGTAGATGCGCCCTTCGCTTGCCAGCCGCTTCCTCTCCCAGCCAGTCCTTCATGACAAAGCTCTGCTGGAGCCTCTCAACGAAATTGTCCCAGTCCTCACCAACACAGTACTGTTCCTCTGTGCTACCGGTGGCCATCCTCGTGGGTCGTTGATTCCCGTTTCTCATCACCAAATGTGGTGTCCTTATACCTTACTATAGAATCACACGAGGCATGTACTGCAGACAAGGTCACTATGTGACTTGAACCTTTATTCCCAGGACCAAGAAGTGTTGACCCTGCGTGGGATCTCCCTTTATATACCTGGATGACCAGGTGAGGAGTGTCTCCCACAAGTTCACCCCCTGTGGTCAAGGTGTGCATTACTCGGGTATGTACAGTGTACAGTGTTATTACATAAAGGTTGCAGTTATGTGAAGGTTACAAACATGACAGCAATGACGTCATGTTCTTTTGGCGCAGGAGATTGGGGCGCAATGCCACAGTGCCGCCATTAAACTCCCGCCGAATTTAACGGGAGTCGTTAGCGGTGCTGCGTCCAGTCGCAAAGTTGTTTGCGCCCCGTTAGCGGCCCCCGGGGGTATTAACGGGAGGTGCAAAAGATCCGAATTTCTCCCCGTGGTATTTGGGAACGATATTGAGCACAAGAATCAGTATGTTCAGAGAGGAAAGGGAACCAAACTGGGGCGGGCGGAGATTAACAATGGTATATTTAGTTTACATACAGTTAATTTAAAAACTTGTGCAAGCAATTTTTGAAGAACATAGCTAAATTGTAAGTGTAAAATAGCATCCTGCAAGAACCTGGATGTGTTGCCTGAGGCTAAACTATAAATTAGATTAAGTCCCTTCTGGGTCTAAACCACCAGTGCAATCGTGCTGTTGAGTTATTTTGCTGCGTTAAGTCAGCATTGTATTTTTAAAAGCTCAGAAGAGACATAAGGGATCCAAGCTGTGTAATATTTCAGTCGTGAGTGATCCTTAACTCTCAGGCAACTAAGTCGTGACTGAGTAGTGTAAGTCAACTGCAGCAGCAGTGACATGTAAATTGATATTACATATTTTGTGTACACCAGTTCTTTTATTTAATTAACTCTTCGATTACCAACAGGTTCAAGGATACTCCAATCTTCCTGGACTAACTAGTTTTGTTCATGTTTCACTGTGGTACTAAAACAAACACTAATTTTACAGTAACAAATCTACTCAAACATCAGAAATATTAACTGTACATAACTAAAGTATACAATGAAAACAATTTTAACTGAAGTGCAATATTTAGTACAGCTTATCCAGTTCCCTTAATTCTCTCTTCTTTCCTATCGACTCTCTGTGTCTTTACATTTTTAACTCCAATGTTACTTTTTTGAACTTTGCTTTCTAATTGTTTTATTGTTCTTTTAATTACCCAGTTTCTTCTTTGGGCTCTCGATGTCTATTTTGGAGCTGGAGGGGACTACAGATGTAACACGGAGGAACTCTGGAAAAATTGATATTTATTTTTTCCCTTTGATGACAATGACAAGAGCAGGAATAATGCTACACAGGGCAAAGGCAAGTTCATTCATTGTTCAAGACAAGTGACTGGCTGTATTCACAACAGCTTGGGTTGGACCAATGTGTTTCTGTCCTTGTTATGATTGTATTCCACAATTCAAGACCCCCAGTGATTCCGTGGATAAACAGTAAGAGAGTCCCAGCCAGGTGAAATCCCTGAGCTTTCCGGAGTTACCCAATTTCAGCTGGCATGGTATTAAGGCTTCAGTTATCCTGGAAGAGGGAAGTAAAGAGTAAGTCAGGATTCCTTCTCTTGATCATTTTCTAGTGACCCATATTTG
The DNA here is from genome assembly GCF_044704955.1 of Pristiophorus japonicus. Taxonomy (NCBI): domain Eukaryota; kingdom Metazoa; phylum Chordata; class Chondrichthyes; family Pristiophoridae; genus Pristiophorus; species Pristiophorus japonicus. The sequence continues at coordinate 40,112,071 of NC_091994.1, forward strand.
CAAATGCATGTGTGTGATTCTCAGGTGAGGACTGGATCAGTCTGGGTTGTGATGCCTGCCCCAGCTGAATAGCCCACTGCCACTCATTGTCCAGGCATGAACAAATGGCTGTTGGGCAAGGTGCAGGAGGTAGCTGGCACCTGTGGAACAATGGCCCAGTGTAAGTCATCACCAAAGCTTGTTGAAAATTAATGCAATCCTCTAAACACGAGGGAGAAGTAATGCTGGAAAGCCTTGTAAGAAAAATGCAATTTTACTTATTCAGTCTTCATAAACCAGAAGGCCTGGTCATCACCTTCAGGAGTAAAACGGAACTGAGGAGAGCCTAAATTATACAGAGAATAAAGTGCATTGAGACGAGAGAAATAGAAATGGGTGGTGCGGGGGAGGGGGTGGGAGAGAGAGAGAGAGAGAGAGAGAATAATGAGCAGAGAGGCAGAGATGGAGAGAGTGAGGGATGAGGAGAGAGAGTGAGTGGCAGATAGAAATGGGGAAAGAGATGAAGAGAGATGGGTGAGAGAGAAATGCAGAGGACAGGGTCATAGGGAGGGAAAGAGAGATACATCATAAAGAGGGTTGGGGAGAGATGTTGACAAAGCAAGAAGAGCAAGGAATGTGAGAACAAGAAAAAAGATAGTTGGAGAGGGAGAGAAAGAGAAAATGAAAGAGACAGAAACATGCAGAGAGCGAGAGGGAGAGAGAACCACACGGGCCTAATGAAATGGAGGAGAAGCTGCTGTGTGTGAAATTGAAATGTGTGAAACTAATAGAACATCACACACAACAAAACTAACAAGAAATTATACTGTGCAAAATTAACAAAAATATTATACTGTGTGTGAAACTTACAAGAAATTATCCTAGGTGAAATGCTCAAAAGATATGAAATTGTGTGAATTGATTCATTGCTTAAACAGATGGGAAATTATAATATTTGAAATGATACTGATTAATAATCAGAAATGATGTGCCTGATCCTTGGTCTGTGCTGAGTTAGCTGATGTGGCCTGGATAGCAGTTCGAGTGTTGTGCTCAGCCTCAAAGTCCTTTGGTCATCTTCCAAATCCGTGCCTATCTTTCCCGCAACTCCATGTTTGAATCCCTCCTATTAGGTACCCGCTTCTGCCAAAGTACTGAAACAGCCCTTATCAAAGTCACAAATGACATCCAATGTTAGTGTGACTGCGGTAAACAATCCCTCCTCATCCATCTCGCCCTGTCTGCAGCCTTTGAAACAGTTGATCACAACATCCTCCTCCAGAGCCTCTCCTCTGCTGTCCAGCTGGGTGGGACCAACTTCGCCTCTTTCCATTCCTACCTGTCCAGTTGTAGCCAGGGAAAGACCTGCAATGGCTTCTCTTCCCTCTTCTGCACCGTTACCTCTGGAGTCCCTCAAGGATCTATCCTTGGCCTCCCTACTATTTCTCATCTACATGCTGCCCCTTGGCGACATCATCCAAAAACACAACATCAGGTTCCACATGTAGCGGACGACACCCAGCTCTACCTCACCATCACCTCTCTCGACCCCTCCACTGATTTTGACTTGTCACGCTTCTTGTCCGACAACCAGCACTGGATGAGCAGAAATTTCCTCCAACGAAATATTGGGAAGACCGAAGCCATTGTCTTCAGTCTCTGCCACAAAATTGTTCCCTAGGCACCGACTCCATCCCTCTCCCTGGCAACTATCTGAAGCTGAACCAGACTGTTCGCAACCTTGGTGGTGTATTTGACCCCGAGATCAGCTTCCGACCACATAGCCACTCCATCACCAAAACCTTCTACTTCTACCTTCGTAACATCGCCCGACTCTGCCACTGCCTCAGCTCATCTGCTACTGAAACCCTCAACCATGCCTTTAGACTTAATTATTCCAATGCACTCCTGGCTAGCCTCTCATTTTCCACCCTACATCAATTTCAACTCATTCAAAACTCTGCTGCCCATGTTCTAACTCACACCAGGTCCCTTTCACCCATCAGCCCTGTGCTCACTGGTCTGATCTGTTCCCAGTCCAGCAATGCCTCAAGTTTAAAATTCTTATCCTTGTTTTCAAATCCCGTCATGGCCTTACCCCTTTCTATCTCTGTAACCTCCTGCAGCCCTACAACTTTGAGATCTCTGCGCTCCTCCAATTCTGGTCTGTTGCGCATTCTCGATTTCAATCATTGTCTGCCCCTTCAGCTCCCTAGATCCTCAGCTCTGGAATTACCTCCCCAAACCCCTCCGCATCTCTACATCTCTCTCTTTCTTTAAGATGTATCTGAAAACCTACCTCTTTGACCAAGTTTTTGATCATCTGTCCTAATATCCCCTTATGTGGCTAGCTGTCAAATTTGGTTTCATAACGCTCCTGTGAAACGCTATATAAATGCAAGTTGTTGTTGTTGTTGTGGTCTTGTGCTCTTGGTCACAATCTGATAACCGCTGCTAAAAAGTGCGAGTGCACAGATATTAGACAAGGACTCGAGCGGGATGGGCTGTGACGCTGTCCACCTATCAAAAAGCTCTCTGATGCTCATTGTTGAGCCGCGCACAAGTGCCGAATGGCTCCGCGGGCGAGGTACCAGAGGCAGGCGTGCCTGTGGAATTGCACCCAGCACAAGTCAGCACACTGAGATGAGAGGAGAAAATGAAATAGAATGAAATTACCCAAGTGTGTGTCTGGGAAAGAGAAAAAACATCACTAGATTGAGAAACAGAAATCACAAGGGACTGAGTTGTTCAAGCAATCAAAGAGAGAGACAGCAAATAAGAAGCGATAGCCTTCTGAGAGAAGAGGAACAGGAGGCGATGCAAGAATACTGTTTGCAAACCAATTCCGACTTAAATATATAATATTCTGGAACTTTGTGCTAGGACTCTGTGCTAGCCACATGCACACACATACTGGCAAGAGCAGAATTATGGGAACGTTTCTCATAAAACTGTCACTTGACATTTATCTCACTCTGTTTAAGACACGTCAGGCTCAATTTTCTTTCCGTTGCCAGGTTAGTGGGAGAGCTGGTCTTCTGCCCACCCACGTGACTCTGCCAATAACCCATTGAAGCCCCCTTTCAAGGCCCTCATTAAACATGCAAGGTGAATCCGGACTGGTAATACTGCCCCTGACTGGGTTACCGTCACTGGGAGCGGGGGAAATATCGTGCTGTGGAAGCCTTTGAAACGCTGGAGCCAGTTAAATGGGAGACAGGGAACAATTTTTCGGAAGCATGAAGCACAACTGCTAGCATGGCTGTAGTAGCAGCCTTAGGGGATGCGGGATGGAGGGGGTGGGGAGGAGTGGGAGGAGATTCGTCCACTTACTTTGTCACTATGTTAAGGGAAGCGCAGATGAAGGATAATTTTCTGTTTTCTATTTGTAGCAAAATCATTAATGTGTTCTTTCTAAAAGTGATTTTCCTACAGCTAACCAAAGGAGGAAATCTTCCCTGAATACGTTTCAAAAACTTTAATTTTTGGTACAATGCCTAATTTTTCTCCCATTTTAACATGATATTTAAACATTGGGATATTTTGATGGACTCTCCATGAATCCTCTCACAAAGTATTTACATGAAGTAATGTGAATATATTGATGTTAAGTCTTCACGTAGCACTTCTGAAGACTGAAATCTTGAGCACATAAATCTAGGCTGACGCTCCAGTGCAGTACTGAGGGAGTGCTGCACTGACGGAGTTGCCATCTTTTGGATGAGACATTAAGTCGAGGCCCCGTCTGCTCTCTCAAGTGAACGTAAAAGATCCCGTGGCACTATTTCGAAGATGAGCAGGGAAGTTATCCCTGGTGCCCTGGCCAATATTTGTCCCTCAATCAACATAGCAAAAACAGATTATCCGATCATTATCACATTGCTGTTTGTGGAAGCTTGCTGTGCACAATGGCTGCCATGTTACATAGAAACATAGAAACATAGAAAATAGGTGCAGGAGTAGGCCATTCGACCCTTCGAGCTTGCACCACCATTCAATATGATCATGGCTGATCATGCATTTCAGTACCCCATTCCTGCTTTCTCTCCATACCCCTTGATCCCTTTAGCTGTGAGGGCCACATCTAACTCCCTTTTGAATATATCTAACGAATTGGCCCCAACAACTTTCTGTGGTAGAGAATTTCACATGCCCACAACTCTCTAAGTGAAGAAGTTTCTCCTCATCTCGGTCCTAAATAGCTTACTCCTTATCCTTAGACTGTGACCCCTGGTTCTGGACTTCCCCAACATCGGGAACATTCTTCCTGCAGCTAACCTGTCCAATCCCATCAGAATTTTACATGTTTCTATGAGATCCCCCCTCATTCTTCTAAATTCCATTGAATACAAGCCTAGTCGATCCAGTCTTTCTTCATATGTCAGTCCTGCCATCCCGGGAATCAGTCTGGTGAACCTTCGCTGCACTCCCTCAATAGCAAGAATGTCCTTCCTCAGATTAGGAGACCAAAACTGTACAGAATATTTAAAGTGTGGCCTTGCCAAGGCCCTGTACAACTGTAGTAAGACCTCCCTACTCCTATACTCGAATAGCCTCGCTATGAAGGCCAACATGCCATTTGCTTTCTTTACTGCCTGCTGCACCTGTATGCCAACCTTCAATGACTGATGTACCATGAAACCCAGGTCTCATTGCATCTCCCCCTTTACCAATCTGTCACCATTCAGATAATAATCAGCCCTCCTGTTTTTACCATCAAAGTGGATAACCTCACATTTATCCACATTATACTGCATCTGCCATTTATTTGCCCACTCACCTAATCTGCCCAAAGCCTCTTAGCATCCTCACAGCTCACACTGCCACCCAGCTTAGTGTCATCTGCAAACTTGGATATGTTACATTCAATTCCTTCGTCTAAATCATTGATATATATTGTAAATAGCTGGGGTCCCAGCACTGATCTTTGCGGTATCCCACTAGTCACTGCCCGCCATTCTGAACAGGATCCGTTTATTCCTACTCTCTGCTTCCTGTCTGCCAACCAGTTCTCTATCCACATCAGTACATTACCCCCAATACCATGTGCTTTAATTTTGCACACTAATCTCTTGTGTGGGACCTTGTCAAAAGCCTTTTGAAAGTCTAAATACACCACATCCACTGGCTCCCCCTTGTCCACTCTACTAGTTACACCCTCAAAAAATTCTAGAAGATTTGTCAAGCATGATTTCCCTTTCATAAATCCATGCTGACTTGGACCGATCCTGTCACTGCTTTCCAAATGCATTGCTATTACATCTTTAATAATTGATTCCAACATTTTCCCCACCACCGATGTCAGGCTGACCAGTCAATAATTCCCTGTTTTCTCTCTCCCTTCTTTTTTAAAAAGTGGGGTTACATTAGCTACCCCACAGTCCATAGGAACTGATCCAGACTCTATAGAATGTTGGAAAATGACCACCAATGCATCCACTATTTCTAGGGCCACTTCCTTAAGTACTCTGGGATGCAGACTATCAGGCCCGGGGGATTTATCGGCCTTCAATCCCATCAATTTCCCTAACACCATTTGCTGACTAATAAGGATTTCCTTTAGTTCCTCCTTCTCGCTAGACCCTCGTTCCCCTAGTATTTCCATAAGGTTATTTGTGTCTTCCTTAGTGAAGACAGAACCAAAGTATTTATTCAATTAGTTTGCCATTTCTTTGTTCCCCGTTATGACTTCACCTGATTCTGATTGTAAGGGACCTACATTTGTCTTCACTAATCTTTTTCTCTTCACGTGTCTGTAGAAGCTTTTGCAGTCAGTTTTTATGTTCCCTGCAAGCTTACTCTCATATTCTATTTTCCCCCTCCTAATTAAACCCTTTGTCCTCCTCTGCTAAATTCTATATTTCTCCCGGTCCTCAGATTTGCTGCTTTGTGAGCTGAAGTTAGTAGGGTGACAGGAAAAGCACCAAAATTGGCCTCAGCACCTCTCAGCTCGGGAGGGGGTAAATCAGCTGGATTCCCTTTCCTGATCATTTGTCAAGTTAGAACGTGCATGTGTGTGGATGGCAGGTAAGGGCAGGATTGCATCTGACAATGATGACTCGGCACGGACATGATGGGCGGAATGGCCTCCTCCTGTGTGGTAATTTTACTATGTATGATTCTATGACTCCAATGGTTAGTTAGCAGGCACCGTCTGGACTCATGCATGAAGAATGGTCACTTGGGCGAGGGCGAGTGCTGTGACTGACTGCCTGTGGATCAAACATCAGCTGCCAGGACAAATTAAACAAAAATCGATGAATGTAAAACAGCTTCTGTTTCTTATACATTAAAATGCCACGTAAACCCTTTGCACATTTCCTCACATTGACTGTTTGGTGTAACAACGGACCATATTAATGTGATTTTTGAATACCCCACTCCTTGCCTCCAGCTTGTTCCTTTTGTTCTTTTGCTGCTGAACAAACCCATCAGTATCAAAAGTCTGGTAGTGTTGAATAAACAGCTTGAAAGGGCTGCAGTAATTCTTCTTGTCTCTCCTAATCAGTCCTTCTTAGATTGATATGTGCATTAGCCGGTGTGTTACCGACCCACAGGACTACAAGGCCCCAGGTTAAATTCCTGGTCTGTGTTGAGTTAATTGATTTCTGGTAAGGAAGCAGTTAGAATACGATATTTGGCCTCACCCTGTAGAGAACGAAATGGATATTCACCCTGAACTTGCACTCCTGATTGCTGTCCAGTGAGTCTTGTTGGAAAGTGAACATATGTAGAGTTAGGTGTCCAGTGTGGAATGGGCCGGTTATGACTGAAGAGATTACCAACACTTGCTGTCCTGGCTCTGGCATAAGCAATGACCACTTGGGTAGGATACAGGAGAGCACCTAGAACCTGTGGAACAGTACCCCGGTACGAGTCATCAACTTCAGGGGAGAAAATTGGAGGGATGAAAAGAGAAATAAATGTTCACCTTCATGCTGCTTGACCCTGTTTCAATTCCTTTGCACTGTGCCCTGCCAGTTCTAAAATCACCTCGCTTAGTTGTCCAGGCTGATTCAAAATATTGACTTTCACAATTCTGAATAGAGATGGCCCAAGATACATGCAGACACCATCAGAACAACTCCAGGTGTGAGTAGAAGTGTGAACTGGTGGGTGTTTTTGAGAAGGAAAATCAATCACTAAACTGAAGATATCACCGAAGGAGACAGATTATCCCTTTCTTTTGAAACACATATGGATAGGGTTAGGGTTTTGCTGCCTTCAGCTGCCTAGGCCCTAAGCTCTGGAATTCCCTCTCTAAATCTCTCCACCTCTCTTTCCTCCTTTAAGACACTCTGTAAAACCTATTAGGGCAGGTAGCCTTAATATCTCCTTATGTGGCTCGGTGTTAAAATTTGTTTTGTAACACACCTACTTTGGGATGTTTTACTACATTAAAAGTGCTATATAAATGCAAGTTGACGTTGTTGTTGAAGTTTATTTCTTTCCAATTACTTTTGCACCTCATAATGTGAAGGTTTTAACTACTGACGTTATTGAGGCTTATCATTTATCAGTAAAGCAAATCTCAGAAATAAAGCAATGATCCCGTCACCAGTATGACATCGACCTATCCCCGTTCAGAATTGGACAACAACAATAACTTGTATTTATATAGCACCTTTAACATAGTGAAACGTCCCAAGGCATTTCACCGGAGTATTATGAGATAAAAAATTTGACACTGAGCCGCATAAATAGAAATTAGCGCAGGTGACCAGAAGCTTGGTCAAAGAGGTAGGTTTTAAGGAGCGTCTTGAAGGAGGAAAGAGAGGGAACAAGGTGGAGAGGTTTAGGCAGGGAATTCCAGAACTTGGAGCCTCGGCAACAAAAGGCACGGCTACCAATGGTTCAGCGATTATAATCAGGGAAGCTCAAGAGAGCAGAATTAGAGGAGCGCAGATATCTCAGGGAGTTGTGGGGCTGGAGGAGATTACAGAGATAGGGAGGGTGAGGCCATAGAGGGATTTGAAAATAAGGATGAGAATTTTGAAATTGAGGTGTTGCTTAATCAGAAGCTAATGTAGGTCAGGGAGCACAGGGGTGATGGGTGAATGGGACTTGGTGCAAGTTAGGACACGGGCAGCCGAGTTTTGGATCACCTCTAGTTTACGTAGGGTAGAATGTGGGAGGCCAACCAGGAGTGCATTGGAATAGTCAAGTCTAGAGGTAACAAAGGCATTGATGAGGGCTTCAGCAGCAGATAAGGTGAGGCAAGTGCGAAGATGGGCGATGTTACGGAGGTGGAAATAGGCAGTCTTAGTTATGCTGCGGATATGTGGTCGAAAGCTCATTTCAGGGTCAAATATGACACCAAGGTTGCGAACAGTCTGGCTCAGCCTCAGACAGAAGTTGGGGAGAGAAATGGAGTCAGTGGTTAGGCAACGTAGTTCGTGGCGGGGACTGAAAACAATGGCTTTGGTCTTCCCAATATTCAGTTGGGAGAAAATTTCTGCTCAGTCGGACGAGCAGTCTGACACTTTAGAGACTGTGGAAGGGTTGAGAGAAGTGGTAGTGAGGTAGAGCTGGGTACGTGTGTCAGCGTACATGTGGAAACAGGTGCTGTGTTTTTGGATGATGTCGCCAAGGGGCAACATGTAGATGAGAAATAGGAGGGGCCAAGGATAGAAGAAAAAGAAGAAAGGTGTCTCCCCTCCCATGAGTAAAACTTGAGCATCGACCCAAACCTTCTCAATCCAGGGTGACTAATCAGTATCACCAATCCCCATTCTTGACAGCTCTGTGTTCACCTCAGGCTTTTTCACTCTTTGCCTAAATCTTCTAGATCGAGCTACTTCTTGGCTGCGGGCCTCCAATTATTTTCTTCTCTCCGTTGGCCACTGACCTACTTTCCACCAGCCTTGCAGAAAAACAATATTTCCGACCCATACAGAGCATAGGCTGTGGCGTCTGGCAGACAGGAATTAAAAATTTATTGCTGCTTTCTAATTGGAAGGGCTCTCGTTGCCACTAATTTTATACAATAAACAGTTTACCTGTTTGGAGTCTCTCTGCTTGACTTTTTCTGATCGTTTGCTCAGTGCTTTATATAGTTTAGCATTTATTTCTGTGAATGAAATGAAACGCTTTGATTATGAAACAGTGAAAATGGATTTATTCAGCTAAATCATGACTACTCTCAAACAGCACTGTAGTGCAACAACACTGCTTCTTAAAATTTGTTATCTGTCAACTCTGTTCCTAATGGGCACGGTCCACCATACAAAACTGCCTGCAATTTGGTACTAAATTGGCAATCTCACTCAAAGACCATAGGATGGCTAATGGGGAATTAGAAAAAAATGCTACTTTTGTGTTATAAATCCTGTGCTCTTCTGAAATTGGCAATGAGGCCACTACTGGGGCAGAGGAGATGGAGATTTATTCTGCAATTGACGGTGCTGTTTGAGAACTGCACATGCTTGATGTGGGTGACAAAATGATCAAAACTGCTCCACTTTTCAGCCAGGGCATGGGAGCAGGAGTGGGCCATTCAGCCCCTCGAGCCTATTCCGCCATTCAGTTAGATCATGGCTGATCTGTATATTAACTCCAGCCACCTGCCTTGGTTCTGTAATGCTAAATCCCTTGCCTAACTCTATCAATCTCAGTTTTAAAATTAACCATTGACCTAGCCTTAAAGTTTTTTCAGGAGAGAGTTCCAGATTTCCACTACCCTTTGTGTGAGGGAGTGCTTTCTGATATCATCCCTGAACGGCCAAACTCTAATTTTAAAGTTATGCCCCCTTGTTTTGGACTCCCCCACCAGAGGAAATGTTTCTCTCTATCTACCCTATCAAATCCTTTAATCAACTTAAGCTCCTCAATTAGATCACCCCTTAATCTTCTATATTCAAGGGAATACAAGCCTCGCCTTTGTAACCTGTCCTCATCATTTAACCCTTTTAGCCTTGGTATCATTCTGCTGAATATGATGTTCTTCACCATCACAAAATGCAACTCCCCCTGATAAGAGCATGCAGTGCAGTGTGTGCAACACAGAGTGCTGAGAGCTAAGCTTATTTTTAAAATTTTTTTATTGGAAGCAGTTTTGAAATGGTGCTGTGATTTATTTAATCAGCACGCGGTTTACAGACAGTATGAGCTGAGTCAGTGATCGGTGCGTTCTCTACATTCTGTCGTAACAGTGGGCCCACAGTTAATTCAGCTATGTGGCACCTGCACATCACCAGGCAAGGCACAACTGCACGCACCACATTCCACACGGGTAGTTATTAAATAACCTCCAGCAAGACTGGCTGAACACTGACACAGAAAGCCAGGTTGACTCATTGGGTTTACGCGGACCATGGTTACCAGCACAGAGAGACTGGGATTACACTTGGCAGTGAAGCACAAGCTATTATGGGCACCCCAGTGAAGAGCCAGACTGTTCCTGGTGATGTGCAGGGCCATTAGGTGAATCAAGCCATTAAGGAACAGTCGGAGGGCCAGCAGGGAGACCATTTACATTCCTCCTGTAATTAGGACCACGTCGCACATACTGCTGGTGGTCGGCACATGCCCGAGATCAGCCACACCAATTTATCATCATAGGCAGTCCCTCAACATCGAGGAAGACTTGCTTCCACTCTAAAAATGAATTCTTAGGTGACTGAACAGTCCAATACGAGAATTACAGTCTCTGCTGTCACAGGTGGGACAGACAGTGGTTGAAGGAAAGGATAGGAGGGACTGGTTTGCCATACGCTCCTTCCGCTGCCTGCGCTTGATTTCTGCATGCTCTCGGCGACGAGACTCGAGGTGCTCAGCGCCCTCCCGGATGCTCTTCCTCCACTTAGGGCGATCTTTTGCCAGGGACTCCCAGGTGTCGGTGGGGATGTTGCATTTTATCAAGGAGGCTTTGAGGGTGTCCTTGAAACGTTCCCTCTGCCCACCTGGGGCTCGCTTGCCGTGTAGGGGTTCCGATTGCTTTGGGAGTCCTGTGTCAGGCATGCAGACAATGTGGCCCGCCCAGTGGAGCTGGTCAAGTGTGGTCAGTGCTTCGATGCTGGGGATGTTGGCCTGGTCGAGGACGCTAACTTATAACAATCTAAGAAATGGCATCCTTAGTGGCCAGTTTTGGAACAACATTGGCGGCTACCCTGATGGTTCAGCAAATAATTCCACTTCATGCTTTGGTCCAGAGCTACACAGACAAGAAAGATTCCAGAGCTGATCCACAGTCAGTGCTGAGTTACCTGACTTCACCTGGCACACTATAATTGCGCTAACGTTGGATAGGGAGAGGAAAAATGAGTCAGGACTCTCACTCCTGATTATTATGCAGTGCCCATTGCTGGAAAATGCGTGCGTGTAGATATCTGGTGTGGACAGGTTGGGGCTCAGCTGTAATGCCCTTCATGCTTGAACAGTCTACAGACACTTACTTTCTAGACTCACACACAAGGAATGATAACTTGAGCAGCCCGCATCAGTGAAAGAAGCCTCCAGGAGAATCAACAGGAGAGTTAATTGTCAGACTGCTGGACGGACATCCAGTTCTCGATGAGCAGAAATTTTCAGACTGCTTGTGGAGTCCAGAACAAAGGGACATAACCTTAAAATTAGAGCTAGGCCATTCAGCGGTGATATCAGAAAGTACTCCTTCACACAAAGGGTAATGGAAACCTTGGTATAATACTGGAACAAAGAACAAAGTGGCCATCACTGGTGGAGCCTTGGGAACAGGTTACCCACGCCCAAGCTCGAAGCCAAAGCACAATGAAGAGAACAATACTTCACCTTAAAATAGTACAGAAAGGCACCAGTAAAATGATCTGTGACATGATTAATGGTATTAGGTAATCCTTGTTGTGGCATTTTACCATATATAACACAACTATTAGTTGGTGCCAATGTCCTTGGTAGCTGAGAGTTTTTGCACAACATTTTAAATTCATCTCCAAGATTCCACCCAACCTACTCGGCAGATAAAATGCACATCCTAGTGAGCCTCGACAATGAGTGACAGAAGGCTATTAAATTGTGGAAAGCATCACAACTGAGCCCAAATATATTCTCCTAGATGTACCCTGTCCTTCAGGGGTCAGTGGGATATTCTTTCTTGGTATGGGAAAACAGAGAAGAAGTTGGCAGAGCAGAATTAAAGTGCTTGAATGTTTTATTTTCTATTAAAATTGCGTTTTAAGTGTTTTTTTTGTTGTTGCGAGTGAATATAACACCATTAAAATAAAGCTACTCCCGAAGTTTGAGCACACTTATTACTATAATATTAACATTTGTTTTAGAGTTACAGTGCATGAGGTGAAGGCATACAAAACTGATCAGTCCAGGGACAAATCACTTCCCGGGATCTGCTGACAGTGTTAACCATCATCAGTAAATTAACACGTCAAAAAAATTGCATTTCAACATTTGTCTAGAAATTATGTGCAATTACCAAGCACTTACTGTGCCAATATGAAAGCAAAATATTGCGGATGCTGGAAATCTGAAATAAAAACAGAAAATGCTGGAAATACTCAGAAGGTCAGACAGCATTTGTGCAACAAAGTTAATGTTTCAGGTTGATGAGTTTTCATCAGAACTGGAAAAAGTTAGAAAACAAATGGAAATCCGATCATTTGGAGGCCACTGAGTATTTAAGAACATAAGAACATAAGAAATAGGAACAGGAATAGGCCACATGGCCCCTCAAACCTGCTCTGCCATTTAATAAGATCATGGCTGATCTGATCATGGACTCAGCTCCACTTCTCTGCCTGCTCCCCATAACCCTTTACTCCCTTATCGCTCAAAAATCTGTCTATCTGTGCCTTAAATATATTCAATGACCCAGCCTCCACAGCTCTCTGGGGCAGAGAATTCCATAGATTTACAACCCTCTGAGAGAAGAAATTCCTCCTCATCTCAGTTTTAAATGGGCAACCCCTTATTCTGAGACTATGTCCCCTAGTTTTAGTTTCCCCTATGAGTGGAAATTTCCTCTCTGCACCTTGTCGAGCCCCTTCATTACCTTATATGTTTCGATAAGATCACCTCTCATTCTTCTGAACTCCAATATGTATAGGCCCAACCTACACAATCTATCGTCATAAGTCAACTCTCTCATCTCCGGAATCAACCTCGTGAACCTTCTCTGAACAGCCTTGTTTTGTATATCCTTGTTTTGCACTTCTTGAGGTGGGCAGAGGAAACGTTTCAAGGACATCCTCAAAGCCTCCCTGATAAAGTGCAACATCAGCGCCAACACCTGGCCAATGACCACCCTAAGTGGAGGAAGAGCATCCGGGAGGGCGCTGAGCACCTTGAGTCTCGTCGCCGAGAGCATGCAGAAATCAAGCGCAGGCAGCGGAAGGAGCGTGCGGCAAACCAGACTACCCACCCACCCTTTCCCTCAACCACTGTCTGCCCCACCTGTGACAGAGACTGTAATTCACATATTGGACTGTACAGTCACCTGAGAACTCAGTTTTAGAGTGGAAGCAAGTCTTCCTCGATTTCGAGGGACTGCCTATGATGAAGATGATGATGATTTCCATTTCCTATTTTAATGAGCATTTCTGCCTTAAAGTTGTAAGCTTAACCTTGGTCCTTTTATTGCGAAGTAAATAATTTTTATCACTGGACAACAGGCAGTAAGGGGGCTCTAGGCTCGGCCACAGGCTTCGGCAGGTCACTTCCCTTGTTTTCTCATGCCTTACACTGTGCATATGCGACCAATCAGTTGACCAAAACATTCTCAGGCTCCCCAGACGGTCTGCAGGCACCTCAAACAGGAGAGCATGCACAGAAAGATGCAGAAGACCATGCAAATAATCACTCCGCCCATTGTTGATGTTTGTATGATCATTCTGAAATTGGATTTCACCCGAATTAAATATTGATCTAATGAAACTTTACCAGGTAGCTGGTGCAACTGAACTTAGATTAAATGAAATCTGAAAACATTAAGCACAGAAACAGTAGCAAGTCTGACACCAAATAATACCACTCAAGATGTAGTTTCAAAACACTGTCTGGAATCAGACATGAAAAATGGTAACTTGGGTCAGTGACCAGCTACCCGTGTGGAACCGTCTCCCAGTGAGAGTCTGCAACGCCAGGGGAGAAAACGGGATGTTGAAAAAAAAGCCAAAGTGAAATTTGTCTTCCGATCCCATAATATACTTTGACAGTAACAGTGAAGAATGCAGCATGTGCTGATATATTCTTAGACATGTTGCTCCACTTAATATATTATTCTCCCAGATTGAGATCCTTGGTGCGAAAACAGGGGGGAGTCACAGAAGGAAGCCAAAGTCAATTTGGATCATTTTGATGCTAATTCACTCTTGCTTAATTGTGTTAATGGTGCTATAGCCTTTTAATTTTACTTGAGTCTAAATTAGTGGCCATTTATTCGCAACGCATAGTGCTTTTATTCACATCGAATCTCCTTGAAGAGAACTGAGTTTAAATGTTCACTTTGTACTGAAGCTTATGGTGTTGCTTGTAAATTGACACCTGGACATTAATTTAATTATAATTAAGTTCTCTCTGTGTTGACACGAGCTTGCTTTGGTATGTACAGGATAGGGTTTCTGAAGTGGAACAAGTCGATAGTGATCAAAGTGATTTTAATTGAACTAGACTCCTCAGGTCAGTACAGCTGCAGATTTGACTCACAGTAAATAGTATCCTGGTTTGCTAACTTACATTGGCTGGATTCATAACTAAGAGTTTTCCAGGTCCGACAATACTGGCCTTTTTTGATGGATTCTCACCATGTCTCTCAATTTCTGATCAATAACCCATCCAATTATTGCCTTTACGCATTTATACCGACCTCTGCAATTGCCTTCCCAGCAGAATGATCCCAGCAGTCTATAGTTGGTATGATATTGTATTCAGTGGCATGCCAGCTCTTTACCCACATGCCTCACGCAGTTGGCGATAAAGCGTGCTTGTAGAATTCGCTAAGGTCAGAGGTCAGAATGACCCAGTAAAAGGTTGATAGGCTTAGCAAATCTGACAAATTTACTTGAATGTTGCACGAGGCATGCGGGCTGGGAGCCAATGGCATTAGAAAAGTGCTAGAATGTTGTATCAGCAACATAACAGCCTTTGTGTGAACAAATCTTACCTGCCTTTCCTTCATATTCCTGCTTTATTGATTTTAAAATCTTTGTTCCTTTACCACAGGGAAGAATTTGTTTCGCTCAATTTTGTCAATACCCTTAAAAATTCAATGAGTTAGCTTTGAATTATCTTCATTTCCAAAACAGACAACGCCCAAATTCCTTAATTTTTCCTCATAGTTTAAAAAGAGAAAGGCAGTTAACCCAATCTAGTTTACTTTATATTAGACAATTTTGTGAAAAGTCTGCTCTTTGCATACTTTGGGGCCAAGTTTCGGCCTGAGTTGCTCCTGTTTTTTTGGAGCAACTGGTTTAGAATGGAGTATCTTAGAAATTGCAGTTCTCGGCATTTAGTTTGCTCCATTTCTAGTCAGTTAGAACAGTTTCACTTTGGAACAGAATTTTATTTTTCAAAAGGGGGCGTGTCCGGCCACTTACGCCTGTTTTCAAAGTTTAGGCAGTGAAAACTTACTCCAAACTAACTTAGAATGGAGTAAGTGAAGATTTTTGTATGTTCGAAAAAACCTCGTCTACACTTTAGAAAATCAGGCGTAGGTTACAAATTAGGCGTAGGGAATGGGGTGGGTTTAAAGGGAAGTTTACGAACATTAAACACTTCAGTTTTACAAATAAAGAGCCATCATCAATAATAAATGAGAAATACATCAATAAATCAACCAATAAATCAAACAAAAAAAATTAATAAAAAATAATTTTTTTTTAAAAAATCAATAAATAAAACATTTTCTACTTACCGACTGCAGCACCCCCGAGTCCTCCAACAGCGTGCTGGGATGGCCCCCCACCCCCAGTGTGTCTCTGTCAGTGTCTCTATCTCTCTGTCTGTCTGTCTGTGTGTGTGTCTCTCACTCTCTGTCTGTCAGTGTCTGTGTTTCTGACAGAGAGGGGAGAGGGAGAAGGGGGATGGAGGGGGAGAAGAGAGGTGGGAGGGGGAGGAGGGGGTGGGAGGGGGAGAAGGGGGGTGGGAGGGGCAGGGGGGAGGGGGAGAAGGGGGTGGGGGGAGGGGGAGAAGGGGGTGGGGGGAAGGGGGGAGGGGGAGAAGGGGATGGGGGAGGGGGAGAAGGGGGGGTGGGGGGGAGGGGGAGGGGAAGGAAGGAGGAGGGAGGTAGAGGGGGGTGGGGGGGTGGGGGAGAAGGGGGTGGGGTGGGGGGAGGAGGAGGGGGGTGGGGGAGGAGGAGGGGGGTTGGGGGAGGAGGTGGGGGGGAGGAGGGGGGTGGGGGAGGAGGTGTGGGGGTAGGAGGGGGACGAGGAGGAGGAGGATGAGGGGGGTGGGGGGGAGGAGGTGGGGGAGCTGGGAGGTGGAGAAGGGGGGAGGAGAAGGGGGGAGGAGGAGAGGGGGGGAGAGGGGGAGGAGGAGAGGGAGGATGGAGGGAGGGAAGGAGATAGGAGGGAGGGAGGGAAGGAGAGAGGAGGGAGGGAGGGAAGGAGAGGGGGGGGAAGGGAGAGAAGGAGGCTCTACGGCCGGGCCCAAGACTTCGTGCTGGATTTACAGGTAGGTGGCGTTGGGTCTCGGGGGGGGAGGGGAGGTCGCGGAGGTCCGGGGGGGGGGTGTGGGGAGAGTCGCGGATATCCGGGGGGGGGGGGTCGGGTTGCCGGGGGGGGGGAAACTAGAGGTCGAGTCGCGGAGATCCGGGGGGGTGGGGAGAGCAGGGGTCTGGTCGGGTGGGAAGAGCCTTATCCATGCAGCCCCAGTGAGGCCATTCGGCCAGGGCTACGGGCTGCGTGCTTCGGGCCCTCCCACAGTTTTGGGCGCCTGCAGCTACTGCACATGCGCGCCCACTGTAGCGCGCATGTGCAGTGGTCCTGGCCCTGTTTCAGTGCAGAGACCTGGCTCCGCCCCCTACAGCTTGTGCTGCACCAAGCCTAGCTCCAGAGGGCCTGCAGGGAGCCGGAGAATAGGTAAGTTTTTTTTAGGCGCACTTTGTGGCGCGAGAAACGGGCGTCCAGGTCCGGGCTGCGCCGTTTTAGGCGCGGCCCGAAACTTGGGCCCTTTGTTCCTAAGTAGAACAAATATGATCCTATATGAATCAGAGGCATGGACGACTTACAGAAGACACATCAAGTCGCTGGAGATATATCACCAACGATGTCTCTGCAAGATCCTGCAAATCCTCTGGGAGGACAGGCGCACCAACATTAGTGTCCTAACCCAGGCTAACATCCCCAGCATTGAAGTACTAACCACACTCGATCAGCTTCGCTGGGCAGGCCACTTAGTTCGCATGCCAGACACGAGACTCCCTAAGCAACTGCTCCATGCGGAGCTCCTTCATGGCAAACGAGCCAAAGGTGGGCAGCAGAAATGTTACAAGGACACCCTCAAAGCCTCCCTGGTGAAGTGCAACATCACCACTGACGCTTGTGAGACCCTGGCCGAAAACCGCCCTAGTTGGAGAATGTGCATCCGGGAGGGCGCTGAGCTCCTCGAATCTCAACGCTGCGAGTGTGAAGAGGTCAGGCGCAGGCAACGGAAGGAGCGCGTGGTAAATCAGTGCCAACCCCCACTTTCCCCGACGAATATCTGTCCCACCTGTGACAGGGTCTGTGGCTCTCGTGTTGGACTGTTCAGCCACCAAAGAACTCACTTTAGGAATGGAAGCAAGTCTTCCTCGATTTCGAGGGACTGCCTATGATGACGAGTATAATCACGAGCCATTAACTTAGAATATAGCAACTTAGCAGCACAGTTGGAAAGAATCCTATTATATGCACAAATCCTTTCGTTGCTGCGCTCAGTTGCTAGTAAACTCTAGGCTATGACATTAACATAAGAACACAAGAAATAGGAGCAGGAGGAGGCCACACGGCCCCGAGAGCCTGCTCTGCCATTCAATAAGATTGTGGCTGATCATCGACCTCAACTCCACTTTCCCGCAAGCTTTTGAAAGGAAGGCAAAGCAGAACTTAAAATGAAATTCAGAAGAATTTAATCACAGTGAAGAAAATAAGTGTACTGTGTGTAGATGTAAACAAGAAAAGGTAAGGTTGGATTAATCGTGCAAGACAGGCAAAGACTCTCTCATAGGTCTTAGTAATTTGCATATTTAGGATGACTAATCACAAAACTAGCTACAGCATAGTGAGTTTGGGCAGTTTCAATCATGTACTACACTTCAAAAAGTATTTATTGGTTGTAAAACGCTTTAGGGCGTCCGATGGTCGTGAAAGGTGCTATACAAATGCAAGTCTTTCTTTTTTTGATGGACATGGCGTTCAGTGTGTTCCCCTTCCTTTGCCCACCCTTGGTAACACAGCCTTCGGCCCCGTTCCTTGGAACTCTCCCCGTAAACCCCTTCAACTCTACTTTATTATCACCTTTAAAAACCTCAGTTTAATGCCTCATTCAAAAGGCAACACTTCTGACAATACTCCTGCGGCACATCAACCCTAAGCTCTGGAATTCTCTGCCTAAACCTCTCTGCCTCTCTCTCCTCCTTTAAGGCGCTCCTTAAAGCTCTTATGACCACCTGACCTAATTTCTCCTTATGTGGCTCAGTGTCATTTTTTTTCTCATAATACTCCTGTGAAGCGCCTTGGGACGTTTCACTATGTTAAAGGTGCTATATAAATACAAGTTGTTGTTGTTCTTGTTGTTAGTAATTGAGTCCGTGGAGTGGGACCTGAGCCCACAACCTTCTGGACCAGAGGCAACAGTGCTACCATTGAGTCACAGCTGACAGTCCAAACATGGGTTGCGTTCTGAGGAATGATTAGAGAAGCTCAAGGTTTAGAGCAGAAGAAGAAAGTTAGCAAAAATTCACCTCCAACCACTCCATCCATGAAAGCAGCATTTTATCCCTATCCCCATTAATTTTATAACTAATATATGAAAGAATATGAAAAAAACACTATTTTTTTTTAATGCCAAATGCTTTCTCTCTCGGGTTGCTCACAGCAGTGTCCAGGAGATTCATCTTTAATTCCTGGAGACTCCACGACATTCCTAGAGGGTTGCCGACCCTATATTTACTACATCGCATTGCAGGATTTTTATTGGTATTTATTTATTTATTATCAAAGGCACCATCTTTACCACTTATCCTTATGAAGCTCTGTGCGTTGATAGTGAAATTTTGGTACTTCGTGGTCCTATATAGCTCTTTGAGTTGAAAATAGCAACCCTGGCAGAATCCCATTCGTACCACTTCTGCCCAAAGTGCACAGTTAATAATCGTAGACTGTTGATAAGTGACTCACACTATTAGTACAGGTTGGAACTCTGTGATCCAGCACCCTCAGGATCTGACCGGTGCTGAAACAGAATTTTCCGGACCACGGGAGGTCAGGCCTAGCCTCGGCTTACCTGTCGACAGTGCCCGGGTTCCTGTGAGTGTGTGCATGCTGGCAGCCTGTGGGCTGCTCCCTCAGCACCCGCGCACACACTCACTGACTGTCAGCTGCTCCAGCCAATCACCGCATACACTCACTGACTGACAGCCGCTCCAGCCAATCGCCGCACACATTCACTGACTGACAGCCTCTCCAGCCAATCGCCGCACACATTCACTGACTGACACCCTCTCCAGCCAATCGCCGCACACATTCACTGACTGACAGCCTCTCCAGCCAATCACCGCATACACTCACTGACTGACAGCCGCTCCAGCCAATCACCGCATACACTCACTGACTGACAGCCGCTCCAGCCAATCGCTGCCCACACTCACTGACTGACAGTCGCTCCAACCAATCGCCGCACACACTCACTGACTGACAATTGCTCCCAGCAGGTGGTTAATGTGCTGGTTTGATGCTTTTAAAAATAAACCCTCCTCTCCCTCAGGCTCAACTAATGCCGAACCACGGATGTTTCCGGACCAGTGAGTTCCGGACCAGAGAGGTCCAACCTGTACTCCCAAACACCAATGCTGAAAAGTATACTGCTCCTTCAAAGATTGGACACAATGGGCTGGATTCTCCTCTGCAGGGCAGAGGTCTGATCGGGTGGGACTTCCATCCATTCCTCAGAGTTTTCCATTTGCTATGCACAGTGAGCTCCTGGTGGGATTCCCAATGCTAAGAAGGAGCCCGCCAGTGAGAAGAGGTAAATCCCGACTGTTTTGCAACGTGGATGCTGCAGATGCACTAAAGGAGACAGCAGCACCATTTATAGGGGTGGGAGAGTCCCAAAATTACGTCAAGTGTCCCACTGAACTCTTAGCCTCCATTCCCTGATCCTGGGATCATTGCCGGTGCTTCCCGGGGCCCGTCACCATCTTCCCCATGGCAATCCCAGGAAATAGTGTGGAAAGAGGAAAATCGTCTCAGAAGCTGGGTCCCGGCCCCGCCACTAATTGCACGCAGTACGCAGGGAAGGAGTGGCCAGCAGTGGTCCATCCAGGGGCAGGCGCGGGGGGCTGTTTGGGTAGTGTGGGAAACCTGATGACCTGAATTTTCCTTCATTCTTTGCCGCTATCCTGACAGATTTCGGGATCGTGGAGAATCCAGCCGGACGCACCGGGATTTTGAAACTAACAGTAGAAGAAGACTTGCATTTATGTAATGCCTTTCCTGACCCCAGGCTGGCCCAAAGCGCTTTACAGCCAATTCATTTCTTTTGAAGAGTAGTCACTGATGCAGGGATACATGGTAGCCAATTTTACACTCCATATTTATACGTTATATTCAAGTCTAACCTGTACTGACTGTGCAAAGTTAACTACTGAGTGACCAGCGATAAGAAAAGCACTTAAAAGTTCATGGAACGGATTGGTAGCTCTTTGAGCCGCCAGCCAGTGGCAAAAGGGACATGCGGCAGCTGTGTGGGCATCAATCAGATGGGGAAAGAGCAGTATAACAACTTCAGCTCCTCCTGCACAGCACAATCGGCAGAGCAGTCCTCTTACTGCCCAGATTCCTGGCTGCAGCATCCCCTCATTCGGAACGCGTCCTCCTCTTTCCTTTATCATTCTGCTCTCCTCCTTCCATTGACTCTTAAGTGGCCTGTCAAGAATGGGGCTCATCATCGCCTTCTCGAGGGCAATTAGGGATGGGCAACAAGCGATGGCTTTGCCAGCGAAACCCACAACCCGTGAATGAATTTAAAAAGAATGAATTGAAACTGCCCTCACTCCACCTGTCTTCATATCCGCATTTCACTTTCAGGCATCTTTTGTGTTCATGCAAATACCATGGAGGGGCCATCCTAATACACAGGAGCACTTTCTTCATTTGGCAACATTTGTGCAGGAAATACCAGCAGCTGCTTAATGTCCCACAGTGCACCACGCACCACCTCTTCTGCGCTTGCATGGCATCGCTGGGTGGGTGTTGCATGGATAGGCCTGAGAGGCGGGGTCAAAGGGCGAGCATTGGGAGGACCAGGCCAGCAGCACGGCCGAGGGGCATTAAAGCTGTTGACAACCATGGTTTGGGGGAACCTGACTGAGATGCGCAAAATTTAAATAGGATACAAAAGTAAAATACTGCGGGTGCCGGAAATCTGAAATAAAAATGGAAAATGCTGGAAATACTCAGTAGGTCAGGCAGCAACTGTGGAGAGAGAAACAGAGTTAACGTTTCACGCTGATGACCCTTCAGACAAAAGGTCATCGATCTGAAGCATTAACTCTGTGTCTCTCATCTCAGGTGCTGCCTGACCTACTGAGTATTTCCAGCTTTTCCAGCATTTTCTGTGTTTACTTAAATATGAGAGCTTGAGTAAGTTGGAATATTGCTTCAAATTAAGCGAGGAAATCAGAATCAGAGATGACAAACTTGAACTGATGAAATACTGTTTGAGAACTGATATTGGAAGAAAAAATCTTTACTGAAAAGAGTGATGGATATTTAGAATAATCTATTTGGTCGGGTAGCAGAGGCAAAAAGATTAAGGACTTTCCAAATATAGGTGGATGCTATAATTGAGTTTGAGTACCAGAGGGATGGAGTTTGATGGATCAGAAGACTTTCTCTTCCCTGGCAGTTTTCATGTTGCAAAAACTTGCATTCAAAAAGGGAGACAGAATTTTAATAACAAGCAAGTGCATATTCAAACAGCAGGCTGGATTTTAATAACGCTGGCTTGCTTACTTAAAGAGCATTGAGGACTTTAATAGTTCAAGGACATGCACTAAGCCAGCATTGATATTTTGAAACACTGCTAATTGGCATTAACATTCATGGAAGAGACCCGAGGTTAAAACCAAGCATGGATATACACATGGATGCAAAAGAAAGCTGAGAGGCAGACTGCAACTCAAGTACTACACCCAGAGTGATATAGCATTACCTCTATAACAAAGCGGCATCTGGGGTCTAACCAGTGGTAGTAGCCAAGGTCAACTGTACTTTCGAGCCTTTGGGGAAAGCAAACTGCACTTTAATTACAGATCTTGATCAGTTACTTCAAAATGTGCTGTGTTTCAACATTATTTGAATCTTCAAGTACCTCTTCTACCTCCCACAATGCTTAATTCTCCCTTTGAGAACTCACATCACTATTTCCACTGAGTTCTCCTGTTAAATTTATGTGCTGAAATTCTGTGCACAATTTATTAGCCTTGTCAGAACTCATTTTCTCTCCAAGAAACTGCAAAGTTTTCAAATCAATTTGGGAAATGGTTTAGGAGCACATTCAGAATGCTACATACTGTTTCCTGAGATTTGGGAATTCAGCTAATCTTGGGAGCATTTCAGTTCCAATGTTAGTTGGAAACATACATTTCACTTCAGGCCCTTGGTGCTGATAGATACTACAATCCACTTTACCTGACTGTTGATAAAGCATTTGGGGGAGAAATTCATTATCGCCCCGCTAGGCGCTTATGTTTCCCCGCTCTCAGAAAATTGGCTTTCGCGCTCCAGGGAGGATGTGGAATGCTAAATCATGCGCTCCACTTCATTCTTGGAGCGTTAAAGGATGCGGGTGTGATGGGAAACTCAGCAGCGCTGCACACTCGCCCGTGCCACGCTGCCGCGTTCAAAGAGCCCTTCCCTCCCTTAAAGGGAAGGGCTGTCACTGCAGGCTCTGCAATTATAAATGGACTTACCTGGACCACCAAGGGAGCGGCGAACTAGTGCGATCAGCCCGGCACTCAAGCAAAGTATTTGGCTGAACGATCGCGGGCAGGAATCCGCGAAGAAAACAGCATCAACCAAGGTATGTTTTTTGAACACCCTGGTCCATTCCGCAGTCACCCCCAGCAGCTCCTCCCCTTCCCACGGCACCTTCCCGTGCTAGCGCAGGAGATGAAACACCTGCTTTTTTTATCTCCTCCTTTCCCACTATCCCAAATACTTCTTCCAGGTGAAACAGTGATATACTTCTACTTCTTTCAATTTGGTATACTGTATTCGCTGCTCACGATGTGGTCTCCTCTACATTGGGGAGACCAAGCGTAGATTGGGTAACCGTTTTGCGGAGCACCTCCGTTCAGTCCGTAAGCGTGACCCTGAGCTTCCAGTCACCTGTCACTTTAATTCCCCGCTCCATTCCCATTCCGACATCTCCGTCCTCGGACTCCTGCACTGTTCCAATGAAGCTCAATGCAAGCTCGAGGAACAGCACCTCATCTTTCGTTTAGGCACTTTACAGGCTTCTGGACTCAACATTGAGTTCAACAATTGCAGACCATAACCTCTGCCCATTTTTGGCTCCCTTCCCCCTGTCCCCCCGACTCCCTCCGCCGATCTTATGTGTATTTTCTCTTTGTCTCCAGTAGCAGCTGGTCATTATTTCGCCATTCACACCCTATCTAGACTAACCTTTTTCTAATTTCTGCCATTACCATTTCAATTCGCCCCATCATCTCTTTTGTGTCTCTAATCTCTTCTGCCTTCCTCCCTATCACAGACCTTCCCGTTTGTTCTTTCCTCCCCTCCCCCTTTCAGTGCTCCTTAAGAATCTGTTCTTTTTGAACATTCTCCAGTTCTGATGAAGGGTCATCGACCTGAAAAGTTAAACACTGTTTCTCTCTCCACAGATGCTGCCTGACCCGTTGAGATTTCCAGCATTTTTGTTTTTATTTCATATTCCAGCATCCGCAGTATTTTGCTTTTGTACGTTTATTTTTACTACCGCGGCCACCTCGCCTTTAGCCCCGGTAACAGCCGGCCGCCCGATCCATGCCTCCTGCAGCTGCCGGTGTTTTCACCCGGTGCTGCTGCAGGGGGCGAAAGTGAATTTCGGGCCCGAGCTGTTAACGGGGCGATGCGCATGGCGATGATGTCACAATCTCTGGGTGTCACCACTAAACTCCCGCCCAATATGACGGGAATCGATGTCAGCGTTGCGTCCGGCGGGGGGGGGGGGGGGGGAGGCGGGGGTGCTAATGAGAGGTGCACATGTACCCAATTTCTGGCCCTTTGTTTATTTTCAGAAGCTTTAGTTTTTCTTGGATCAACCACAATGACTTTGCAACATAGAAACATAGAAAATAGGTACAGGAGTAGACCATTCAGCCCTTCGAGCCTGCACCACCATTCAATATGATCATGGCTTATCATGCAACTTCAGTACCCCATTCTTGCTTTCTCTCCATACCCCTTGATCCCTTTAGCTGTAAGGGCCACATCTAACTCCCTTTTGAATATATCTAACGAACTGGCCTCAACAACTTTCTGTGGTAGAGAATTCCACAGGTTCACAATTCTCTGAGTGAAGAAGTTTCTCCTCATCTCGGTTCTAAATGGCTTACCCCGTATCCTTAGACTGTGACTCCTGGTTCTGGACTTCACCAACATCGGGAACATTCTTCCTGCATCCAACCTGTACAATCCCGTTAGAATTGTATATGTTTCTACGAGATCCCATCTCATTCTTCTAAATTCCAGTGAATATAAGCCTAGTCGATCCAGTCTTTCTTCATAGGTCAGTCCTGCCATCCTGTGAATCAGTCTGGTGAACCTTCGCTACACTCCCTCAATAGCAAGAATGTCCTTCCTCAGATTAGGAGAGCAAAACTATACGCAATATTCAAGGTGTGGCCTCACCAAGGCCCAATACAACTGCAGTAAGACCTCCCTGCTCCTATCCTGAAATCCTCTCGCTATGAAGGCCAACATGCCATTTGCCTTCTTCACCGCCTGCTGTACATGCATGTCAACTTTCAATGACTGATGTACCATGACACCCAGGTCTCGTTGCACCTCCCCTTTTCCTAATCTGTCCCCATTCAGATAATATTCTGCCTTCCTGTTTTTGCCACCAAAGTGGATATTTGTCGACATTATACTGCATCTGCCATGCATTTGCGCACTCACCTAACTTGTCGAAGTCACCCTGCAGCCTCTTAGCATCCTCCTCACAGCTCACACTGCCACCCAGCTTAGTGTCATCTGCAAACTTGGAGATATTACATTCAATTCCTTCGTCTAAATCATTAATGTACATTGTAAATAGTTGGGGTCGCAGCACAGAACCTTGCGGTACCCCACTAGTCACTGCCTGCCATTCTGAAAAGAACCGGTTTATTCCTACTCTTTGCTTCCTGTCTGCCAACCAGTTCTCTATCTATGTCAATACATTATCCCCAATACCATGTGCTTTAATTTTGCACACTAATCTCTTGTGTGGGACCTTGTCAAAAACCTTTTAAAAGTCCAAGTACCCCACATCCACTGGTTCTCCCTTGTCCACTCTACTAACTACATCCTCAAAAAATTCTCGAAGATTTGTCAAGCATGATTTCCCTTTCATAAATCCATGCTGACTTGGACCAATCCTGTCACTGCTTTCCAAATGTGCTGCTATTACATCTTTAATAATTGATTCCAACATTTTCCCCACTACCGATGTCAGGCTAACCGATCTATTATTTCCTTTTTTTTCTCTCCCTCCTTTTTTAAAAAGTGGTGTTACATTAGCTACCCTCCAATCCATAGGAACTGATCCAGAATCTATAGAATGTTGAAAAATGACCACCAATGCATCCACTATTTCTAGGGCCACTTCCTTAACTGCTCTGGGATGCAAACTATCAGGCCCTGGGGATTTATCAATCCAGTCAATTTCCCTAACACAATTTCCTGACTAATAAGGATTTCCTTCAGTTCCTCCTTCTCGCTAGACCCTCGGTCCCCTAGTATTTCTGGAAGGTTATTTGTGTCTTCCTTCGTGAAGACAGAACCAAAGTATTTGTTCAATTGGTCTGCCATTTCTTTGATCCCCATTATAAATTCACCTGATTCCGACTGCAAGGGACCTACATTTGTCTTCACTAATATTTTTCTCTTCATATATCTATAGAAGCTTTTGCAGTCAGCATTTATGTTCCCTGCAAGCTTATTCTCAAATTCTATTTTCCCCCTCCTAATTAAACCCTTTGTCCTTCTCTGCTGAATTCTAAATTTCTCCCAGTCTTCAGATTTGCTGCTTTTTCTGGCCAATTTATATGCCTCTTCCTTGTATTTAACACTATCCCTAATTTCCCTTGTTAGCCACGGTTGAGCCACCTTCCCAGTTTTATTTTTACACCAGAGGGATGTACAATTGTTGAAGTTCATCCATGTGATCTTTAAATGTCTGCCATTGCCTATCCACCGTCAACCCTTTAAGTATCATTAGCCAGACTATCCTAGCCAATTCATGTCTCATATCTTCGAAGTTACTTTTCTTTAAGTTCAGGACCCTAGTCTCTGAATTAACTGTGTCGCTCCCTATCTTAATGAAGAACTTTACCATATTATGGTCACTCTTCCCCAAAGGGCCTCGCACAACAAGATTGCTAATTAATCCTCTCTCATTACACAACACCCAGTCTAGGATGGCCTGCTCTCTAGTTGGTTCCTCGACATATTGGTCTAGAAAACCATCCCTAATACACTCCAGGAAACCCTCCTCCACCATATTGCTACCAGTTTGGTTAGCCTAATCTAGATGTAAATTAAGTCACCCATGATAACTGCTGTACTCTTTCTGTCGTTGAGCTGCAGTACGTGGACGATACCTGCTTCTGCGCACATTCTGAGGCTGAATTCCAGGATATAGTCAATGTTTTCACTGAGGCACATGAAAGCATGGGCCTTACACTTAAAATCCGTAAGACAAAGGTCCTCCACCAGCCTGTCACCGCCGCACAGCACTGCTCTCCGACAATGAAGATTCACGGTGCTGCCCTTGACAACGTGGACCATTTCCCATATCTCGGGAGCCTCTTATCAGCAAAGGCAGACATTGATGTGGAGATTCAACATTGCCTCCAGTGCACCAGTGCAGCCTTCGGCCGTCTGACGAAACGAGTGTTTGAAGACCTGGCCCTCAAATCTACCACCAAGCTCATGGTCTACAGGGCTGTAGTAATACCCGCCCTCCTGTATGGATCTGAGGCATGGACGATGTATAGAAGGCACCTCAAGTCGCTGGAGATATATCACCAACGATGTCTCCGCAAGATCCTGCGGATCCCCTGGGAGGACAGGTGCACCAACATCAGTGTCTTTGTCCAGGCTAACATCCCCAGTATTGAAGCACTGACCACACTCAATCAGCTTTGCTGGGCAGGCCACATAGTTCGCATGCCAGATACGAGACTCCCTAAGCAAATGCTTTTTGTGGAGCTCTGTCATGGTAAATGAGCCAAAGGTGGGCAGCGGAAGCATTACAAGGACACCCTCAAAGCCTCCCTGGTAAAGTGCAACATCACCACCGACACCTGGGAGACCCTGGCCGAAGATCGCCCGAAGTGAAGAAAGTGCATCCGAGTTGAGTTCTTCGAGTCTCAACGCAAAGAGCGTGAAGAGGTCAAGCGCAGACAGCGGAAGGAGCGCGCGGCAAACCAGCCCCACCACCCCCTCCCTCGACGAATGTCTGTCCCACCTGTGACAGGGTCTGTGGCTCTCGTATTGGACTGTTCAGCCACAAGAGAACTCACTTTGGGAGTGGAAGCAAGTCTTCCTCGATTCCGAGAGACTGCCTATGATGATGATGATTACACGCATCCCTAATTTCCTGTTTGATGTCATCCCCAACCTCACTACTACTGTTTGGTGGTCTGTACACAACTCCCACTAGCGTTTTCTCCCTTTGGTGTTCCGCAGCTCTACCCATGCAGATTCCACATCATCCAAGCTAATGTCCTTCCTTACTATTGTATTAATCTCCTCTTAACTAGCAATGCTACTCCACCTCCATTTCCTTTCTGTCTATCCTTCCTGAATATTGAATACCCTTGGATGTTGCGTTCCCAGTTTTGTTCACCCTGGAGCCATGTCTCCATAATCCCAATTCTTCCCTTACTTCAGCTCACCCAAAACTCTGCTGCCCATATCCTATCCCGCACCAAGTCCCACTCACCCATCACCCCAGAGTAGCCCAACACCCCAACTTTCAAACTTCTTCTCGTGTTTCTCCTTCCATGGACAAACTCCCCTCCTGGACTCATCATTCCTCGGACACAAGCTTCTTTACATTCCTCCTCCCCCCTTCTGTCGTCCCATTATTAGCAGTCATGCCTTCAGCCGCTCAGCCCCCGTGCTCTGGAATTCCCTGGAGTAAGTCCTTTCACCCTTCATCTTCTTCTCCTCCATTAAGACCCATCTCTTTGACCAAGCCTGTGGTTACTTTTTATAATCTTTCCTTTCTGGCACAGCATCCGTTCTTTACCATACCACGGGTGAATGTGGGACATTTTTCTATGTTAAATGTGCTGTATAAATGCAGGTTGTTATTAATCATTTTCCTCCCTTTCTATCCCGAAGGCACTAGCAGTTCTATAGGCACCCTCTGAGATATCACACCATGTGAATGGTATCGATGCTTTTAGGGGGAAGCTAAATAAACACATGAGGGGGAAAAAATAGAAGGTTGTGCTGACAGGGAGAGATGAATAGCGGTGGGAGGAGGCTTGTGTGGAGCATAAACACACATATGGCGTGTCTCTGTGCTGTATATTTCGTGTAATCACTCAAGTGGCTAGGCAGTGAGCTGCCAGGATATTTCATCGTGTAGGAGAACTTTATACTATTTTCACCTGATGCCTACATGTGTGCTTTTCCAGCAAGGATCAGCAGCAGTAACCCTTTTCTGATTTTTCCCTTTCCAGTCTAGGGGTACTGAAGCAAGTTGTGGCTTTCCGACCACTGCCTTGGATGAGATCAGCTAACTCAGTACAAATTGCGGATTGAACCCGGGACCTTCCTGGTCTGTATGGCTCACTTCCATACTAAGAATTGCAAATATCAACTATGCCATTGGGGAAACCTATTTTGAGCTTTTTATTCTGAAGGGAATTTCGATGGGATTTTTACTTGAGGCAAAATACCAAATGACAAATGGAGGCAGATGTCAGATCATGGATTCTACATAAGAACATAAAAAATTGGAGCAGGAGTAGGCCATTCGGCCCTTCGAGCCTGCTCTGCCATTCAACAAGGTCATGGCTGATCTTCTACATCAACTCCAACATCCCGCCCAATCGCCATATCCCTTGATTTCCTTAGGGGATGGAATTTGGGTACTTTGCACCTCCTGTTAGTGGCCCCAGGGGGGCGCTAATGGGGTGCAAATGAGTTTTCAGCGCAAGAACAGCACTTTTCACTAAATTTTGCGGGGGCTTTGCGGTAGCTCTAACACGTAGCGCCACACTCGGCTGCGCCTGGCGATGATGACATTATCGCTGCGCGCAGTGCCCCGTTACTGCCCCGGAAGCTCAATTCGATTGCGCCCCCTGTGTTCCTGCCTGGCGCTGACATCGACAGCTTGGAGTTTCAGTCAGGAGTCAGCTGGAGAAGCGCTATTTAAAGACGCCATCTTTTGGAACATTGTTAGTCCGCCATTACTGTTTGCACCTTACTTCCAGATAGGCTGACAAGCTTTTTGACTGGTTTCAGTGATTTTCAGTTGAAGGGTGTTCTGGCTGTTAAACATCCGTCACTTTCATTGAGGGTAGATTTGAAAGGACAACATTTATATCGTTGCATGGGGGCTGTGTTGGCACTCGACTTCCTGCTCCGATGTCACCGTCAGAGACAACTGAGGCAGAGAGAAAGACAGCAAAATGTGGCCAGAGGGAGGAAGGCCAACAGGGCTGTCAACAGGAGACCTTACCCTCCCAGGGCATTCCGGCAGCAGATCTCCGACATCAATTTCACTGAGGAACAGTGTGTTCCAAAGCTGCGCTTCAGCAAGGACGTGGTCACAGAGCTCTGCCATCTCCTGCAACCAGATCTCGAGCCTTTGACCATGGTGAGGACGACTCTCTCAGTGGCAGTCAATGTCACCATTGCGCTCAATTTGTATGCCAGTGGATTCTTCCAGTGTGCAACAGGAGACATCTCCAACATCTCCCAGTTTGCCATCCATTGCTGCATCCGCAAGATCACAGATGCTCTGTATAGAAGGAGATGGGACTACATTTCCTTCTCCATGACCAGAGAGAAGTAACTGGAGCAGCATCTGGTTTTGCCAGGATAGAAACATAGAAATATAGAAAATAGGTGCAGGAGTAGGCCATTCGGCCCTGCGAGCTTGCATCACCATGGCTATCACCCTTCTTGTGAACGCTTCCCCATTGAGGTCCTCATCTGAATCCGGTGCAGCAGAACTCAGGCGTGAACCCTCCCTCCGGGGAGCTGGCTCCCGAGCTACCCTTTCCCCTTGAACTTGCTACAGCCTGTTAGGTCCCAGTGCATCACGCAGTGCAGACCCCTCTGCTAAGTTAGCCTCTAAGGGCCGCGTAGTGCCAGTCTCTGAGCCTATGGGTGAGAGATGCAACGATACGGTGCTTGTGTCCTCCTCCTCTTCTCTTTTCTCAGTATCATGGGGGGCTCAGGCACAGGCTGCTCAGCTGCCTGCTGATTATCTGAAAGCATAAATAGCACAAGACTCGTGTTAAGGTGAGGGCAGGGGGGCAGGAATGGAGCAAGGAAGGCAGACAGTATCAGGAGCTGGAAAGTGATGAAGCCTTCTGGTGTGAGGGGGACATGGGATGAGAAAAGGAGAGGTGATAAAGCTACCGTTGTTGCCCGCAGTGGGGTCAATGTCTCCGATGGCCACAGCGCCCACCAACTCCGGGCCAAGGAGCCACAGCACTTGCTCCTCAAGGTCAGACAGTTCCTGCAGCTGAGGTTCACCCCTGCTAGTAACCTCTGCTGCTCCTTCTGATTAAGTGCCATATTGGTCTGCAAAAGAAAGGAATTTGTATGAGTAAGAGTCCAGCTGTGTATGTGGGAGATATGCCTGCTGTCGTTGAATAGCTGTGAATGTAGGCAACACGTGATGAGGATGTGAGTTTCAGTAGCTGCACATATTTGGCGGGGGAGTGGTGGTTTGCTCAGTGTGCACAGACAGAGGTTCAGAGGCTGGTACATAGGAGGTGTGGAAGCTTGTACTCAGCTTCACCACCCGACTGGGGTCGTTGAACTTCTTCCCGCACAATGTGTGCGTTCAATCCTCTACAGTGCTGGCCGACACCTCCTCGGCCACTTCCCTCCATGTGGCCCTGAAGATCTGTGTCATTAGCTACTTCCAGTTATGGAGAACAGCGCATCCCTCCTTCTTTCAACTGCCTCCACCAATGCCTCCAATGCCACATCATTAAATTGCCTTGCCCTCGCCCTTCCAGCTCGATTTGCAGCAGTCATCCCAAAAACTTGTCGCACTTGCTCACAGTTCTCCCTCAAATGCAGCACTGGTGAAAATGAGCAGGTCAACTTGATATATCCTCCCCTTTAAGAGCTGGAATGAGCCAGTGTCAAGAATTAAAAGATGATTGCTGAATACAAGTCACCTGAAATAGGGTAGCATTCTGCTATTAGTGCCCCTGCAATGCCCCACTGAGGACACTAGCACCTCATTTACCGTCCTTTCCTTTTTGGGGCGCTAAAGCCAAATTTAAGAGAAGTTAGAAATCATTTGTGCCCGGTGCTAACTTTTCAATATTTTAAAAGTTAGCACACCAAATGGGGTGCTACTGAATTTCTCCCCCTTAGTATCCAAAAATCTATTGATCTCTGTCTTGAATATATTTAAGATTCACCACCTTCTAAGTGAAGAAATTTCTCCTCATCTTAGTTCTAAATGGCCGGCCCTTATTCTGAGACTGTGACCCTGTAATGTATGCACCTGTGAATACGCTCACAAGTTTGTAGAGCTGTTAAGTACAGAGGGGAGCGGTCAAGTTGGTAGGCCTCCTTGTAGGAGTGCTTCTGGGCACGGCCAAGGGGGCCATCAACCGGTCCAGGCAGCGGGCGGTCAAGGGGGTCGTTCAGCCCGACTGCCTGCCTCTCTTTCGCGGTTACATCTGAGCCAGGGTGTCCCTGGAGATGGAGCACGCGGTGTCCACCAG
Source organism: Pristiophorus japonicus (assembly GCF_044704955.1). NCBI lineage: Eukaryota > Metazoa > Chordata > Chondrichthyes > Pristiophoridae > Pristiophorus > Pristiophorus japonicus. The sequence continues at coordinate 40,144,382 of NC_091994.1, forward strand.
TACGCTCGCGGCCTTCCGTGAGAGGTGGGCGCTGGAGGGACTGGAGTGCATCGTCACCCCTGGCAACCAAATTTTAATTTGATTTTATATGTTTTAAAGTTTAATTTGTTTTATTGCCGGGTTTTAGTGTCCCCCTCCCATTTTAGCCAGGGGGCACTTGTATAAGTTGTGGTTTTAGTGCCCCCTAAAAAACAATAAAAAAAACAACAAAAAACAAAAAAAGGGCACTTGAAAAGTGTTGGAGTGTCCCCCCCCCTTTTTAATCAGGGGGCACTTGATTTCATGTTTGTTTTTGTTTTGCAACAAAAGAGTTGTCGAGCTGTTAAGTACAGAGGGGAGCGGTCAGGTTGGTAGGCCTCCTTGTAAGAGTGCTCCTGGGCATGGCTGGCCAAGGCGACCATCAACTGGTCCAGGCAGTGGGCGGTCGAGGGGGTCGTTCAGCCCGACTGCCTGCCTCTCTTTCGCGGTTACATCTGAGCCAGGGTGTCCCTGGAGATGGAGCACGCGGTGTCCACTAGTATGTTCGCGGCCTTCCGCGAGAGGTGGCACCGGAGGGACTGGAGTGCATCATTTCAACCGGGAACAGAATTTTAATTTGATTTAATTTGATTTGATTTGACAAAGGTTCCGATTGTTATGTATGCAAACCTCACCAATGTGTAAGACTTGCCACCAGGGGGCACACCTGTGGGAGACCTGAGGGTCACCTGTGCACCCTGGGCAAGCAGGTATAAAAGGCAATCCACCATGCTGCTTCCTCACTTTGGAGTTACATTAACGAGACCAAGGTCACAATGGTTTGAGCTTACAACACAGTCTTGTGGAGTTATTCTGAACTTAACAACTGGTGACAAGTTACAGATCACAAACTTTCACACGGTAATGGCTGCCGTTGGTATTCTTGAGAGATTTGTTGAGGGTGATGATTGGGAAGCCTCGACCAGTACTTTGTGGCCAATGAGCTGGACACGGTTGAGACGGTGATCAAGCGCAGGGCGATTCTCCTCACCGTATGTGGGTCTTCGATATATGGCCCCATCAAAAATCTGCTGGCACCGGTCAAACCAATGGACACGACTTACACAGAGCTGTGCACGCTGGTTCGGGAACACCTCAAACCGAAGGAGAGCATCCTAATGGCCAGGTATCGCTTTTCCATGCACCATCGCTCCGAGGGCCAGAACGTGGCGAGCTTTGTCGGCGACCTAAGACACCTTGCGGGACAGTGCGAATTTGCCGGATCTTTGGGGGAAAAGATTGCGGGACTTTTTCGTGCTTGGAATCGGCCACGAGATCATTCTTCGCAAACTGCTGTTTGCCGAATCCCTAGATCTGAGCAAGGCCATCACAATAGCCCAGGCTTTCATATCCACGAGCAACAACACGAAACAGATATCTTCACAGCATCGAAGCTCACCGACAAATACTGTGCATAAAATAATGCCTTCAGCAGGCACAACTGTTCGTGGCAGGGCCTACACGACCGCAGAGGCCAGGCCTAGGTGACTCAGTGGCCGCTGTGGGGTGTGAATGCCTATCTATTAACACCATGTTGGCGCTGCGGGGGCAGTCATAGAGCCCATCAATGTCGATTCAAGCACTATGTGTGCAAGGGCTGTGGAACAACGGGGCACCTCCAGCGAATGTGCAAACGACCTCTGACTCACCACGTGGCAGAGTCAGCAGAGGACGATCGATCCAGCACGGATCATGCTGAATGAACAGGAGAGGCAACTCAACCTGAGGATGAAGAGGAAGTGTATGGGATACACACCTTCACTAGGGAAGATCTGATGGAACTGGGACGACATCAAAGCACTGTTTTCGGTGGATGACGCCTCATGCGCCCAGGTGCTAAATAAATTCCCGGAGTTATTTGAGCCAGGCATCCGCAACTTCACAGGCGCCAAGGTGCAGATCCATCTTGTGATGAATGGCCCATTCATCACAAGGCCAGAGCAGTCCCATATATGATGTGTGATAAAGTCGAGATCGAGCTGGACAGATTAGAAACATAGAAACATAGAAAATAGATGCAGGAATAGGCCATTCGGCCCTTCGAGCCTGCACCACCATTCAATATGATCATGGCTGATCATGCACTGCAGTACCCCATTCCTGCTTTCTCTCCATACCCCTTGATTCCTTTAGCCATAAGGGCCACATCTAACTCCCTTTTGAATATATCTAATGAACTGGCCTCAACAATTTTCTATGGTAGAGAATTCCACAGGTTCACAATTCTCTGAGTGAAGAAGTTTCACCTCATCTCGGTCCGAAATAGCTTACCCTTTATCCTTAGACTGTTCCCCAACATCGGGAACATTCTTCCTGCATCTAACCTGTCCTATCCCGTCAGAATTTTATATGTTTCTATGAGATCTCCTCTCATTCTGCTAAATTCCATTGAATATAAACCTAGTCGATCCAGTCTTTCTTCATATGTCAGTCCTGGCATCCCGGGAATTAGTCTGTTAAACCTTCGCTACACTCCCTCAATAGCAAGAATGTCCTTCCTCAGATTAGGAGACCAAAACTGTACACAATATTCAAGGTGTTGCCTCACCAAGGCCCTGTACAACTGCAGTAAGACCTCCCTGCTCCTAACCTGAATTCCTCTCGTTATGAAGGCCAACATGCCATTTGCCTTCTTCATCGCCTGCTGTACCTGTATGCCAACTTTCAATGACTGATGTACCATGGCACCCAGGTCTCGTTGCACCTCCCCTTTTACTAATCTGTCATCATTCAGATAATAATCTGCCTTCTTGTTTTTACCACCAAAGTGGATAACCTCACATTTATCTACATTATACCGCATCTGCCCACTCACCTAACCTGTCCAAGTCACCCTGCAGCCTCTGAGCATCCTCCTCACAGCTCACATTGCCACCCAGCTTAGTGTCATCTGCAAACTTGGAGATATTACATTCAATTCCTTCGTCTAAATCATTAATGTACATTGTAAATAGCTGGCGTCCCAGCACAGAACCTTGCGGTACCCTACTAGTCACTGCCTGCCATTCCGAAAAGGACCCGTTTATTCCTACTCTTTGCTTCCTGTCTGCCAACCAGTTCACTATCCAGTTCATTATCCCCAATACCATGTGCTTTAATTTTGCACACTAATCTCTTGTGTGGGACCTTCTCAAAAGCCTTTTGAAAGTCTAAGTACACCACATCAACTGGCTCCCCCTTGTCCACTCTACTAGTTACATCCTCAAAAAATTCTAAAAGATTTGTCAAGCATGATTTCCCTTTCATAAATCCATGCTGACTTGGACTGATCCTGTCAGTGCTTTCCAAATGCGCTGCTATTACATCTTTAATAATTGATTCCAACATTTTCCCCACAACTGATGCCAGGCTGACTAGTCTATAATTTCCTGTTTTCTCTCCTTTTTTAAAAAGTGGTGCTACATTAGCTTCAGTTCATAGGAGATGATCCAGAGTCAAAAGAATGTTGGAAAATGACCACCAATGCATCCACTATTTCTAGGGTCACTTCCTTACGTACTCTGGGATGCAGACTATCAGGCCCGGGGATTTATCAGCCTTCAATCCCATCAATTATCCTCACACAATTTGCTGACTAATAAGGATTTCCTTTAGTTCCTCCTTCTCGCGATACCTTCGGTGCCCTAGTATTGCCGGAAGTTTTTTTTTGTCTTTCTTACTGAAGACAGAACCAAAGTCTTTGTTCAATTGGTCTGCCATTTCTTTGTTCTCCATTATAAATTCACCTGATTCTAACTGTAAGAGACCTACATTTGTCTTCACTAATCTCTTTCTCTTCACATATCTATAGAAGCTTTTGCAGTCAGTTTTTATGTTCCCTGCAAGCTTACTCTCATATTCAATTTTCCCCCTCCTAATTAAACCCTTTGTCCTTCTCTGCTGAATTCTAAATTTCTCCCAGTCTTCAGGTTTGCAGCTTTTTTGGACCAATTTATATGCCTCTTCCTTGGATTTAACACTATCCCTAATTTCCCTTGTAAGCCACGGTTGAGCCACCTTCCCCATTTTATTTTTATGCCAGACAGGGATGTACAATTGTTGAAGTTCATCCATGTGATCTTTAAATGTTTGCCATTGCCTATCCACCATCAACCCTTTAAGTAGCAGTCTATCACCAGTCTATCCTAGCCAAATCACGTCTCATACCGTCGAAGTTACCTTTCTTTAAGTTCAGGACTCTAGTCTCTGAATTAACTATGTCACTCTCCATCTTAATGAAGAATTCGACTATATTATGGTCACTCTTCCCCAAGGGGCCTCGCACAATAAGATTGCTAATTAATCCTCTCTCATTACACAACATCCACTCTAGTTGGTTCCTCGACATATTGGTCTAGAAAACCACCTCTTCTACACTCCAGGAAATCCTTCTCCAACGTATTGCTACCAGTTTGTTTAAACCAATCTATATGTAGATTAAAGTCACCCATGATAACTGCTGTACTTTTGGTGCAGGCATCCCTAATTTCCTGTTTGATGCTGTCCCCAACCTCACTATGACTGTTTGGTGGCCTGTACACAACTCCCACTAACGTTTTCTGCCCTTTGGTGTTCCGCAGCTCTACCCATGCAGATTCCACATCATCCACTCTAATGTCCTTCATTACTATTGCGTTAATGTCCTCTTTAACCAGCTCCTTTTCCTTTCAGTCTATCTTTCCTGAGTTCTCAGCCATGGTCACCCTGGAGCCATATCTCCGTAATCCCAATTACATCATATCCGTTAACAGCTATTTGTGCAGTTACTTCATCTATCTTATTACGAATGCTCCTCGCATTGAGACACAGAACTTTCAGGCTTATTTTTTTTAACACTCTGTCCTTTTAGAATTATGTTGTAATGTGGCCCTTTTTGATTTTTGCCTTTGATTTTTCTGCCCTTCACTTTTACTTTTCTCCTTTATACCTTTTGCTTCTGCCCCCATTTTACTTCGCTCTGCCTCTCTGTATAGATTCCCATCCCCTGCCATATTAGTTTACCCCCTCCCCAACAGCACTAGGAAACACTCCCCCTTGAACATTGTTTCCAGTCCTGCCCAGGTGCAGACCGTCTGGTTTGTACTGGTCCCACCTCCCCCAGAACCGGTTCCAATGTCCCAGGAATTTGAATCCCTCCCTTCTGCACCATTCCTCAAGCCACGTAGTCACCTTAACCATCCTGCTATTTCTACTCTGACTAGCTCGTGGCACTTGTAGCAATCCTGAGATTACTACCTTTGAGGTCCTACTTCAACGAGAGGGAATCATATCGCCAGTCGAGTTCAATGAGTAGGCCAGTCCAATCATGCCAGTGCTAAAGGGCGATGGGACAGCCAGAATCTGCGGGGACTACAAGGTGACGATCAACCGAGTCTCATTACAGGACCAGTACCCACTACCTAAAGAGGAGAACCTATTTGCAATGCTAGCAGGGGAAAGTCATTCACCAAGCTAGATCTAACCTCTGCTTACATGACACAGGAGTTGGCTGAACCATCAAAGACATTGACATGCATCAACATGCACAAAGGACTGTTCGTGTACACAGATGCCCCTTTGGAATTCGCTTGGCTGTGGCCATCTTCCAGAGGAACATGGAGAGTCTGCTGAAATTGGTTCCATGCACCGTGGTGTTCCAAGACGACATCTTGATCACTGGTCGCAACACCACCGAACACTTGCACAACCTAGAAGAGGTTCTAAAGCAACTGGACAGAGTGGGACTCAGGTTGAAACGCTCCAAGTGTGTTTTCCTGGCGCCAGAGGTTGAGTTTCTGGGGAGAAAGATTGCGGCAGACGGCATCAGACCCACAGACTCCAAGACGGAGGCCATCAAGAATGCACCCAGACCACAGAATGTGACGGAGCTGCGTTCGTTCCTGGGACTCCTCAACTATTTTGGTAACTTTCTACCGGGGTTGAGCACTTTGCTGGAACCCTTGCATTTATTGCTACGCAAGGATGACGACTGGGTTTGTGTTAAATCTCAAGAGACAGCCTTTAATAAGGCCAGAAACCTGCTATGCTCTAACAAGTTACTTGTATTGTATGACCCATTCACCAAGCTAGATCTAACCTCTGCTTACATGACACAGGAGCTGGCTCAACCGTCAAAGAAATTGACATGCATCAACACGCACAAAGGACTGTTCGTGTACCACAGATGCCCCTTTGGGATTCGCTCGGCTGTGGCCATCTTCCAGAGGAACATGGAGAGTCTGCTGAAATTGGTTCCAAGACGACATCTTGATCACTGGTCGCAACACCACCGAACACTTGCACAACCTAGAAGAGGTTCTAAAGCAACTGGATAGAGTGGGACTCAGGCTGAAACGCTCCAAATATGTTTTCCTGGCACCAGAGGTTGAATTTCTGGGGCGAAAGATTGCAGCAGACGTTTAGTACTAGCTTGTGATGCGTCGTCGTACGGGATTGGTTGTGTGTTACAGCAAGCAAATGTGTCAGGCAAACTGCAGCCTGTTGCATATGTGTCCAGAAGTTTATCCAAGGCTGAAAGAGCCTACAGTATGGTTGAGAAAGATGTGTTAGCATGCTTGTACAGGGTTAAGAAAATGTACCAATACCTATTTGGTCTCCGGTTCGAGCTCGAAACCGACCACAAACCGCTTACTTCACTGCTCTCAGAAAGCAAAAATATCAACACCAATGCTTCATCCCGCATCCAAAGATGGCCACTAACATTGTCTGCATATGACTATATAATCCGCCACAGACCAGCGCTGAGGACTGCGCTGACGTCCTCAGTCAGCTACCATTGCCCACCACTGGGGTGTAAGTGGCGCAACCTGCAGACTTGCTTCTGGTAATGGATGCTTTTGAGAGCGAGGGGTTACCCATCACGGCATGTCAGATCAGGACCTGGACTAGCCAAGACCCTGTGCTGTCACGAGTAAAAAGCTGTGTCCTTAATGGGAGTTGGTCGGTGGTTCCCATGGAGATGCAAGATGAAATGAAGCCGTTCCACCAATGTAAGGATGAATTGTCCATCCAATCAGATTGTCTCCTATGGGGGAATCGTGTGGTTTTGCGAAAAAAAGACAGGGAAACGTTTATACGCGACCTACACAGTACCCACCCAGGCATAGTCATGATGAAGGCTAGTGCCAGATCACACGTTTTGTGGCCGGCATTGACTCCGAATTGGAGTCGTGCGTACACCAATGCAATACTTGCTCACAGTTGAGCAACGCACCCAGGGAGGCCCCACTGAGTCTGTGGTCATGGCCCTCCAAACCGTGGTCCGGGTTCCACGTAGATTTTGCTGGCCCTTTTCTAGGAAAGATGTTTCTAGTAGCAGTGGATGCTTACTCTAAGTGGATTGAATGTATAATAATGTCATCATGTACATCCACTGCCACCATTGAAAGCTTCAGGGCCATGTTAGCCACCCATGGTTTGCCCGACGTCCTTGTTAGTGACAATGGACCGTGTTTCACCAGCTCAGAATTCAACGAGTTCATGACCTGCAATGGCATTAAGCATGTCAGGTCTGCCCCATTTAAGCCCGCATCCAATGGTTAAGAGGAACGGGCAATCCAAACCATCAAGCAGAGCTTGAAACGCATAACGGATGGCTCCTTGCGGACCTGGTTATCTCGGGTCCTGCTCAGCTACCGGACGCGCCCCACTCGCTCATCGGGATTCCCCCTGCAGAATTGTTAATGAAGAGAGCATTCAAAACCAGGCTCGCCTTAGTCCACCTGGATCTCAATGATCACATAGAAACCCGGCAGCACCGGCATAACGTGTACCACGATCGTGTGGCTGTATCACTTGACATTGAGGTTAATGATCTTGTGTTTGTTCTCAATTACGGTCACAGTCCCAAGTGGATTGCTGGCACTGTCTCAGCCAAGGAGGGGAATAGATTGTTTATTGTTAAATTGTTGAATGGGCAAACGTGCAGAATGCACTTATATCAGACCAAACTGTGGTTCACTGACAGCCAAGAACAGTTTGAAGAAGACTTTACCATCTATGATCCACCAATACAGACCCAACCAGCAATTGACCTCGCTGTCAACCAGGAGGATGAACCCACCATGCCTGACAGCCTGATCAGACCAGCCGTGCTGCCGTGCAGCAATGATCCGACCAACTCACCCATGTCAGGACTTCAACTCAAGCAATCAACCCGGGAACGCAGAGCGCAGGTCGCCTCAACCTGTAAATAACCTGTACATAAGACTTTGGGGGGCGAGTGATGTTATGTATGCAAACCTCACCAATGTGCAAGACTTGCCACCAGGGGGCACACATGTGGGAAACCTAAGGGTCACCTGTGCACCCTGGGCAAGTAGATGTAAAAGGCAATCCACCATGTTGCTTCCTCACTTTGGAGTTACATTAAAGAGATCAAGGTCACAATGGTTTGAACTTACAATACAGTCTTGTGGAGTTATCGTGAACTTATGTTGAACTGTTAATTTGTCTTTTTGTTTTTGCCCTCAAAAAAAAACAAGGGTGCATTTGATTGAAAGTTTCTGGAGGGTGACCTCCCCCCCCCCCTTTAATCAGGGGGCAATTGTACTAATGTTCCTACACAAAATAGTTGTAGAGCTGTTAAATTGGGAGTGGCTTAGCCAGTCACGTGATGTTCACAAGACTCAATAAAACCCCAGCCAGTTGGGTTTGGGGGATCCATGATGAGGCAGTTGGTTGTGAGCCTAGTGGATGAACTGGTAATGTGTAATGTGATTGCTAAATCTTTTTCTAATAAACCAACTAGTTCTTAATAACCATGTGTTGCAATGACTTCTTAAGCAGAGAACCCATAAAGCAAATACATTATAGACCTTTGGTTCTAGACTCCCCAGTCAGGGGAAACATCCTCCCAGCATCTACCCTGTCAAGCCCTGTAAGAATGTTATATGCTTCAATGAGATCAACTCTCATTCTTCTAAACTGTAGGGAATAAATACCTACTCTACTCAATCTCACCTCATCGGACAATCCCCCATCTCAGGAATCAGTCTGGTGAACTTTCGTTGCACACCCTCTAAGGCCTGTATTTGAAAGATTCTAAGAGTACACAATGTTTCATGTATATCCCTTTAAGCTCTGGGACTAGGTTTTAATCCAGTTAAAACAATCCCATTAAAGTTTCACCTGTCTGTCAGCTATAAAGATCCTACGTAAAATGTATTTGGACAGTTTCAATCTAATTGCGAAAGGGAATGGTCTCACAACAATTCAATGCAGAGAAGTTTGAAAACCTGCAGTTTGGGATAAAGAACCATGAATGGAAGTATTCCCTTAACGTAATGAAGTAGAGAAACAGAGAGACATTAGGATGCAGCTATATAAATCTTTAAAGTCTAGAGTGCAATAAGAAAAGATCAGCAAAGGTAAGTTCTATTCTGGGTTTTATATACAGAAACACTGATTACCAAAGTAAGGAAATGATGTTGAATTTGTACAAGCCGGTGCGATGTTGCATATCATTCTGGACATCCTATTTTAGGAATGCAAAAAGGTATGGAAAGGTACATGAAGTTTCACTCGAATGATACCAGTAATGAGAGCATATGTTTATGAAGGAAGGCATGAAAAATAGGGACATTTCCACTGGAACAGGAAAGGTTTAGGGGTGATCCAATAGAGATTTGCAAAATTCTGGAAGGTTTAGTGAGGGTAAATCATGAAAGATTGTTCCATTGGTTGGCGAATTGGGAATAATAGGGCATAAACTGAGGACTAAAAGAATAAAGGAGAAAGTTAGACAAAGTCTTTTTCATACTGATGATTATTTATGTCATGAGGGTGGATTGCTTTACCACAGTGACTATTAAGGCATGATAACATGATTTAAAAGGGAATTGAATGACAGAAGTGGAGCAGTCCATGCTAGGCCTATAGAAGTACCTAAACAATATCCGGGCTTGGGCTCACAAGTGACAGGTGACATTTGTGCCACATTGTGCATGGCAATGACCATCTCCAACAAAATAAGGTCTATCACTTCCTCCAACCTTCAACAGTACCACCATTGCCAAGACCCTCGCCATCAACGTTCGGGGTGGGGTGGGTGGAGGGTTGTTTGGGGGTCATATTGGACCAGCCATGTCAGCACTGTGACTACTATAGCAGGGCAGACTGGGTATTCTGCGACAAGTGGCTCATCTTGTTATCATTCAATGTCTCTCCACCATCGACAAAGCTCAAATCAAGGGAGTGATGGTATACTCACCACTTGCCTGGATGGACGCAGTGCAAAAGCACTTATGTTTGTCATCACCCAGGAGAGAGCAGTTGACTTGATTGGTACCTTTGGCAATGGACTCGACATCCACTCCTCCCTCGCCACCCATGCACAGTGCCTGCAGTATGTATGATCTATAGGCTGCACTGCAGCAACTGACCAAGGTTACTTTGGCAGCACCTCTCTCCCCTGAAACCTTTTATATAGCACCTTTCATGTCCTCAAGATGTCCCAAAATGGTTTCCAGCCAATGAATTTGTGTAGTCACTGTTGTTAGGTTGATAAATACAGCAGCCAATTGGTGCACATACAAACAGCAAATAAGATAAATGATCAGTTAATCTCTTTTCATGGTGTGAGTTGAGGGATAACTGTTGGCCAAGACACCTGGAGAACTTCCTGCTCTTCAATAGTGCCATTCGATCAATTATATCCACGGACAGTTAGGGTCAAGAGATGGTACCTCCCACAATGCAGCACTGTCCCAGTACTGGATGCCAGCTACATTATGTGCTCAAGTCCTAGAGCAGAGTTCTTAACCCAAGACTTTTTAACTCAGATGAGAGTGGTACCAACTCAGATGCATTGTCACTAATAGGGTGAATAGCCAGCAGAAGTGGCAGAATGAGCAGAGGAGGAAAGGTGGGTGAGATATAGTTATCTTTTACAGAGAATTTGTTCTTTAAGAGATATATCCCACACTCACTGCCTATTCCTGTGACAATCCTGTATTAACTGCGAGGTTTACTGTAAAAACCAACCGTACCTCTCACACCTCTCCCATACTTTCTTCTGCCTGTTCTTTCAATCCTGATTCTTCAGGGGGAAAATTCTGCAGCTGTGAAATTGAGCACTGGACTCAACTGATCATTAGTTCTTGTATCCGAGTCTGAATTCAAGAACTCACAACACCACAAACTGGGTCACGGGAATGGCAGAGGCACCAACAACTTTGTGTGTACAATAATAGGATACTTTAGGACCCTGTGGTTGGGGCAACTCATGTTCACATCAACCAGATTCCATCAAATAGCAAATAAAGAGTTTTTAAACTGAGCTAAGGAAATTAATCACATGGATCCCCTAACATATTCAGCAGAGGAACACTCTTGTGACTTATGTTATCTGATACCCCATTTATCTACTGGTAGCTATTCTGAAATATGGGATAGCAGCCTCCAGAGGCCAGCCTGTAAAATAAATGGGTTTATTTGATGTGTTGTGCAGCTGGGACAACCTCTAGATTTTCACCAATGTGGACAGGAAATGAGTTCACTCAAATGGCTTCTGTAAATAAGGTTCACTGTGCTGCCTATTTATGTACTTTAAGGGTTATATTGGTAGCACTTTTGTCCCTGGACCAGAAGCTTGTGCATTCTAACCAATGGTCCCCGTGAGCTGTGCTTTGTTCTGTGTGGCTTTTAATGCGTGGTCCCTTTAAATTTCTGCGCATGCACAGTATTTACAATGGAAGAGCCTGCGGACCTTTCCCAGAGGGTACACTGGTTCTAACCGTACCCCAAGACATGAGCCATGCAAATTAGGCTGACACTGAAGTTCGGTACTGAGGGATGCTGCATTGTTAGAGGTGCTATCCTTCAGATGAGGGATTGAACTAATGACAAAAAAATAAACATTTTTCTCTATGATTTAGCTTGTAATGGGCTTATTTAATTATGTCACTGTACTTAAGTACAAAACCAATTTTAATCAGCTCATTTTGATAGTTGTTTCCGAGTCACTGGTTATTGTTGGGCAGTCACCTGAGGGATGAGATGAACTATTCAAATACAAACATTCTGTGTAATTTGTTCCAATATAGTTGTAACTGGTGGCTCTTTGAGAATTTAGCTGTTTTTTTTTTAAATCACTTTACCTTGTCGCTTTTTTGAAAGTATTTATCAGATTGTGACAATCTCTGAATCTGTCTGTCGCCTTCTGGAATAGTGCACCATCATCCCTTTTGTCCTTTAATCTCTCCTACCTTCCAACCTCTCATCATCATCATAGGCAGTCCCTCGAAAAGGATATGTTCACAGGTGTGGCAATGAAGGACCTAAAATTCCAGGTCCTGAACTACATGTTGAAGAGTGGAAGATCCCTGTGCGTGGATTTTATTAACGTGTGGTGGCCGTTGCACACCAGCCACCACATGGACTTGACAGAGCTTGGTCTTGGTCCAGTGGCAAGGGTTATCCGACGACTGGAGACCTGCTCTGCTGCACAGACCTAGTGCACACACATGTCACAGTGTGGGCTGGCCCGTGCTGCCCCTGGGCCCCTGGCCCTGAACTCACACCTCCCCTGGGCCCCGATCACATCCCTCCACAGTCTCTCGCCGCTCCTTCGCCCCGACCTCGTCGCTCCTGCTGTATCTGCCCATGCTCCAATCACCGACCTGGACCTTGATGACGTCACTCTTCGCTGCCATTGCAGCTGGTGTTGCTCCCTGAAGTGGTACGACTCCACGCTGTTCCTGGGCCTCCGCTCGCAGCTCCTTTTATGGCCCCAACCTGCCGCCAGTGTTCTCCCACAGGTCGAGGCCTCCAAGCTCGACAGTATAGGCTCGTGAAATAGCGTGTTTGTGAATTCCAGCCTCATCTAAAGCAGACAATGCTTGTGACACTTCTACCAGATTACTTCCACGCTATCACTCCCTTTGTATCAGCTGTGGCACACTTGCCTCTGAGTCAGAGGTTTTGTGTTCAAGTCTCACTCCAGGGACTTGAGCACATAAATCTAGGCTGACACTCCAGTGCAGTGCTGAGGGAGCACTGCACTGTCAGAAGTGCTGTCTTTCGGATGAGACGTTCAAACTGAGGCCCCGTCTGCTCTCTCAGGTGGATGTAAAAGATCCCATGGCATTATTTCGAAGAAGAGCAGGAGAATTATCCCCAATGTCCTGGGCCAATATTTATCCCTCAATCAACAGAACAAAAGCAGATTATCTGGTCATTATCACATTGCTGTTTGTGGGAGCTTGCTGCACACAAGTTGGCTGCCGCGCTTCCCACATTACAACAGTGAATACACTTCAAAAGTACTTCATTGGCTGTAAAGCGCTTTGAGCCGTCTGGTGATAGTGAAAGGCGCTATATAAATGCAAGTCTTTCTTTTTTTGTTCTTTCCTCCCCTCCCCCATTTCCCTGCCTCTGTACTTGCTTAAAACCTGTTACATCTCTAACATTTTTCAGTTAGATGAAAGGTCATCGACCTGAAATGTGAACTCTGTTTCTCTTTCCACTGCTGCTGCCCGACCTGCTGAGTATTTCCAGCATTTTATGTTTTTATTGCTCTTGAAAACAACATTAGCTGTCCATTCATACTATTGCAGTTTTTGGGCTGTTGCTGCCATGCTAAAAGTAATTAATTGTTTCAATGATGCTTATTAAATCTATGTATTCCTTTCTTTTAATTTAAATTATTTCCTATCGTGTCTTTGAGCCATTCCCCACTATAGTCTGTAATAGACCTAAATTCCTATTGAATATTACCCCTCCTGAATTTCTACAATATAATTTGCTTCAATACGCCTGGGCTAGATTCTTGATCACTACCCAATGAGTGGAAAACAAATGTTTCTGGCGATCACGTGAGGTCAGGACCACACTTGAACTACGATGGCTTCAGCGAAAAAATAGCCAACTGATACTCACTGCCTGGGTTCACACGTGATGAATGATCATCTGAGTGAGGAACTGGATGGCTGTTGGTGCCCGCAGAGCTGTAGCCCAGCAAGCATTAGCACTTCAGAGGATTGGGCAAAGGGAGAAAATTGGGGGGGAAAGGAAGAAACTGCATGAGTATAGAATTAATGTACGAGTACAGAATCTATCCAATTGTAGAGTTATTAGTGTAGATGTTCTTGAAGTGTACGTCATTTGTAGGATTGCCAGCTTTATTACCTAATTCTCATTCATTTGTTTCCAATAGTTTCTAACGGCAAATATCCATTGAGGCTTTTCAGCATCAATTACTTTACGAAAAAGACTCAAAATGATCCCATAAAACACACACATCCATATTTCTAGTTGCTAGGAGTTTTAATCTGAATATTGCCCTTCTTTGAAGTTGCTCAGTGACATGTGGATGAAGAGATGGACTGAGAATGGTTCGAGAAGCTCTTTTTGGCTGCTTTGTGGGTGTAAGACATTTTTGACTGTATTTTCCCTTGATATGATGTTACTCGCTTTTAATGCTTAAATATAAAATAACAATGATGTCCCTGAGTAGGTGCTGCACCAGCTGATCACAGCCAGGATCAGCAAGAGGGGAACTGCAATTGGCCACAGCACCACAGGGCTAGGGAAGGGGAGAAAACTCAACCATGGTTCCTGTTCCTGAATGCTTTCCAACTTATCCAGCGATAATGTGTGATCAGTTAACATCTTCATCAAGAGGGCAAGATAATAGTCTAAAGGCAGAGAATGATTACTGTAATGCATTTGCTTCATGGGTTCTTTGATTAAGAATTCATAGCAACCCGTTGCTATTAAGAATGAATTGGTTTATGAGCAAAAGGTTTAACAATCACATTACACATTACCAGTTCATCCACCAGCTCACAACCACCTGCCTCATCATGGATCCCCTGAACCCAACTGGCTGGGGTTTTATTGAGTCTTGTGACCATCACGTGACTGGCTAAGCCACTCCCAACTCAACAGCTCTACAATTATTTTAGTTGCATCAGTAATCAAGTGCCCCCCTGATTGAAGGGGGGTGGGGGGCACACTCCAAACACTTTTCAAGTGCCCCCTTGTTTTTTTTTAAGGGCAGTAGAAACACAAATTATACAAGTGCCCCCTGGCTAAAAGGAGAGTGAGGTGGGGGTGGGGGGGCACTAAAACCGACAACTTAAACAAATTAAACTTTAGACATTAAAACCAAATTAAAACTTGGTTGCCGGGGGTGATGATGCACTCCAGTCCCTCCGGCGCCCACCTCTCGCGGAAGGCCATAAGCGTACTGGTGGACACCGCGTGCTCCATCTCCATGGACACCCTCACTCAGATGTAACCGCGGAAGAGAGGCGGGCAGTCGGGCTGAACGACCCCCTCGACCGCCCACTGCCTGGACTGGCTGATGGCCCCCTTGGCTATGCCCAGGAGCAGTCCTACGAGGAGGCCTTCCGACCTGCCCGCTTCCCTCTGCACTTAACAACTCTTTTTGGGAAGTAAAAATAAACATTAGATCGAGTGCCCCCTGATCTGGGGGACACTCCAGATACTTATAACAGCCTTCTTTTTTTTTGTATTTTTGTAGGTTTTTTTTTGTGTTTTTTTTTAGCGCATTAAAATTCAATATTTTACAAGCGCCCCCTATAAAAGTGGAGGGGGACACTAAAACCCCGGCAATTAAAACAAATTAAACTTTAAATCATAAAATCAAATTAAAATTTGGTTGCCGAGGGTGATGATGCACTCCAGTCCCTCCGGCGCCCACCTCTCGCGGAAGGCCGCGAGCGTACCGGTGGACACCGCGTGCTCCATCTCTAGGGACACCCTGGCCCGGATGTAGGCGCGGAAGAGAGGCAGGCAGTCAGGCTGAACGACCCCCTCGACCGCCCATTGCCTGGACCGGCTAATGGCACCCTACGAGGAAGCCTTCTGACCTGCCCGCTCCCCTCCGCACTCAACAGCTCTACAAACCTGTGAGCATACTCCCAGGTGCATACATTACAACTACCAAGACTGAGCGGCGAACGGGTAGTCATTCTGCACTATGGGTGATCAAACCAAGACTATGAGTGATTGGGTCAAATAAAAGAAGGATATTGGTGACCACAAAAATCTTGAATGTGCCTCGTGTATGCTCTTTGTCAAGGATACAAGGAGCATGTAGCTGTGTCAGGAACCCTGCGATAAGTAGACAACCTTTATTTCTGAGGAATTGTTGCCACTCTGAAAAAAATGACAAAAGCCATGGATATCGATGGCATCTTTCTGGAAACCGTGCATTGAGATGCAAAGTTACTTGACAGTGAACATAGACCATTTGTACGTTCATAGAGAATATCCTCTGCTGTGCAATACCATATGATGCTGCATAGGTGGAGTGGTCACATGGGTACTGTTGGTTACAACCCATTCCCTGATAATGCCATAACTTTCATAAACTGCCATCCACTCCCGGTGCTAGTGCATCATACTGCTGAATTTAATGTAGTCACCAAAATGTTGAAATGGGGCATATATGACCTAGGTAGTGCAGTGGTGACCCACTGACTATTCCAGGACAAGTCTCCTAATATTTCTTTCGAGAAGTTGAGAGTTCTTGTCACTTTTACTACATCTGGCAGTGTTATACTGATATTGCTCCTTGGATGCAGGCTTGGTTCCAGGAGACGGTTCAAGTAACCTACTTGGAATGGAAGCTGACTAACACTTCTTGAGCAAACATGACCATTAATGGGATAAATCTTTGAATTTGGGATCCCTGGATGTTTCTTAAAGGCTACAGCGTGCTGAATACAATATGCCTTCAAAACTGTAGGTGTATGTCTGGATGGTTTTGGGTGATTGGCACCCATCATACTTGGAGCTTCAAGAGTGGTGTGAATTTCTTTGGCAACAGTGCTTTCTGTTTCCTTACCAAAGTTCATCAATTTTGTGGCATTGGAATGGGGTTCAGCGACCTATAATAATCCACCATGCAGTTGCGAATAGCAGGGCATGTCCTTTGCTTTTTAATTTAAAAGTTGGTATGGCTGATCAGCTCTGTGCTAAGAGTGATTGTGCTGATGCATTATGACACAAGGATACTGCTGATTTATAAAGCCTAGAATCGGGCCTGTCAGACTGTGGATAGGGAGGATGCAGCAGCAGATGATGTGGCCAGTGATTTCCTTGTCTCAGCAGCTGAAGTCATAAATAAACTGGCGCTGGAGCCTGATCACTGCTCATCTGAGCAGAACATGAAACCTCCAGAACAATCAAAAGCTGCTGCAAAGGCAGATTATCATTCCATGCACTGTGAAGCCAGGAGAGTATTAGGCAGATGAAGCAGGATCAGTGGGTTACATTAATTTGCAAGGATGTGCAATTATATTAAAGTCATCTAAATTATTTTTCTGTTGGCTACAATTTTGTCATCAATCATGATCAAACATATTTCTCTGGGCAAGTGCCAATGACTAACATGTCCAGTGTTCATCAGTAAACCCATGAAGGCACCTTTAGGGCCAGGAGAGTGCACTATATTGAGTTAGTGTCTAGCTCATGGGTTATAGCAAGAATCCATCTGTGTAGAAAATCTGTTGGGAGTGTGTTGCACAGATAGAAGGACTTAACAAGCCAGTTTGATGGGAGGAAATAGACTCTTCACTATCATCTAACTAATGGCAGGACAGCTGGTGTGGGCAATATTCACATTAAACTCCTGAAAGCTGCTTTAGGTGAGTTGTGAGGGTGTTGGGGGAAGCGGAGGAGCAAAGATCTTGGAGAACCCACATCTGGTGCAGATGTGTAAGATGACATTGTAATGGACAGCCCAGAGTACCTGTTTTAAGCATTCCTGAGACTATTATGGCACTTTCTTCAAGATATTGTGTTGCTAGAGGACTTGCCTCAGTATGCAGAGCACCCTACTCACCAGCTTGAACAATGGGCGAACCAGTGGGATATAATGGTGGGTTTACCCAAGTGTGGTATTTTGGGCTTGCACAACTCAAGAGGAGATGTCAACAGTATTGATTGGAAGATACAAGGCACCCTGTTACAACTGTTGATTGTATTGGTACCTAGGGGTCCCAGTGAATATCAATTTTAGCCTGGACACCGTCTTCTGGGACTGTGCGAAAAAGGGGTGAAAGGCATTTTGGTCTTTCTAGTCTTTATTCAATGACAACAAAGTTCCAATGCAGATTAAGCTTGTGGCATAAAAGACATGTGTCCAAGCAATTCTCATTCAAAACTAGTTCAAAACTATTTTAGGTTGCAATGGAAGAACTTCCTCCAGCCTATGGGTGACTGCTAGAGTCAAGGTTAATTTGTGGCAAAACTGGAAGCAGTTGCAGGGTCAGGATTTCATTCTACACCACCTGTTATTCAGTACCCCAGACAGCTGGTTAATCTCATGGTGAGCGCACCTCTTTACCATAGGCCACGTGAGGATTAGGCAGTTGCTAACTGTCATGTATTCAACCAGCATTGTAACCCATGTATAAACTGACCTAAGTTGTACACCGTGAGAACATTGACCACTAGGTGGGAGACACTCCTAACCTGGACCTTCAGGTATAAAAGGGGAAACTCCACCCACCTTCATCACTTGAGTGCTAAGGAATAAAGGACAGGTCACAGACTGACCTTCTCTCAAGCATGGGCCTCGTGTGCATTTATACTGTGTAGTAAGGACGTATCAATGGCGACAAGAAACTGGGATTTAAACCACGCGAGCATGGCCACTAGCAGAACAGACGAGAGGTACTGTGTTAAGGAATGGTTGGGACAGAAATTCAACATTGTTAAAGCAGCTCCAGGCAGACAAGGGCAGTCAGGCATGCCCCAACATGTAGTCGAACCCAGAGGGGGAGTTCGACAGAGACAATGACAAGCTGAACAGCGATTCACGCCATTGCAAGGGACAATGCAGCCAGTAATGGGGCCATCAACACCTATTAATGGTGCACTCAAGGACAATAACAGGGGCAGTCAGCGACGATCGACTGGCAAGGGACCTTTTGTTTCAAAGCGCAACTCATGCTGGAGGCGTGGAGGCATACATTCAGCCAGAGTTTGCAGAGATGAGCAAAATACCTGCAGAAATTGCAGAAATGGACACTGGGGGAAATCGCTGGAAGCTGAAGTTCAGCGAGTTCATGTGGAGCACGTATACAGTTCATACACCAGGACGCCACCGATAATGATGAAAGTGCTCCTCAATGGCATCCCAGTATCAATAGAGTTAGACACGGGTACCAGCCAGTCCCTGATGGGTATCAAACAGTTCGAAAAGTTGTGGGCATCCAAGGCCAGGAGGCCAAAATTCTCACCGATTGACGCACAGCTACGGACTTACACAAAGCAGATCATTCCGGTGCTAGGCAGCCACGGTAGTCATGACCCACAAAGATTCGGAGAACAGGTTGCCACTCTGGATTGTCACAGGGGACGGTCCCGCACTACTGGGGAGGAGTTGGCTTCCTGTCATGAACTGGAAATGGGGCGATGTCAATGCAATTTCCTCTGTGGAGCCAGTATCATGCTCACAGTTCCTGGACACATTTGACTCATTATTTCAACCCGGCATTGGCACTTTCATGGGGGCCAAGGTAGTGATTCACATAAACCCAGACCAGTACACCACAAGACTAGAGCGGTGCCGTACGTGATGCGGGAAAAGATAGAAGGCGAATTGGACCGCCTGTTGAGTGAAGGCATCATCTCGCCAGTCGAATTCAGTGACTGGGCGAGCCCGATTGTGCCGGTGCTCAAGGCGGATGGGTCGGTCAGGATATGTGGTGATTACAAGGCCACCATCAATCGGGTGTCACTCCAAGACCAGTACCCGCTACCGAGAGCGGAGGACCTCTTTGCGACGCTATCCGGTGGAAAACTTTTTTCAAAATTGGACCTGACCTCAGCTTACATGACCCAGGAGCTGGCGCGTGAGTCGAAGAAGCTGACCACCATCACGACACACAAGGGGTTGTTTGAGTACAACAGATGTCTTTTCGGGATTCGCTCGGCCGCCGCGATCTTCCAACGAAATATGGAAAGCCTCCTCAAGTCGATTCCAGGGAAGGTGGTTTTTCAGGACGACATCCTCATTACGGATTATGATACTGAAGAACACCTCCACAACCTGGAGGAGGTGCTACGCAGACTGGACCGGGTAGGTCTGTGACTGAAAAAGGCGAAGTGCGTCTTCCTAGCTACAGAGGTAGAATTCCTGGGGATAAGGGTAGCAGCAGACGGGATCAGCCCTACTGCATCCAAGACGGAAGCGATCCAGAGAACACCCAGACCCCGTAACATGACGGAGCTGCGTTCGTTCCTGGGGCTCCTGAACTATTTTGGTAACTTTCTTCCCAAATTGAGCACGCTGCTAGAGCCGCTACACGTGCTCCTATGCAAAGGTCACGAATGGGTCTGGGGGGACAGCCAGGAAAGGGCTTTTAATAGAGCATGCAATTTGTTATGTTCCAACAATCTGTTAATGCTATATGACCCATGTAAGAAACTTGTGTTAACGTGCGATGCGTCGTCCTATGGTGTCGGGTGTGTGTTGCAGCATGCCAATGTCAAGGGTCAGTTACAGCCATAGCTTATGCCTCCAGGAGTCTGTCCCAGGCAGAAAGGGGCTATGGGATGGTAGAAAAGGAGGTGCTTGCATGTGTATATGCGGTAAAGAAAATGCACCAGTACCTGTTTGGCAGGAAATTTGAGCTGGAGACAGATCACAAACCCCTAACGTCCCTTTTGGCCGACAACAAGGCCATAAATGCAAACGCATCGGCCCGCATACAGAGGTGGGCACTTTAGCTGCCTATGACTATACAATTCAGCACAGACCGGGCACCGAAAACTGCGCCGATGCACTCAGCAGGCTCCCACTAGCCACCACTGAGGGGGCTACAGAGCATGCTGCTGAGATGGTCATGGCTGTTGAAGCTTTCGGAAGCGAAGGCTCACCCATGACAGCCCGTCAGATTAAAGTCTGGACAAATAGAGACCCGCTATTGTCTCTAGTCAAGAAATGTGTCCTGAATGGGGACTGGGCAGCCACGTACAGGGCATGCCCTGAGAAATTTAAACCATTTCACAGGCGCAAGGATGAACTCTCGATTCAGGCCGATTGCCTACTGTGGGGAAACCGCGTAGTCATGCCCCAGATGGGCAGAGAGGTGTTCATCAGAGAACTCCACAATGGGCACCCGGGCATTGTCACGATGAAGGCATTTGCCAGGTCACACGTTTGGTGGCCAGGGATAGACGCAGATCTGGAACTTTGTGTTCGCAGGTGCAACACGTGTGCCCAGCTGGGCCATGCTCCCAGGGAAGCCCCCCTTAGCCCCTGGCCATGCCCCACCAAGCCTTGGTCACGCATCCATGTGGACTGCGCTGGTCCTTTCATGGGGAAAATGTTTTTGGTTGTAGTAGACGCCTACTCCAAATGGATCGAGTGTGACATTTTAAATTTAAGCACATCCTCTGCCACGGTAGAAAGTCTACGGGCAATGTTCGCCGCCCACTGTCTACTGGACATCTTGGTCAGCGACAATGGCCTGTGCTTCACAAGCACTGAATTCCAGGACTTCATGGCAGGCAATGGAATTAACCATGTTAGAACGGCACCGTTCAAGCCGGCCTCAAACGGCCAGGCAGAATGAGCAGTGCAGATAATCAAACAGGGGATGCCTAGATTCCAAGGGGGTTCCCTACAAACCCGCTTATCACGCCTCCTGTTGGCCTACAGATCCCAACCACACTCGCTCACAGGGGTTCCACCCGCAAAGCTACTAATGAAAAGGACGCTCAAAACCCGACAATCCCTTATACACCCCACCATGAAAGAAATTGTCAAGAGCAGGCGCCAGTCACAATATCACTACCATGACAGGAATGCGAGGGCGCGATGTATTGATGTAAATGATCCTGTTTTTGTCCTCAACTACGCTGCAGGGCCCAAATGGCTCACAGGCACTGTGGTTGCCAAAGTGGGAAATAGGATTCTGGTAGTTAAATTTACCAATGGACAAATCTGCCGCAAACATGTGGATCAAACAAAAAGGAGGTTCAGCAACCCCATAGAAGAAGCAGAGGAAGAACACAATATAGAGTTCACTCCACCACAGGTGACCGAACACCGGAACCAAAGGGAGGAGAGCCCAGTCACTGTGGGCAGTCCGGACAGGCCTGAGGCACTGCAAACAGCAGACACTCAGGCCAGCGCCCAACAACCGGAGCCCCAACTCAAGCGCTCTACAAGGGAGCGTAAACCACCAGAGAGACTCAACCTGTGATCCCAATAAGACTTTTGGGGGGGAGGTGATGTCATGTATTCAACCAGCATTGTAACCCATATATAAAATGACCTAAGTTTTACACCGTGAGAACACTGACCACTAGGTGGGAGACACTCCTAACCTGGACCTTCAGGTATAAAAGGGGAAGCTCCACCCACCTTCATCACTTGAGTGCTAAGGAATAAAGGACAGGTCACAGACTGACTTTCTCTCAAGCATGGGCCTCGTGTGCATTTATACTGTGTAGTAAGGACGTATCACTAACAATCAACCAGTAACTCTCTGCCTTTGGGGGAAGGTGGGAAGGGTCTCTTTGGGGTCGAGATAATTCCAAGGTGATAGAAACATAGAAACATAGAAATCTGCAGCGCAGAAGGAGGCTATTTTGGCCCATCATGTCCACGCCGGCTGACAAAGAGCCGCACGGCCCTCAGTCAGAAGCCTTGAAGGTTACATATACATCTATGAATAATGAACAAAGGCAGAAAGGTAAAGAGCACCCGGCCCAACCAGTCCGTCCCACACAACTGCGACACCCATTGCACCGCAACATTCTACACCCCCCGCCCCCTCAACCGGAGCCATGTGATCTCCTGGGAGAGGCAAAAAAAGATAAAAATTCCAGGCCAATTGGAGAAAAAAATCTGTGCAAATTTCTCTCCGACCCATCCAGGTGATTGAAACTAGTCCAGGAGATCATCCTGGCCGTATTTGATTCCCTGCAGTACTTACCATCGTATTTGCGCCAACCAACAAGAGGTTGTCCAGTCTAATGTCGTTCAGGCCAAATCCCCAGCATCGAAACACTGACCACACTTGACCAGCTCCATTGGGCGGGCCACATCGTCCGCATACCTGACACAAGACTCCCAAAGCAAGTGCTCTACTCGGACCTCCTACACGGCAAGCGAGCCCAAGGTGGGCAGAGGAAACGTTTCAAGGACACCCTCAAAGCCTCCTTGATAAAATGCAAAATCCCCACCGACACCTGGGAGTCTCTGGCCAAAGACTGCCTTAAGTGGAGGAAGAGTATCTGGGAGGGCTCTGAGCACCTCGAGTCTCGTTGCTGAGAGCATGCAGAAAGCAAGCACAGGCAGCGGAAAGAGCATACGGCAAACCAGACTCACCACCCACCTGTGACAGAGACTGTAATTCCCGTATTGGACTGTACTGTCACCTGAGAACTCACTTTTGGAATGGAAACAAGTCGATTTTGAGGGACTGCCTATGATGATGATGATGACTCCATAAGCCTTGGTTCTGCAAACCGGCAGCTAAGCTCTTTGGATTTGGGGTAAGTGTGACAGGGAGAAAATGTGGATTCCATATTGGGGAAACAGAATCTCTAAACATGGGTGTAGATTTCTCAATACAGGTAGCTTGATTTGGAGTTTTTGAAACATGTTGATGGGTTTCCACACATCAGAGCTGGCTGAGCAAAAGATAAGCCTAGTATTTGGATGATTAAAACATCAAAATGGCTGGTATGATGCAGACTGCCCTGTGTGAATTTGTCCACCACAGTGAAGGCCGTTGTCTGATGAGGAAACTCTGGGGCTGAAAATGCCCTCGCCCGAAATGGAGCGCAGCTACCGATTTCGAAGGGTTCCGTCCGCCCCAAATCATGGGGCGGACAATCCAGAGAAATTCAGGTTTTTTTTTTGGAGCTGGGCGGAAGTGGTCTCATCATTGGGGCGGAAGTGCAGGCGGGTCGGAGCGGCCATCGCTCGGAGTTATCAGCGTGTCACGCTGACGTGTCACAACGTCCCTCTCCTTCAGTTAAAGGGGAGGGCTGCTGTGAGCTCTACAGCCACTTTAATGGCAAAGACTGGGCCATCAGGTAGGGTTTCAGTTGGGCCAGCGGCTTGGCACCCAAGTGGGAGGTGCCAGGCTGTCTGTTTCCGGCCTGGCCGAACCCGTGGCTGCCATTGTCGGGCCGACCTGGCAGTCGGCTGACAATTAAAATAAAATGTTGGCCGCAGCAGTGTGCCCTCCCCTTTAAGGGCGGATGTGTCGCCCAGCCACAAGAAGGTCCTCCCCGGGAAAAGCTGTCGGTGGCACCGACCGGCGGCTGATCCGCTCCCGCGGGGCAATTTCTCACGCGGGGCGGCAACGGGGTCGCCACCGGTAGGTAAGGGGTCGATGGGGTGGCAACATGGGTGGAGCAGAGATGTTCTCCGGCGGGAAGATCCACGGCCCTTGACCGTCAATTTCAGGTAGCCATGGCTCTTGTAGAAAGGGCCAATTTCAGCCCTTGCCTTGGGACAACAGCTACTATTATGGGGTTTACCTGTACGATGGGTATGTAAAATGCAGTGTGCATGTGTGGATATCTGATGAAGACAGGATCAGGCTTCACTGTGATCGCACACCGGAAGGATAGCCTGCCAACACTCGCTATCCAGACTCACATATCACGGGCTAGGTACTGGATGGTGACTGGTGCGTGTGAAACCGTATCCCAGCAAGAGTCAGCAGCTGCAAGAGAAGAGGACAGAACCTCAGTCAAGCCCAATCCTGCTCTTTCCCAAAGTTCACACAAGCACACACTTTCCTGCCAGCTCACTGTATATTAGTCAAGGGCAAGAGCCCTGGCTGATGTTTTCCCCTGACCTAACCCAAGGGGACTCAGGCCAATTGTAGCACTGAAATACCATTGAGACTGGGATGATCAAACACAGCACAGACCATGAATTGAAACACGCACCTTCCTAGTCTGTGTGGGTTAGTTATTCATCAAGTGGGGTGCTGAACTATTGGGAACATATTGACTAAATTAAGATCAGCTTGTTCCAAGTTACTTTAGCAAGCTAACCTAAAACGTGGCACTGATAAACAATATTACATAATACATGTTTTGTCTTGCACTTCTGATAAAGTGATGGCCCCCCCATCATTTATTCTCAAGCGACAGTTTTCTCTCAAGACTGGAGATTGCAATGCTTGACCTACATCTGTCATTCGATGAAGTGGTGACATTAATGAGAATTTTTCTTGAATCACTCAATTGTAATCCAGTTGTTAAATTATGGTTCTTTAAAATCTATCATCTGTGATGTGTGATCAGAGCAGCAATCAAGGGAGAGTTAATTCAGTGAAATACTTGAAATTGATTTTTTTTGAAGTGTTGACAGTCACACCTTAACTATTATTACCTTGGGGCCGCCATTGCTTTGGCCAGTGATGATAGCGGAAAAAGCGGACATGATTAAAAAGAAGTGGAATGTAGGAAGAAATTGGTAATGGATGACTCATGCAGGTTTCACACTGCTCTGAACACTTTCCAAAAAAGGGGTGAAACAGTTCGAGAAAATTGAGGAAAAAACATTTTAACCTGTTACTGCCATTAACACTGAACTTAGGCAGCATTCTACGGAGTTTCTTCAATGAGAGTACCTAACTCAGGAAAACATTTTAATTTGTTAAACAAAGCATGAGAGAAATGAATAGCACAGAGGAGTCTCCTGCCCAAGAATATGGTGGCTGTTGCTGGTTATACCACAGTAGACCAGAAGGTAAATGAGAGTGTGGCGTAAAAGGGGACAGCAACTTACAGCAGGTAACTGTTGTACTGCAGCAGAGTTGGCTACCCAGGCAAAGTGTAGGACCTGTGTGAGAGGAGGTCCAGGCTTGCAAGGGAGGCTGTGACTGCAGGATTCATCAGTGTTCTCGCTCAGGCCAACATCCCCAACATCGAAGCATTGACCACGCTCGATCAGCTTCGTTGGGCAGTTCACATCGTCCGCATGCCCAACAAGAGACTCCCAAAGCAAACACTCTACGCGGAGCTTCGGCACGGCAAGCGAGCCCCTGGTGGGCAGAGGAAATGTTTCAAGGACACCCTCAAAGCCTCCTTGATAAAGCGCAACATCCCCACCGACTCCTAGGAATCACTGGCCCATGACTGCCCAAAGTGGAGGAAGAGCATCTGCGAGGGTGCTGAGCACCTCGAGTCTCATCGCTGAGAACAAGCAGAAACCAAGCGTTGACAGTGGAAGGAGCTTGTGTCAACCCAGGCTGCTGACCACCCTGTCCTTCAACCACTGTCTGCCCCACCTGTGACAGAGACTGTAGGTCCCGCATTGGACTGTATCGCCACCTGAGAACTCACCTTTAGAGTGGAAGCAAGTTTTCCTCGACTCCGAGGGACTGCCTATGATGATGAGTCAAATGCATTGCACTGACAGTGGCAGTGAGGGTGGTTGCTGCCCTCAACTTTCACGCTTTAAGAGCCTTCAAACAAAAGAAAAGTCACCCCCTGGTGAGTTAAGGAGGAAGGAAAGTTTTAGAACAGGCACTTGCCCCAAAGTGTCAGCTTCACTTCGTGAAAGCATTCTTGTTTTTGATTATAACAGCTGGATTTTCAGTTGGATTTTCATGCCCCGGAGGGGCAGTAAAGGGTGTTGAAATGTTTGGCGAGCAGCATTAGCGCCCTCAGAAGCCTCTAACTAAAAATCCAGCCCTGTGAGTTCAAGCTTCACTCCAAGACTTGAGCACGTAATCTAGGTTGACACTTCAGACTAGTATGAGAGAGTGCTGCTTTGTTAGAGGGGAGGTCTATTGATGAGACATTAAACCGAGGTCAAGTGGGAGGAAAAGGTTCTGTGGCTTTTCTTTTTTAAAGTTCTCCTGGTGTCCTGGTCAACATACATTCATTCCTCAATCAGCAGTGCCAAGAAATAGATTAACTGGTCATTCATCCCACTGTTGTGTGCAAATTAGCTATTCTGTTTTCCCGCCTAACAATAATATCTACACTTCCAACGTAATTTATTGTCTGTGATGCTCTTTGGGACTTCTTAGGACATGTAGGGTGTTATGTAAGCTATTTAATTACCATAATTGTCTCCTTATGTTAGTTCGAGGGATATGGGGATCAGGCGGGAAAGTGGAGTTGAGGTCAAAGATCAGCCATGTTCTTATTGAATGACGGAGCAGGCTCGAGGGGCCGTATGGCCTACTCATGCTCCTTATTCTTATGTTCTTATGTATCTCGATCTGCATGTAACACTTTTGTGGCTGAAGTGAGGCTCTTTCAATGGTGCATCACCTGCTTAAGCATTCAATCTTGTCATGAGAGGCATGGAATAATATAGTGGATGCAATCAGCTGCAATAAAACAAGCTGCTGTCTTTCCATTCTCACAAACTATTCATTGCAGCCTGAATGAGCCTCCATATCTGGCAGGCAGCCAGCCATGTACATTCAGCTCTGGCCTGAAGACAGTAAAGGAGCAAATGGGGAGTGGCATTTTCCGCTGCCATCACAAGAGCAAAGCAGCAGCACGCTACCAGCCCCTGCAGCAGAATAGGCGACAGATGGTGTCCTCCAGAGTGAAGCAGTGCCCCGGTTAGAGCAGCAGCTGCTAATGTGAGTGAAATAATGAGAAAAGAGAATAAAAAAAAGCTGGAATGAGGTAGAAAAAAGGAAATGGTGGACAAGAGGGAGAGAAAGACAGGAAGTGATGGGGAGAAAATGAGTGGAACAGGGCGACAGTCGTTAGGGAGGGAGGGGTGTCAAAGATAATGAGAGACGGAGGGTCTGGGGGAGGGGAGTGACAAACAAGGGGAGAGTAAATGACAGGAGAAAGATGAGAGGTGAGTGAAAGAGGAAATAAAAGTTACTTGGAGAGATGGAGAGATATAGAAAATGAAATGAGATGGGAAGAATGTGAGAAAGAAAATTGGGAACAAGTGAAAGGATTTAGGCCCACCCGATATTGGTGACCTTACCGCCCACTGCCGGCGACTGCCGCCGAGTTTTGTCTCCGGTTTCCTCTCTTTCCCAGTTTCCACTTGGGCTGGAGCGGGCACCGCCGGGAACCGCCCACTGACATACTCTGGCGGCCATGTCGTGCAAGTGGCCTCCCGCCCGCCGAGATGCTAGATTGGTGCAGGCAGGAGACGGCGTCAGCAGGGGGAAGGACCACTGCATGGAGGCTGTTCTTACCCCGACAGTGAAGACATGAAAGAAAAGGTTAGTGAACATCTTTAAAAAAATTTTTTTTACAGCGACTTACCTGGATGGGCTCCCCCGAAGGTGTTCCGGTGGGTTTTTTTTGGTAATGTTTTTTTATCTTTTAGAGATCCCCCTGTTATATATGTGGACTTGTACTTACAGGTCCACATATATACAGCCACCAGAGGGCTCATTCCCCGGAGTCCCAAGGGATCCCATAATCCCTTGCGAGCACAGGTATTTAAGGAAGCTTCACAGGTTGGACAGGCACTCTGGAGACCTGCAATAAAAGACTAAGGTCACACGTTACTTTGAGCTCACAGTATTCAGTCTGACTCTTTCTCCATACACAACACCCCGCTCCCTGGGCCCAACTCCATCCTCGGCAGTTCATTTGCCACCGAGATTGAGAGCACCCGCCCGCTGCCGCTCAGATTGAAGGCATAAGCCGTTACTTTGCCACCGGGCAGTATTGCCACCTCTTTTAGAGGAATCTTTCAGGCAAAGTACCGCCCGGTTTCTTGGCGGCCATCAGCGGTTCTTTGGGTGGCAAATGGGCGGGCCTTGCAGCTCATGAAAACCGGGGCCTTAGGTTTTATCATGTTGCTGCCATATTCAGGATTGCTGACAAATTCGTAAAATAAATGAGGCAATATTCTCCTACTGTTGTGAGCTTTATCTCATTAAAACATCCAAAATTCTTACAGGGCTTGACAGGGTAGATGGTGGGAGGATGTTTCCCCTGGCTGGGAAGTCTAGAACCAAGGGTCACAGTCTCAGAATAAGGGGTTGGCCATTTAGGACTGAAATGAGGAGAAATGTTTTCACTTAGAGGGTTGTGAATTTTGGAATTCTCTACCCCAGAGGGCTCTGGAGGCTCAGTCTTTAAGTATATTCAATACAGAGATCAATGGATTGTTGGATATTAAGGGAATCAAGGGATATGAGAATAGTGCAAGAAAGTAGAGTTGAGGTAGAAAATCAGCCATGATCTTATTGAATGGCGGAGCAGGCTCGAGGTGCCAAATGGCCTACTCCTGCCCCTAATTCTTATGTTGTTATGTTTTTTCGGAGTTGGATGTGGTCTGCATATGAAAAAGCAGACAGAATTTATTGAATTTATTGACATTTCTACAATGTAATTCCCAATCTTTGAGCTACATTGGGAAGAACTCTCAAACATTGAGTACAGACAGTAGTCTGGCATATGGAAAATTGATGACCTCTTGATATTTGCAGTGGCAAAACAATGGAAGAAAATCTCCACGGAAAATTGTTTTCTACGCTTCAGTAACACATCTGTCAATTAAAGTGAAACATTTTGCAAGCCTGTCAACCACTGGCTCTCATGCAGTCTGAGGACTAAACACATTGTCCACACAATGTTTATTTCTATCTTTAGGCTTTTCTTTTAAATTTATTTTTGTTGACCAGCTCTGCCATGAGTCTGTTTGCCTCTAATATAAATGGTGATGTGTTTGGGGCCCCACAATGCTCTCCTTTCTGCTCCTGAAGATGCTGCCTCCTGTTGAGGTACAGGCGCTGGCCACACTCTGGGCCCTTGGCTACGTGGCCATTGTCTGTATGCGAGCATAGACGGTGTGCATTGACAGGCTATTTAACTACAGCATCACAGTCGAACCAAACATCCATTTTCCAGCAGAGGTCATTAGACAGCAATCAGGAGCCGTTGCTTTGGCTATTCTTTTCCCTCCCTAGCCCAGAGGCACTAGCCCAGAAAGAAAGACTTGCAGAGGCACTGAGGCTAACTGTAGTAGCTCTACTGCCAGCCCAACTGAGATCATCCAAATCAACGCACACCAAGCTTTGAACCACAGACTTTCTGATATGGTCACACCTGGAGCACAATTCTGGTTGCCGTACTACAGCCAGGCTATCCAGGCATTGAAGCAATGTAACCAAACTGGTAGCTGGGTAAAGATTGGAGAAGATGGGTTACTCTGGAGAAAAGATGGCTGAGGGAAAATGTTGATCGAGTGTTCAAGGTTCTTAAGACAATGGATACCTCGAACTCTGACAAAATAACAAACTCCAGAGCCAGGGGACATGGGCTCAAGATTAGAAAAGGGAAGATGCAGAGATACTTTATATAGAGTGTGGTGAAGGTGTGGAATCGATGGCCCAGGGAGGCAATTTAGCAGAGAGCATGAAAATATTCAAAAGAGAATTAGTTAGATATTTGAGGCAGTGGGCGATTGAGAATTATTCATTTTTCCGACCTGCCAGATAGGCTGACAAGTCTTTTCTAGTTCTATACTCCCCTATGTTCCTGTGTTCTGGTTTGTATGGTTTAGTATTACATTGGTCAATGAATTTACCATGATGCCACATGTTTTAACAAAGTGCATTTAAAAGGCTGTTCTGCAGCACAATGCTCTGGTACTCTGATACATCAACGCCCAGGTTGGCATCTATGCTTTCATGAGTTCTCCAGTTCTGGTGGTAGCAGCAACACTTCATTCACACCAATGAGCGAGTGCTGATGTTGAAGCAGCCAGCACAGCGATCTGACCCATAATGTTTTTTTTGATGCAAGGTACACGTGAACCACTGAGCTGGAAGAAATGGCATTTTCCAAATTCTTTACAGTAATGCAGCACAGATAATGAGTGAAACCACCCAACAGAGATTTAAATCAGATCCTGCAAATGTAAACAGTTTAACACTGGAAATGAACCATTTGACCTTTGTCAGTAAGTCTGACTTATTACACACTGCCCTGTAAGGCGATGAAAATGACATGCAAATCATAATGAACTACAATATTTTAGACACATTTTATAGAAAAGGCTGCGGTGATGCAGTTCACAGGCTTAAAACTTTTGGAAATCCAAAATAAAAAGAGAAGATTCTGGAAATGCACAGCAAGTCAATCAGTATCTGACATAGAAATATGGGTTACTAATTCAGGTACCACTATTTATTTGAACAGTTTTCCCATAGTTTTCAATTAGAATACTATTCTTAGCCTTCAAAGAGCTCTCCTGAATGAGGAGATATGACATGCAGTGAAGCCAATGCACAGTTGGAATTGGACAGATAGTAAGTTCGCGATTTAGCGCATGTGGAATTCCTGAACTTGCAGCTATTTCAAAGGTGGTATGACAGCGTACTCTGACAGCAAATTCAGGGCCAATATGTTTGCTCAAAAATGGAACAGTCTGTTCTAAAGCCAGAAACTAAAAGTCAATCCACTGGTGTTGTTCAATTTACAATTTAAATTATATTTTGAATATTTGATTTTGCTCCAGTTATACTGAGACTGGTAGCCCCAGTTATACTGAGACTGGTAGCCCCAGTTATACTGAGACTGCTGGCTCTCGTTATACTGAGACTGTCTGCTCCAGTTATACTGAGACTGATAGCTCCTGATATACTGAGACTGGTAGCTCCAGTTAAACTGAGACTGGTAGCCCCAGTTAAACTGAGACTGGTAGCTCCAGTTATACTGAGACTGGTAGCTCCAGTTATACTGAGACTGTCTGCTCCAGTTACACTGAGACTGTCTGCTCCAGTTACATTGAGACTGTCTGCTCCAGTTATACTGAGACTGGTAGCTCCAGTTATACTGAGACTGGTAGCCCCAGTTATACTGAGACTGGTAGCCCCAGTTATACTGAGACTGGTAGCCCCAGTTAGACTGAGACTGGTAGCCCCAGTTATACTGAGACTGGTAGCCCCAGTTATACTGAGACTGGTAGCTCCAATTATACTGAGCCCAAGTTTCGGGCCGTGCCTAAAACGGCGCAGCCCGGACCTGGATGCCTGTTTTTCGCGCCACAAAGTGCGCCTAAAAAAACTCACCTATTCTCCGTCTCCCTGCAGGTCCTCTGGAGCTGGGCGTGGTGCAGCACGAGCTGTGGAGGGCGGAGACAGGTCCCTGTGCTGAAAACATTGCCAGGACCTCTGCACATGCGCGCTACAGTGGGCGCGCATGTGCAGTAGCACCAAGCGCCCAAAACTGTGGGAGGCACCCGAAGCATGCAGACCCTAGCCCTGGCCGAATGGCCTCAATGGGGCTGCGTGGATAAGGCTCATCTCCCACGCCCAGCTCCCTCCCTCCCTCCCGGACCCGACCCGACTTGACTCCCGCTCCCCGGACCTAACCGGACCCGACCCCCTCTCTCCCCACTGCCACCACCCCCCCCTCCGGCGACCTGACCTCCACTTCCCCCCTCCCGCCGCGACCCGGCCTCCGCGACTCTCTCTCTCCCCCCCGCACCCCCCCGATCTCCGAGACTCTCTCTCGCCCCCCCCGGATCTCCGCGACCACCCCGCCGATCTCTGCGGCACCCCCCGATCTCCACGACCCCCCCCCGATCTCCGCAACCCCCCCCCCGATCAACGCGCCCAACCCCCCGACCTCCGCGAACCCCCTCCCCCGGACCCAGGACCCAAGACCCGACGCCACCAACCTGCAAATCCAGCCCGAAGTCTTGGGCCCGGCCGTTCACTCCTCTCTCCTTTCCTCCCTCCTCTATCCTCTCTCCTTCCCTCCCTCCCTCCTCTCTCCCCCGTCCCTCCTCTCTCCCCTTCCCCTTCCCCTCCTTCCCCCTCTCCTCCTCCCCCCCACCCCCTCCCCTCCCACTCCCCCTCCTCCCTAAACCCCTCCCCTCCCCCAACCCCCTCCCCCTCCCACCTAACCCCCTCCACCCTAACCCCCTCCCCGCTAACCCTCCTCCCTAACCTAACCCCCTCCTCCCTAACCCCCACCCCCTCTATCTCCCTCCTCCCCCCACTACTCCCCCTCCCCCCTCCGCCTTCTCCCCTCCCCCCTCTCCCCCTCCCCCCTTCTCCCTCCCCCTCCCCATCCTCCTTATCCCCCTTCCCTTCTCCCCCTCCCCCCTTCTCCCCCTCTCCTCGCTGTGAGAAACACACACTGACAGACAGAGAGATCGAGACACACACACAGACAGACAGACAGAGAGATAGAGACCCTGACAGAGACACACTGGGGCGGGGGGGGGGGGGGGCGGGGGCGGCCCAGCACGCTGTTGGAGGAATCCTGGTGCTGCAGTCGGCAAGTAGAAAATGTTTTATTTATTGATTTTTAAATTTTTTTTATTTTTTATTAATTTTTTTTTGATTGATTTATTGGTTGATTTATTGATTTATTTATCATTTATTATTGATGATGGCTCTTTATTTGTAAAACTGAAGTGTTTAATGTTTGTAAACTTCCCTTTCAACCGCCCCCCCCCCCGCCGCCCCCCTCCCCATTCCCTACGCCTGATATGTAACCTATGCCTGATTTTCTAAGTGTAGACAAGGTTTTTCTGAGCTTACAAACATCTACACTTACTCTATTCTAAGTTAGTTTGGAGTATGTGTTCACTGCATAAACTTTCAAAACGGGCGTAAGTGGCCGGACACGCCTCCTTGTAAAAACAATAATCTGTTCCAAACTGAAACTGTTCTAACTGACTAGAACTGGAGCAAACTAAATGTCGAGAATTGCAATTTCTAAGATACTCCATTCTAAACCAGTTGCTCCAAAAAAACAGGAGCAACTCAGGCCGAAACTTGGCCCCACTGTGTATGTCTGCAACAGTTATACTGAGACTGTCTGCTCCAGTTATACTGAGACTGGTAGTCCCAGTTATACTGAGACTGTCTGCTCCAGTTATACTGAGACTGGTAGCCCCAATTATAATGAGACTGGTAGCCCCAGTTATACTGAGGTTGGTAACCCCAGTTATACTGAGACTAGTAGCTCCAGTTACACTGAGACTAATAGCCCCAATTATACTGAGACTGGTAGCCCCAGTTATACTGAGGCTGGTAACCCCAGTTATACTGAGACTGGTAGCTCCAGTTATATTGAGACTGTCTGCTCCAGTTATACTGAGACTGGTAGCTCCAGTTATACTGAGTCTGGTAGCCCCAGTTATACTGAGACTGGGAGGGCCAGTTAAACTGAGACTGGTAGCTCCAGTTATACTGAGACTGGTAGCTCCAGTTATACTGAGACTGGTAGCCCCAGTTATACTGAGACTGGTAGGTCCAGTTATACTGAGACTGGTAGCTCAAGTTACAGTGAGACTGTCTGCTCCAGTTATACTGAGACTGGTAGCCCCAATTATACTGAGACCGTCTGCTCCAGTTATACTGAGACTGATAGCCCCAGTTATACAGAGAGTGGTAGCTCCAGTTATAGAGACTGTCTGCTCCAGTAATACTGAGACTGGTAGCCCCAGTTATACTGAGACTGGTAGCTCCAGTTATACTGAGACTGTCTGCTCCAGTTATACTGAGACTGTCTGCTCCAGTTATACTGAGACTGGTAGCCCCAGTTATACTGAGACTGTCTGCTCCAGTTATAGTGAGACTGGTAGCCCCAGTTATACTGAGACTGGTAGCTCCAGTTATACTGAGACTGGTAGCTCCAGTTATACTGAGACTGTCTGCTCCAGTTATACTGAGACTGTCTGCTCCAGTTATACTGAGACTGGTAGCCCCAGTTATACTGAGACTGTCTGCTCCAGTTATACCGAGACTGGTAGCTCCAGTTATACTGAGACTGTCTGCTCCAGTTATACTGAGACTGTCTGCTCCAGTTATACTGAGACTGGTAGCTCTATTTAGACTGAGACTGGTAGCTCCAGTTTTACTGAGACTGTCTGCTCCAGTTATACTGAGACTGGTTGCTCCAGTTATACTGAGACTGGAAACCCCAGTTATACTGAGACTGTCTGCTCCAGTTATACTGGGCCCAAGTTTCAGGCCGCGCCTAGAATGGCGCAGCCCCGACCTGGATGCCCGTTTTTCGCTCCACAAAGTGCGCCTGAAAAAAACTTACAGATTCTCCGGTTCCCTGCTGGTCCTCTGGTTCCGGGCGCGGCGCGGCGCAGCACGAGCTGTAGGAGGCGGAGCCAGGTCCCTGCGCTGAAAACAGTGCCGGGACCTCTGCACATGCGCGCTACAGTGGGCGCGCATGTGCAGTAGCTCCAGGCGCCCAAAACTGTGTGAGAGGGGCCCGAAGCACGCAGCCCCTAGCCCTGGCCGAATGGCCTCACTGGGGCTGTGTGCATAAGGCTGCCTCCCACGCCCAGCTCCTGCTTCCTCCCGACCCGACTCGACTCCCGCTTCCCCCCCCCCGTCCCCCCGCCCCCGGACCCGGCCCGACCCCAACTCCGACCCGACTCCCACTTCCCCCCACCCCCCTGCCCCCGGACCGGACCGGACCCACGCTCCCCCCGACCCGACCCGCGCTCCCGACCCCGGACCACGTAAATCTGGTGCTGGGGACGGGCCCTGCCCGAAGTCTTGCGCCCGGCCGGGCCCGGCCTGTTCAGCCTCCTTCCCCCTTCTCCTTCCCCCGCGCCTTCTCCTTTCACCCCATTCTCCTTTACCCCCTTCTCCTTTCCTTCCCCCCGCTCTCCTTCCCCTTCTCCCACCCATCTCCTCTCCCCCCCGCCTTTCCCTTTCTCCTATCACCCCCCTTTGCCCTTCTCCTCTCCCCCCCTTTGCCCTTCTCCTCTCCCCCCTTTCCCCTTCTCCTCTCCCCCCCTCCCCTTCTCCTCTCTCCCCTCCCCTTCTCCTCTCCCCCCCTCCCCTTTTCCTCCACCCCCTCTTCCCCTTCTCCTCCTCCCCCCGCTTCCCCTTCTCCTCCTCCCCCCCTTCCGCTTCTCCTCTCCCTCCCATTCTCCCCCTTCCCTCCCCTTCTCCCCTTCCCTCCCCCTTCTCCCCCATCACTCCCCCTCTGCCTCCCTCCCTCCGCTCTCCCTGCCCCCCCCTCTCTCCCTCTACACCCCTCCTCCCCCTCCCTTCGCTGTCAGAAACACAGACACTGACAGACAGAGAGTGAGAGACACAGACAGACAGACAGACAGAGAGATAGAGACACTGACAGAGACACACTGGGGCGGGGGGGGGGGGGGGGCGGGGGCGGCCCAGCACGCTGTTGGAGGAATCCTGGTGCTGCAGTCGGCAAGTAGAAAATGTTTTATTTATTGATTTTTAAATTTTTTTTATTTTTTATTAATTTTTTTTTGATTGATTTATTGATTTATTTATCATTTATTATTGATGATGGCTCTTTATTTGTAAAACTGAAGTGTTTAATGTTTGTAAACTTCCCTTTCAACCGCCCCCCCCCCCCGCCGCCCCCCTCCCCATTCCCTACGCCTGATATGTAACCTATGCCTGATTTTCTAAGTGTAGACAAGGTTTTTCTGAGCTTACAAACATCTACACTTACTCTATTCTAAGTTAGTTTGGAGTATGTGTTCACTGCATAAACTTTCAAAACGGGCGTAAGTGGCCGGACACGCCTCCTTGTAAAAACAATAATCTGTTCCAAACTGAAACTGTTCTAACTGACTAGAACTGGAGCAAACTAAATGTCGAGAATTGCAATTTCTAAGATACTCCATTCTAAACCAGTTGCTCCAAAAAAACAGGAGCAACTCAGGCCGAAACTTGGCCCCACTGTGTATGTCTGCAACAGTTATACTGAGACTGTCTGCTCCAGTTATACTGAGACTGGTAGTCCCAGTTATACTGAGACTGTCTGCTCCAGTTATACTGAGACTGGTAGCCCCAATTATAATGAGACTGGTAGCCCCAGTTATACTGAGGTTGGTAACCCCAGTTATACTGAGACTAGTAGCTCCAGTTACACTGAGACTAATAGCCCCAATTATACTGAGACTGGTAGCCCCAGTTATACTGAGGCTGGTAACCCCAGTTATACTGAGACTGGTAGCTCCAGTTATATTGAGACTGTCTGCTCCAGTTATACTGAGACTGGTAGCTCCAGTTATACTGAGTCTGGTAGCCCCAGTTATACTGAGACTGGGAGGGCCAGTTAAACTGAGACTGGTAGCTCCAGTTATACTGAGACTGGTAGCTCCAGTTATACTGAGACTGGTAGCCCCAGTTATACTGAGACTGGTAGGTCCAGTTATACTGAGACTGGTAGCTCAAGTTACAGTGAGACTGTCTGCTCCAGTTATACTGAGACTGGTAGCCCCAATTATACTGAGACTGTCTGCTCCAGTTATACTGAGACTGGTAGCCCCAGTTATACAGAGAGTGGTAGCTCCAGTTATAGAGACTGTCTGCTCCAGTAATACTGAGACTGGTAGCCCCAGTTATACTGAGACTGGTAGCTCCAGTTATACTGAGACTGTCTGCTCCAGTTATACTGAGACTGTCTGCTCCAGTTATACTGAGACTGTCTGCTCCAGTTATACTGAGACTGGTAGCCCCAGTTATACTGAGACTGTCTGCTCCAGTTATAGTGAGACTGGTAGCCCCAGTTATACTGAGACTGGTAGCTCCAGTTATACTGAGACTGGTAGCTCCAGTTATACTGAGACTGTCTGCTCCAGTTATACTGAGACTGTCTGCTCCAGTTATACTGAGACTGTCTGCTCCAGTTATACCGAGACTGGTAGCTCCAGTTATACTGAGACTGTCTGCTCCAGTTATACTGAGACTGTCTGCTCCAGTTATACTGAGACTGGTAGCTCTATTTAGACTGAGACTGGTAGCTCCAGTTTTACTGAGACTGTCTGCTCCAGTTATACTGAGACTGGTTGCTCCAGTTATACTGAGACTGGAAACCCAAGTTATACTGAGACTGTCTGCTCCAGTTATACTGGGCCCAAGTTTCAGGCCGCGCCTAGAATGGCGCAGCCCCGACCTGGATGCCCGTTTTTCGCTCCACAAAGTGCGCCTGAAAAAAACTTACACATTCTCCGGTTCCCTGCTGGTCCTCTGGTTCCGGGCGCGGCGCGGCGCAGCACGAGCTGTAGGAGGCGGAGCCAGGTCCCTGCGCTGAAAACAGTGCCGGGACCTCTGCACATGCGCGCTACAGTGGGCGCGCATGTGCAGTAGCTCCAGGCGCCCAAAACTGTGTGAGAGGGGCCCGAAGCACGCAGACCCTAGCCCTGGCCGAATGGCCTCACTGGGGCTGCGTGCATAAGGCTGCCTCCCACGCCCAGCTCCTGCTTCCTCCCGACCCGACTCGACTCCCGCTTCCCCCCCCCGTCCCCCCGCCCCCGGACCCGGCCCGACCCCAACTCCGACCCGACTCCCACTTCCCCCCACCCCCCTGCCCCCGGACCGGACCGGACCCACGCTCCCCCCGACCCGACCCGCGCTCCCGACCCCGGACCACGTAAATCTGGTGCTGGGGACGGGCCCTGCCCGAAGTCTTGGGCCCGGCCGGGCCCGGCCTGTTCAGCCTCCGTCCCCCTTCTCCTTCCCCCGCGCCTTCTCCTTTCACCCCATTCTCCTTTACCCCCTTCTCCTTTCCTTCCCCCCGCTCTCC
The DNA here is from genome assembly GCF_044704955.1 of Pristiophorus japonicus. Lineage (NCBI taxonomy): Eukaryota > Metazoa > Chordata > Chondrichthyes > Pristiophoridae > Pristiophorus > Pristiophorus japonicus. The sequence goes on from NC_091994.1 coordinate 40,182,830, forward strand.
TTCCCCTTCTCCCACCCATCTCCTCTCCCCCCCGCCTTTCCCTTTCTCCTATCACCCCCCTTTGCCCTTCTCCTCTCCCCCCCTTTGCCCTTCTCCTCTCCCCCCTTTCCCCTTCTCCTCTCCCCCCCTCCCCTTCTCCTCTCTCCTCTCCCCTTCTCCTCTCCCCCCCTCCCCTTTTCCTCCACCCCCTCTTCCCCTTCTCCTCCTCCCCCCGCTTCCCCTTCTCCTCCTCCCCCCCTTCCCCTTCTCCTCTCCCTCCCATTCTCCCCCTTCCCTCCCCTTCTCCCCCTTCCCTCCCCCTTCTCCCCCATCACTCCCCCTCTGCCTCCCTCCCTCCCCTCTCCCTGCCCCCCCTCTCTCCCTCTACACCCCTCCTCCCCCTCCCTTCGCTGTCAGAAACACAGACACTGACAGACAGAGAGTGAGAGACACAGACAGACAGACAGACAGAGAGATAGAGACACTGACAGAGACACACTGAGGGGGGCCATCCCAGCATGCTGTTGGAGGGCTCCCGTTGCTGCAGTCGGTAAGCAGAAAATGTTTTATTTATTTATTTAAAAAAATATATATTTCTTAATTTTTTTTGCTTGATTTATTGGTTGATTTATTGATGTTTTTATCATTTATTATTGATGATGGCTCTTTATTTGTAAAACTGAAGTGTTTAATGTTTGTAAACTTCCCTTTAAACCCCTCCCCCCGCCGCATTCCCTACGCCTGATTTGTAACCTACGCCTGATTTTCTAAGGTGTAACCAAGGTTTTTTCGAGTGTACAATAATCTTCACTTACTCCATTCTGTTAGTTTGGAGTAAGTTTTCACTGCCAAAACTTTGAAAACAGGCGTAAGTGGCCGGACACGCCCCCTTTTGAAAAAAAAATTCTGTTCCAAACTGAAACTGTTCTAACTGACTAGAACTGGAGCAAACGAAATACCGAGAATTTGAATTTCTAAGATACTCCGTTCTACACCAGTTGCTCCAAAAAATCAGGAGCAACTGAGGCCGAAGCTTGGGCCCACTGAGACTGGTAGCTCTAGTTATACTGAGACTGGTAGCTCCAGTTGTACTGAGACTGGGAGCTCCAGTTATACTGAGAATGGTAGCTCCAGTTTTACTGAGACTGTCTGCTCCAGTTATACTGAGACTGTCTGCTCCAGTTATACTGACACTGGTAGCCCCATTAATACTGAGGCTGGTAGCACCAGTTATACTGAGACTGGTAGCCCCATTAATACTGAGGCTGGTAGCACCAGTTATACTGAGACTGATAGCTCCAGTTAAACTGAGACTGGTAGCCCCAGTTAAACTGAGACTGGTAGCCCAAGTTATGCTGAGACTGTCAGCTCCAGTTATACTGAGACTGGTAGATCCAGTTGTACTGAGACTGATAGCCCCAGTTGAACTGAGACTGGTAGCCCCAGTTATACTGAGACTGGTAGATCCAGTTGTACTGAGACTGATAGAGCACTAGTTATATTGAGACTGTCTGCTCCAATTACACTGAGACTGTCTGCTCCAGTCATACTGAGACTGGTAGCCCCAGTTGCAGTGACACTGGTAGCCCCAGTTATACTGAGACTGGTAGCTCCAGTTATACTGAGAGTGGTAGCTCCAGTTATAATGAGACTGGTAGCTCCAGTTATACTGAGACTGTCTGCTCCAGTCATACTGAGACTGCCTGCTCCAGTTATACTAAGACTGGTAGCCCCAGTAATACTGAGACTGTCTGCTCCACTTTTACTGAGACTGCCTGCTCCAGTTATACTAAGACTGGTAGCCCCAGTAATACTGAGTCTGTCTGCTCCAGTTATACTGAGACTGGTAGCCCCAATTATACTGAGTCTGGCAGCTCCAGTTATACTGAGACTGGTAGCTCCAGTTGTACTGAGACTGGTAGCTCCAGTTATACTGAGACTGGTAGCTCCAGTTATACTGAGACTGGTAGCCCCATTAATACTGAGGCTGGTAGCACCAGTTATACTGAGACTGGTAGCCCCATTAATACTGAGGCTGGTAGCACCAGTTATACTGAGACTGATAGCTCCAGTAAAACTGAGACTGGCAGCCTCAGTTAAACTGAGACTGGTAGCCCCAGTTAAACTGAGACTGGTAGCCCAAGTTATGCTGAGACTGTCAGCTCCAGTTATACTGAGACTGGTAGATCCAGTTGTACTGAGACTGATAGCCCCAGTTGAACTGAGACTGGTAGCCCCAGTTAGACTGAGACTGGTAGATCCAGTTGTACTGAGACTGATAGAGCACCAGTTATACTGAGACTGTCTGCTCCAATTACACTGAGACTGTCTGCTCCAGTCATACTGAGACTGGTAGCCCCAGTTGCAGTGACACTGGTAGCCCCAGTTATACTGAGACTGGTAGCTCCAGTTATACTGAGAGTGGTAGCTCCAGTTATAATGAGACTGGTAGCTCCAGTTATACTGAGACTGTCTGCTCCAGTCATACTGAGACTGGTAGCCCCAGTTGCAGTGACACTGGTAGCCCCAGTTATACTGAGACTGGTCGCTCCAGTTATACTGAGACTGGAAACCCCAGTTATACTAAGACTGGTAGCCCCAGTAATACTGAGTCTGTCTGCTCCAGTTATACTGAGACTGGTAGCCCCAATTATACTGAGTCTGGCAGCTCCAGTTATACTGAGACTGGTAGCTCCAGTTGTACTGAGACTGGTAGCTCCAGTTATACTGAGACTGGTAGCTCCAGTTATACTGAGACTGGTAGCTCCAGTTTTACTGAGACTGTCTGCTCCAGTTATACTGAGACTGTCTGCTCCAGTTATACTGAGACTGGTAGCCCCATTAATACTGAGGCTGGTAGCACCAGTTATACTGAGACTGGTAGCCCCATTAATACTGAGGCTGGTAGCACCAGTTATACTGAGACTGATAGCTCCAGTAAAACTGAGACTGGCAGCCTCAGTTAAACTGAGACTGGTAGCCCCAGTTAAACTGAGACTGGTAGCCCAAGTTATGCTGAGACTGTCAGCTCCAGTTATACTGAGACTGGTAGATCCAGTTGTACTGAGACTGATAGCCCCAGTTGAACTGAGACTGGTAGCCCCAGTTATACTGAGACTGGTAGATCCAGTTGTACTGAGACTGATAGAGCACCAGTTATACTGAGACTGTCTGCTCCAATTACACTGAGACTGTCTGCTCCAGTCATACTGAGACTGGTAGCCCCAGTTGCAGTGACACTGGTAGCCCCAGTTATACTGAGACTGGTAGCTCCAGTTATACTGAGAGTGGTAGCTCCAGTTATAATGAGACTGGTAGCTCCAGTTATACTGAGACTGTCTGCTCCAGTCATACTGAGACTGCCTGCTCCAGTTACACTAAGACTGGTAGCCCCAGTAATACTGAGACTGTCTGCTCCACTTTTACTGAGACTGCCTGCTCCAGTTATACTAAGACTGGTAGCCCCAGTAATACTGAGTCTGTCTGCTCCAGTTATACTGAGACTGGTAGCCCCAATTATACTGAGTCTGGCAGCTCCAGTTATACTGAGACTGGTAGCTCCAGTTATACTGAGACTGGAAACCCCAGTTATACAGAGATTGTCTGCTCCAGTAAAACTGAGACAGGTAGCCCCAATTGTACTGAGACTGATAGCTGCAATTATACTGAGACGAGTAGCCACAGTTATACTGAGACTGGTAGCCCCAGTCATATTGAGACTGGTAGCCCCAGTTATACTGAGACTGGTAGCTCCAGTTATACTGAGACTGGTAGCTCCATTTAGACTGAGACTCGTAGCTCCAGTTATACTGAGACTGTCTGCTCCAGTTAAACTGAGACTGGTAGCCCCAGTTAAACTGAGACTGGTAGCCCCAGTTAAACTGAGACAGGTAGCCCCAGTCATACTGAGACTGGTAGCCCCAGTCATACTGAGACTGGTAGCCCCAGTCATACTGAGACTGGTAGCCCCAGTTATACTGAGAGTGTCTGCTCCAGTTATACTGAGACTGGTAGCCCCAATTATACTGAGTCTGGCAGCTCCAGTTATACTGAGACTGGTAGCTCTATTTAGACTGAGACTAGTAGCTCCAGTTTTACTGAGACTGTCTGCTCCAGTTATACTGAGACTGGTCGCTCCAGTTATACTGAGACTGGAAACCCCAGTGACACAGAGATTGTCTGCTCCAGTAAAACTGAGACTGGTCGCCCCAATTTTACTGAGTCTGGCAGCTCCAGTTATACTGAGACTGGTAGCTCCAGTTATACTGAGAGTGGTAGCTCCAGTTATAATGAGACTGGTAGCTCCAGTTATACTGAGACTGTCTGCTCCAGTCATACTGAGACTGCCTGCTCCAGTTACACTAAGACTGGTAGCCCCAGTAATACTGAGACTGTCTGCTCCACTTTTACTGAGACTGCCTGCTCCAGTTATACGAAGACTGGTAGCCCCAGTAATACTGAGTCTGTCTGCTCCAGTTATACTGAGACTGGTAGCCCCAATTATACTGAGTCTGGCAGCTCCAGTTATACTGAGACTGGTAGCTCTATTTCGACTGAGACTGGTAGCTCCAGTTTTACTGAGACTGTCTGCTCCAGTTATACTGAGACTGGTCGCTCCAGTTATACTGAGACTGGAAACCCCAGTTATACAGAGATTGTCTGCTCCAGTAAAACTGAGACAGGTAGCCCCAATTGTACTGAGACTGATAGCTGCAATTATACTGAGACGAGTAGCCACAGTTATACTGAGACTGGTAGCCCCAGTCATATTGAGACTGGTAGCCCCAGTTATACTGAGACTGGTAGCTCCAGTTATACTGAGACTGGTAGCTCCATTTAGACTGAGACTCGTAGCTCCAGTTATACTGAGACTGTCTGCTCCAGTTAAACTGAGACTGGTAGCCCCAGTTAAACTGGGACTGGTAGCCCCAGTTAAACTGAGACTGGTAGCCCCAGTCATACTGAGACTGGTAGCCCCAGTCATACTGAGACTGGTAGCCCCAGTCATACTGAGACTGGTAGCACCAGTCATACTGAGACTGGTAGCCCCAGTTATACTGAGAGTGTCTGCTCCAGTTATACTGAGACTGGTAGCCCCAATTATACTGAGTCTGGCAGCTCCAGTTATACTGAGACTGGTAGCTCTATTTAGACTGAGACTAGTAGCTCCAGTTTTACTGAGACTGTCTGCTCCAGTTATACTGAGACTGGTCGCTCCAGTTATACTGAGACTGGAAACCCCAGTTATACAGAGATTGTCTGCTCCAGTAAAACTGAGACTGGTCGCCCCAATTTTACTGAGTCTGGCAGCTCCAGTTATACTGAGACTGGTAGCTCCATTTAGACTGAGACTGGTAGCCCCAGTTATACTGAGACTGGTAGCCCCTATCATATTGAGACTGGTAGCCCCAGTTATACTGAGACTGTTTACTCCAGTCATACTGAGACTGGTAGCCCCAGTTAAACTGAGACTGGTAGCTCCAGTTATACTGAGACTGGTAGCTCCATTTAGACTGAGACTCGTAGCTCCAGTTATACTGAGACTGCCTGCTCCAGTTAAACTGAGACTGGTAGCCCCAATTAAACTGAGACTGGTAGCCCCAGTTAAACTGAGACTGGTAGCCCCAGTTAAACTGAGACTGGTAGATCCAGTTGTACTGAGACTGGTAGCCCCAGTTATACAGAGACTGGTCGCTCCAATTATACTGGGACTGGTAGCTCCAGTTTTACTGAGGCTGTCTGCTCCAGTTATACTGAGACTGGTCGCTCCAGTTATACTGAGACTAGAAACACCAGTTACACGGAGACTGTCTGCTCCAGTAAAACTGAGACTGGTAGCCCCAATTATACTGAGTCTGGCAACTCCAGTTATACTGAGACTGGTAGCACCATTGAGACTGAGACTGGTAGCTCCAGTGATACTGAAACTGTCTGCTCCAGTTAGACTGAGACTGGTAGCCCCAGTTATACTGAGACTGTCTGCTCCAGTCATACTGAGACTGGTAGCCCCAGTTGCAGTGACACTGGTAGCCCCAGTTGTACTGAGACTGGTAGCTCCAGTTATACTGAGACTGGTAGCTCCAGTTATACTGAGACTGGTAGCTCCAGTTTTACTGAGACTGTCTGCTCCAGTTATACTGAGACTGTCTGCTCCAGTTATACTGAGACTGGTAGCCCCATTAATACTGAGGCTGGTAGCACCAGTTATACTGAGACTGGTAGCCCCATTAATACTGAGGCTGGTAGCACCAGTTATACTGAGACTGATAGCTCCAGTAAAACTGAGACTGGCAGCCTCAGTTAAACTGAGACTGGTAGCCCCAGTTAAACTGAGACTGGTAGCCCAAGTTATGCTGAGACTGTCAGCTCCAGTTATACTGAGACTGGTAGATCCAGTTGTACTGAGACTGATAGCCCCAGTTGAACTGAGACTGGTAGCCCCAGTTATACTGAGACTGGTAGATCCAGTTGTACTGAGACTGATAGAGCACCAGTTATACTGAGACTGTCTGCTCCAATTACACTGAGACTGTCTGCTCCAGTCATACTGAGACTGGTAGCCCCAGTTGCAGTGACACTGGTAGCCCCAGTTATACTGAGACTGGTAGCTCCAGTTATACTGAGAGTGGTAGCTCCAGTTATAATGAGACTGGTAGCTCCAGTTATACTGAGACTGTCTGCTCCAGTCATACTGAGACTGCCTGCTCCAGTTACACTAAGACTGGTAGCCCCAGTAATACTGAGACTGTCTGCTCCACTTTTACTGAGACTGCCTGCTCCAGTTATACTAAGACTGGTAGCCCCAGTAATACTGAGTCTGTCTGCTCCAGTTATACTGAGACTGGTAGCCCCAATTATACTGAGTCTGGCAGCTCCAGTTATACTGAGACTGGTAGCTCTATTTAGACTGAGACTGGTAGCTCCAGTTTTACTGAGACTGTCTGCTCCAGTTATACTGAGACTGGTCGCTCCAGTTATACTGAGACTGGAAACCCCAGTTATACAGAGATTGTCTGCTCCAGTAAAACTGAGACAGGTAGCCCCAATTGTACTGAGACTGGTAGCCCCAGTCATACTGAGACTGGTAGCCCCAGTCATGCTGAGACTGGTAGCCCCAGTCATACTGAGACTGGTAGCACCAGTCATACTGAGACTGGTAGCCCCAGTTATACTGAGAGTGTCTGCTCCAGTTATACTGAGACTGGTAGCCCCAATTATACTGAGTCTGGCAGCTCCAGTTATACTGAGATTGGTAGCTCCATTTAGACTGAGACTGGTAGCCCCAGTTATACTGAGACTGTCTGCTCCAGTTATACTGAGACTGGTCGCTCCAGTTATACTGAGACTGGAAACCCCAGTTATACAGAGATTGTCTGCTCCAGTAAAACTGAGACTGGTCGCCCCAATTTTACTGAGTCTGGCAGCTCCAGTTATACTGAGACTAGTAGCTCCATTTAGACTGAGACTGGTAGCCCCAGTTATACTGAGACTGGTAGCCCCTATCATATTGAGACTGGTAGCCCCAGTTATACTGAGACTGTTTACTCCAGTCATACTGAGACTGGTAGCCCCAGTTAAACTGAGACTGGTAGCTCCAGTTATACTGAGACTGGTAGCTCCATTTAGACTGAGACTCGTAGCTCCAGTTATACTGAGACTGCCTGCTCCAGTTAAACTGAGACTGGTAGCCCCAATTAAACTGAGACTGGTAGCCCCAGTTAAACTGAGACTGGTAGCCCCAGTTAAACTGAGACTGGTAGATCCAGTTGTACTGAGACTGGTAGCCCCAGTTATACAGAGACTGGTCGCTCCAATTATACTGGGACTGGTAGCTCCAGTTTTACTGAGGCTGTCTGCTCCAGTTATACTGAGACTGGTCGCTCCAGTTATACTGAGACTAGAAACACCAGTTACACGGAGACTGTCTGCTCCAGTAAAACTGAGACTGGTAGCCCCAATTATACTGAGTCTGGCAACTCCAGTTATACTGAGACTGGTAGCACCATTTAGACTGAGACTGGTAGCTCCAGTGATACTGAAACTGTCTGCTCCAGTTAGACTGAGACTGGTAGCCCCAGTTATACTGAGACTGATAGCCCCAGTTAAACTGAGACTGGTAGCCCCAGTTAAACTGAGACTGGTAGATCCAGTTGTACTGAGACTGATAGCCCCAGTTATACTGAGAATGGTAGATCCAGTCGTACTGAGACTGATAGCCCCAGTTATACTGAGACTGGTAGCACCAGTCACACTAAGACTGGTAGCCCCAGTTATACTGAGACTGTCTGCTCCAGTCATACTGAGATTGGTAGCCCCAGTTATACTGAGACTGGTAGTTCCAGTTATACTGAAACTGGGAGCTCCATTTAGACTGAGACTCGTAGCTCCAGTTATACTGAGTCTGTCTGCTCCAGTTATACTGAGACTTGTAGCCCCAGTTATACTGAGACTGGTAGCCCCAGTTAAACTGAGACTGGTAGATCCAGTTAAACTGAGACTGGTAGAGCCAGTTGTACTGAGACTGATAGCCCCAGTCATACTGAGACTGGTAGCCCCAGTTATACTGAGACTGTCTGCTCCAGTTATACTGAGACTGGTAGCCCCAGTTATACTGAGACTGGTCGCTCCAATTATACTGGGACAGGTATCTCCAGTTATACTGAGACTGTCTGCTCCAGTTATACTGAGACTGTCTGCTCCAGTTATACTGAGACTGGTAGCCCCAGTTATACTGAGACTGTCTGCTCCAGTTATACTGAGACTGGTAGCTCCAGTTATACTGAGACTGTCTGCTCCAGTTTTACTGAGACTGTCTGCTCCAGTTATACTGAGACTGGTCGCTCCAGTTATACTGAGACTGGAAACCCCAGTTATACGGAGACTGTCTGCTCCAGTAAAACTGAGACTGGTATCCCCAATTATACTGAGTCTGGCAGCTCCAGTTATACTGAGACTGGTAGCTCCAGTTATACTGAGACTGTCTGCTCCAGTTATACTGAGACTGGTAGCCACAGTTATACTGAGACTGGTAGCCCCAGTTAAACTGAGACTGGTAGCCCCAGTCAAACTGAGACTGGTAGATCCAGTTGTACTGAGACTGATAGCCCCAGTTATACTGAGACTGATAGCCCCAGTTATACTGAGACTTTTTAAAAAAGAAGGGGGAGAGAAAATGGGTAATTATAGACCGGTTAGCCTGACATCAGCAGTGGGGAAAATGTTGGACTCAATCATTAAGGATGAAATAGCAGCACATTTGGAAAGCAGTGACAGGATCTGTCCAAGTCAGCATGGATTTATGAAAGGGAAATCATGTTTGACGAATCTTCTGGAATTTTTTGAGGATGTAACTAGCAGAGTGGACAAGGGAGAACCAGTGGATGTGGTGTATTTGGACTTTCAAAAGGTTTTTGACAAGGTCCCGCACAAGAGATTGGTGTGCAAAATCAAAGCGCATTGTATTGGGGGTAATGTACTGACGTGGATAGAGAACTGGTTGGCAGACAGGAAGCAGAGAGTCGGGATAAACAGGTCCTTTCAGAATGGCACGCAGTGACTAGTGGAGTGCTGCAGGGCTCAGTGCTGGGACCACAGCTCTTTACAATATACATTAATGATTTAGATGAAGGAATTGAGTGTAATATCTCCAAGTTTGCAGATGATACTAAATTGGGTGGCGGTGTGAGCTGTGAGGGGGACGCTAAGAGGCTGCAGGGTGACTTGGACAGGTTAGGTGAGTGGGAAAATGCATGGCAGATGCAGTATAATGTGGATAAATGTGTGGTTATCCATTTTGGGGGCAAAAACATGAAGGCAGAATATTATCTGAATGGCGGCAGATTAGGAAAAGGGGAGGTGCAATGAGGCCTGGGTGTCATGGTTCATCAGTCATTGAAGGTTGGCATGCAGGTACAGCAGGCGGTGAAGAAGGCAAATGGTATGTTGGCCTTCATAGCTTGGGAATTTGAGTGTAGGAGCAGGGAGGTCTTACTGCAGTTGTACAGAGTCTTAGTGAGGCCTCACCTGGAATATTGTGTTCAATTTTGGTCTCCTAATCTGAGGAAGGACATTCTTGCTATTGAGGGAGTGCAGCGAAGGTTCACCAGACTGATTCCAGGGATGGCTGGGCTGACATATGAGGAGAGACTGGATCAACTGGGCCTTTATTCACTGGAGCTTAGAAGGATGAGAGGGGTTCTCATAGAAACGTATAAGATTTTGACGGAACCGGAGAGGTTAGATGCGGGAAGAATGTTCCCGATGTTGGGGAAGTCCAGATCCGGGGACATAGTCTTAGGATAAGGGGTAGGCCCTTTAGGACTGAGATGAGGAGAAACTTCTTCACTCAGAGAGTTGTTAACCTGTGAAATTCCCTGCCGCAGAGAGTTGTTGATGCCAGTTCATTGGATATATTCAAGAGGGAGTTAGATATAGCCCTTAAGGCTAAGGGGATCAAGGGGTATGGAGAGAAAGCAGGAAAGGCGTAATGAGGGAATGATCAGCCATGATCGTATTGAATGGCGGTGCAGGCTCGATGGGCCGAATGGCCTACTCCTGCACCTATTTTCTATGTTTCTATGTTTCTATGAGACTGGGAGATCCAGTTGTACTGAGACTGGTAGCCCCAGTCATACTGAGACTGGTAGCCCCAGTTATACTGAGACTGTCTGCTCCAGTCATACTGAGACTGGTAGCCCCAGTTATACTGAGACTTGTAGCCCCAGTTATACTGAGACTGGTCGCTCCAATTATACTGGGACTGGTAGCTCCAATTATACTGAGACTGTCTGCTCCAGTTATACTGAGACTGTCTGCTCCAGTTATACTGAGACTGGTAGCCCCAATTATACTGAGTCTGGCAGCTCCAGTTAGACTGAGACTGGTAGTTCCATTTAGACTGAGACTGGCAGCTCCAGTTTTACTGAGACTGTCTGCTCCAGTTATACTGAGACTGGTCGCTCCAGTTATACTGAGACTGGAAACCCCAGTTACACGGAGACTGTCTGCTCCAGTAAAACTGAGACTGATAGCCCCAATTATCCTGAGTCTGGCAGCTCCAGTTATACTGAGACTGGTAGCTCCATTTAGACTGAAACTGGTAGCTCCAGTTATACTGAAACTGTCTGCTCCAGTTATACTGAGACTGGTATCCCCAGTTATACTGAGACTGGTAGCCCCAGTTAAACTGAGATTGGAAGCCCCAGTTAAACTGAGACTGGTAGCCCCAGTTAAACTGAGACTGTCTGCTCCAGTTATACTGAGACTGGTAGCCCCAGTTATACTGAGACTGGTAGCCCCAGTTATACTGAGACTGGTAGTCCCAGTTATACTGAGACTGTCTGCTCCAGTTAGACTGAGACTGGTAGCCCTAGTTATACTGAGACTGGTAGCCCCAGTTATACTGAGACTGGAAGCTCCATTTAGACTGAGACTGGTAGCTCCAGTTATACTGAGACTGGAAACCCCAGTTATACGGAGACTGTCTGCTCCAGTAAAACTGAGACTGGTAGCCCCAGTTATACTGAGAATGGTAGCCCCAGTTAAACGGAGACTGGTAGCCCCAGTTAAATTGAGACTGGTAGCCCCAGTTAAACTGAGACTGGTAGCCCCAGTTATACTGAGACTGGTAGCTCCAGTCATACTGAGATTGATAGCCCCAGTTATACTGAGACTGATAGCCCCAGTTATACTGAGACTGGTAGATCCAGTTGTACTGAGACTGATAGCCCCAATTAAACTGAGACTGGTCGCCCCAGTTAAACTGAGACTGGTAGCCCCAGTTAAATTGAGACTGGTAGCCCCAGTTAAACTGAGATTGGTAGCCCCAGTTAAACTGAGACTGGTAGATCAAGTTATACTTAGACTGGTAGATCCAGTTGTACTGAGACTGATAGCCCCAGTTATACTGAGACTGGTAGCCCCAGTCATACTGAGACTTGCAGCCCCAGTTATACTGAGACTGTCTGCTCCAGTCATACTGAGACTGGTAGCTCCAGTTATACTGAGACTGGCAGCTCCAGTTATACTGAGACTGATAGCCCTAGTTATACTGAGACTGGTAGATCCATTTGTACTGAGACTGATAGCCCCAGTTATACTGAGACTGGTAGCCCCAGTCATACTGAGATTGGTAGCCCCAGTTATACTGAGACTGTCTGCTCCAGTCATACTGAGACTGTCTGCTACAATTAAACTGAGATTGGTAGCCCCAGTTAAACTGAGACTGGTAGCCCCAGTTTAACTGAGACTGGTAGATCCAGTTGGACTGAGACTGATAGCCCCAGTTATACTGAGACTGTCTGCTCCAGTTATACTGAGACTGGTAGCCCCAGTTATACTGAGACTGTCTGCTCCAGTTATACTGAGACTGGTAGATCCAGTTATACTGAGACTGATAGCCCCAGTTATACTGAGACTCTAAGCCCCAATTAAACTGAGACTGGTAGCCCCAGTTTAATTGAGACTGCTGGATCCAGTTGGACTGAGACTGATAGCCCCAGTTATACTGAGACTGTCTGCTCCAGTTATACTGAGACTGGTAGCCCCAGTTATACTGAGACTGTCTGCTCCAGTTATACTGAGACTGGTAGATCCAGTTGTACTGAGACTAGTAGCCCCAGTTAAACGGAGACTGGTAGCCCCATTTAAACTGAGACTGGTAGCCCCAGTTAAACTGAGACTGGTTGCCCCAGTTATACAGAGACTGGTAGCTCCAGTCATACTGAGACTGAAAGCCCCAGTTATACTGAGACTGATAGCCCCAGTTATACTGAGACTCTAAGCCCCAGTTAAACTGAGACTGGTAGCCCCAGTTAAATTGAGACTGATAGCCCTAGTTATACTGAGACTGGTAGCCCCAGTCATACTGAGACTGGTAGATCCAGTTATACTGAGACTGGTAGATCCAGTTGTACTGAGACTGATAGCCCCAGTTATACTGAGACTGATAGCCCCAGTTATACTGAGACTGGTAGCCCCAGATAAACTGAGACTGATAGCCCCAGTTATACTGAGACTGGTAGCCCCAGTTATACTGAGACTGTCTGCTCCAGTCATACTGAGACTGTGAGCTCCAATTAAACTGAGACTGGTAGCCCCAGTTAAACTGAGACTGGTAGCCCCAGTTCAACTGAGACTGGTAGATCCAGTTGTACTGAGACTGATAGCCCCAGTTGTACTTAGACTGATAGCCCCAGTTATACTGAGACTGGTAGCCCCAGTTATACTGAGACTGGTAGCCCCAGTTATACTGAGACTGGTAGCCCCAGTTATACTGAGACTGGTCGCTCCAGTTATACTGAGACTAGAAACACCAGTTACACGGAGACTGTCTGCTCCAGTAAAACTGAGACTGGTAGCCCCAATTATACTGAGTCTGGCAACTCCAGTTATACTGAGACTGGTAGCACCATTTAGACTGAGACTGGTAGCTCCAGTGATACTGAAACTGTCTGCTCCAGTTAGACTGAGACTGGTAGCCCCAGTTATACTGAGACTGATAGCCCCAGTTAAACTGAGACTGGTAGCCCCAGTTAAACTGAGACTGGTAGATCCAGTTGTACTGAGACTGATAGCCCCAGTTATACTGAGAATGGTAGATCCAGTCGTACTGAGACTGATAGCCCCAGTTATACTGAGACTGGTAGCACCAGTCACACTAAGACTGGTAGCCCCAGTTATACTGAGACTGTCTGCTCCAGTCATACTGAGATTGGTAGCCCCAGTTATACTGAGACTGGTAGTTCCAGTTATACTGAAACTGGGAGCTCCATTTAGACTGAGACTCGTAGCTCCAGTTATACTGAGTCTGTCTGCTCCAGTTATACTGAGACTTGTAGCCCCAGTTATACTGAGACTGGTAGCCCCAGTTAAACTGAGACTGGTAGATCCAGTTAAACTGAGACTGGTAGAGCCAGTTGTACTGAGACTGATAGCCCCAGTCATACTGAGACTGGTAGCCCCAGTTATACTGAGACTGTCTGCTCCAGTTATACTGAGACTGGTAGCCCCAGTTATACTGAGACTGGTCGCTCCAATTATACTGGGACAGGTATCTCCAGTTATACTGAGACTGTCTGCTCCAGTTATACTGAGACTGTCTGCTCCAGTTATACTGAGACTGGTAGCCCCAGTTATACTGAGACTGTCTGCTCCAGTTATACTGAGACTGGTAGCTCCAGTTATACTGAGACTGTCTGCTCCAGTTTTACTGAGACTGTCTGCTCCAGTTATACTGAGACTGGTCGCTCCAGTTATACTGAGACTGGAAACCCCAGTTATACGGAGACTGTCTGCTCCAGTAAAACTGAGACTGGTATCCCCAATTATACTGAGTCTGGCAGCTCCAGTTATACTGAGACTGGTAGCTCCAGTTATACTGAGACTGTCTGCTCCAGTTATACTGAGACTGGTAGCCACAGTTATACTGAGACTGGTAGCCCCAGTTAAACTGAGACTGGTAGCCCCAGTCAAACTGAGACTGGTAGATCCAGTTGTACTGAGACTGATAGCCCCAGTTATACTGAGACTGATAGCCCCAGTTATACTGAGACTTTTTAAAAAAGAAGGGGGAGAGAAAATGGGTAATTATAGACCGGTTAGCCTGACATCAGCAGTGGGGAAAATGTTGGACTCAATCATTAAGGATGAAATAGCAGCACATTTGGAAAGCAGTGACAGGATCTGTCCAAGTCAGCATGGATTTATGAAAGGGAAATCATGTTTGACGAATCTTCTGGAATTTTTTGAGGATGTAACTAGCAGAGTGGACAAGGGAGAACCAGTGGATGTGGTGTATTTGGACTTTCAAAAGGTTTTTGACAAGGTCCCGCACAAGAGATTGGTGTGCAAAATCAAAGCGCATTGTATTGGGGGTAATGTACTGACGTGGATAGAGAACTGGTTGGCAGACAGGAAGCAGAGAGTCGGGATAAACAGGTCCTTTCAGAATGGCACGCAGTGACTAGTGGAGTGCTGCAGGGCTCAGTGCTGGGACCACAGCTCTTTACAATATACATTAATGATTTAGATGAAGGAATTGAGTGTAATATCTCCAAGTTTGCAGATGATACTAAATTGGGTGGCGGTGTGAGCTGTGAGGGGGACGCTAAGAGGCTGCAGGGTGACTTGGACAGGTTAGGTGAGTGGGAAAATGCATGGCAGATGCAGTATAATGTGGATAAATGTGTGGTTATCCATTTTGGGGGCAAAAACATGAAGGCAGAATATTATCTGAATGGCGGCAGATTAGGAAAAGGGGAGGTGCAATGAGGCCTGGGTGTCATGGTTCATCAGTCATTGAAGGTTGGCATGCAGGTACAGCAGGCGGTGAAGAAGGCAAATGGTATGTTGGCCTTCATAGCTTGGGAATTTGAGTGTAGGAGCAGGGAGGTCTTACTGCAGTTGTACAGAGTCTTAGTGAGGCCTCACCTGGAATATTGTGTTCAATTTTGGTCTCCTAATCTGAGGAAGGACATTCTTGCTATTGAGGGAGTGCAGCGAAGGTTCACCAGACTGATTCCAGGGATGGCTGGGCTGACATATGAGGAGAGACTGGATCAACTGGGCCTTTATTCACTGGAGCTTAGAAGGATGAGAGGGGTTCTCATAGAAACGTATAAGATTTTGACGGAACCGGAGAGGTTAGATGCGGGAAGAATGTTCCCGATGTTGGGGAAGTCCAGATCCGGGGACATAGTCTTAGGATAAGGGGTAGGCCCTTTAGGACTGAGATGAGGAGAAACTTCTTCACTCAGAGAGTTGTTAACCTGTGAAATTCCCTGCCGCAGAGAGTTGTTGATGCCAGTTCATTGGATATATTCAAGAGGGAGTTAGATATAGCCCTTAAGGCTAAGGGGATCAAGGGGTATGGAGAGAAAGCAGGAAAGGCGTAATGAGGGAATGATCAGCCATGATCGTATTGAATGGCGGTGCAGGCTCGATGGGCCGAATGGCCTACTCCTGCACCTATTTTCTATGTTTCTATGTTTCTATGAGACTGGGAGATCCAGTTGTACTGAGACTGGTAGCCCCAGTCATACTGAGACTGGTAGCCCCAGTTATACTGAGACTGTCTGCTCCAGTCATACTGAGACTGGTAGCCCCAGTTATACTGAGACTTGTAGCCCCAGTTATACTGAGACTGGTCGCTCCAATTATACTGGGACTGGTAGCTCCAATTATACTGAGACTGTCTGCTCCAGTTATACTGAGACTGTCTGCTCCAGTTATACTGAGACTGGTAGCCCCAATTATACTGAGTCTGGCAGCTCCAGTTAGACTGAGACTGGTAGTTCCATTTAGACTGAGACTGGCAGCTCCAGTTTTACTGAGACTGTCTGCTCCAGTTATACTGAGACTGGTCGCTCCAGTTATACTGAGACTGGAAACCCCAGTTACACGGAAACTGTCTGCTCCAGTAAAACTGAGACTGATAGCCCCAATTATCCTGAGTCTGGCAGCTCCAGTTATACTGAGACTGGTAGCTCCATTTAGACTGAAACTGGTAGCTCCAGTTATACTGAAACTGTCTGCTCCAGTTATACTGAGACTGGTATCCCCAGTTATACTGAGACTGGTAGCCCCAGTTAAACTGAGATTGGAAGCCCCAGTTAAACTGAGACTGGTAGCCCCAGTTAAACTGAGACTGTCTGCTCCAGTTATACTGAGACTGGTAGCCCCAGTTATACTGAGACTGGTAGCCCCAGTTATACTGAGACTGGTAGTCCCAGTTATACTGAGACTGTCTGCTCCAGTTAGACTGAGACTGGTAGCCCTAGTTATACTGAGACTGGTAGCCCCAGTTATACTGAGGCTGGAAGCTCCATTTAGACTGAGACTGGTAGCTCCAGTTATACTGAGACCGGAAACCCCAGTTATACGGAGACTGTCTGCTCCAGTAAAACTGAGACTGGTAGCCCCAGTTATACTGAGAATGGTAGCCCCAGTTAAACGGAGACTGGTAGCCCCAGTTAAATTGAGACTGGTAGCCCCAGTTAAACTGAGACTGGTAGCCCCAGTTATACTGAGACTGGTAGCTCCAGTCATACTGAGATTGATAGCCCCAGTTATACTGAGACTGATAGCCCCAGTTATACTGAGACTGGTAGATCCAGTTGTACTGAGACTGATAGCCCCAATTAAACTGAGACTGGTCGCCCCAGTTAAACTGAGACTGGTAGCCCCAGTTAAATTGAGACTGGTAGCCCCAGTTAAACTGAGATTGGTAGCCCCAGTTAAACTGAGACTGGTAGATCAAGTTATACTTAGACTGGTAGATCCAGTTGTACTGAGACTGATAGCCCCAGTTATACTGAGACTGGTAGCCCCAGTCATACTGAGACTTGCAGCCCCAGTTATACTGAGACTGTCTGCTCCAGTCATACTGAGACTGGTAGCTCCAGTTATACTGAGACTGGCAGCTCCAGTTATACTGAGACTGATAGCCCTAGTTATACTGAGACTGGTAGATCCATTTGTACTGAGACTGATAGCCCCAGTTATACTGAGACTGATAGCCCCAGTTATACTGAGACTCTAAGCCCCAATTAAACTGAGACTGGTAGCCCCAGTTCAATTGAGACTGCTGGATCCAGTTGGACTGAGACTGATAGCCCCAGTTATACTGAGACTGTCTGCTCCAGTTATACTGAGACTGGTAGCCCCAGTTATACTGAGACTGTCTGCTCCAGTTATACTGAGACTGGTAGATCCAGTTGGACTGAGACTAGTAGCCCCAGTTAAACGGAGACTGGTAGCCCCATTTAAACTGAGACTGGTAGCCCCAGTTAAACTGAGACTGGTTGCCCCAGTTATACAGAGACTGGTAGCTCCAGTCATACTGAGACTGAAAGCCCCAGTTATACTGAGACTGATAGCCCCAGTTATACTGAGACTCTAAGCCCCAGTTAAACTGAGACTGGTAGCCCCAGTTAAATTGAGACTGATAGCCCTAGTTATACTGAGACTGGTAGCCCCAGTCATACTGAGACTGGTAGATCCAGTTATACTGAGACTGGTAGATCCAGTTGTACTGAGACTGATAGCCCCAGTTATACTGAGACTGATAGCCCCAGTTATACTGAGACTGGTAGCCCCAGATAAACTGAGACTGATAGCCCCAGTTATACTGAGACTGGTAGCCCCAGTTATACTGAGACTGTCTGCTCCAGTCATACTGAGACTGTGAGCTCCAATTAAACTGAGACTGGTAGCCCCAGTTAAACTGAGACTGGTAGCCCCAGTTCAACTGAGACTGGTAGATCCAGTTGTACTGAGACTGATAGCCCCAGTTGTACTTAGACTGATAGCCCCAGTTATACTGAGACTGGTAGCCCCAGTTATACTGAGACTGGTAGCCCCAGTTATACTGAGACTGGTAGCCCCAGTTATACTGAGACTGGTAGCCCCAGTTATACTGAGACTGGTAGCTCCATTTAGACTGAGACTGGTAGCTCCAGTTATACTGAGACTGGTCGCTCCAGTTATACTGAGACTGGAAACCCCAGTTATACGGAGACTGTCTGCTCCAGTAAAACTGAGATTGGTCGCCCCAATTATACTGAGTCTGGCAGCTCCAGTTAGACTGAGACTGGTAGCTCCATTTAGACTGAGAATGGTAGCTCCAGTTATACTGAAACTGAATGCTCCAGTTGTACTGAGACTGATAGCCCCAGTTATACTGAGCCTGATAGCCCCAGTTATACTGAGACTGGTAGATCCAGTTGTACTGAGACTGATAGCCCCAGTTATACTGAGACTGGTAGCCCCAGTTACATTGAGACTGTCTGCTCCAGTCATACTGAGACTGTTTGCCCCAGTTATACTGGGACTGGTAGCTCCAGTTATACTGAGACTCGTAGCTCCATTTAGACTGAGACTCGTAACCCCAGTTAAATTAAGACTGGTAGCCCCAGTTAAACTGAGACTGGTAGCCCCAGTTATACTGAGACTGGTAGCCCCAGTTATACTGAGACTGTCTGCTCCAGTAATACTGAGAATGTCTGCTCCAGTTATAATGAGACTGTCTACTCCAGTTATACTGAGACTGGTAGCCCCAGTTATACTGAGACTGTCTGCTCCAGTTATACTGAGACTGGTAGTTCCAGTTATACTGAGACTGTCTGCTTCAGTTATACTGAGACTGCCTCCTCCAGTTATACTGAGACTGATAGCCCCAGTTATACTGAGATTGGTAGATCCAGTTGTACTGAGACTGATTGCCCCAGTTATACTGAGACTGGTAGCCCCAGTCATACTGAGATTGGTAGATCCAGTTCTACTGAGACTGATAGCCCCAGTTATACTGAGACTGGTAGCCCCAGTCATACTGAGACTGGTAGCCCCAGTTATACTGAGACTGTCTGCTCCAGTCACACTGAGACTGGTACCCCAGTTATACTGACACTGGTTGCCCCAGTTAAACTGACACTGGTAGCCCCAATTAAACTGAGACTGGTAGCCCCAGTTAAACTGAGAGTGGTAGATCCAGTTGTACTGAGACTGATAGCCCCAGTTATACTGAGACTGATAGCCCCAGTGAGACTGAGACTGGTAGATCCAGTTGTACTGAGACTGATAGCCCCAGTTATACTGAGACTGGTAGCCCCAGTCATACTGAGACTGGTAGCCCCAGTTATACTGAGACTGTCTGCTCCAGTCACACTGAGACTGGTACCCCCAGTTATGCTGAGACTGGTAGCCCCAGTTTTACTGAGACTGTTAGCCCCAATTATACTGAGACTGGTCGCTCCAATTATACTGGGACTGGTAGCTCCAGTTCTACTGAGACTGATAGCCCCAGTTATACTGAGACTGGTAGCCCCAGTCATACTGAGACTGGTAGCCCCAGTTATACTGAGACTGTCTGCTCCAGTCACACTGAGACTGGTACCCCCAGTTATACTGAGACTGGTAGCTCCATTTAGACTGAGACTCGTAGCTCCAGTTATACTGACACTGGTAGCCCCAGTTAAACTGAGACTGGTAGCCCCAGTTAAACTGAGCGTGGTAGATCCAGTTGTACTGAGACTGATAGCCCCAGTTATACTGAGACTGATAGCCCCAGTTATACTGAGACTGGTAGATTCAGTTGTACTGAGACTGATAGCCCCAGTTATACTGAGACTGGTAGCCCCAGTCATACTGAGACTGGTAGCCCCAGTTATACTGAGACTGTCTGCTCCAGTCACACTGAGACTGGTACCCCCAGTTATGCTGAGACTGGTAGCCCCAGTTTTACTGAGACTGTTAGCCCCAGTTATACTGAGACTGGTCGCTCCAATTATACTGGGACTGGTAGCTCCATTTAGACTGAGACTCGTAGCTCCAGTTATACTGACACTGGTAGCCCCAGTTAAACTGAGACTGGTAGCCCCAATTAAACTGAGAATGGTAGCCCCAGTTAAACTGAGACTGGTAGATCCAGTTGTACTGAGACTGATAGTCCCAGTTATACTGAGACTGATAGCCGCAGTTATACTGAGACTGGTAGATCCAGTTGTACTGAGACTGATAGCCCCAGTTATACTGAGACTGATAGCCCCAGTTATACTGAGACTGGTAGCCCCAGTCATACTGAGACTGGTAGCCCCAGTTATACTGAGACTGTCTGCTCCAGTCATGCTGAGACTGATAGCCCCAGTTATACTGAGACTGATAGCCCCAGTTATACTGAGACTGGTAGATCCAGTTGTACTGAGACTGATAGCCCCAGTTGTACTGAGACTGATAGCCCCAGTTATACTGAGACTGGTAGCCCCAGTCATACTGAGACTGGTAGCCCCAGTTATACTGAGACTGTCTGCTCCAGTCATGCTGAGACTGGTAGCCCCAGTTTTACTGAGACTGTTCGCCCCAGTTATACTGAGACTGGTCGCTCCAATTATAATGGGACTGGTAGCTCCAGTTATACTGAGACTGATAGCCCCAGTTATACTGAGACTGGTAGCCCCAGTTATACTGAGACTGGTAGCCCCAGTTTTACTGAGACTGTCTGCTCCAGTCATACTGAGACTGGTAGCCCCAGTTATACTGAGACTGGTAGCTCCAGTCATACTGAGACTGTAGATCCAGTTGTACTGAGACTGGTGGATCCAGTTGTACTGAGACTGATAGCCCCAGTTATACTGAGACTGGTAGCCCCAGTCATACTGAGACTGGTAGCCCCAGTTATACTGAGACTGGTAGCTCCATTTAGACTGGGACTCGTAGCTCCAGTTATACTGACACTGGTAGCCCCAGTTAAACTGAGACTGGTAGCCCCAATTAAACTGAGAATGGTAGCCCCAGTTAAACTGAGACTGGTAGATCCAGTTGTACTGAGACTGATAGTCCCAGTTATACTGAGACTGATAGCCGCAGTTATACTGAGACTGGTAGATCCAGTTGTACTGAGACTGATAGCCCCAGTTATACTGAGACTGGCAGCTCCAGTTTTACTGAGACTGTCTGCTCCAGTTATACTGAGACTGGTCGCTCCAGTTATACTGAGACTGGAAACCCCAGTTACACGGAGACTGTCTGCTCCAGTAAAACTGAGACTGATAGCCCCAATTATCCTGAGTCTGGCAGCTCCAGTTATACTGAGACTGGTAGCTCCATTTAGACTGAAACTGGTAGCTCCAGTTATACTGAAACTGTCTGCTCCAGTTATACTGAGACTGGTATCCCCAGTTATACTGAGACTGGTAGCCCCAGTTAAACTGAGATTGGAAGCCCCAGTTAAACTGAGACTGGTAGCCCCAGTTAAACTGAGACTGTCTGCTCCAGTTATACTGAGACTGGTAGCCCCAGTTATACTGAGACTGGTAGCCCCAGTTATACTGAGACTGGTAGTCCCAGTTATACTGAGACTGTCTGCTCCAGTTAGACTGAGACTGGTAGCCCTAGTTATACTGAGACTGGTAGCCCCAGTTATACTGAGACTGGAAGCTCCATTTAGACTGAGACTGGTAGCTCCAGTTATACTGAGACTGGAAACCCCAGTTATACGGAGACTGTCTGCTCCAGTAAAACTGAGACTGGTAGCCCCAGTTATACTGAGAATGGTAGCCCCAGTTAAACGGAGACTGGTAGCCCCAGTTAAATTGAGACTGGTAGCCCCAGTTAAACTGAGACTGGTAGCCCCAGTTATACTGAGACTGGTAGCTCCAGTCATACTGAGATTGATAGCCCCAGTTATACTGAGACTGATAGCCCCAGTTATACTGAGACTGGTAGATCCAGTTGTACTGAGACTGATAGCCCCAATTAAACTGAGACTGGTCGCCCCAGTTAAACTGAGACTGGTAGCCCCAGTTAAATTGAGACTGGTAGCCCCAGTTAAACTGAGATTGGTAGCCCCAGTTAAACTGAGACTGGTAGATCAAGTTATACTTAGACTGGTAGATCCAGTTGTACTGAGACTGATAGCCCCAGTTATACTGAGACTGGTAGCCCCAGTCATACTGAGACTTGCAGCCCCAGTTATACTGAGACTGTCTGCTCCAGTCATACTGAGACTGGTAGCTCCAGTTATACTGAGACTGGCAGCTCCAGTTATACTGAGACTGATAGCCCTAGTTATACTGAGACTGGTAGATCCATTTGTACTGAGACTGATAGCCCCAGTTATACTGAGACTGGTAGCCCCAGTCATACTGAGATTGGTAGCCCCAGTTATACTGAGACTGTCTGCTCCAGTCATACTGAGACTGTCTGCTACAATTAAACTGAGATTGGTAGCCCCAGTTAAACTGAGACTGGTAGCCCCAGTTTAACTGAGACTGGTAGATCCAGTTGGACTGAGACTGATAGCCCCAGTTATACTGAGACTGTCTGCTCCAGTTATACTGAGACTGGTAGCCCCAGTTATACTGAGACTGTCTGCTCCAGTTATACTGAGACTGGTAGATCCAGTTATACTGAGACTGATAGCCCCAGTTATACTGAGACTCTAAGCCCCAATTAAACTGAGACTGGTAGCCCCAGTTCAATTGAGACTGCTGGATCCAGTTGGACTGAGACTGATAGCCCCAGTTATACTGAGACTGTCTGCTCCAGTTATACTGAGACTGGTAGCCCCAGTTATACTGAGACTGTCTGCTCCAGTTATACTGAGACTGGTAGATCCAGTTGTACTGAGACTAGTAGCCCCAGTTAAACGGAGACTGGTAGCCCCATTTAAACTGAGACTGGTAGCCCCAGTTAAACTGAGACTGGTTGCCCCAGTTATACAGAGACTGGTAGCTCCAGTCATACTGAGACTGAAAGCCCCAGTTATACTGAGACTGATAGCCCCAGTTATACTGAGACTCTAAGCCCCAGTTAAACTGAGACTGGTAGCCCCAGTTAAATTGAGACTGATAGCCCTAGTTATACTGAGACTGGTAGCCCCAGTCATACTGAGACTGGTAGATCCAGTTATACTGAGACTGGTAGATCCAGTTGTACTGAGACTGATAGCCCCAGTTATACTGAGACTGATAGCCCCAGTTATACTGAGACTGGTAGCCCCAGATAAACTGAGACTGATAGCCCCAGTTATACTGAGACTGGTAGCCCCAGTTATACTGAGACTGTCTGCTCCAGTCATACTGAGACTGTGAGCTCCAATTAAACTGAGACTGGTAGCCCCAGTTAAACTGAGACTGGTAGCCCCAGTTCAACTGAGACTGGTAGATCCAGTTGTACTGAGACTGATAGCCCCAGTTGTACTTAGACTGATAGCCCCAGTTATACTGAGACTGGTAGCCCCAGTTATACTGAGACTGGTAGCCCCAGTTATACTGAGACTGGTAGCCCCAGTTATACTGAGACTGGTAGCTCCATTTAGACTGAGACTGGTAGCTCCAGTTATACTGAGACTGGTCGCTCCAGTTATACTGAGACTGGAAACCCCAGTTATACGGAGACTGTCTGCTCCAGTAAAACTGAGATTGGTCGCCCCAATTATACTGAGTCTGGCAGCTCCAGTTATACTGAGACTGGTAGCTCCATTTAGACTGAGAATGGTAGCTCCAGTTATACTGAAACTGAATGCTCCAGTTGTACTGAGACTGATAGCCCCAGTTATACTGAGCCTGATAGCCCCAGTTATACTGAGACTGGTAGATCCAGTTGTACTGAGACTGATAGCCCCAGTTATACTGAGACTGGTAGCCCCAGTTACATTGAGACTGTCTGCTCCAGTCATACTGAGACTGGTTGCCCCAGTTATACTGGGACTGGTAGCTCCAGTTATACTGAGACTCGTAGCTCCATTTAGACTGAGACTCGTAACCCCAGTTAAATTAAGACTGGTAGCCCCAGTTAAACTGAGACTGGTAGCCCCAGTTATACTGAGACTGGTAGCCCCAGTTATACTGAGACTGTCTGCTCCAGTAATACTGAGAATGTCTGCTCCAGTTATAATGAGACTGTCTACTCCAGTTATACTGAGACTGGTAGCCCCAGTTATACTGAGACTGTCTGCTCCAGTTATACTGAGACTGGTAGTTCCAGTTATACTGAGACTGTCTGCTTCAGTTATACTGAGACTGCCTCCTCCAGTTATACTGAGACTGATAGCCCCAGTTATACTGAGATTGGTAGATCCAGTTGTACTGAGACTGATTGCCCCAGTTATACTGAGACTGGTAGCCCCAGTCATACTGAGATTGGTAGATCCAGTTCTACTGAGACTGATAGCCCCAGTTATACTGAGACTGGTAGCCCCAGTCATACTGAGACTGGTAGCCCCAGTTATACTGAGACTGTCTGCTCCAGTCACACTGAGACTGGTACCCCAGTTATACTGACACTGGTTGCCCCAGTTAAACTGACACTGGTAGCCCCAATTAAACTGAGACTGGTAGCCCCAGTTAAACTGAGAGTGGTAGATCCAGTTGTACTGAGACTGATAGCCCCAGTTATACTGAGACTGATAGCCCCAGTGAGACTGAGACTGGTAGATCCAGTTGTACTGAGACTGATAGCCCCAGTTATACTGAGACTGGTAGCCCCAGTCATACTGAGACTGGTAGCCCCAGTTATACTGAGACTGTCTGCTCCAGTCACACTGAGACTGGTACCCCCAGTTATGCTGAGACTGGTAGCCCCAGTTTTACTGAGACTGTTAGCCCCAATTATACTGAGACTGGTCGCTCCAATTATACTGGGACTGGTAGCTCCAGTTCTACTGAGACTGATAGCCCCAGTTATACTGAGACTGGTAGCCCCAGTCATACTGAGACTGGTAGCCCCAGTTATACTGAGACTGTCTGCTCCAGTCACACTGAGACTGGTACCCCCAGTTATACTGAGACTGGTAGCTCCATTTAGACTGAGACTCGTAGCTCCAGTTATACTGACACTGGTAGCCCCAGTTAAACTGAGACTGGTAGCCCCAGTTAAACTGAGCGTGGTAGATCCAGTTGTACTGAGACTGATAGCCCCAGTTATACTGAGACTGATAGCCCCAGTTATACTGAGACTGGTAGATTCAGTTGTACTGAGACTGATAGCCCCAGTTATACTGAGACTGGTAGCCCCAGTCATACTGAGACTGGTAGCCCCAGTTATACTGAGACTGTCTGCTCCAGTCACACTGAGACTGGTACCCCCAGTTATGCTGAGACTGGTAGCCCCAGTTTTACTGAGACTGTTAGCCCCAGTTATACTGAGACTGGTCGCTCCAATTATACTGGGACTGGTAGCTCCATTTAGACTGAGACTCGTAGCTCCAGTTATACTGACACTGGTAGCCCCAGTTAAACTGAGACTGGTAGCCCCAATTAAACTGAGAATGGTAGCCCCAGTTAAACTGAGACTGGTAGATCCAGTTGTACTGAGACTGATAGTCCCAGTTATACTGAGACTGATAGCCGCAGTTATACTGAGACTGGTAGATCCAGTTGTACTGAGACTGATAGCCCCAGTTATACTGAGACTGATAGCCCCAGTTATACTGAGACTGGTAGCCCCAGTCATACTGAGACTGGTAGCCCCAGTTATACTGAGACTGTCTGCTCCAGTCATGCTGAGACTGATAGCCCCAGTTATACTGAGACTGATAGCCCCAGTTATACTGAGACTGGTAGATCCAGTTGTACTGAGACTGATAGCCCCAGTTGTACTGAGACTGATAGCCCCAGTTATACTGAGACTGGTAGCCCCAGTCATACTGAGACTGGTAGCCCCAGTTATACTGAGACTGTCTGCTCCAGTCATGCTGAGACTGGTAGCCCCAGTTTTACTGAGACTGTTCGCCCCAGTTATACTGAGACTGGTCGCTCCAATTATAATGGGACTGGTAGCTCCAGTTATACTGAGACTGATAGCCCCAGTTATACTGAGACTGGTAGCCCCAGTTATACTGAGACTGGTAGCCCCAGTTTTACTGAGACTGTCTGCTCCAGTCATACTGAGACTGGTAGCCCCAGTTATACTGAGACTGGTAGCTCCAGTCATACTGAGACTGTAGATCCAGTTGTACTGAGACTGGTGGATCCAGTTGTACTGAGACTGATAGCCCCAGTTATACTGAGACTGGTAGCCCCAGTCATACTGAGACTGGTAGCCCCAGTTATACTGAGACTGGTAGCTCCATTTAGACTGGGACTCGTAACTCCAGTTATACTGACACTGGTAGCCCCAGTTAAACTGAGACTGGTAGCCCCAATTAAACTGAGAATGGTAGCCCCAGTTAAACTGAGACTGGTAGATCCAGTTGTACTGAGACTGATAGTCCCAGTTATACTGAGACTGATAGCCGCAGTTATACTGAGACTGGTAGATCCAGTTGTACTGAGACTGATAGCCCCAGTTATACTGAGACTGGTAGCCCCAGTCATACTGAGACTGGTAGCCCCAGTTATACTGAGACTGTCTGCTCCAGTCATGCTGAGACTGATAGCCCCAGTTATACTGAGACTGATAGCCCCAGTTATACTGAGACTGGTAGCTCCAGTTGTACTGAGACTGGTAGCTCCAGTTATACTGAGACTGATAGCCCCAGTTATACTGAGACTGGTAGCCCCAGTCATACTGAGACTGGTAGCCCCAGTTATACTGAGACTGTCTGCTCCAGTCATGCTGAGACTGGTAGCCCCAGTTATACTGAGACTGTTAGCCCCAGTTATACTGAGACTGGTCGCTCCAATTATACTGGGACCGGTAGCTCCAGTTATACTGGGACTGATAGCCCCAGTTATACTGAGACTGGTAGCCCCAGTAATACTGAGACTGGTAGCACCAGTCATACTGAGACTGTCTGCTCCAGTCATACTGAGACTGTCTGCTCCAGTTATACTGAGACTGACTGCTCCAGTTATACTGAGACTGGTAGCTCCAGTTATACTGAGACTGTCTGCTTCAGTTCTACTGAGACTGCCTGCTCCAGTTATACTGAGACTGGTAGCCCCAGTTTTACTGAGACTGTCTGCTCCAGTCATACTGAGACTGGTAGATCCAGTTGTACTGAGACTGATAGCCCCAGTTATACTGAGACTGGTAGCCCCAGTCAAACTGAGACTGGTAGCCCCAGTTATACTGAGACTGGTAGCTCCATTTAGACTGAGACTCGTAGCTCCAGTTATACTGACACTGGTAGCCCCAGTTAAACTGAGACTGGTAGCCCCAATTAAACTGAGAATGGTAGCCCCAGTTAAACTGAGACTGGTAGATCCAGTTGTACTGAGACTGATAGTCCAAGTTAGACTGAGACTGATAGCCGCAGTTACACTGAGACTGGTAGATCCAGTTGTACTGAGACTGATAGCCCCAGTTATACTGAGACTGATAGCCCCAGTATACTGAGACTGGTAGCCCCAGTCATACTGAGACTGGTAGCCCCAGTTATACTGAGACTGTCTGCTCCAGTCATGCTGAGACTGGTAGCCCCAGTTATACTGAGACTGTTAGCCCCAGTTATACTGAGACTGGTCGCTCCAATTATACTGGGACTGGTAGCTCCAGTTATACTGAGACTGATAGCCCCAGTTATACTGAGACTGGTAGCCCCAGTAATACTGAGACTGGTAGCACCAGTCATACTGAGACTGTCTGCTCCATTTATACTGAGACTGGTAGCTCCAGTTACACTGAGACTGTCTGCATCAGTTATACTGAGACTGCCTGCTCCAGTTATACTGAGACTGGTAGACCTAGTAATATTGAGACTGTCTGCTCCAGTTATACTGAGACTGGTAGCCCCAGTTATACAGAGACTGGTAGCCGCAGTTATACTGAGACTGGTAGCCCCAGTTATACTGAGACTGTCTGCTCCAGTTATACAGAGACTGATAGCCCCAGTTATACTGAGACTGGTAGCCCCAGTTTTACTGAGACTGGTAGCTCCATTTAGACTGAGACTGGTAGCTCCAGTTTTACTGAGACTGTCTGCTCCAGTTATACTGAGACTGGTCGCTCCAATTATACTGAGACTGGAAACCCCAGTTATACGGAGACTGTCTGCTCCAGTAAAACTGAGACTGGTCGCCCCAATTATACTGAGTCTGGCAGCTCCAGTTATAATGAGACTGGAAGCTCCATTTAGACTGAGACTGGTAGCTCCAGTTATACTGAAACTGTCTGCTCCAGTTATACTGAGACTGGTAGCCCCAGTTGAACTGAGACTGGTAGCCCCAGTTAAATTGAGACTGGTAGCCGCAGTTAAACTGAGACTGGTAGCCCCAGTTAAACTGAGACTGGTAGATCCAGTTATACTGAGACTGGCAGATCCAGTTGTACTGAGACTGATAGCCCCAGTTATACTGAGACTGGTAGCCCCAGTCACACTGAGACTGGTAGCCCCAGTTATACTGAGACTGTCTGCTCCAGTCATAGTGAGACTGGTACCCCAAGTTATACTGAGACTGGTAGCTCCATTTAGACTGAGACTCGTAGCTCCAGTTATACTGACACTGGTAGCCCCAGTTAAACTGAGACTGGTAGCCCCAATTAAGCTGAGACTGGTAGCCCCAGTTAAACTGAGAGTGGTAGATCCAGTTGTACTGAGATTGATAGCCCCAGTTATACTGAGACTGGTAGATCCAGTTGTACTGAGACTGGTAGATCCAGTTGTACTGAGACTGATAGCCCCAGTTATACTGAGACTGGTAGCCCCAGTCATACTGAGACTGGTAGCCCCAGTTATACTGAGACTGCCTGCTCCAGTTATACTGAGACTGGTAGACATAGTAATATTGAGACTGTCTGCTCCAGTTATACTGAGACTGGTAGCCCCAGTTATACAGAGACTGGTAGCCCCAGTTATACTGAGACTGTCTGCTCCAGTTTTCCTGAGTCTGGTAGCCCCAGTTATACTGAGACTGGTAGCCCCAGTTATACTGAGACTGGTAGCCCCAGTTATACTGAGACTGGTAGCCCCAGTTATACTGAGACTGGAAACCCCAGTTATACGGAGACTGTCTGCTCCAGTAAAACTGAGATTGGTCGCCCCAATTATACTGAGTCTGGCAGCTCCAGTTATACTGAGACTGGTAGCTCCATTTAGACTGAGAATGGTAGCTCCAGTTATACTGAAACTGTCTGCTCCAGTTGTACTGAGACTGATAGCCCCAGTTATACTGAGCCTGATAGCCCCAGTTATACTGAGACTGGTAGATCCAGTTGTACTGAGACTGATAGCCCCAGTTATACTGAGACTGGTAGCCCCAGTTACATTGAGACTGTCTGCTCCAGTCATACTGAGACTGGTTGCCCCAGTTATACTGGGACTGGTAGCTCCAGTTATACTGAGACTCGTAGCTCCATTTAGACTGAGACTCGTAACCCCAGTTAAATTAAGACTGGTAGCCCCAGTTAAACTGAGACTGGTAGCCTTAGTTAAACTGAGACTGGTAGATCCAGTTATACTGAGACTGGTAGATCCAGTTGTACTGAGACTGATAGCCCCAGTTATACTGAGACTGGTAGCCCCAGTTATACTGAGACTGTCTGCTCCAGTAATACTGAGAATGTCTGCTCCAGTTATAATGAGACTGTCTACTCCAGTTATACTGAGACTGGTAGCCCCAGTTATACTGAGACTGTCTGCTCCAGTTATACTGAGACTGGTAGTTCCAGTTATACTGAGACTGTCTGCTTCAGTTATACTGAGACTGCCTCCTCCAGTTATACTGAGACTGATAGCCCCAGTTATACTGAGATTGGTAGATCCAGTTGTACTGAGACTGATTGCCCCAGTTATACTGAGACTGGTAGCCCCAGTCATACTGAGACTGGTAGATCCAGTTCTACTGAGACTGATAGCCCCAGTTATACTGAGACTGGTAGCCCCAGTCATACTGAGACTGGTAGCCCCAGTTATACTGAGACTGTCTGCTCCAGTCACACTGAGACTGGTACCCCAGTTATACTGACACTGGTTGCCCCAGTTAAACTGACACTGGTAGCCCCAATTAAACTGAGACTGGTAACCCCAGTTAAACTGAGAGTGGTAGATCCAGTTGTACTGAGACTGATAGCCCCAGTTATACTGAGACTGTTAGCCCCAGTTATACTGAGACTGGTCGCTCCAATTATACTGGGACTGGTAGCTCCAGTTATACTGAGACTGATAGCCCCAGTTATACTGAGACTGGTAGCCCCAGTAATACTGAGACTGGTAGCACCAGTCATACTGAGACTGTCTGCTCCAGTCATACTGAGACTGGTAGCCCCAGTTATACTGAGACTGTCTGCTCCAGTTATACTGAGACTGGTAGCTCCAGTTACACTGAGACTGTCTGCATCAGTTATACTGAGACTGCCTGCTCCAGTTATACTGAGACTGGTAGACCTAGTAATATTGAGACTGTCTGCTCCAGTTATACTGAGACTGGTAGCCCCAGTTATACAGAGACTGGTAGCCGCAGTTATACTGAGACTGGTAGCCCCAGTTATACTGAGACTGTCTGCTCCAGTTATACAGAGACTGATAGCCCCAGTTATACTGAGACTGGTAGCCCCAGTTTTACTGAGACTGGTAGCTCCATTTAGACTGAGACTGGTAGCTCCAGTTTTACTGAGACTGTCTGCTCCAGTTATACTGAGACTGGTCGCTCCAATTATACTGAGACTGGAAACCCCAGTTATACGGAGACTGTCTGCTCCAGTAAAACTGAGACTGGTCGCCCCAATTATACTGAGTCTGGCAGCTCCAGTTATAATGAGACTGGAAGCTCCATTTAGACTGAGACTGGTAGCTCCAGTTATACTGAAACTGTCTGCTCCAGTTATACTGAGACTGGTAGCCCCAGTTGAACTGAGACTGGTAGCCCCAGTTAAATTGAGACTGGTAGCCGCAGTTAAACTGAGACTGGTAGCCCCAGTTAAACTGAGACTGGTAGATCCAGTTATACTGAGACTGGCAGATCCAGTTGTACTGAGACTGATAGCCCCAGTTATACTGAGACTGGTAGCCCCAGTCACACTGAGACTGGTAGCCCCAGTTATACTGAGACTGTCTGCTCCAGTCATAGTGAGACTGGTACCCCAAGTTATACTGAGACTGGTAGCTCCATTTAGACTGAGACTCGTAGCTCCAGTTATACTGACACTGGTAGCCCCAGTTAAACTGAGACTGGTAGCCCCAATTAAGCTGAGACTGGTAGCCCCAGTTAAACTGAGAGTGGTAGATCCAGTTGTACTGAGACTGATAGCCCCAGTTATACTGAGACTGGTAGATCCAGTTGTACTGAGACTGGTAGATCCAGTTGTACTGAGACTGATAGCCCCAGTTATACTGAGACTGGTAGCCCCAGTCATACTGAGACTGGTAGCCCCAGTTATACTGAGACTGCCTGCTCCAGTTATACTGAGACTGGTAGACATAGTAATATTGAGACTGTCTGCTCCAGTTATACTGAGACTGGTAGCCCCAGTTATACAGAGACTGGTAGCCCCAGTTATACTGAGACTGTCTGCTCCAGTTTTCCTGAGACTGGTAGCCCCAGTTATACTGAGACTGGTAGCCCCAGTTATACTGAGACTGGTAGCCCCAGTTATACTGAGACTGGTAGCCCCAGTTATACTGAGACTGGAAACCCCAGTTATACGGAGACTGTCTGCTCCAGTAAAACTGAGATTGGTCGCCCCAATTATACTGAGTCTGGCAGCTCCAGTTATACTGAGACTGGTAGCTCCATTTAGACTGAGAATGGTAGCTCCAGTTATACTGAAACTGTCTGCTCCAGTTGTACTGAGACTGATAGCCCCAGTTATACTGAGCCTGATAGCCCCAGTTATACTGAGACTGGTAGATCCAGTTGTACTGAGACTGATAGCCCCAGTTATACTGAGACTGGTAGCCCCAGTTACATTGAGACTGTCTGCTCCAGTCATACTGAGACTGGTTGCCCCAGTTATACTGGGACTGGTAGCTCCAGTTATACTGAGACTCGTAGCTCCATTTAGACTGAGACTCGTAACCCCAGTTAAATTAAGACTGGTAGCCCCAGTTAAACTGAGACTGGTAGCCTTAGTTAAACTGAGACTGGTAGATCCAGTTATACTGAGACTGGTAGATCCAGTTGTACTGAGACTGATAGCCCCAGTTATACTGAGACTGGTAGCCCCAGTTATACTGAGACTGTCTGCTCCAGTAATACTGAGAATGTCTGCTCCAGTTATAATGAGACTGTCTACTCCAGTTATACTGAGACTGGTAGCCCCAGTTATACTGAGACTGTCTGCTCCAGTTATACTGAGACTGGTAGTTCCAGTTATACTGAGACTGTCTGCTTCAGTTATACTGAGACTGCCTCCTCCAGTTATACTGAGACTGATAGCCCCAGTTATACTGAGATTGGTAGATCCAGTTGTACTGAGACTGATTGCCCCAGTTATACTGAGACTGGTAGCCCCAGTCATACTGAGACTGGTAGATCCAGTTCTACTGAGACTGATAGCCCCAGTTATACTGAGACTGGTAGCCCCAGTCATACTGAGACTGGTAGCCCTAGTTATACTGAGACTGTCTGCTCCAGTCACACTGAGACTGGTACCCCAGTTATACTGACACTGGTTGCCCCAGTTAAACTGACACTGGTAGCCCCAATTAAACTGAGACTGGTAACCCCAGTTAAACTGAGAGTGGTAGATCCAGTTGTACTGAGACTGATAGCCCCAGTTATACTGAGACTGTTAGCCCCAGTTATACTGAGACTGGTCGCTCCAATTATACTGGGACTGGTAGCTCCAGTTATACTGAGACTGATAGCCCCAGTTATACTGAGACTGGTAGCCCCAGTAATACTGAGACTGGTAGCACCAGTCATACTGAGACTGTCTGCTCCAGTCATACTGAGACTGGTAGCCCCAGTTATACTGAGACTGTCTGCTCCAGTTATACTGAGACTGGTAGCTCCAGTTACACTGAGACTGTCTGCATCAGTTATACTGAGACTGCCTGCTCCAGTTATACTGAGACTGGTAGACCTAGTAATATTGAGACTGTCTGCTCCAGTTATACTGAGACTGGTAGCCCCAGTTATACAGAGACTGGTAGCCGCAGTTATACTGAGACTGGTAGCCCCAGTTATACTGAGACTGTCTGCTCCAGTTATACAGAGACTGATAGCCCCAGTTATACTGAGACTGGTAGCCCCAGTTTTACTGAGACTGGTAGCTCCATTTAGACTGAGACTGGTAGCTCCAGTTTTACTGAGACTGTCTGCTCCAGTTATACTGAGACTGACGCTCCAATTATACTGAGACTGGAAACCCCAGTTATACGGAGACTGTCTGCTCCAGTAAAACTGAGACTGGTCGCCCCAATTATACTGAGTCTGGCAGCTCCAGTTATAATGAGACTGGAAGCTCCATTTAGACTGAGACTGGTAGCTCCAGTTATACTGAAACTGTCTGCTCCAGTTATACTGAGACTGGTAGCCCCAGTTGAACTGAGACTGGTAGCCCCAGTTAAATTGAGACTGGTAGATCCAGTTATACTGAGACTGGCAGATCCAGTTGTACTGAGACTGATAGCCCCAGTTATACTGAGACTGGTAGCCCCAGTCACACTGAGACTGGTAGCCCCAGTTATACTGAGACTGTCTGCTCCAGTCATAGTGAGACTGGTACCCCAAGTTATACTGAGACTGGTAGCTCCATTTAGACTGAGACTCGTAGCTCCAGTTATACTGACACTGGTAGCCCCAGTTAAACTGAGACTGGTAGCCCCAATTAAGCTGAGACTGGTAGCCCCAGTTAAACTGAGAGTGGTAGATCCAGTTGTACTGAGACTGATAGCCCCAGTTATACTGAGACTGGTAGATCCAGTTGTACTGAGACTGGTAGATCCAGTTGTACTGAGACTGATAGCCCCAGTTATACTGAGACTGGTAGCCCCAGTTGAACTGAGACTGGTAGCCCCAGTTAAATTGAGACTGGTAGATCCAGTTATACTGAGACTGGCAGATCCAGTTGTACTGAGACTGATAGCCCCAGTTATACTGAGACTGGTAGCCCCAGTCACACTGAGACTGGTAGCCCCAGTTATACTGAGACTGTCTGCTCCAGTCATAGTGAGACTGGTACCCCAAGTTATACTGAGACTGGTAGCTCCATTTAGACTGAGACTCGTAGCTCCAGTTATACTGACACTGGTAGCCCCAGTTAAACTGAGACTGGTAGCCCCAATTAAGCTGAGACTGGTAGCCCCAGTTAAACTGAGAGTGGTAGATCCAGTTGTACTGAGACTGATAGCCCCAGTTATACTGAGACTGGTAGATCCAGTTGTACTGAGACTGGTAGATCCAGTTGTACTGAGACTGATAGCCCCAGTTATACTGAGACTGGTAGCCCCAGTTACATTGAGACTGTCTGCTCCATTCATACTGAGACTGGTTGCCCCAGTTATACTGGGACTGGTAGCTCCAGTTATACTGAGACTCGTAGCTCCATTTAGACTGAGACTCGTAACCCCAGTTAAATTAAGACTGGTAGCCCCAGTTAAACTGAGACTGGTAGCCTTAGTTAAACTGAGACTGGTAGATCCAGTTATACTGAGACTGGTAGATCCAGTTGTACTGAGACTGATAGCCCCAGTTATACTGAGACTGGTAGCCCCAGTTATACTGAGACTGGCTGCTCCAGTAATACTGAGAATGTCTGCTCCAGTTATAATCAGACTGTCTACTCCAGTTATACTGAGACTGGTAGCCCCAGTTATACTGAGACTGTCTGCTCCAGTTAACTGAGACTGGTAGTTCCAGTTATACTGAGACTGTCTGCTTCAGTTATACTGAGACTGCCTCCTCCAGTTATACTGAGACTGATAGCCCCAGTTATACTGAGATTGGTAGATCCAGTTGTACTGAGACTGATTGCCCCAGTTATACTGAGACTGGTAGCCCCAGTCATACTGAGACTGGTAGATCCAGTTCTACTGAGACTGATAGCCCCAGTTATACTGAGACTGGTAGCCCCAGTCATACTGAGACTGGTAGCCCCAGTTATACTGAGACTGTCTGCTCCAGTCACACTGAGACTGGTACCCCAGTTATACTGACACTGGTTGCCCCAGTTAAACTGACACTGGTAGCCCCAATTAAACTGAGACTGGTAACCCCAGTTAAACTGAGAGTGGTAGATCCAGTTGTACTGAGACTGATAGCCCCAGTTATACTGAGACTGATAGCCCCAGTGAGACTGAGACTGGTAGATCCAGTTGTACTGAGACTGATAGCCCCAGTTATACTGAGACTGGTAGCCCCAGTCATACTGAGACTGGTAGCCCCAGTTATACTGAGACTGTCTGCTCCAGTCACACTGAGACTGGTACCCCCAGTTATGCTGAGACTGGTAGCCCCAGTTTTACTGAGACTGTTAGCCCCAATTATACTGAGACTGGTCGCTCCAATTATACTGGGACTGGTAGCTCCAGTTCTACTGAGACTGATAGCCCCAGTTATACTGAGACTGGTAGCCCCAGTCATACTGAGACTGGTAGCCCCAGTTATAATGAGACTGTCTGCTCCAGTCACACTGAGACTGGTACCCCCAGTTATACTGAGACTGGTAGCTCCATTTAGACTGAGACTCGTAGCTCCAGTTATACTGACACTGGTAGCCCCAGTTAAACTGAGACTGGTAGCCCCAGTTAAACTGAGCGTGGTAGATCCAGTTGTACTGAGACTGATAGCCCCAGTTATACTGAGACTGATAGCCCCAGTTATACTGAGACTGGTAGATCCAGTTGTACTGAGACTGATAGCCCCAGTTATACTGAGACTGGTAGCCCCAGTCAAACTGAGACTGGTAGCCCCAGTTATACTGAGACTGGTAGCTCCATTTAGACTGAGACTCGTAGCTCCAGTTATAATGACACTGGTAGCCCCAGTCATACTGAGACTGGTAGCCCCAGTTATACTGAGACTGTCTGCTCCAGTCACACTGCGACTGGTACCCCCAGTTATGCTGAGACTGGCAGCCCCAGTTTTACTGAGACTGTTAGCCCCAGTTATACTGAGACTGGTCGCTCCAATTATACTGGGACTGGTAGCTCCATTTAGACTGAGACTCGTAGCTCCAGTTATACTGACACTGGTAGCCCCAGTTAAACTGAGACTGGTAGCCCCAATTAAACTGAGAATGGTAGCCCCAGTTAAACTGAGACTGGTAGATCCAGTTGTACTGAGACTGATAGTCCCAGTTATACTGAGACTGATAGCCCCAGTTATACTGAGACTGGTAGATCCAGTTGTACTGAGACTGATAGCCCCAGTTGTACTGAGACTGATAGCCCCAGTTATACTGAGACTGGTAGCCCCAGTCATACTGAGACTGGTAGCCCCAGTTATACTGAGACTGTCTGCTCCAGTCATGCTGAGACTGGTAGCCCCAGTTTTACTGAGACTGTTCGCCCCAGTTATACTGAGACTGGTCGCTCCAATTATACTGGGACTGGTAGCTCCAGTTATACTGAGACTGATAGCCCCAGTTATACTGAGACTGGTAGCCCCAGTTATACTGAGACTGGTAGCCCCAGTTATACTGAGACTGTCTGCTCCAGTCACACTGAGACTGGTACCCCCAGTTATGCTGAGACTGGTAGCCCCAGTTTTACTGAGACTGTTAGCCCCAGTTATACTGAGACTGGTCGCTCCAATTATACTGGGACTGGTAGCTCCATTTAGACTGAGACTCGTAGCTCCAGTTATACTGACACTGGTAGCCCCAGTTAAACTGAGACTGGTAGCCCCAATTAAACTGAGAATGGTAGCCCCAGTTAAACTGAGACTGGTAGATCCAGTTGTACTGAGACTGATAGTCCCAGTTATACTGAGACTGATAGCCGCAGTTATACTGAGACTGGTAGATCCAGTTGTACTGAGACTGATAGCCCCAGTTGTACTGAGACTGATAGCCCCAGTTATACTGAGACTGGTAGCCCCAGTCATACTGAGACTGGTAGCCCCAGTTATACTGAGACTGTCTGCTCCAGTCATGCTGAGACTGGTAGCCCCAGTTTTACTGAGACTGTTCGCCCCAGTTATACTGAGACTGGTCGCTCCAATTATACTGGGACTGGTAGCTCCAGTTATACTGAGACTGATAGCCCCAGTTATACTGAGACTGGTAGCCCCAGTTATACTGAGACTGGTAGCCCCAGTTTTACTGAGACTGTCTGCTCCAGTCATACTGAGACTGGTAGCCCCAGTTATACTGAGACTGGTAGCTCCAGTCATACTGAGACTGTAGATCCAGTTGTACTGAGACTGGTAGATCCAGTTGTACTGAGACTGATAGCCCCAGTTATACTGAGACTGGTAGCCCCAGTCATACTGAGACTGGTAGCCCCAGTTATACTGAGACTGGTAGCTCCATTTAGACTGGGACTCGTAGCTCCAGTTATACTGACACTGGTAGCCCCAGTTAAACTGAGACTGGTAGCCCCAATTAAACTGAGAATGGTAGCCCCAGTTAAACTGAGACTGGTAGATCCAGCTGTACTGAGACTGATAGTCCCAGTTATACTGAGACTGATAGCCGCAGTTATACTGAGACTGGTAGATCCAGTTGCACTGAGACTGATAGCCCCAGTTATACTGAGACTGATAGCCCCAGTTATACTGAGACTGGTAGCCCCAGTCATACTGAGACTGGTAGCCCCAGTTATACTGAGACTGTCTGCTCCAGTCATGCTGAGACTGGTAGCCCCAGTTATACTGAGACTGTTAGCCCCAGTTATACTGAGACTGGTCGCTCCAATTATACTGGGACCGGTAGCTCCAGTTATACTGGGACTGATAGCCCCAGTTATACTGAGACTGGTAGCCCCAGTAATACTGAGACTGGTAGCACCAGTCATACTGAGACTGTCTGCTCCAGTCATACTGAGACTGTCTGCTCCAGTTATACTGAGACTGTCTGCTCCAGTTATACTGAGACTGGTAGCTCCAGTTATACTGAGACTGTCTGCTTCAGTTCTACTGAGACTGCCTGCTCCAGTTATACTGAGACTGGTAGCCCCAGTTTTACTGAGACTGTCTGCTCCAGTCATACTGAGACTGGTAGCCCCAGTTATACTGAGACTGGTAGCTCCAGTCATACTGAGACTGTAGATCCAGTTATACTGAGACTGGTAGATCCAGTTGTACTGAGACTGATAGCCCCAGTTATACTGAGACTGGTAGCCCCAGTCAAACTGAGACTGGTAGCCCCAGTATACTGAGACTGGTAGCTCCATTTAGACTGAGACTCGTAGCTCCAGTAAAACTGACACTGGTAGCCCCAGTTAAACTGAGACTGGTAGCCCCAATTAAACTGAGAATGGTAGCCCCAGTTAAACTGAGACTGGTAGATCCAGTTGTACTGAGACTGATAGTCCCAGTTATACTGAGACTGATAGCCCCAGTTATACTGAGACTGGTAGATCCAGTTGTACTGAGACTGATAGCCCCAGTTGTACTGAGACTGATAGCCCCAGTTATACTGAGACTGGTAGCCCCAGTCATACTGAGACTGGTAGCCCCAGTTATACTGAGACTGTCTGCTCCAGTCATGCTGAGACTGGTAGCCCCAGTTTTACTGAGACTGTTCGCCCCAGTTATACTGAGACTGGTCGCTCCAATTATACTGGGACTGGTAGCTCCAGTTATACTGAGACTGATAGCCCCAGTTATACTGAGACTGGTAGCCCCAGTTATACTGAGACTGGTAGCCCCAGTTATACTGAGACTGTCTGCTCCAGTCACACTGAGACTGGTACCCCCAGTTATGCTGAGACTGGTAGCCCCAGTTTTACTGAGACTGTTAGCCCCAGTTATACTGAGACTGGTCGCTCCAATTATACTGGGACTGGTAGCTCCATTTAGACTGAGACTCGTAGCTCCAGTTATACTGACACTGGTAGCCCCAGTTAAACTGAGACTGGTAGCCCCAATTAAACTGAGAATGGTAGCCCCAGTTAAACTGAGACTGGTAGATCCAGTTGTACTGAGACTGATAGTCCCAGTTATACTGAGACTGATAGCCGCAGTTATACTGAGACTGGTAGATCCAGTTGTACTGAGACTGATAGCCCCAGTTGTACTGAGACTGATAGCCCCAGTTATACTGAGACTGGTAGCCCCAGTCATACTGAGACTGGTAGCCCCAGTTATACTGAGACTGTCTGCTCCAGTCATGCTGAGACTGGTAGCCCCAGTTTTACTGAGACTGTTCGCCCCAGTTATACTGAGACTGGTCGCTCCAATTATACTGGGACTGGTAGCTCCAGTTATACTGAGACTGATAGCCCCAGTTATACTGAGACTGGTAGCCCCAGTTATACTGAGACTGGTAGCCCCAGTTTTACTGAGACTGTCTGCTCCAGTCATACTGAGACTGGTAGCCCCAGTTATACTGAGACTGGTAGCTCCAGTCATACTGAGACTGCAGATCCAGTTGTACTGAGACTGGTGGATCCAGTTGTACTGAGACTGATAGCCCCAGTTATACTGAGACTGGTAGCCCCAGTCATACTGAGACTGGTAGCCCCAGTTATACTGAGACTGGTAGCTCCATTTAGACTGGGACTCGTAGCTCCAGTTATACTGACACTGGTAGCCCCAGTTAAACTGAGACTGGTAGCCCCAATTAAACTGAGAATGGTAGCCCCAGTTAAACTGAGACTGGTAGATCCAGTTGTACTGAGACTGATAGTCCCAGTTATACTGAGACTGATAGCCGCAGTTATACTGAGACTGGTAGATCCAGTTGCACTGAGACTGATAGCCCCAGTTATACTGAGACTGATAGCCCCAGTTATACTGAGACTGGTAGCCCCAGTCATACTGAGACTGGTAGCCCCAGTTATACTGAGACTGTCTGCTCCAGTCATGCTGAGACTGGTAGCCCCAGTTATACTGAGACTGTTAGCCCCAGTTATACTGAGACTGGTCGCTCCAATTATACTGGGACCGGTAGCTCCAGTTATACTGGGACTGATAGCCCCAGTTATACTGAGACTGGTAGCCCCAGTAATACTGAGACTGGTAGCACCAGTCATACTGAGACTGTCTGCTCCAGTCATACTGAGACTGTCTGCTCCAGTTATACTGAGACTGTCTGCTCCAGTTATACTGAGACTGGTAGCTCCAGTTATACTGAGACTGTCTGCTTCAGTTCTACTGAGACTGCCTGCTCCAGTTATACTGAGACTGGTAGCCCCAGTTTTACTGAGACTGTCTGCTCCAGTCATACTGAGACTGGTAGCCCCAGTTATACTGAGACTGGTAGCTCCAGTCATACTGAGACTGTAGATCCAGTTATACTGAGACTGGTAGATCCAGTTGTACTGAGACTGATAGCCCCAGTTATACTGAGACTGGTAGCCCCAGTCAAACTGAGACTGGTAGCCCCAGTATACTGAGACTGGTAGCTCCATTTAGACTGAGACTCGTAGCTCCAGTAAAACTGACACTGGTAGCCCCAGTTAAACTGAGACTGGTAGCCCCAATTAAACTGAGAATGGTAGCCCCAGTTAAACTGAGACTGGTAGATCCAGTTATACTGAGACTGATAGTCCCAGTTAGACTGAGACTGATAGCCGCAGTTACACTGAGACTGGTAGATCCAGTCATACTGAGACTGGTAGCCCCAGTTATACTGAGACTGTCTGCTCCAGTCATGCTGAGACTGGTAACCCCAGTTATACTGAGACTGTTAGCCCCAGTTATACTGAGACTGGTCGCTCCAATTATACTGGGACTGGTAGCTCCAGTTATACTGAGACTGATAGCCCCAGTTATACTGAGACTGGTAGCCCCAGTTATACTCAGACTGGTAGCTCCAGTTATACTGAGACTGTCTGCTTCAGTTCTACTGAGACTGCCTGCTCCAGTTATACTGAGACTGGTAGACATAGTAATATTGAGACTGTCTGCTCCAGTTATACTGAGACTGGTAGCCCCAGTTATACAGAGACTGGTAGCCCCAGTTATACTGAGACTGTCTGCTCCAGTTATACTGAGACTGGTAGCCCCAGTTATACTGAGACTGGTAGCCCCAGTTATACTGAGACTGGTCGCACCAGTTATACTAAGACTGGTAGCCCCAGTTATACTGAGACTGGTAGCTCCATTTAGACTGAGACTGGTCGCTCCAGTTATACTGAGACTGGTCGCTCCAGTTATACTGAGACTGGAAACCCCAGTTATACTGAGACTGTCTGCTCCAGTAAAACTGAGACTGGTCGCCCCAATTATACTGAGTCTGGCAGCTCCAGTTATACTGAGACTGGTAGCTCCATTTAGACTGAGACTGGTAGCTCCATTTAGACTGAGACTGGTAGCTCCAGTTACACTGAAACTGTCTGCTCCAGTCATACTGAGACTGGTTGCCCCAGTTATACTGCGACTGTTAGCTCCAGTTATACTGAGACTCGTAGCTCCATTTAGACTGAGACTCGTAGCTCCAGTTATACTGACACTGGTAGCCCCA
Source organism: Pristiophorus japonicus (assembly GCF_044704955.1). NCBI lineage: Eukaryota > Metazoa > Chordata > Chondrichthyes > Pristiophoridae > Pristiophorus > Pristiophorus japonicus. The sequence continues at coordinate 40,224,698 of NC_091994.1, forward strand.
GTTAAACTGAGACTGGTAGCCCCAATTAAACTGAGACTGGTAGCCTTAGTTAAACTGAGACTGGTAACCCCAGTGAAAATGAGACTGGTAACCCCAGTTAAATTGAGACTGGTAGCCCCAGTTAAACTGAGACTGGTAGCCCCAGTTAAACTGAGACTGGTCGATCCAGTTATACTGAGACTGGTAGCCGCAGTCATACTGAGACTTATAGCGCCAGTTATACTGAGACTGTCTGCTCCAGTCATACTGAGACTGGTATCTCCAGTTATACTGAGACTGGTAGCTCCAGTTATACTGAGACTGGTAGCTCCATTTAGACTGAGACTCGTATCTCCAGTTATTCTGACACTGGTAGCCCCAGTTAAACTGAGACTGGTAGATCAGTTGTACTGAGTCTGATAGCCCCAGTTTTTCTGAGACTGTCTGCTCCAGTTATACTGAGACTGGTAGCTCCAGTTATACTGAGACTGGTAGCCATATTTATACTGAGACTGTCTGCTCCAGTTATACTGAGACTGGTAGCCCCAGTTATACTGAGACTGGTAGCTCCAGTTATACTGAGACTGGTAGCTCGAGTTATACTGAAACTGGTAGCTCCAGTTATACTGAGACTGTCTGCTCCAGTTAGACTGAGACTGGTAGCCCCAGTTGTCGCGACACAGGTAGCTCCAGTTATACTGAGACTGGTAGCTCCAGTTATACTGAAACTGGTAGCTCCAGTTATACTGCGACTGTCTGCTCCAGTTAGACTGAGACTGGTAGCCCCAGTTATACTGAGACTATCTGCTCCAGTTATACTGAGACTGTCTGCTCCAGTTATACTGAGACTGTCTGCTCCAGTTAAACTGAGACTGGTAGCCCCAATTAAACTGAGAATGGTAGCCCCAGTTATACTGAGACTGGTAGCCCCAGTTATACTGAGACTGTCTGCTCCAGTTATACTGAGACTGGTAGCCCCAGTTATACTGAGACTGGTAGCCCCAGTTATACAGAGACTGGTAGCCCCATTTAGACTGAGACTGGTAGCTCCAGTTATACTGAGACTGGTCGCTCCAGTTATACTGAGACTGGTAGACATAGTAATATTGAGACTGTCTGCTCCAGTTATACTGAGACTGGTAGCCCCAGTTATACAGAGACTGGTAGCCCCAGTTATACTGAGACTGTCTGCTCCAGTTATACTGAGACTGGTAGCCCCAGTTATACTGAGACTGGTAGCCCCAGTTATACTGAGACTGGTCGCACCAGTTATACTAAGACTGGTAGCCCCAGTTATACTGAGACTGGTAGCTCCATTTAGACTGAGACTGGTCGCTCCAGTTATACTGAGACTGGTCGCTCCAGTTATACTGAGACTGGAAACCCCAGTTATACTGAAACTGTCTGCTCCAGTAAAACTGAGACTGGTCGCCCCAATTATACTGAGTCTGGCAGCTCCAGTTATACTGAGACTGGTAGCTCCATTTAGACTGAGACTGGTAGCTCCATTTAGACTGAGACTGGTAGCCCCAGTTATACTGAGACTGTCTGCTCCAGTTATACTGAGACTGGTAGCCCCAGTTATACTGAGACTGGTAGCCCCAGTTATACAGAGACTGGTAGCCCCATTTATACTGAGACTGTCTGCTCCAGTTATACTGAGACTGGTAGCCCCAGTTATACTGAGACTGGTAGCCCCAGTTATACTGAGACTGGTAGCTCCATTTAGACTGAGACTGGTAGCTCCAGTTATACTGAGACTGGTCGCTCCAGTTATACTGAGACTGGAAACCCCAGTTATACGGAGACTGTCTGCTCCAGTAAAACGGAGACTGGTCGCCCCAATTATACTGAATCTGGCAGCTCCAGTTATACTGAGACTGGTAGCTCCATTTAGACTGAGACTGGTAGCTCCAGTTATACTGAAACTGTCTGCTCCAGTTGTACTGAGACTGATAGCCCCAGTTATACTGAGACTGGTAGATCCAGTTGTACTGAGACTGATAGCCCCAGTTATACTGAGACTGTTGGCCCCAGTTACACTGAGACTGTCTGCTCCAGTCATACTGAGACTGGTTGCCCCAGTTATACTGGGACTGGTAGCTCCAGTTATACTGAGACTCGTAGCTCCATTTAGACTGAGACTCGTAGCCCCAGTTAAATTAAGACTGGTAGCCCCAGTTAAACTGAGACTGGTAGCCCCAGTTAAACTGAGACTGGTAGATCCAGTTATACTGAGACTGGTAGATCCAGTTGTACTGAGACTGATAGCCCCAGTTATACTGAGACTGGTAGCCCCAGTCATACTGAGACTGTAAACCCCAGTTATACTGAGACTGATAGCCCTAGTTATACTGAGACTGGTAGATCCATTTGTACTGAGACTGATAGCCCCAGTTATACTGAGACTGGTAGCTCCAGTCATACTGAGACTGGTAGATCCAGTTATACTGAGACTGGTAGATCCAGTTATACTGAGACTGTCTGCTTCGGTTATACTGAGACTGCCTGCTCCAGTTATACTGAGACTGGTAGACATAGTAATATTGAGACTGTCTGCTCCAGTTATACTGAGACTGGTAGCTCCAGTTATACTGAGACTGTCTGCTTCAGTTATACTGAGACTGCCTTCTCCAGTTATACTGAGACTGGTAGACATCGTAATATTGAGACTGTCTGCTCCAGTTATACTGAGACTGGTAGCCCCAGTTATACTAAGACTGTCTGCTCCAGTTATACTGAGACTGGTAGCCCCAGTTATACTGAGACTGGTAGCCCCAGTTATACTGAGACTGGTAGCTCCATTTAGACTGAGACTGGTAGCTCCAGTTATACTGAGACTGGTCGCTCCAGTTATAATGAGACTGGAAACCCCAGTTATGCGGAGACTGTCTGCTCCAGTAAAACTGAGACTGCTCGCCCCAATTATACTGAGTCTGGCAGCTCCAGTTATACTGAGACTGGTAGCTCCATATAGACTGAGACTGGTAGCTCCAGTTATACTGAAACTGTCTGCTCCAGTTGTACTGAGACTGATAGCCCCAGTTATACTGAGACTGGTAGATCCAGTTGTACTGAGACTGATAGCCCCAGTTATACTGAGACTGGTAGCCCCAGTTACACTGAGACTGTCTGCTCCAGTCATACTGAGACTGGTTGCCCCAGTTATACTGCGACTGTTAGCTCCAGTTATACTGAGACTTGTAGCTCCATTTAGACTGAGACTCGTAGCTCCAGTTATACTGACACTGGTAGCCCCAGTTAAACTGAGACTGGTAGCCCCAATTAAACTGAGACTGGTAGCCCCAGTTAAACTGAGACTGGTAGCCCCAGTTAAACTGAGACTGGTAGATCCAGTTGTACTGAGACTGGTAGCCCCAGTTAAATTGAGACTGGTAGCCCCAGTTAAACTGAGACTGGTAGATCCAGTTATACTGAGACTGGTAGCCGCAGTCATACTGAGACTTGTAGCCCCAGTTATACTGAGACTGTCTGCTCCAGTCATACTGAGACTGGTAGCTCCAGTTATACTGAGACTGGTAGCTCCAGTTATACTGAGACTGTTAGCTCCATTTAGACTGAGACTCGTAGCTCCAGTTATACTGACACTGGTAGCCCCAGTTAAACTGAGACTGGTAGATCAGTTGTACTGAGTCTGATTGCCCCAGTTTTTCTGAGACTGTCTGCTCCAGTTATACTGAGACTGGTAGCTCCAGTTATACTGAGACTGGTAGCCACAGTTATACTGAGACTGTCTGCTCCAGTTATACTGAGACTGGTAGCCCCAGTTATACTGTGACTGGTAGCCATAGTTATACTGAGACTGTCTGCTCCAGTTATACTGAGACTGGTAGCTCCAGTTATACTGAAACTGGTAGCTCCAGTTATACTGAGACTGTCTGCTCCAGTTATACTGAGACTGGTAGCCCCAGTTATACTGAGACTATCTGCTCCAGTTATACTGAGACTGTCTGCTCCAGTTATACTGAGACTGTCTGCTCCAGTTATACTATGACTGGTAGCTCCAGTTATACTGAGACTGTCTGCTCCAGTTATACTGAGACTGTCTGCTCCAGTTTTTCTGAGACTGGTAGCTCCAGTTATACTGAGACTGGTAGCCATAGTTATACTGAGACTGTCTGCTCCAGTTGTACTGAGACTGTCTGCTCCAGTTATACTGAGACTGGTAGCCCCAGTCATACTGAGACCGTCTGCTCCAGTTATACTGAGACTGTCTGCTCCAGTTATACTGAGACTGGTAGCTCCAGTTATACTGAGACTGTCTGCTGCAGTCATACTGAGACTGGTAGCTCGAGTTATATTGAGACTGGTAGCTCCAGTTATACTGAGACTGGTAGCTCCATTTAGACTGAGACTCGTAGCTCCAGTTATACTGACACTGGTAGCCCCAGTTCAACTGAGACTGGTAGATCAGTTGTACTGAGACTGATAGCCCCAGTTTTTCTGAGACTGTCTGCTCCAGTTATACTGAGACTGGTAGCTCCAGTTATACTGAGACTGGTAGCCATAGTTATACTGAGACTGTCTGCTCCAGTTATACTGAGACTGGTAGCCCCAGTTATACTGAGACTGGTAGCTCCAGTTATACTGAGACTGGTAGCTCGAGTTATACTGAGACTGATAGCTCCAGTTATACTGAGACTGTCTGCTCCAGTTATACTGAGACTGGTAGCCCCAGTTGTCGTGACACAGGTAGCTCCAGTTATACTGAGACTTGTAGCTCCAGTTATACTGAGACTGGTAGCTCCAGTTATACTGAGACAGTCTGCTCCAGTTATACTGAGACTGGTAGCCCCAGTTATACTGAGACTATCTGCTCCAGTTATACTGAGACTGTCTGCTCCAGTTATACTGAGACTGTCTGCTCCAGTTATACTGAGACTGTCTGCTCCAGTTATACTATGACTGGTAGCTCCAGTTATACTGAGACTGTCTGCTCCAGTTATACTGAGACTGTCTGCTCCAGTTTTTCTGAGACTGGTAGCTCCAGTTATACTGAGACTGGTAGCCATAGTTATACTGAGACTATCTGCTCCAGTTATACTGAGACTGGTAGCCCCAGTTATACTGAGACTGTCTCCTCCAGTTATCCTGAGACTGTCTGCTCCAGTTGTACTGAGACTGTCTGCTCCAGTTATTCTGAGACTGGTAGCCCCAGTCATACTGAGACCGTCTGCTCCAGTTATACTGAGACTGTCTGCTCCAGTTATACTGAGACTGGTAGCCCCAGTTATACTGAGACTGGTAGATCCAATTATACTGAGACTGGTAACCCCAGTTATACTGAGACTGGTAGCCCCAGTTATACTGAGACTGTCTGCTCCAGTTATACTGAGACTGGTAGCCCCAGTTAAACTGAGACTGGTAGCCCCAGTTATACTGAGACTGGTAACGCCAGTTATACTGAGACTGGTAGCTCCAGTTATACTGAGACTGTCTGCTCCAGTTATACTGAGACTGGTAGCCCCAGTTATACTGAGATTGGTAGCTCCAGTTATACTGAGACTGTCTGCTCCAGTTATACTGCGACTGTCTGCTCCAGTTATACTGAGACTGGTAGCCACAGTTATACTGAGACTGGTAGTTCCAGTTAGACTGAGAGTGGTAGCCCCAGCTCTACTGAGACTGGTAGCTCCAGTTATACTGAGACTGTTGGCCCCAGTTATACTGAGACTGTCTGCTCCAGTTATAATGTTCCCATGTTTCGAGCCGTGCCTAGAACGGCGCAGTCTCGACCTGGACGCCCGTTTTTCTCGCCACAAAGTGCACCTAAAAAAAATCTCCAGATTCTCCACCTTCCTGCAGATCCTCTGGCCCTCGGCGCAGCGCAGCAGGTGCTGTAGGGGGCGGAGCCAGGTCCCTGCGCTGAAAACAGGGCCGGGACCTCTGCACATGTGTGCTGCAGTGGGCGTGCACGTGCAGTCGCTCCAGGCGCCCGAAACTGTGTGGGAAGGGCCCGAAGCACTCATCCCCTAGCCCTGGCCGAATGGCCTCACTTGGGCTGCGTGAATAAGGCTCCTCCCACGTCCAGCTCCTGCTTCCTCACGACCCGACTCGACTCCCGCTTCCCACCCCCCGCCTCCAGACCGGACCCGACCCGACCCGACTTCCGCTTCCCCCCCCCGCCCCGCCTCCAGATCCGACTCGACTCCCGCTTCCCCCTCCCCCCCTCCCCGCCCCCGGACCGGACCCGACTCCCGCTTCCCCCCGCTCTCCCCGCCTCCGGACCCGACCCGACTCCCGCTTGCCCCTGCCCGCCCCCCCGCCCCCGGACCGGACCCGACCCGACTCCCGCTTCCCCCCCGCACCCGCCCCCGGACTGGACCCGACTTGACTCCCGCTTCCCCCTCCCCCGCCCCCGGACCGGACCCGACCCGACTCCCGCTTCCCCCCGCCCCCCCGGACTGGATCCGCCCCGACTCCCGCTTCCCTCCCGCCCCCCGGACTGGATCCGACCTGACCTCCCGCCCCCCGACCTGACCTCCCTCTCCCTCCCTCCCCCGACTCGAACCTAACCGACCTCCCTCCCAACATCCCCTCGACCTGACCCAACGCCACCTACCTGTAAGTCTGGTGCTGGGGACGGGCCCTGCCTGAAGTCTCGGGCCCGGCCCGTTCTGCCTCCCTTCCCGTTCTCCTTTCCCCCCCCACTTCTCATTCCCCCCCCACCATCTCCTTCCCCCATCTCCTTCCCCTCCCCATCTCTTTCCCCCCCATCTCCTTTCCCCCCCATCTCCTTCCCCACATCTCCTTTCCCTCCCATCTCCTTTCCCCCCCCCATCTCCTTTCCCACCCTCAACTCCTTTCCCCCCATCTCCTTTCCTCCCCATCTCCTTTCTTCCCCTTCTCCCCTTTATTCCCTTCATCCCCTTCTCCCCCCCTTCTTCCTCCTTCCCCCTTCTCCCCCATCCCTCCCCCTTCTCCACCTCTACCCCTCTCCTCCCCCTCCCCTCGCTGTCAGAAACACAGACACTGACAGACAGAGAATGAGAGACACAGACAGACAGACAGAGAGATAGAGACACTGACAGACACATTGGGGCGGGGGGGGGGGGGGGGGCAGCCCAGCACTCTGTTGGAGGGCTCCCGGTGCTGCAGTCTGTAAGTAGAAAATGTTTTATTTATTGATTTTTTAAAAAAATTATTTTTTCTTAATTATTTTTGATTGATTTATTGGTTGAATTATTGATGTATTTATCATTTATTATTGATGATGGCTCTTTATTTGTAAAACTGAAGTGTTTAATGTTTGTAAACTTCCCTTTAAACCCCCCCCCCTCCCATTACCTACGCCTGATTTGTAACCTATGCCTGATTTTCTAAAGTGTAGACAAGGTTTTTTCGAGTGTACAAGAATCTTCACTTACTCCATTCTAAGTTAGTTTGGAGTAAGTTTTCACAGATGAAACTTTGAAAACAGGCGTAAGTGGCTGTACACGCCCCCTTTTGAAAAAAAAATTCTGTTCCAAAGTGAAACTGTTCTAACTGACTAGAACTGGAGCAAACTAAATGCCGAGAATTCCGATTTCTAAGATACTCCGTTCTACACCAGTTGCTCCTAAAAATCAGGAGCAACTCATGTGGAAACTTTGGGCCACTGAGACTGGTAGCTCCAGTTATACTGAGACTGGTAGCTCCAGTTATACTGAGACTGTCTGCTCCAGTTATACTGAGACTGATAGCCCCAGTTATACTGAGACTGATAGCCCCAGTTAAATTGAGACTGGTAGCCCCAGTTAAACTGAGACTGGTAGTCCCAGTTATACTGAGTTTGGTAGCTCCAGTTATACTGAGACTGGTAGCCCCAGTTGTACTGAGACTGTCTGCTCCAGTTATACTGAGACTGTCTGCTTCAGTTATACTGAGACTGGTAGCCCTAGTTATACTGAGACTGGTAGCCCCAGTTATACTGAGACTGTCTGCTCCAGTTATACTGAGACTGGTAGCCCCAGTTATACTGAGACTGGTAGCTCCAGTTATACTGAGACTGGTAGCCCCAGTTATACTGAGACTGTCTGCTCCAGTTAAACTGAGACTGGTAGCTCCAGTTATACTAAGACTGGTAGCCCCAGTTATACTGAGACTGTCTGCTCCAGTTATACTGAGACTGGTAGCACCAGTTATACTGAGACTGTTAGCCCCAGTTATACTGAGACTGGTAGCCACAGTTATACTGAGACTGGTAGCTCCAGTTATACTGTGACTGTCTGCTCCAGTTATACTGGGGCCAAGTTATGGCCTGAGTTGCTCCTTTTTTTTTGGAGCAACTTGTTTAGAATGGAGTATCTTAGAAATTTGAATTCTCGGCATTTAGATTGCTCCAGTTCTAGTCAGTTAGAACAGTTTCACTTTGGAACAGAATTTTTTTTCCAAAAGGTGGCTTGTCCGGGCACTTTCGCCTGGTTTCAAAGTTTAGGCAGTGAAAACTTACTCCAAACTAACTTAGAATGGAGTAAGTGAAGATTTTTGTACGTTCGAAAAAACCTTGTCTACACTTTAGAAAATCAGGCGTAGGTTACAAATTAGGTGTAGGGAATGGGGGGTGGTGGGGGGGGCGTTTAAAGGGAAGTTTACAAACATTAAACAACTTCAGTTTTACAAATAAAGAGCCATCATCAATAATAAATGATAAATACATCAATAAATCAACCAATAATTCAATCAAAAAAGATTAATAAAACATTTTTTTTTTAAAATCAATAAATAAAACATTTTCTACTTACCGACTGCAGCACCGGGAGTCCTCCAACAGCATGCTGGAACGGCCCCCCCAGTGTGTCTCTGTCAGTGTCTCTATCTCTCTATCTGTCTGTGTGTGTGTCTCTCACTCTCTGTCTGTCAGTGTCTGTGTTTCTGACAGCGAGGGGAGGGGAAGGAGGGGGGTGGGAGGGGGAGGGGGAGAAGTGGGTGGGGGGGAGGGGGAGAAGGGGGGTGGGGGGAGAAGGGGTGTGGGGGGGAGGGGGAGAAGGAGGTTGGGGGGGAGAGGGCGAGGATGGAGGAGGGAGGTAGAGGGGGGTGGGGGAGGAGGGGGTGGGGTGCGGGGGAGGAGTGGGTGGGGGAGGAGGGGGGTGGGGGAGGAGAGGGGGGTGGGGGGGAGGAGGAGGAGGAGTGCGGGGGTGGGAGGAGGAGATGAGGGGCGAGGAGAAGGGGGGAGGAGAAGGGGGGGAGGAGAAGGGGGGAGAAGGGGGTGAGGAGGAGAGGGGGGGAGGGGGGGAGGAGGAGAGGGGGAGAAGGGGGGAGAGGGAGGGAAGGGAGAGAGGATGGAGGGAGGGAAGCAGAGAGAAGGGAAGGAGAGAGGAGGGAGGGAGGGAAGGAGAGAGGAGGGTGGGAGGGAAGGAGGGAGGGAGGGAAGGGAGAGAAGGAGGCTGAACGACCGGGCGCAAGACTTCGGGCTGGATTTACAGGTAGGTGGCGTCGGGTCTCGGGGTGGGTGCGGGGATGGGGAGAGTCGCGGAGGTCCGGAGGGGGGCAGAGTCGCAGAGGTCCAAGGGCGGGAGAGTCGCAGAGTGGGGGGGGCGACGGGGGAGTCGCGGAGGTCCGGCGGGGGGGAGAGTCGCGGAAGTCTTGGGGGGGGGGAGGAGAGAGAGTCGCGGAGGTCCGGGGGGGTGGTAGCAGAGGTCGGGTTGCCCGGGTTGGTGGGGGTAGAGCGGGGGTCAGGTCGGGTCCGGTCAGATGGGAGGCAGCCTTATCCATGCAGCCCCAGTGGGGCCATTCGGCCAGGGCTAGGGGCTGCGTGCTTCGGGCCCCTCCCACAGTTTTGGGCGCCTGGAGCTACTGCACATGCGCCCCCACTGTCGCGCATGTGCTGAGGTCCCGGCACTGTTTTCAGCACAGGGACCTGGCTCTGCCCCTCACAGCTCATGCTGTGCTGCGCCCAGCTCCAGAGGACCTGCAGGGAGCCGGAGAATAGGTACGTTTTTTTTAGGCGCACTTTCTGCCGCGAAAAACGGGCACACTGAGACTGTCTGCTCCAGTTATACTGAGACTGGTAGCTCCAGTTATACTGAGACTGTCTGCTCCAGTTATACTGAGACTGGTAGCTCCAGTTGTACTGAGACTGGTAGCCCCAGTTATACTGAGACTGGTAGCTCCAGTTATACTGAGACTGTCTGCTCCAGTTATACTGAGACTGGTAGCTCCAGTTATACTGAGACTGTCTGCTCCAGTTATACTGAGACTGGTAGCCGCAGTTATACTGAGACTGGTTGCCCCAGTTATACTGAGACTGGTTGCCCCAGTTATACTGAGGCTGGTAGCCCCAGTTATACTGAGACTGGTAGCTGCAGTTATACTGAGACTGTCTGCTCCAGTTATACTGAGACTGGTCGCTCCAGTTATACTGAGACTGGTAGCTCCAGTTATACTGAGACTGTCTGCTCCAGTTATACTGAGACTGGTAGCCCCAGTTATACTGAGACTGGTAGCTCCAGTTATACTGAGACTGTCTGCTTCAGTTATACTGAGACTGGTAGCCCCAGTTATACTGAGACTGGTTGCCCCAGTTATACTGAGACTGGTTGCCCCAGTTACACTGAGGCTGGTAGCCCCAGTTATACTGAGACTGGTTGCCCCAGTTATACTGAGACTGGTAGCTGCAGTTATACTGAGACTGTCTGCTCCAGTTATACTGAGACTTGTCGCTCCAGTTATACTGAGACTGGTAGTTCCAGTTATACTGAGACTGGTCGCTCCAGTTATACTGAGACTGTCTGCTCCAGTTATACTGAGACTGGTAGCTCCAGTTATACTGAGACTGGTAGCTCCAGTTATACTGAGACTGGTAGCTCCAGTTATACTGAGACTGATTGGCAGAAGAACCAAAGACGACATGAGGAAAACATTTTATTACGCAGCGAGTGTTCAGGATCTGGATTGCACTGCCTGAAAGGGTGCTGGAGGCAGACTTAATTGTGGCTTTCAAAATGGAATTGGATAAGTACCTGAAGGAAAAAGATTTGCAGGGCTACGAGGAAATGGCGGGCGAGTGGGACTAGCTGATGTGCTCTTGCAGAGAGCTGGCATGGGCTTGACGGGCTGGATGCCCTCCTGTGCTGTAACCATTCTATGATACTATTTTATGATTCTATGGGGCCGAAAATGGTGAAGGGCAAGGTCCGCCCAAGTGCTGCCCAAAGGACCGCCGATGGCTGCCGAGATACCTGACGGTACTCTGGGCGGGGTTTTCGGCAAAAAGGTCCTTGAAAGGGCAGCCGGCATCAAAAGAGGGACTTACGCCATCAATCTGGGTGGCAGGAGCTCTCATTCTTGGCAGCAAAGGCCCAAGTGCCACCGAGGATGGAGTCGGGCCCACGGAGGGTCGAAGAGCTGTCAATAAAAAGCATTAAAAAAAATTTAAAAAACATCGGAAGACCTTCAGGGGACCCTAACAAGGTAAGTCGCTGTAAAGAAAATTTTAAAAAATGATTTACTAACCTTTTTTTTCAGCTCTTCATACCTACCGTCGGGGACAGATCAGCCTCCTCGCAGCGGTCCACCCCCGTTCTGGTGCCGACTCCCGCCGACCCCCGCCCGCACCAATATGACATCTCGGCGGGCGGGATTCCACTTACGTCGCTCGGCCGTCCGCTGACGTCAGCGGATGGTTCCCAGCGGTTATCCCCTCCTGCCTGCTCCAGCCCAAATCGAAACTGGCACTCGGTGCAACTCGAGGAGGAATGTTGGCGGCAGTGGGCGGCAGTCAGGTCATCAATTTCAGCCCCTATGTGTGCAAACATTGGGCTAGAAACTCCTGCATCAGTTACATTTATTTCATGGACAACGTCACACTGTGTACATGACTGCTGTGGGATGAATGGCTATTGCACTATTGAAAAGTGTTCTGTATATGTGTGATGGTTAGATCAGGGTGGCTGTGATATCCCAAAGGACGAATTGCCTGCTGATGGTGCAGGATTTTCCTTTTCCTGTCCTTGAGATTTCTGGCAGGTCTCATGCCTGCCTTGCGACTCCACCATGACCTTGGCCCATTTTCCTGCATTATGTATTCATGCAGGTTCGCCACCAGCAAGCAGAAACCTGCCAGTTGCCCCAAACAACTGACGGCCTTAGTTAAGGGCAGTAAGTAGGAAAGGGATTGAGGCAAAATAGAGGGTGAGGAGGCTACAATTAGGCCCTCTGCCTCCATCAGCTGACTTGGGGCCATCCACAAACTATTACTAGGCTTCATGTGGTATTGATGGGAAGTGGCAGTGAGAAGGGAGGACAGGAGAGAAATGGACCAGGAATATGGCTCCTACCTTTCTGCCAGCATTTATGTGGAGGGCAGGAGGTAGTCATCGGCAGTCCCAATGGGGGCAGCGACAGGAAATATAAGGTCAGGGTTGGATAGCAGAGGAAAATTCAGGCCTTACTGCCTTGGCTTACACATGAAGAGTGGCCATTCAGATAAGGTACTTAAATGTGGCTGTTAGAACTGTCTTCAATAAGATCCAATGCATTCAGTAGAAATGAGCAGAGAGCTAGAGGGGGAAAAAATCCTCCTGGTTTGGAAGGGGATGAGGGGGAAGTAAAGGTTGATGGTTGGAATAGCCAGAATGGATGATGTCCTAAGGTGGAATGGAATAAAGGTTAACCAGAGCAACCTTGGGAGCAAATGCTTTTTCTATCGTCCAAGCAGAGGGAAAAATGAAAGGTGACCAGGAAGATAAGGCAAGTTCACAGGTAACTGTTGGGGAAGGGAATAAGTTGTTGGGTGAGAGATAATGTTTTAGGAGTGGCTGAGGGGGAGCTGTATTGTTCCTGCAGCTGAGGTGGGGAGGGCAATGAAGACAAGAACCTAATTTTCAAAATCCTTCCGTGGCCTTGCCCCACTATACATGGGGAGTCTTTTCCATATATCCCAGTTTGAATTCCTCATTCCTCAGATTCCAAAACACAACTCATTCCCTATCTGCTTAGTTCCATTATCAAGGACAAGTTTTTAGCAATTATGCTGATGCCTTCTTGAATTCTTTGCTTGCCTTCCTTCAAAAGCTTTCATCAAATCTTTCAGTCTCTCCTCTAAATTCCTTTATTTCTTGCAGTCTACACTGTAAAGTGCTCTGAAATGTTCTTTACATGAGCTCTTTATAAATGAAAGGTGGTTGTGTTCAAGAGTCATGGTAGTAACAGTTTAGGAGGGGGTTCAAAACTAACGGCATGTGTCTGAGAATAATCTGACAGCTCCGATTAGAATTATGGGAGGACAGAAAATACCTTTGACCAGAGCCAAAGACTGACAGATATCAAAACTTTCCGATCAATCACTTACTTTTATTGCCGTTTTATTGGATCAGAAATATTTTATTTATAAACCTTTCTAATGAACATTTCAGTTCCTAGGAATTTCAACCTTCACTTGTCAGATAAAATAATATAGGTTCACTCTTGGGTAGTTATTGAGTTGGCCTATTGTTTTAGACTCGACAAAACCGCAGCAAATATTTCAAGCTGTCATCTTTTAACACCAATAGACCCTTTTTAATGGGTTACTCCTCTGACAAATGCAGGTATGTGCACCTTTGCCTGTATATTCTGGTATGGGAATACTGGTGAATGGTGCAGAGCTTCCACTGCTGCCTGGCCTGCCTGCCAACCATACATTGCTCCTCTTCTAAATAAGGATTACCAATGGAAAGCCTATTGTGCCCTATCTGAAATGGTGGGGAGAAGACTTGCCAATCTCACTGCAAATGGCTAAGATGGATATCAAAGTAGTTAGCAACAGCTAAAGTGCCTGAAAAAATGAGTCACAAATAAGCTTTACACTGGTGCTATGAATATTGATGCTAGCCTTTTTTTAAATTTTCTTCTGCCCAGCACCCAACAATTTTGGGCACCCATTCTATAAAAGCAAAAGAGCAAGCTGCGTAAATGAGGTGGAGATTAAGGAAAATGGGATGTATAAGGGCATAAAGGCATTTTTACCTCAATACCATTGAACTGCCAAATATGGGTGCATCCATCAGAAGATAGTATGAACTGGGAAGGGATTCCAAAAGTGGTTGGGGATCTGGCAGAAAGGAACTCTGCCCTATTTCCCAATCACAACTATTCAATTTATGGCCACTAATTGTGTGAAAATGATTGGACAATACAAGTTTTACTGTCTAGGTCAAACGAGGGCTCCTTGGTCATTGTAGAGCATTCAGCATCTGTTGAGTTATACCTCAGCAAACGTCTGCACCCTCAACAAAGGGAAGAGAAAGGTAAAGGGAAGAAAAACATGGAATTTGGGCCAGCAACTTGTGCATCATCGGTCAATTCAAGATGGCAACAGAACAACTTTTTTTATGGGGGACTAAGAGCAAAAAACACTGGCATTTATATACCACATTTCATGTCCTAAGAAAGATACCAACAACAGCTTTTGTGACTGCTAAGAGAGATAGAAAGGACTTGTACTGATATAATGGGCTAGAACCTCCACTTTTGAGCTTATCGCCCAAAAATGGGCGTTATTTCTGGCGTGGGCATTAAAAAAGGGTTTTTAGATTGCCGGCTTCTCACCCATTCTCAAAACACCTAGTTTACATTTTTGTAAATGAGCGTTACCGTGAACAATATCAAATGGGCAGTAGCGTTAAATTTTTTTGACCTTCTGCCGTAAAGTGTGGCTGTCCTTAGCAATGGCATGGCAACGCTCGATTCCCGTAATTCTGGAGGTCACCCATGACATGTGCAGAAGAGGAGACAGAGAGAGAGGGAGCTCAGAGGGACTGAAGGCATATCTGGGTGTGGTGTGGCTGCTTTGGGAGGAAGGACGGAGACTTTCGAGCTTCACAGCAAGTAGGGAAACAAAAAGTAGCTGTTATCAGCCACATATTTGACCGAATTTGCCCTATAATGGAGGGAGAGGAGGAGGCATCACAGCACGCTGTGGAAACTGACACTGGAGAGAGCAGTGAGCTGGGAGAGGAGCACATTGGAGGGCGCAAAAGAACCAGGAGGTTCTCGGTCGAGGCAACTGCCTTCCTCCTGCAGGAGGTCAAGTCACGCTGGGGAGATTTGACACAGGGAGGGTGTGGGAAGCCCACCCCAAAGGTCTACCAGAGGATATGGACCGAGATAGCAGAGGTGGTCTCGTCGGCGACCAACGAGGTGCGTGAGGGTAACCAATGCGGCAAATGATGGAACAACCTTGTGGGATCTGTAAGAATAAGTATTACATTGATTTACATGTACTTATGTATTTATATAATTTGATTTGTAGCAGTCATGAGTGACTATCATCAGATGTGAGGTCTTGCACTTTTACCGGGAATGTTGTACTCAAAGCCTGTGGTTACGGTGTACATCTTTAGGTAAAGAATGGTAATAATCAAGAATAATCATGATTATATCTGTTGGTTATGTGTTGTATCAGTGTCTGTGACAGTACCTAGCAATGATATCACGCAATGATCTCATGCCATGTCACCCTGTCACCTTTTACAGATGAAGTCCATGCAGAGGCGAACAGGTGGGGGGCCACCAGTCCCCAGCGACATCACTGACATGGAGGAGCGCGTGCTAGCACTCGTGGGGAAGCACCCCCGGACAGCCACAGACAAATCTGCAGACCCTGAAGTGATGTCACATGAGTAAAGCTGACACCATTGCATGATGTAAAGTCAATAGATGCCACACCAACTCATATCCGACCAATCATATATGATAGATGATTTGTAAAAGTGTCATAGAAATAATACTGGCCTAATGAAAATCATTGCAATCCACAATGTGTTGATGGTCATGAAATGTAATGTCTGCGATGATTTTGAGAGCAGTGGTGCTTTTGTCGTGCATATGCTGTGTGTAGCGCTGGACTCACCTTGTCACCCTAGCAACCCCTTCTCCTCTAACAACCTCATTTGTGTCTTGCAGCTCAGCCAGCCCAGGCAAGGCCACAGAGGCCAGAAGGTGGGGGCATGGGGCAGGAGTCGGCGGACTATCCTACTACATCTGGTACTGAGGAGCTCTGATTGTCACCCGTCAATCCGCTGTTCTCGACAGATGAGAGCGCCGACTTCGAAGAACCTGTATCGCCACGCTCCAGAATCCATTCCATCCCAAGGCCATCTATTGGTCCTCGGGTCATTCCTGCCTCCACTCTGGAGGTGCTGGCCCCAAACACCTCTCCACAGGGCACCCATTTGTCCCTAGGACGGCGCCGACCCCACGGAGGTCTCGTGGGCGCGGCAGGTCTGTTCCATGAGCGCGACATGACAGCGGGGAGATGGTTTAGTTGTCCAGGAGGACTGTAGACATTGGTGACCAGCTTATCAAAGCTTTGGGGGGCATATCCCGACACCTGGCCACCATGCCCGAGTACACACCGCGCATGGCGGAGTCCCTGCTGATAGCCAAGAACACTGCTCCAACAGCCCTCCCAGTGGTCCCAGAATACGGCACTCCACCCCTAGGTTCGGCATCATCACTGTGAATGACAGCTGCGAGCAAGGACCAAGATCCTGCTTCTGTATCAGAGAATGTTGCCCCCTCAGTAACTCCCACTCCCATACTCGTCCAACCAACTCATCTGCCTTCATCCCCCCCAATGAGGCACCGCCTGAGGAGCTCCTCGGCCAGGCGCCGTGGAGTGAGGAGGGGAAGGGATAGAGGTGGGGAGAAGAAAGAGATGGGGAAAGGAAAGTGAGGTGCATGTGTGCAGGTGATGGCTGTGTTATATCTCCATCTGGGTGTATGCAATTTGTTGCAACGTATGGGGGCTGGGGACCACGCTCCTACTTTGCCTTTGTATTCTGTGTTGCTGGACATGTTAACCATGTGATTTATGTCAATGGTGGAAAAAGTGGGATGTGGGCAGGGGTTGGGTGTTATTGGCTGTGTTACTTACAATTTCAGACCGATGTTGGTATTAAACTTTTGTTATTGAACATAACCTTGTTGCGCATTGTCTCAGATAGCTGGACCGTTACACACTGGTGATTTCTTACCGTGAAAGGGTTAAATAGAACTTAACATCAATCAACATAAACTTTAGCTGGAACCAAGGTGATGGGCACCATTGATGTCTGAGCTGCACACACACAGCAGTGTGTCAGCGTTGTCACTCACATCAGCACTCTTTCAGGCAAATCTTTCCGATATCAGCTCCTAATGTAAGAGTGGGATTTAACACATGGCAACCACACCGCTGGCGTCCGTCCTGGTTAGTTCCACTTTTTATGGGCATTATTTTGAGTGGGCAATATTCTGGGCGATATGTGTGTGAGTTGGTGAAATTGATGGTGGGCGATCTCCATGGCCGCTAGTTTGGGTAAATATGCTCTTTACAACAAAAAACAGTCGGCGGGCGTTATTATTGAATCTTGGCATTAAGTCCGTGCGGAAAGTAACGCTGGCCGATAATACGCCCATTCTGATGATTCCACCCAAAAAAAGTGGGCGGGTGGTAATATTTTTTCTCGGCATTAAGCACATGGGGAAAATAACGCTCGGTGATAAGTCTCCTAAAAAAATCCCATCAGTTTTCATTTTGTGCCAAAATGGGCGCTATCTAGGCGTTATACGTCATTTTAGCGGTTAAATGGCCGTTAAGTGGGCGTTGAGCATGCAAAAAAAGTGTAGGTTCTAGCCCAGTGTCTTTCATGACCTCAGGATGCCCCAAGTGCTTTGCCGCTAATGAAACACTTGTGAAATGCATTTACCTTTGTTATGTAGGCAAACATGGCAGGCAATTTGCATACAGCGAAAGGCTTCAAACAGCAAGTAAAATAAATGATCAGTTAATCTTTTTTCACGGTGTTGGTTGAGCGAGAAATGTTAGGCAGGATACCAGGTGAACTCCAAAAGGCACATCCATGGGGCTTCAGTGTAATATCTAATCTGAAAGATAGCACTTCTGACAATGCAGCACTCCCTCTGTACTGCACTAGAGTGTCAGCTCAGATTGTGTGCTCCAGTTCATAGTGGGGCTTGAACCTACAACTTTCTGATCCAGAGACAAGAGTGTGATCACTGAGAAAAGCTGAAACAATGATGGATGGGGCTCAGGGAAGTTTTGTTCCTGCACACACATTGCCCACCAAAAATATATTGTAACATAAATAAAATTAGAGTGGAAGTGTATCAAGGATTCAACTGTGAGAAAGGGTGAAATGAAATACTGTCACACAAACTGACTTCTAATCTTAAATTCTCCCTATCCCATAATGCTTTGCACAATGGTCATAATGTAAGCCAATCTGATGCAGCAAATCATTCCCTCTCCATCTGTTCCTGACAGCCCGTACAATCGAATCGTGACAAATGCTTTCTAAAAGTGTTATTCTGGGATTCAGATTTTGCTGGTATCAGGATTTTTATTTTTATGAGCTGCACATAAAAAATAACCAATTTGCAAATTTTTGTAGCAGAGTCCAATAAATCATCTATTCAGCAACTCCATCTAAACTGCAAAATTAAACGAGAAACACTATCAAATATTTTTGCTGTTCTAATTATCTTTCCTCCTCCCCTGACTGCGTCGGGTTACAATTTCTTGGGTGCTAGTCTCTCTCTGGTACTTTGGCCAAGAAGTAATGAACCTAGACAATGAATCCTGGATTTTAACAACCCAGTTTAGAGGGGAAATGGGAATAGG
The DNA here is from genome assembly GCF_044704955.1 of Pristiophorus japonicus. Taxonomy (NCBI): domain Eukaryota; kingdom Metazoa; phylum Chordata; class Chondrichthyes; family Pristiophoridae; genus Pristiophorus; species Pristiophorus japonicus. Next base: position 40,243,284 of record NC_091994.1, read on the forward strand.
GATCTATACCTGATAAGGAGAGTAATGTTCTAAAATGGCTATGTGCATTCAAATTAGGCAGTAATAACATGGTGACAAAATCTGTCCGATTTTAAGTTATTGCAGCTTCCATTGTGTCTAGTTCTGTTCTTACTCATATAAAACAGTTGTCCAGAACGTTGTAGTGGAGCATTATGGGATGATAAGGAAGCAAGATGGATTTTCATTATAAACCCGCAGCTGGCACATACCTTTTTTCTACCCCTCCTCTGACACCCTTTTAACCTTCCTCACCAGTACTTATTGTGCCTATTCCTCATAAGACGTAAGAGATGGGAGGTTTGCAGGTATTTAGGGATTGAGTATAAAAATCTAGGCTGACGCTCCAGTGCAGTGCTGAGGGAGTGCTGCACAGTCGGAGGTGCCGTCTTTCGAATGAGACGTTAAACCAAGGCCCCGTCTACTCTCTCAAGTGGACATAAAAGATCCCATGGCACTATTTCGAAGAAGATCAGAAGAGTTATCCCCGGTGTCCTGGCCAATATTTATCCCTCAATCAAGAGAACAAAAACAGATTATCTGGTCATTATCACATTGGTGTTTGTGGGAGTTAGCTTGTGTGCAAATTGGCTGCCGCGTTTCCTACATTACAACAGTGACTACACTCCAAAAGTACTTCATTGGCTGTAAAGTGCTTTGAGACGTCTGGTAGTCATAAAAGACGCTATATAAATGCAAGTCTTTATTTTTCTTTCTATCATCTGTCACAGCTCTCTCTACTATCATGGACCTTCTTGAAAAAGGATGCAAAAAGAAAGAAGTAACTTTTATTACTGTGTAATGTAGTAAAACCCAATGTTCAGCCCATAATGGATGTGATGATAGGTGCATGCAATAGCACTTAATAACCACTTGAGGGTTTTGCAGAGTGGATGCATCTAATGATATGGGTGAAAAAAAGAAAGAAACACTTGCATTTATACAGCACCTTTCACAACCATTGGACATCCCAAAATACTTTACAGTACATTTTGACATGTAACCCTTGTTGTAATGTAGACAGAGCCTCTCTTTAACATCTACATCCAAAAGACAGCACTTCTGATGGTATAGCACTCCCTTGCAATGGAATGTCAGCCTAGATTTTTACACTCAGATCCACGAGTGGGACTTGAACCCACAACCTTCTGACTCAGAGGGTGCTATCAACTGAGCCATTGGCTGACACAATGCCAGGTAAAGACTGGGATATCAAGGGCATGGTGCAGCCTAAGGGACAGTAATAGTAAGTAGTAAAGCATAGTTTGATGGAAAGATCATTACAAGTGGCAGGCACAATGCTGTATTCTTGGAAGGAGTTGGTGGCTTCTATTATCTTGGCTGATCTGGTAAGATCATGAAACTTCTTCTGATGCTGCCTGGCTAAGTTGATGCTTACTGTATGTGACGATCTGTTGCTATTACCCTTAGGCAGCTCTTCTTGCGGTCCTGAAGCACTCTATCCCAAAGAATATTGTTGTTCTTTACCGAAGCTCCTGCAGAAGCATTTCTACTACTAGGAGAACCCAGAGCCTCCAAGCAGAGGAGCTCACCTGTTATGGGGTGGAAATAATGTGACACTACAAGAATTCATGTGGTGTAACAGCTTAAAGGGGCAGACAACACTTGGGAGTTCACCCCAAATATTATAATAAGGCTGCCCTGTGAAGATGCCATTGGGGTCAGGACGCACTACGCCAGGCAGGAGTGAATCACATTCCATTGAACTTCTGTTTGGGTCCATGGCTAATTGAAAAATCTAAGTTTGAGGGTCACTAGGATATTCAACTGAGAGGCAGGGAGGGTAGGTGGGGGTGGGAGGGGGAGAGGCTTCATCGAGAGGGTGCACAATGACTAAGCCCCATTCTGTTCTCAGCTACTCCTCACACACGAACAATTTCCAATTGGAGTCACAGTATAGCAATCAAGAGAAAGTAAATAAGTGACGCTAATCTGAAATTAGCGAACAAAAAAGTGGAAAACAGCCAATGCCTTACCGAAAACATGTTAGGCCCTCAAGAATATTTGTATAACTCCAATTCAACTGTCACTATAATACTGTCACTATAATATGCTGTTTTATTTGGTGCTGCTGAAGATTTAGAAACTTGCACTATAGAGCTTTGGATTCTTGAGAAGGACGCTAGGTTGTTCAGTTAATGTTGTTCTCATAAGAACATAAGAAATAGGAGCAGGTGTAGGCCTCAATAAGATCATGGCTGATTTGATCTTGGCCTCAACTCCACTTTCCTGCCTGGTTCCCCATAATCCTCGACTCCCCTATAGTTCAAAAATCTGTCTATCTCCGCCTTGAATATATTCAATGACCCAACCTCCAAAGATTCACGACCCTCTGAGAGAAGAAATTCCTCCTCATCTCCAACTTTAAATTGGCGAACCGTTATTCTGAAACTATGCCCCCTAGTTCGAGATTCCCCTATGAGGGGAAACATTCTCTCAGCATCTACCCTATCAAGCCCCCACAGAATCTTATGTTTTGATAAGATCACCTCTCATTCTTCTAAACTCTAATGAGTACAGGCCCAACCTGCTGAACCTTTCCTCATAAGACAACCCCTTCATCCCAAGAATCAATCTCGTGAAGCTTCTTTCAACTGCCTCCAATCTATCCGTGCTAATATATTACCCCTTACACCATGAGCTCTTATCATGTGTAGTAACCTTTTATATGTCACCTTATCAAATGTCTTTTGGAAATACAAATACATTACATCTACTGGTTCCCCTTTATCCACCCTGCTCGTTACATCCTCAAAGAACTCTAATAAATTTGTCAAACACGATTTCCCTTTCATAAAACCATGTAACTCTGCTTGATTGTATTATGATTTTCTAAACGTTCTGCTACTACTTCCTTAATAATGGATTCCAGCATTTTCCCAATGACAGCCTATAGGTTCCTGCTTTCTGTTTCCCTCCTTTCTTGAATAGGGGTGTTACATTTGCGGTTTTCCAATCCGCTGGGACCTTTCCAGAATCTAGGGAATTTTGGAAGATTACAACCAATGTATCCACTATCTCTGCAGCAACTTCTTTTAAGACCCTAGAATGCAGGCCATCAGGTCCAGGGGACTTGTTAGCCTTTAGTCCCATTAGTTTGCCTAGTACTTTTTCTCCAATGATAAGGATAATTTTAATTTCTTCCTTCCCTTTTGCCTCCTGATTTTCTACTTTTATTGGGATGCTTTTAGTGCCTTCTACCAGGAACAGATACAAAATATTTGTTCAAAGTCTCTGCAAGTTCCTTGTTTCCCATTATTAATTCCCCAGTTTTATCCGCTAAGGGACCAATATTTTCTTTACATACTCTCTTCCTTTTTATATACTTGGAGAAGCGTTTACTGTCTGTTTTTATATTTCTTGCTGGTTTACTGTCATAATCTATTTTCTCGCTCTTTATTATTTTTTTCATCATCCTCTGCTGGTTTCTAAAATGTTCCCAATCTTCTGGCCTACCACGAATATTCGCAACATTTTATGTCTTATCTTTCAGAATGGCAGGCAGTGACTAGTAGGGTACCGCAAGGTTCAGTGCTGGAACCCCAGCTGTTTACAATATATATTAATGATTTGGATGAAGGAATTGAATGTAATATCTCCAAGTTTGCAGATGACACTAAGCTGGGTGACAGTGTGAACTGTGAGGAGGATGCTAAGAGGCTGCAGGGTGACTTATACAGGTTAGGTGAGTGGGCAAATGCATGGCAGATGCAGTATAATGTGGATAAGTGTGAGGTTATCCACATTGCTGGCAAAAACAGGAAGGCAGATTATTATCTGAATGATGACAGATTAGTAAAAGGGGAGGTGCAACGAGACCTGGGTGTCATGGTACATCAGTCATTGAAAGTAGGCATACAGGTACAGCAGGCCGTAAAAAAAGCAAATGGCATGTTGGCCTTCATAGCGAGAGGATTTGAGTATAGGAGCAGGAAGGTCTTGTTAAGGTTGTACAGGGCCTTAGTGAGACCACACCTTAAGTATTGTGTGCAGTTTTGGTCTCCTAATCTGAGGAAGGACATTTTTGCTATTGAGGGAGTGCAGATGGATTCCCGGGATGGCAGGACTGACATATGAAGAAAGATTGGATCGACTAGGCTCATATTCACTGGAATTTAGAAGAATGAGAGGGCATCTCATAGAAGCATATAAAATTCTGATGGGATTGTACAGATTAGATGCAGGAAGAATGTTCCCGATGTTGGGGAAGTCCAGAACTAGGAGTCACAGTCTAAGGATAAGGGGTAAGCCATATAGGACCGAGATGAGGAGAAACTTTTTCACTCAGAGAATTGTGAACCTGTGGAATTCTCTACCACAGAAAGTTGTTGAGTCCAGTTCGTTGGATATATTCAAAAGGGAGTTAGATGTGGCCCTTACGACTAAAGGAATCAGGGGGTATGGAGAGAAAGCAGGAATGGGATACTGAAGCTGCATGATCAGCCATGATCATATCGAGTGGTGGTGCAGGCTCGAAGGGCTGAATGGCCTGCTCCTGCACCTATTTTCTATGTTTCTTTTTTTCTATATTTCTTTCAATTTGATACCATTCTTAACTTCCTTAGTTAGCCACGGATAGTTCATCCTTCTTGTAGAGTCTTTCTTTCTCAATGGAATAGATCTTTGTTAAGAATTATGAAATATCTCTTCAAATGTCTGCCGTTGCTTATTTACCGTCTTACCTTTTAATCTATTTTTCCACTCCACATTAGCCAACTCTGTCTTCATGCCTTTATTTATGTTTAAGACACTAGTTTCAGACCCATGGGGCCGAAATTGATGTCCTTACGCCCATTGCCGCCGACACCGCCGAGATCTACTGACACTCCTCTCCGGGTTGCGCCCAGTGCCAGTTTGCACTTGGGCTGCAGCGGGCGGGAGGGGAGAACTGCCGGGAACCGCCCGCTGATGTAAGCGGATGGCCAACTGGTGCAAGTGACCTCCCGCCCACCGAGATGCTAGATTGGTGTGGGCGGGAGCCGGCGCCAGCAGGGGGAAGGACCGCCACGAGGAGACTAGTCGAACCCCCAAGGTAAGTTTAAAAAACTGAAAGAAAAAGGTTAGTGAACTTTTTAATAATTTTTTTTTTCACAGCAAGTTACCTTAATAGCTCTTCCTTGACCCTGAAGGTCTTCCGAGTAATTTTTTTTCCTCAATCACGTTTATTTGAACATCTTCGACCCTCCGTGGGCCTGACTCCATCCTCGGCGGCACTTCGGCAGCAAGAGCCTTTGCCGCTGGGATTGGGAGCTCCCGCCCATTCCCGCCCAGTTTGATGGCGTACGTCGCTTGTTTGCTGCCGGCCCAACTTTTAAATTATTTTTCATCAATTTCCCGCCCAAAGTGATGCCCAGTCTCTCGGCGACCATCGGCAGTATTTTGAGCGGCACTTGGGCGGGACTTGGCCTTCACCAAGTTCGGCCCCCAAGTTTCTCACGCGCATACTGAATGTAAAATTCTATCATGTTATGATCACGCTTCCCTAGAGGATGTTTTACTATGAGATCATTAATTAATCCTGTCTCATTACACATTACCAGATCTAAAATAGCCTGTTCCCTGGTTGGTTCCACAACGTATTGTTCTAAGAAACTGTCCCTAATATACTCTATGAACTCGTCCTCAAGGCTACCTTTGCCAATTTGATTTGTCCAATCTTTATGGAGATTAAAATTGCCCACGATTATTGCAGTACCTCTCTTACAAGCCCCCATTATTTCTTGATTTATACTTGACTTTGACCATCAGCAGGTCAGGGCCATTAAAGGGAGCAACGTGCAGCGGCATGCCATTGCAGGGAGCAGTGCCTGCTGCTGCAGGAGGGCGACGGCTGCGAAGTCAGGTTGCTGATTGAAGTGTGTGCAGGCACAGCAGGAGTGGCGAGGTCGGGGCGAAAGAGCGGTAAGAGTTTGTCGAGGGATGTGACCGGGGCCCAGGAGAGGCGTGAGTTTGGGGCTCAGAAGAGGCGAGGGCCCAGGGGCAGCACGGTCCAGCCTACACTGCGATATGTGCGCGCACTAGGTCTGTGCAGCAGAGTTAGTCTCCAGTCATCTTGCCACTGGACCAAGACCTAGCTCTGTCAAGCCCGTGTGGTGGCTGATGTGCACAGGCATCTTCTACCCTTCAAGATGTTGTTCGTCATCTGGACTATTAGGTCCTTCATTGAAACACCTGTGAATCATCCTTTTTTGGTGTGGAAGCAAGTCATCCTCGTTTCAAGGGACTGCCTATGATGAGACTACTCCCATCAGTGACTTATTTCCCTTGCTATTTCTTCTCACTGCAGTAGCTCAGGAGATTGGAGCATCTTTGTGTTTTATAAAAATCAATCAATGATCGATTGACACTGGTAAAATAGTAAAAAGCCAAAAGGTGGATTTAGCTCCTCTGTCAAAAGAGTGATTTATCTTCTTGCTAAGTTCTGCAACGAGGGTTTATAGAGAACTACAATTATGCTGGGTTTTGAGCTGTAATCCTCCTATGGTTTTATATGACTGTTCAAAGCTAGACTAACTACATATGACCTAAACCAACTGAACTTTGACTGTGGTTTCAGCAGTGGGATCTAGCAAAATCAAAGCTGAGAAGTTAATGGGAGTGGATAATAAGTTTCTGTGGGCCAAGCCTGGATCTTGGGAAATGGCAATGTGAGTTCAGTAGAACTAAATCCACATATGGCAGGCCTTGGGACTAAAACATATCCTGAGGAAGTCTGTCTGACTCCTAATAATTATCCAAAGCCTCGTAATTCTACGTGACACAGCATAAATTACCACCTCCAACAAGTCTGCATAGTCCTCCTGTCATATATTCTAAAATGGAGAGCACAACAGCAGTCATTATTCATAAACAGCAAAATCCTTAATTAGCCTCAAGTTGGTCTGAGAGCATCGCGGGTATTACGGTATGCAGGTATACAAAGATGGTTGCTTTATTAATTACTATCCACCAGGGATACTGCTCCGTCAAGGAAAATACAATTTCTGCTAGCCTGGAGTATCGTGACTTGTCCAATAAGGCAGGCCTCTGATTAGGCTGAGGAAAGACATTCTTGCTATTGAGCGAGTGCAGCGAAGATTCACCAGACTGATTCCAGGGATGGCTGGACTGTCATATGAGGAGAGACTGGATCAACTGGGCCTTTATTCACTGGAGTTTAGAAGGATGAGAGGGGATCTCATAGAAACGTATAAGATTCTGACGGGACCGGAAAGGTTAGATGCTGGAAGAATGTTCCCGCTGATGGGGAAGTCCAGAACCAGGGGACATAGTCTTAAGATAAGGGGTAGGCCATTTAGGACTGAGATGAGGAGAAACTTCTTCACTCAGAGAGTTGTTAACCTGTGGAATTCCCTGCCGCAGAGAGTTGTTGATGCCAGTTCATTAGATATATTCAAGAGGGAGTTAGATATTGCCCTTACGGCTAAAGAGATCAAGGGGCATGGAGAGAAAGCAGGAAAGGGGTACTGAGGTGAATGATTAGCCATGATCTTATTGAATGGTGGTGCAGGTTCGAAGGGCCGAATGGCCTACTCCTGCACCTATTTTCTAAGTTTCCATGTTTCTAGACAGCTGCTCTTTACTCCTGTTTCTTCGAAGCCATGCTAATAAAATGTTGTAAGTCGGTTATCTGCTACAATGAAGACACGCCAGTGAGAGCTTACAGAGGTTGCATCCAAGCTCAAGGCTACTTCTGTCTGTGATAAAAGTTGGTGCAGTGAAGCAATTTTAAGATCAGCTCTGAACAGAAGAATGTGTTAGAACAGGTAGAGGTAATCCAACTAGCCTGCCCATTTGTCGTAGTTCAATGCCACTTATCCACCACCACAGTAAATTCCTTAAGTCTCCTTTCTTGTTAAAATTATTGCAGCTCTCAAAGGGGTAAAACATTCAGTGCACTCACTTCATTGTTAAAAATCAATATTTATATCAAGGTGTGTCTTGTCTGTGCTGAGTATATAAATGCAAGTTGTTATTCAGTTAATTGATATGAACCATTAGTAAGAGAGTTATTACGCTTAACCACAGCAGCTAGGGAGGAGGGAATACAGTCCTAGTTCCTGCTCCTGTTGCCATTCAGTGATGCACATTTGTGGATGTCAGGACAGGATCGGGCTTCGCTGCCATCATCTCTATGGTTGATCAGTCACTGCCTAGGCCTCTTGTCAGCATCTCCAGGAGAGGATGGGAGATAGTGCAAGGCTAAAAAACAGATCAAGGTTGCATTTATTAGCCAAATAACCTCACTTTCAAAGTCCATGCTTGAAAAGCATAGCTTTGCATTTAATTTGACAGCATTTGAATCTTACCCCCTCCATGTGTATCATTCAGCAGATGAATGTAAACTAAGTAACTTGAACATCAAAAGTGCTTGGTTATCATAAATTTACCCTTCTGTGACAAGCATTGAAAACATAAACAATTAAAAGAAAACATTCTACTAAGATCGGAATTATGCATGTAATTGTTATTTGGATGAGGAATTCTATATAATTGGATTGTGATAGAAATTACTTGGTCCAATGCCGCCATGTGGGTGGATTGGAGCTATGGTTGGACCAGTTAAGTATTTATCTGCAGATTGAACATCAGCTTTTCCAAAGAGCTTATCCCCTTGTAAGAATAAAAGTATTTAGTAATGATAAAATTGATTCTGTCTATATATATAAACGTTAAAAGTGTGGATTGTACGAAAGGACAAGTTTGAAGAGACAAAATGGATACCTTCCCCAAGTTCATGTCCTCTGGCTGGGCAGAGCCCAAGTTACAAAGGAAGCATGGCTTTAAAACTAGAAAAGATGTTAATTGGAAAGCCATTAACCTAATCAAGGAATGGCACCGGCCCTCCAGATAGACACATGTATGAGGAGAAGCCAATCAGGAACAGCCCTGGAACCAAGACCCAATCCTGAGTCTTTCTGAGAAACAATGGTATAATAAGTCAAGCCAAAGATTGCTGGATCTCTTCTTAAGCACATGGCAAAAAGCAGGACCTCTCTCTACAGACAAAGGAGCAGGCCATGTGCTTTGCCAGAGGGAAGTAAAGTATACCTTTTTTATTGTAACATCATTGTATCTATTGTAATTAAGTAGAGTCCAAAGGATACCACTAGACTGCTGTTGTGTTCGATAGGCTATTTGCAGTGTGTGTGTTTAATAAACTTATTCCAAATTGTTTTAAAAGAACTGGTCTTGCTGTCAATTTAATGCCAGAGATTTAGAAATCTTACACCTTCCTCAAGCATACTTATTTATTTGTTAGATTGTGACATAAGAACAGAACATTGAGCAACAATGTTCAGCTTTACCACATTGCATATCCAAGCTTTATTGCAAGTTAAGACTGAGAGGTGGTTAAATTACATAAGACATCAAAAGGTGTGTGGCAATCACAAGGCTCGAGTAACCAGCGCCAGTTGACTGCAATGCAGGCAGCACGTCAAAGTTATGCTGCTGGCTGTTTTAAATGATTGTTGCGTGCAGCCAGTGCTACTGTACTGTTCATTGGCTGCACGCATCAGCAGGGGGCCCGATATCACGAGTGCCCAGGGGTACTTAAAGTCAGCCTGCACCTCTTAAAGGGTGAGGTGCATTGTGGCTGCTGGAGGTGGTGAGGGTTAGGTGACAGGTTAGGTGAGTGGGAAAACGCGTGGCAGATGCAGTATAATGTGGATAAATGTGAGGTTATCCACTTTGGTGGCAAAAACACGAAGGCAGAATATTATCTGAATGGCGGTAGATTAGGAAAAGGGGAGGTGCAACGACACCTGGGTGTCATGGTACGTCAGTCATTGAAAGTTGGCATGCAGGTACAGCAGGCGGTGAAGAAGGAAAATGGTATGTTGGCCTTCATAGCTAGGGGATTTGAGTATAGGAGCAGGGAGGTCTTACTGCAGTTGTACAGGGCCTTAGTGAGGCCTCACCTGGAATATTGTGTTTTGGTCTCCTAATCTGAGGAAGGACATTTTTGCTATTGAGGGAGTGCAGCGAAGGTTCAGCAGACTGATTCCTGGGATGGCAGGACTGACATGAGGAGAAACTGGATCGACTGGGCCTGTATTCACTGGAGTTTAGAAGGATGAGAGGGGATTTCATAGAAACATATAAAATTCTGACGGGACTGGACAGGCTAGATGCAGGAAGAATGTTCCCGATGTTGGGGAAGTCCCAGGACCAGGGGGCATAGTCTAAGGAGAAGGGGTAAGCCAATTAGGACTGAGATGAGGAGAAACTTCTTCACTCAGAGAGTTGTTAACCAATGGAATTCCCTACTGCAGAGAGTTGTTGATGCCAGTTCATTTAATATATTCAAGAGGGAGTTAGATATGGCCCTTGCAGCTAAAGGGATCAATGGGTATGGAGAGAAAACAGGAAAGTGGTACTGAGGTGAATGATCAGCGATGATCTTATTGAATGGTGGTGCAGGCTCGAAGGGCCGAATGGCCTACTCCTGCACCTATTTTCTATGTTTCTATTTTCAAAAGTGTACTGTAGAAGATTCAACAATGGCTGACCATGGTAGAGAGCATGCACCTAGGTTTTCAGTCACTGCACTAGAGGTTATGGTGGAAGTGATGGAACAGAGGAGAGATGTCCTGTATCTTCAGGAGGGCAGGATGCTCACCAGACACATATTCAGGAGGCAGTGCGAAGAGATAACGGCCAGGGTCAATGGTAGGAGTATAACTGCAAGAACCTGGATGCAATGCAGGAAGAAATTTAATGATCTCACACGAATTGTCAAGTTCAGTGAGTTTATCTTCAAATGTCTTATCCTATCAACTGCATCTGCTGTAGCTTCATACACTGCTCAATTTGCTATACCCCCATCACCCATCTAACAACAGTGTCTATTGATCAGGGCTCCACCCTAACATTCATATTCTTTACTTCACCCTCAAACACTTAGCACTTCTGCAAGCCTCACACCCACATCTCACTGCTCGCACACACTGGCAGCTATTCAACCATGGCAGCCACATCACCCAAACATTTTGCACGACAGTGACTGACACACTTCCCTCTATCTTGCAGGAGAAGGTGGCACTTGACAGGAGGCAGCAGGAATTAGCTGGAGGAGGCCAAGCTTGCCTGCATGTTTTGGCCCCAATGGAGGAGACAGTGCTGGCCATCATGGGAAGGGGCATCGCTGAGGGTGTGGCTGCTCCCGGGACTGGAGGGATCGATGGTGAGGATATCGCATACCTAATCCTCCTTCTCTCATCCCACTTCTGCGTCACCCCTCAATCTCTTCTTACTTTCTCCTCTCCCCTCACCACATGCTACCCTTGTCCCTTTTTCATTTCAGATATTGGAAGACTTGGAACCGACCCAGGCAGTGGAGGAAGAGGAAGAAGTCAGTAAAGATGGAGAGACACTGTCGCTCAATCTTACAGTTGCAACCACCAGCTCAGATACTGACATTGCGTGTAGTTTAGAGGAAAGGTTAGAGGTGGTCAGACATCGATCACGTGCCCAGGAACCCGGATGAGGGGAAGAATAACATAACTGCCAGCTTGCTGGAGGGCGAGGTTGCACACTAGTTCTGCTGTAGAGGACTCAGGCGAGGACTTTGATAGGCCAGGCTACAGAGGATGGCTGACGGGTGTACACTGAAATGCTTGGTGCACTGGGAACCCTGCCAGAAAGCCTGCGTACAATGTGAAGGAGCATGGAGGAGCCCAGTACCAACTTGGCACAGGGCTTTGTGCAGAGCTTGGAGCCCATCCTCTCCAACATGGAATGGTTGGTCACCACCATGAAGCAGGGTCTGATGGCCAATGTCTCAGCCTCCATTACAGCACCAGCACCTTCCACCAAAGGTCTGAGTGCTGCAGTGGAATCTCAGCTTGCTGCTCAGACTGCTCCCACCATGGCTCTGGATACCAGTGTTCAAAGGGGCTGCCGGGTGTCACAGCACTCCAGCAATCTGTTCCCTAACAGATTACTAGGATTGCCAAGGCACTGCCCTGGGGGAGTGGCAGTGGCTCCGTGGAATACTAAGTCCATGGAGTACTAATGAGTCTCTCAGGATGGCAGCATTCGTGCTCCCACCGTCAGTGCCTTGCTGTTGCCTGACAGCCAGCGAGACCAGACTGCTGCAGCGCAGGCTGAGATGGTGCAGTCTGAAGCTTGGCCTTCGAGGTCAGAGCTGCTCGAGGACGCCCTCCAAGGTTTCTGCAGTCTTCTCAACTGGAATGTCAACCGCCTTCCACCAGCCATGCTGTAGCTACTGGGGAAGCACATCATAGAAGTAAAGGCATAGGAACACAGAAGACACATTATGGGAATGCACATGGGTGATTAATTTAATTTTATATGTGTTATGTCATTTAATTTAGAAATTTGGATTTTAATGAATATTTTGTGTTGGATTTTATTTTTGCATTGTGGGAAAGCGGACATTGTGATGGTCAGTGAGAAAGGAAACGTAAAGAATGTGAAACTGTTGGTGAATGGGGCGTTGTGGTTGAGGTCACTGGTATCACTCGTGAATTATTTGATCACGCAGAGACCGGGAAGAAAGGGGCTATTTACACTGCTGCCTCCCTTCCTCTTTTTGTTCCTCCTCTCCCTGTCCACTTCCTCCTCCTCATGCTCCTGCTCTTCGGCTTCTCTACCTGATAGCTGATGGCAAGGGCTGTTCCCTCTTAAAGGCAAGGTTGTGCAGCATGCAGCATACCCATCATCATAGGCAGTCCCTCGACATCGAAGAAGACTTGCTTCCACTCTAAAAATGAGTTCTTAGGTGACTGAACAGCCCAATATGGGAATTACAGTTTCTGTCACAGGTGGGACAGACAGTCGTTGGGGGAAGGGGTGGGTGGGATAGGTTTGCCGCATGCTCCTTCCGCTGCCTGCGTTTGGTTTCTGCATGCTCTCGGCGATGAGACTCGAGGTGCTCAGCGCCTTCCCAGATGCACTTCCTCCACTTAGGGCAGTCTTCGTTGAGACCCACACGGCAGCAGAAGCGTTGCTTGAGATGTGTTCTAAAATATTCCCTCATTGTATGCCTGCTGTGCACGTGTGGGCGGGTTCCAGACCAGCATCATGAGCCAGGTCATGAGTGGATAACTTTTGCCCAGTGGCCACCTTCTGCTTTGCCGTGCTGGTTCAAATGCAGCTGGCACAGTCGATTTTCGCAGGATGAACGAATCGTGACTACTGCCTGGATACTGGGCAAATGCCTGCATGATGTGCTGCCTGTGGTTGAACACCAGCTGCACATCCAGGGAGTGGAATCCCTTTCAGTTCAGGAAGGCGGCAGGCTTGACACGCAGCGCACGCCGTGTTCTGCTGTGCGAGGTTAAAAAAGGGCATACGCTGCCGTGTGGAGCTTGAAAATGGCAGTGCTGGCATCAAATCAGCCTGGCACACTGATAGACATCATGATCTACCTGCTCTGCATGGGTCTGCTGAGCGCTCGGCGCACGCGTGCAAACCTTTTTACAAATATGGCGTCCGGCATATTTCCCCTCGGTAGCGTATGCGCGGATCTTGGACGCCATTTTCAATCTTTGGAAGGACGCGTAGCACCCAAACAACATGGGCTACAGAGCCCGAATCATGACTGAGTGCTGCTCACACTGACTTTTGGCAGTAACTATTCAAACTCAGCTCCAGCTTGGCCTTCAGCACGCCACTTCCACTTTTGTGGGTGACAATAAAAATTCCTCCACAGATGAGATTACTTTGGTGTCTTTATCATTTATTAAGAAAAAAAATCAATTGGTTGGAAAATGATAAAATACCCTTCAGATTTAATCATTCAGTTAGAGATTTTGAAAAAAAAAATCAATTTGTTGCAGACCTTGAGAATTATAAAGCTGGGCAGAAAACTTCGCAAGATCCTGCAAATTCACTGTGAGAATAGACGCACCAACATCAGTGTCCTCACTCAGACCAACATCCCCAGCATCGAAGCACTGACCACGCTCGATCAGCTCCGTTGGGCAGGCCACATCGTTCACATGTCCGACACGAGACTCCCAAAGCAAGTGCTCTATGCGGAGCTTCGACACGGCAAGTGAGCCCCAGGTGGGCAGAGGAAACGCTTCAAGGACACCCTCAATGCCTCCTTGACAAAGTGCAACATCCCACCGACACCTGGGAGTCCCTGGCCCACGACTGCCCAAAGTGGAGGAAGAGCATCTGGGAGGGCGCTGAGCACTACGAGTCCCATCGCCGAGAACAAGCAGAAAACAAGCGTAGAAAGCAGAAGGAGCATGTGTCAACCCAGGCTCCCCGACTACCCGACTACCCTTTCCTTCAACCACTGTCTGCCCCACCTGTGACAGAGACTGTCGGTTCCACATTGGACTGCCCAATCACCTGAGAACTCACTTTTAGAGTGGAAGCAAGTCATTCTCGACTCTGAGGGACTGCCTATGATGATGATAATGAATGTGTTTGTTTGACATTCCTCTGCCATTTTAATAGAGGCGTTAACCCAATTCAAATAAATGAGCCAATGCCTGCATTGTGGTCATGGACAGAGGAATGTTAGAGTAATGTATTAAACATCTGTTTGTTAATATTGGCATCAGTCATTTCTAGCTAGGATGAGGCAGCAGATAGATGAGTTTGAGACCTAGAAAAAAGAACTTTCACATCCTCAGAAAATCTCAAAACTTTTCACAGCCAAATAAGTACAGTTTTTTGAACCGCAGTTATTGTTATGTAGACAAACACAGCAGCCAATTTGCATACAGCAAAGTTCCACAAACAGCAATAGGAACATAGGGCCCAAGTTTTGGGTGGAGTTGCTCCTAGTTTTTTGGAGCAACTAGTTCAGTTTGGAGTATGTGAGAAATTGCAATTGTCGGATATTAGTTTGCTCCAGTTCTAGTGAGTTAGTTTAGGTTGGCTTTAGGTAAGGTATTTTTTTTTAAAGGGGGTGTGTCCAACCACTCAGGCCTGTTTTGCAAGTTTTGGCAGTGAAAACTTACTACAAACTAACTTAGGATGGAGTAAGTGTTCACTTTTGTAAGTTCTGAAAAACCTTACCTGGAGTTAAGTTTAGTGCAGGCACAGCCAGAGACGCGGGTGGGAAACATTAAACACAAAGGACACATCAATATCACAACAGCAGGGGGGAGGGAAGTTAGAGGATTTTCCATAAACACCTTCACAACAACATTAAAGAAGCAAAGTACATTTAAAGCACTAAGCACTAAACAAAACAGTACATTTAAAGTACCAAGCACGAAATGAAGCACAAAAAGTAATAAGCAATTAATTAATAAAAAATAGAAGGAACCCTGCACCTAAAGCTCCAAAACCAAAGAAATAAGCAATCAATCAATAAAAAATAGAAGTACTACCTTTATGTGAAGGGAAGGTGTCTCTGTCACCTCTCTCTCTCTCTGTATCTGACAGTGAGGGGTAGGGGAGGGGGTGTGTTTTTGTGTGTGTGTGTGTGTGTGGGGGGGGGGCGCTGTGTGTGTGGGGGAGGAGGGTGTGTGTGTGTGAGGGGGTGGGAGGGTGTGTGTGTGTGGGGGGGGGGGAGGGGGTGTGTGTGGTGGGGTGGGAGGGGGTGTTTGTGTGGGGGGGGGGGGTGGGAGGGGGTGTTTGTGTGGGGGGATGGTGGGAGGGGGTGTGTGTGTGGGGGGGTGGGAGGGGGTGTTTGTGTGTGGTGGGGGTGTGTGGGGGGGGTGGCAGGGTGTGTGTGTGTGGGGGGGGTGGGAGTAGGAGGGTGTGTGTGTGGGGGGGGGGAGGGGGTGTGTGTGGTGGGGTGGGAGGGGGTGTTTGTGTGGGGGGGGGGTGGGAGGGGGTGTTTGTGTGGGGGGATGGTGGGAGGGGGTGTGTGTGTGGGGGGGTGGGAGGGGGTGTTTGTGTGTGGTGGGGGTGTGTGGGGGGGGTGGCAGGGTGTGTGTGTGTGTGGGGGTGGGTGGGAGGGGCTGTGTGTGTGGGGATGTGTGTGTGGAGGTGGGGAGGCTGGAAGGAGGCACCCCTGCTCTCTCCTCTGGCCCTTCGATCATTTCGAGTGCCCCCCAACCCACACTCCTCCATCCCTTGCCACACTCCCCCTCCAACCCGGTAGCCACACTCCCGCCCTCCCCACCCCACCCCAGTAGCCACGCTCCCCTCCCCACCCCACCCCGGTACCCACACTCCCCCTCCATCCCTGTTGCCACGCTCCCCCGCCCCTCCCCGGTTCCCATGCTCCCCCCCTCCCCACCCCACCCCGGTAGCCATGCTCTCCCCCTCCCTACCCTGGTACTCACACTCCCTCTCCATCCCTGTTGCCACACTCCCCCGCCCCTCCCCGGTTCACACGCTCCCCCGCCTCCCCAGTACCCACGCTCCCCGAGCCATTGCGCAGGCGCGCATGCTCCAATGCGCCTGCGCAACGCTGCCGGCACTGACAAGACGGCATGATCCCTAGCCCCGCCCCCCTGCAGGCTGCGATCGGCTTGCTCCGCCCCAGGGAGACTGCGCTGCGCCACGCCACGCTCCAGGAGGACCGAAGAATTGCTGAAGAAGATTCCGGCGCACCTTCGAGCCCTGGCAGGTCACATAAGTCTCGGAGGTGCGCCATTTTTGCCAGAAGCGGAAGCTTGGGCCCAAAGGATCAGGAATAGGCCATTCAGCCCTTGAGCTGTTTTTCCACTCAATCATGCCTGATTTCTACCTCAACTCCAGTTACCTGCCAGTGCTCCATGTCCTTTGGTATCCTTACCCAACAAAAATTTAGCAATTGCAGTCTCAAAAATTTTAATTGACCCAGCATCCACAGCCTTTTGGGATTCCCACCAGAGGAAATAGTTTCTCTGTATCCAGCCTATTAAATTGCATTATCTTAAACAACTGAATTAGATCGCTGCTCAACCTTCTAAACTCAAGGGAATGCAATCTCTCCTCATAATTTAAACCTTTATTCCCCAATATCAGTCTGGTGAACAAAACTATACCTCCTCCAAGACCAATATATCCTCCCTGTGGTGCAGTGGCCAAAACTGAGTATCTTATATAGGGTCTAACCAAGGCTCTGTACAATTGAAGCATAATTTTGTATTCCAGCCCCCTTGAGATAAAGCCATGTTTGATTACTGTTTATACTCATGCACTAGACCATGTACAGCAGACACCTCAAGTCGCTGGAGAAATACCACCAACGATGTCTCTGCAAGATCCTACAAATCCCCTGGGAGGACAGACGCACCAACATTAGCGACCTCGACCAGGCCAACATCCCCAGCATCGAAACACTGACCACACTTGATCAGCTCCGCTGGGCAGGCCACATTGTTCGAATGCCAGACACGAGACTCCCAAAGCAAGCGCTCTACTTGGAACTTCTTCACGGCAAATGAGCCAAAGGTGAGCAGCGGAAACGTTACAAGGACACCCTCAAAGCCTCCCTGATAAAGTGCAACATCCGCACTGACACCTGGGAGTCCCTGGCCAAAGACCGCCCATGTGGAGGAAGTGCATCCGGAAGGGCGCTGAGCAACTCGAGTCTCGTCGCCGAGAGCATGCAGAAATCAAGCGCATGCAGCGGAAAGAGTGTGCAGTAAACCAGTCCCACCCACCCCTTCCCTCAATGACTATTTGTCCCAACTGTGACAGAGACTGTGGTTCTCGTATTGGACTGTTCAGCCACCAAAGAACTCACTTTAGGAGTGAAAGCAAGTCTTCCTCGATTCCGAGGGACTGCCTATGATGATGATGATGAGCTTTTAGTGATTTGTTTACATGGTCACCCAACTCCTTTTGCTACTTCGCAGTTCCTCATCTCTCGTCATAAAGAAAATATTCTGATTTGCCTTTCTTGGATCCAAAATGGATGACCTCACATTTCCCCACTCCATCGGCCACAGTTTTGCCCACACTTTATCTATGTCCCTTTGTAACTTCCTGCTCCAATCTGCACAATTTACTGTGCCTTCTAATTTAGTGAATTAGATAGACAGCCAGATAATCTGATTTAATGGTGTTGGTTGAGGGATAAATACTGGCCAGGCCACAAAGAGAACGCTCCTGCTCATCCTTGAATAGTGCCATGGATCGTTTATGCCCACCTGAGTGGGCCGACAGGACCTCAGTTTAATATCTCAGCTGAAAGACGTATCAAAAAGGAACAGGATTGTGGGACCAAATGACCCTTTCCTATTCTTAAAAAATCATAAATTCTTGTCATGGAATTCTTTAATCTCCTTTATAATAAAGTTTACTGGGTTTACCATTTTGTAAGTTTTGGTAAATTTTCTTCAATCATTAAAATGTAACCTATTCTGTTTTTATATAAAAAAGACAAGTAATTGGGATTATTTTGGAGAAAGGGTTAAAACAGATTCAAAATAGTTGCCATGCGAGATGCCTATTTGAAAGTCTGGTTTTAGCCTGCAATTTTGCTCCTAATTGCTGATTAGCATAATTAAACTTGCTTGGAGGTGCTAAAATAGCAGCTTTTGCATTCAAGCACTGACTAGATGCAATTTTCACGGAGCAGTATATGTGGGCTCCACTCACCCACTTCCACTGAAGATGTAGAGTGGACTGGCTGACACACAGCGGCACATTTCAGGAAGGCTCAGGGACCAAGGTAGAGGGCGCATGGGTTCTTGGACATGACGCTGGAAGTCCTGGTGGAGGAGGTGCAGAGGAGGGCCTGTATCCATTATCAATTAACTTCCTGAACAAAAGACATGATCAGACAAAGAGAATATCTCTTCTCTTCGACCCTACCCCAAAACTCTGGGCATTTCAAGAAACATAGAAAATAGGTGCAGGAGTAAGCCATTCGACCCTTCGAGCCTGCACCGATTGTGTCAGTTGTGGCTCAGTGGGCAGCACACATGCCTCTGAGTCAGAACGTTGTGGGTTCAAGTCGCATTCCAGAATCTTGAGCAGATAGAAATCTAGACTGACACTCCAGTGCAGTGCTGAGGGAGTGCTGCACTGTCAGAGGTGTTGTCTTTCAGATGAGATGTGAAACCGAGGCCCCGTCTGCCCTCTCAGGTGGATGTAAAGGATCCCATGGCACTATTTCGAAGAAGAGCAGGGGAGTTATCCCTGGTGTCCTGGCCAATATTTATCCCTCAATCAACATAACAGAAACAGATTATCTGGTCATTCTCACATTGCTGTTTGTGGGAGCTTGCTGTGTGAAAAATTGGCTGCTGTGTTTCCCACATTACAACAGTGACTACACTCCAAAAGTATTTCATTGGCTGTAAAGTGTTTTGAGACATCACTGAAAGGCGCTATATAATTGCAAGTCTTTCTTTTTCTTGCTCATATAGCATGGAGCAGCAATCTGCTCAGGGCACAAGTGAAGGGGAAGTAAGCTGCAAATGACCCCCAAACAGTATTCTGAGTATCATTGGGGTGGTACACCAGTGCACCAACACTCGACATTTCCAACTACCTAGCTATTTTCTTATCCTTCAGCGCCAAACATTCTGTGCTTCTTTATTTAGGCTCCCTATGGTTGCCACGGTATAATTTTGCTCCTGGATGTTATGTGTAGACAGCTGAAAATAGGATGTCCTACACGTTTCTCTGACTCCCTGCAGCCCTATTAAAGATGCCACTCTTTGGCTACTCCAACACTGATTGGTAGCGAAGCAATTTATGAATAAATGCACAAATGACATCGATCACAGTTATGTATTACTTTCATTATGCAGCAACTGAAAGTGGGATTAAAGAAGTCCGGTTTTTGATAGTCAAATGAGATGAAACTGTCTCTCTGTATCGAAAGTCTTACATAAGAACATAAGAATTAGGTGTTGGAGTCGGCCATATGGCCCCTCGAGCCTGCTCCACCATTCATACCTCAACTCCACTTTCCTGTTCTATTCCCATATCCTTTAATTCCTCTAGAGTCCAAAAATCTGTCTATCTCAGCCTTGAATATACTCAATGACTGATTATCCATAGCACTTTGGGGTAGAGAATGCCAAAGACTCATAACCCTCTGAGTGAAGAAATTCTTCCTCACCTCAGTCTTAAAAGACTTATCCAGCGACGATGTCCCCTAGTTCTAGACTCTTCAGCCAGGCAAAACAACCTCTCAGCCTTTATCCTGTCAATCTCCCTCAGAATCTTTTATGTTTCAATGAGATCATCTCTCATTCTTCTAAGCTCTAGAGAGTATCGGCCCAATCTACTCGATCTCTCCTCACAGGACAACCCTCTCATCCCAGGAATCAATCTAGTGATCCTTCTTATGTTCTTATGTTGACAGCCACAAGGCAATGCTATCCTTTCCCTGGTTTGAGGTTGCAGTTGTGGCTGCGGCAGTTTGCAGCTTTCAGTCACTCTTTTGTAAAGTGAAGACGTCACATGCATTGGTCCTCGCTGAGGTTGAGGTAAGAGAATTGCTCCCTAAAGACCCTTGGCGGATACAGCCTCCTGTTGTGAGCCCCTCTACTCCTCCTCCTCCTCCCTCTTCTAGCAGCTTGTCTTGCTCTGCGTGGCCTCGCTTCATTCCCGCAGTCACGCTCAATTCTCAGCTGAAGCTCTAACAGGCCACCCATGTCTTGAAGCAAGTTGTATCAGCACAAGCTGTTAAATCAACAATTTTGGGCCCAAAATTGGTGGACTTACTGTCCGCTGCCACCCGCCAAGTTTTTTCGGCAGTCTCCCTGGTTTCTGGGCATTCTCCCCTCCGAGCGAGTTTGGAGCAGTCCTCTCGCCGGCGGGAGAGAAGACCCCTGGGGACTGTCCGCTGGTGTGCGTCGGCGTGTAATGCCCACTGGAGTCCTCCCGCCCACTGTGTCGCCAGATTGGTCCGGGCGGCCCTCCGCTCAAGCAGGGGAAAAGACCGCCACGTGGAGGCTGGTCTTACCTCAACGGTAAGTATGAAGACCTGCAAAAAAAAGGGTTAGTCCACTTCTTTTCTTTATTTCCTTTGCTGTGGGATTCAGGTGGATGGGGTCCCCTGAAGGATTTCTGATGGGTTTTTTGTTTGGTTTTAAAAATGTTTTATTTTATCAGTTCCCCCCTCCCTGGGCCCGACTCAATTCTCGGCGATAATTTGCCGAGGATTGCATTTGCCGCCCAGAATGGGAGCTACCGCCCGCTGTCGCCCAGACGTGCAAGGCCCATTTTTGCCGCCAGGCGGCCTTTCCCAGATTTTTCCATGAAACTACTGCCCAAAGTATCGTCAGGATCTCAGCGTTCCTTTGGACGGTGCTTGGGGTGAACTTAGCTTTCACCAAACTCGGGCCCAAGTATTTCAGCACTACTCAGACCACTCCCTGTAAACTATTCAAACTTTAGCCAAGTATAGGAAAACTCCAAAAATACATACAATTGTACCAGCAGCCAGAAGAAATAATCCAGCAACTAACCTGTAAGTGGTTCATGATCCCATTAAATAGCACTGGTGGGGGTTGGGGTGGTGAGGGTGCCAGTTTCCATTCCATTTGTGCTCAGCTGTGTGAGGTTAAGACAGAGTATTGGTATCAGTATAGTGTTCGAAAAAGGCTCTGCATGTTACCGGTGGTTGTTAGGTGCATGGCGCAAACCCCTTTACCAGGATGTTGTCCTGCGCATTTCCCATCGGAAGTGTGCGCATCTCGGACCCCATTTTCGAGCAATAGGTTACCACGTAGTGTCTAAAAACAGACGCTACACAGCCCAAGTTAGCCCTCCTAATTACTACTTTATCAATTTACCTCATCTTCTCGCCTACACTTTTCAACTTTGGTGTTTGTTCTGCACTAAAGGCCTTTATTTAATATTCAAAATCAATGTTTTGTCCAGGAGGTGTATGGAAAGCCAAGCCTTTTCACTTGGCCTTTAAGATGCTTGTTGCTATGACTACAGCTTTAAGCTCCGGCAGAAACTAGCACTCAATATTTTGTAAAATTTGGTCACGATGAATTGAGGGGAGTACGTTAGAGCAAACTTTCAACTATTAGATCTCAAAAAGCAAGTAGAGTTAAAGAGGGGAGTTTCCCGGGGGGGGGGGTCAGCAGCTGCGATCGGTGGCGGGTCAGGTGGGAACTAGTTTTTTTTTGAGAGCTGGTCAGGATCCCGCTGTCAACTCGCCGTCACGTGCCTTTACCAAATGTCAGGGATGCCACCTGACAAAGCAGCGGGGGAGACAATTCAAATCATAGTGGCTTGTTTACAGCCGCTTAACAATGCTTTTTTCTGAGATTTTTTAATTTGACAGGTCGCTGTGCCTCGTCAGTGAAGCTGAGGCGGGAGGTCACTTACCATTGTTTCAGCTGATGAGTTAACAGCTTCAAATGTCAAATCAAAGCTCCCAGATGACTTAGATATCTTCCCTTAGCCACTAGTTTCCCTAAACTGTATTCCCACTAGAGATTCAGAATGCTGCAAGTCTTTACACAAATCTCCATCCAGTTTGATCTCATTACCTCTCCCACCATTGACAGATCACTTCTGTCATCTCTACTTCACTAGCTATCTATTCCATCAACATCAGTGCACTTTATACTCTCTTGCTTTGGTCTTCAGAATCCCACCACAATCAGTCTTACCGGGAACACCAGCAGCAACAACACCACCAATCTTCTCCGCAATCAACTAATGCTGCACAGAACGGAGGGCATCAGCACCCAGCCACATTGTTGCCCGGGAGGCCAGGGATGGCTTCACCATGGCCAGATTTACTTCACTTGATGCTGTACACCCTGGCTGCCACACGATGTGCCAGGTTGGCACCACCCCACAGCATCACCATAAAGCATCGCTACAATGTCCAAGCCATTCCTTTCACACTCATCACCATTGCGGGAGGTACCTTTATGTCTCACCATTCACTGCAACTCACTAAGCCTCTTCCAAAGGTGCACACAAATCTGTCCAAGATCGAAAAGTGTTGAAAATAAAGATTTCAATATTTGACAGCACATTAACAGAAACTTCACATGAACATTGGGTAACACATAAGCGCCTAACCTTGTGTGTTGTTAGTTTATATGATTGGACTAGGATGAGGGTGCATGTGTCGGGTGGCTAGTGAGATGAGGAAGTGATAATGTAGATAGAGAGGTGGAGATGCAAGGTAAGTTGGTGTGAGTAAGGATGTGCAGGTGTAGGGTCGGGAAGGCAGAGTGATGGGGATGTGATGAGTGGCACAGCAGGAGGAGGTTGAGTGTGGCTTTGCAGTAACGTTTCATGATCTACTGAAATCATTGTAGGGTTTGCACCACTGCAGCCTGGTCCTCCTGACGACATCCCTGCTTATGTCTTCCTTTGCAATGTGCACCCAGGTTGCTTTGGTCTCTTGGGGAGGTCTCTTCTGCCCTTGGGAAGGGAAGAGAACCTCCATAAGCATATGGAGGGAGTCATGGGAGAGCCTGGATGCAGCTGTGCACCTCTGTGCAGTGGTTGTCAGTGTTTGCAGCACTTTAATGGCCAGGAAACACGCTGGACGGGCTTAATAAGCCCAATTAGGGGAAAATCATTCTACACTGCGGACTGGAGCTGGCAGTGAGGCCGGGACCTGCCACTGACATTGCCCACCACAGACCTGCTGAGGTTGAGAAAAACTCAGCCAAATAATTGGGAAGGGATCTAAAGAAATGAAATGCAAAAACAAGAGTTGAGCCATATTTAACTTTTTGTTGTCTGCGCAACATTACAAAAGATTCCATTCAGAGAAAACAGTCATCCTAAAAATGTTCTTTATCATAATTAAAATCAAATTGAAGAAAATTACACTTGATGCTGTTGTTGGTCAATTAGCTCCCTCCTGTTCTGAAGGGATACAGTTCCATGAGTGCCAGTTTCTCTCCAGTACTTTGTTCAAGTGGCCTTTGCTCATGTGTGAGCCAAGATGATGAATGTTGTCAGAATACTGAGCCATTGTGGGGGGGGGGGGGGGGGTAGGTGGAGAGGTGGTGTGTAGGGGGGGGGGGGAGTTCTTCTTTGGAAGATAAAAAAAATACCATGGCAACGCAGCTGGCCTAAATACAATGAGTAAGACCATCATCTAAAAAGGAGAATGAGAAACAGTCTACAACCTTTTCAAACATCCTACAGCCAAGCAAACTATGAATGGGCACACAGTGGTATCTGGAGCTAAAAGACTGCCTAGGGAACGGATGACAGGCTGCAAAAAGCACCACTGCTGTATTATATGTTCCACTGGATAAACACAGTGCTGTAATAAAATCTTATATCCCAGCAACAACTTACGGTCCAAGTACAGACCAATTTAAAATATGAGTCACCATAAACATACACCTCCCCATTGGCCTATTATAGCTGAAATGTGTACAATCTACAAGATGCACTGTAGCTACTTGCCAAGGCTTCTTTGGCAGTACCTCCCAAACCTGCAACCTCCACCAGCTAGAAGGACAAGGGCAGCAAGTGCAGAGGAACACCATCACCTCAAAGTTCACCTCCTAGTCACAGTCCACTCTGACTTGGAAATATATTGCTGTTTCTTCATTGTTGCTTGGTCAAAATCCTGGAACTCCCTCCCTAACAGGATTGCGTAAGCACCTTCTCCACATGGACAGCTGTGGTTCAAGAAGAAGACCCACGACCACCCTTTCAGGACAACTAGGGATGGGCAATAACTGTCAGCCTTGCCAGCAATGCCCACATCACAAGAAGGAATTAAAAAAATTGCAAGAAATTATCATCAGAAGTACCAGGTCGTCTGGTGGCAGGCAGTGACTAGTGGGGTATCGCAGGGTTCTGTGCTGGGGCCCCAGCTGTTTACACTGTACATTAATGATTTAGATGAGGGGATTAAATGTAGTATCTCCAAATTTGCGGATGACACTAAGTTGGGTGGCAGTGTGAGCTGCGAGGAGGATGCTATGAGGCTGCAGAGTGACTTGGATAGGTTAGGTGAGTGGGCAAATGCATGGCAGATGAAGTATACTGTGGATACATGTGAGGTTATCCACTTTGGTGGTAAAAACAGAGAGACAGACTATTATCTGAATGGTGACAGATTAGGAAAAGGAGAGGTGCAACGAGACCTGGGTGTCATGGTACATCAGTCATTGAAGGTTGGCATGCAGGTACAGCAGGCGGTTAAGAAAGCAAATGGCATGTTGGCCTTCATAGCGAGAGGATTTGAGTACAGGGGCAGGGAGGTGTTGCTACAGTTGTACAGGGCCTTGGTGAGGCTACACCTGGAGTATTGTGTACAGTTTTGGTCTCCTAACTTGAGGAAGGACATTCTTGTTATTGAGGGAGTGCAGCGAAGGTTCACCAGACTGATTCCCGGGATGGTGGGACTGACCTATCAAGAAAGACTGGATCAACTGGGCATGTATTCACTGGAGTTCAGAAGAATGAGAGGGGACCTCATAGAAACGTTTAAAATTCTGACGGGTTTAGACAGGTTGGATGCAGGAAGAATGTTCCCAATGTTGGGAAAGTCCAGAACCAGGGGTCACAGTCTAAGGATAAGGGGTAAGCCATTTAGGACCGAGATGAGGAGAAACTTCTTCACCCAGAGAGTGGTGAACCTGTGGAATTCTCTACCACAGAAAGTAGTTGAGGCCAATTCACTAAATATATTCAAAAGGGAGTTAGATGAAGTCCTTACTACTAGGGGGATCAAGGGGTATGGCGCGAAAGCAGGAATGGGGTACTGAAGTTGCATGTTCAGCCATGAACTCATTGAATGGCAGTGCAGGCTAGAAGGGCCGAATGGCCTACTCCTGCACCTATTTTCTATGTTTCTATGTCTATGTTTCTATGGTGCCTCTTCTTGGAGGTCTATATAACACGATTCCCCCTCATAAACACCTGAGCATAGAGGGCAGAACAGGTTGACATGTGAGAAGAAATGAGAGTGGGTCCTTACCTTCTCCAGGCACCACTATAGTGATCTAACCTGCCGAGTCAAGGTAAGGTAGCTTCTGTGCAACCCCTCTCCAGCTGCCCTTCCCTGTTCTCCAGTATGGTCAGCACTCATAAAACACCTGGGGGTAACGGTAACCAAATATGCCTGACAGGGAAATGATGGGATCAGATTGACTGCCCATTTTACATCCAGCTGGAAGAGAGTAAAATCAGCGGGGTGTAAAATGGGTGGCTGATCTAATCCTGTCAGTATCCCAACGGGCGAGTGAGATCAACGTTCCTGAAGCATTTAACACCACTATACCAGTATGTACACCAGATTAAATGCATCAGGGTGTGCATGTGTAGAAGCAAACTGTACAATAACTACTAACATGGCAGCTCAGGGTAAAATTCTGAAAAATGTAAAGTAAGATATATTTGAATAAATATAGAAATATATCACAAATGATGACTTGCTAGAAACATTGTACAATAAATGGAGATACCACTTGATGTGGTACCCTAACTAGACAACACTATAGAAATCAGACAAAGCACAAGCAAATAGATAGGATGGAAATTGACAAAGAATTAAATGTTTGAACATCACCAGAAAGAGAAAAGATTTGAAATGCCACTGGGAGTACAAAGAGGAAACCCGAAAGCAGCCATAACAGATAGCCAGAATAATTTGCAGCAATAGATGAGATAATGATTCACGACAGAGAATGTCTCTTGGCTGACAGATAAAATAGATGCACAACAAGAGAAAGTAAAAAGAGATGACAGACGCGACATAACTTCGAATACCCCAGACAATACGTGGGGGCAAAGGGCGAATAGACACTATACCACCAATGCAACAACATTCATTTGTGCCGGTGCTTTATTTAGCTTAATCTTTCAAAGCATCGCTTAAAATGACACACAATACACATGTATCCTTGTTTGAGGAATTGCCAAAATCTCAAAACTGCCAACCAAAGTAAATTTAAAAGAAAACAGCTTGGTGAGTGAAAAATAAAGAACTATTGTACATGAACCCAAAGATGACATGGACAACGCGCTTCCTCAGTGGTTTAGAGAGTAAATTCACTTCCCAGTGCATTACAGATGAGGAAGATCTCTGGTTCTATCCCAGTCTACGGTTCTTAACTGATTTCAACTGGGAAGACAATAAAGGAGCTATAATTGTCCGTCTATCATTGAGGTGATAAATCTGGCAGAGCTCTTGCTCCTGAGCATTATCTAATTACGCCCACTTGAAAGTGCGGGTGGGTAAATAGTAGGGCTGAATCTGTGATGGGGCACTCTCCTACTGAGAAGTGGCACCCAAAGGGAATGACTGTTGGTAAACATAGCAATGTAGAATTGGCTAGACCATCCTGGTAGTTGCATCAATCTTCCATCAATTTATTTAAATGGGCAGAAAATCAGGGACTGCCGACAATTTCCCACCTAGTGCTCTCTGTGAAACTCTTTTGAGTTTACCTGCAAAAACATAAACATTAAAACCATGCCACCCGACCTGGGTGACACAGCAGACATTTTCAAGGCCCCTTTTTTAAAAAATTTTATTTTTTTAGTGCTCTCTGTGAATGCTGGGCCTAACTACATGCACCTGGCTGGGGCATCAGCCCTGTGGAATGAGGTAAAGAATCAGTGCAGGCACAGCTGGTTAGTACATTGACTTTATACTTCTAGGACCTGGGTTTGTACCCTCTTTCCATCTCTCTGCCTGCTGGCTCTGGAGGGCCTATGTGAAATGAGCTTGGGTATTTCAGCTGATTTCCCTGTGTCTGTGTTAAACGAGAGAGTTTTATTTATCAGTCAAGAAATTCAAATTGAGGCTAAATCTGTTGAATAATTTTGGAGTGAGATTACCAAATTGGTGGTGTTTAGCAAGCAGCATGAGACCAACTTGAACAGGTAGTCTGACACAGCGGTTGCAGTCATCATCATAGGCAGTCCCTCGGAATCGAGGAAGGCTTGCTTCCACTCTAAAATGAGTCCTTAGGTGGCTGACCAGTCTAATATGAGAGACACAGTCCCTGTTACAGGTGGGACAGATAGTCGTTGAGGGAAAGGGTGGGTGGTCTGGTTTGCCGCACACTCTTTCCGCTGCCTGCGCTTGATTTCTGCTCCACAGAGTAGGATGCTCCACAGACCCTCACGGTTGACAGTGCCAAAGGCCTTTGTAAGATCGAAAAAGGCCATGTATAAGGGCTGGCGCTGCTCCCTGCATTTTTCCTGCAACTGGCGCGCTGCAAAGGTCATGTCTGTTGTGCCCCGTAAGGGACGAAATCCGCATTGTGATTCCGGGAGGAGCTCCTCAGCCACAGGGAGAAGACGATTGAGGAGAACTCGAGCGACAACTTTCCCAGTGGCTGAAAGCAGGGAGATTCCCCTGTAGTTGCCGCAGTCAGACTTGTCCCCCTTTTTAAAAATGGTCACAATCACTGCATCTCTCAGATCTCCCGGTATGCTCTCCTCCCTCCAGATGAGAGCGATGAGGTCATGTATCCGCGCCAACAGCGCCTCTCCGCCATATTTTAGCGCCTCAGGAGGGATTCCATCCGCACCCGTAGCCCTGTTATTCTTGGGCAGTTTTATGGCTTTGCCTGCCTCATGCAACGTTGGAGTTTCATTGAGTTGATGGTGAGTTGTATGCTGTGGGATTGGATCAAGAACACTCGAGTCAAAGGCAGAGTCTCGATTGAGGAGATCTTCAAAGTGCTCCTTCCATCGGGCCCTGATAGCCTCGGTATCCTTGATGAGTGTTTCCCTGTTTTTGGCCAGGGGTGGGTTGGGACCTTTGGAGTTTGGACCGTAGGTGGCCTTGACTGCAGCGAAGAATCCTCGCATATCGTGGCTGTCGACCAGTTGTTGTATCTCCTGTGCTTTCTCCATCCACCACCTGTTCTTTAGGTCCCGGGTTTTTTGTTGGACCTGAACCTTGAGCCATCTGTAATGTTGTTTTGCAGCTCCCGAGTTGGGCTGTTGCTTGAGGCTCAGAAATACTTTGCGCTTGCGATCTATTAGTTCTTCGATCTCCTGATCATTTTCATCAAACCAGTCCTGGCGTTTTCTGGTTGAGGGACCAAGTATCTCTGGACAGGCACTGGTTATAGAGGCCTGGAGGGCAGACCAAGCGCTATGGGGATTCAGCTTCTCAGGGTCATCAAGGCACGCCAGATCGGCTGTGAGGCGCTGGCTGTATAGGGTTCTCTAAGCTGGGTCTCTAAGTGCCCCGGAATTAACTTTT
The DNA here is from genome assembly GCF_044704955.1 of Pristiophorus japonicus. NCBI lineage: Eukaryota > Metazoa > Chordata > Chondrichthyes > Pristiophoridae > Pristiophorus > Pristiophorus japonicus. Next base: position 40,272,331 of record NC_091994.1, read on the forward strand.
TTGCGGAACTGCTTCTGCTGTCCCCTCTGCTTTGGGGCAATGTTAATGTTGATGATGGATCGAATTAGGCGGTGGTCCATCCAGCAGTCGTCAGCTCCTGCCCCTTGCGGTCCCTGGCTTGGACGATGACATGGTCAAGCAGGTGCCAGTGTTTGGAGGGAGGGTGTTGCCATGATGCCTTGTATTTGTCCCTCTGTCGGAACAGGGTGTTGGTGATGAGGAGTTCATGTTCTAGACATTTTGTCAGGAGTAGGGTACCGCTGGAGTTGGCTTTCCCTACCCTCTCTCTGCCAATCACGCCTCCCTAGAGGGCTGTGTGTTTGCCAACCCTGGCATTAAAATCACCCAGGAGGACCAATTTGTCGCCGTGAGGACGCAGGACAAGGATGTCTTGAGGTTAGAATAAAATCCCTCTTTAGCCTCATCCGTTGCATCGAGTGTTGGGGCATACGCACTGATGACTGTGGCACATTGGTTCCGAGATAGGGTGATACGGAGAGTCATGAGGCGTTCGTTATCCCCACAGGGGGAGTCTTTGAGGCGGTCGACCAGCTCATTCTTGACGGCAAAGCCGACTCCATGAAGGTGGCGTTGTGCCTCTGCTTTCCCTTTCCAGAAGAAGGTGTACCCTCCACCATGTTCCTTCAACTGGCCTTCCCCTGCCCGCCGGGTCTCGCTTAGGGCGGTGATGTCAATGTCGAAACATCTGAGTTCCCGAGCAACTATGGCGGTGCGGCGTCCGGCTTGTTACTATTGAGTTTGTCCATGAGGGTCCTGATGTTCCAGGTCCAGAACTTCATACTGATGAAGTGGAAGATGCCTGTGCGTGAGTTCTTTTAACGTGGGGTGGCCGCTCCACACCGGCAACCACACGGGCTTAGCTGAACAAGATCTTGGTCCAGTGGCAAGGGGGTCCAATATAACTAGAGACCAGGCACAGCTCTATAAGCCTAATTGCCTACGGCGAAGTATTGGCCGCAAGCTCGGCGCCGAGTAACGCCTTTGATGGTGGATGGCCCGAGGCTAGGTTGGGGGGCAGGCATTAGGAAGGTGACTTCCAAAGTAATTTTAAAAGTTAAAAGTTGATAAAGATTCCCAATTTATTTTAAGAGTTTCTAAGGGTTGTTAAAATGTTTTTAAAAGTTTCTAAGAGTTGTTAAAAGTCTAAGATGTAAATTAATAATAGATTATAAAAGTTTCCCCAATTTAAAAAGTTTCCAAAAGTTGTTAAAAGTCAAAGATGTAGATTAATAATAGATATTTAAAAGTATTTCGATTGAGAGTCTAAAATATAAGCTTTAAAAGTTATCCCAAATTGTTTAATAAGTTTGAAAGTTGGTTAAAAGTTAAAAAATTAATTAAAAGTTGGTTGGGGGTATAAGACGACACCACGCCTCGGTCCCTTCAGCCGGTTCCACGTCCTTGGGCTCCTTTGGCAGGTCACCCCGGAGTCCCTTCGACTGGTTAGACGTCCCCTGAATCCGGTGCAGAGTCTTTTTGGCCCGGGCCGGTGCAGAGTCCTTTTGGCCCAGGACAGAAGCGGCCGGTACGGGGTCCCTTCGGCCAGGGACAGAAGCTGCTGCGTGTACTCCCACAATGTACAAGGCCTTCAATGCAACCCATGGACTCTCTCATTGCTCCTCTTGTGAATTGCAACCTCTGCAACCACTGCATCAATGACAAATCGGGGTACGAACGTTTCAGTCTTTAGATGCAGTTGCAAGGGTACTTGCAGGTGTGTGCAGAGCACCATTTACCTGCCTGTAAACTTCCTGTTAATCTTTCTCTTCTCCCTCCAGAAATTACAAGTACAGGGATTCCCACAGGGAAACCCAGGGTGCTACTGTTGTTGTCAGAGGTGAAAAATCTAAAGGCTGCCGACATTAAAATGGCAACAGCACACAAAAAGAAAAAGAAACACAGGCAAAAAATAGCCTGAAAATATTCCTGTTATATGTGGAAACCTGTATTTAACTTGTGTAGCCACCAGAGGACTCATCCCCTGGAGTCCCAAGGGTTCCCACAATCCCTTGGGAGCACAGGTATTTAGGGAGGCCTCACAGGCTGGCGAGGCACTTTGGAGATCTGCAATAAAAGACTAAGGTCACACTTTACTTTGAGCTCACAGTATCCAGTCAGACCCTTTATTCATACATAACAACTGGAGACGAGATACAGATGACGAACCCAACGATGCAGAGAACAGTGGGCATCCTGGAGAAACTTTTGGAGGGAGATGATTGGGAAACCTTCGTGGAGCGACTCGACCAATACTTCGTGGCCAATGAGCTGAAAGGAGAAGCGAACGCTGCCAAACGAAGGGCGATTCTCCTCACCGTCTATGGGGCACCAATGTATGGCCTCATGAAAAATCTGCTTGATCCAGCAAAACCCACAGAGAAATCGTACGATGATTTGTGCACACTGGTCCGGGAGCATTTGAACCCGAAGGAAAGCGTTCTGATTGGGAGGTATCAGTTCTACACCTAAAAAAATCTGAAGGCTAGGAAGTGGCGAGTTATGTCACCGAGCTAAAACGCCTTGCAGGACATTGTGAATTTGAAGGACATTTGGAGCACATGCTCAGAGACTTTTTCATACTTGGCATTGGCCATGAAGTGATACTTCGCAAACTTTTGACTGCAGAGACCCCAACCTTGAGTAAAGCCATAGCAATAGCCCAGGCATTCATTGCCACCAGTGACAATACTAAGCAAATCTCTCAGCACACGAGTGCTGCTACAAGAACTGTGAACAAAGTGATGTTGTTTTCAAATCGCAATGTACAGGACAGGCTCCACATGCCTGCAGCTGCACGTCTGCAGATGTCTCAGAGTCCACCATCAAGGGTGATGAATGCAAGGCCATTAACACCTTATTGGCGCTGCGGGGGTGATCATCGTTTCCATTCATGCCGCTACAAAGGGTACGTTTGCAAGAGCTGTGGAACAATGGGACAGCTCCAACATATGTGCAGGTGAGCTGCAAACCCTGCTAATCCTGCAAACCACCATGTTGCAGAGGAGGACAGATCCACGGCGGATCATGACGAACCAGAGCCTCAGACTGAGGAGGCAGAGGTATATGGGTTGCATATATTTACCACAAAGTGTCCCCCGATAATACTGAAGGTTGAATTAAATGGACTCCCGGTGTCAATGGAGCTGGACATGGGCGTGAGCCTGTCAATTATAAGCAAAAAGACTTTCGACAAATTGTGGTGCAGCAAGGCCTCAAGGCCAGTCTTGACTCCCATTCACACAAAACTGAGAACTTACACAAAGGAACTGATTCCCGTAATCGGCAGTGCTACTGTAAAGGTCTCCTCTGATGGAGCGGTGCACAAGCTACCACTCTGGGTGGTACCGGGCGATGGTCCCTTGCTGCTCGGCAGGAGCTGGCTGGGAAAGATACGCTGGAACTGGGACGACGTCCAGGTTTTATACAAGTTCCCCTCGCTGGTCGAACCAGGCATCGGGAAGTTCCAAGCAGCAAAAGTGCAGATCCACCTAATTCCGGGGGTGCGACCCATCCATCACAAGGCGAGAGTAGTACCATACATGATGAGAGAAAGGGTAGAGATTGAGCTAGACCGGTTGCAACGAGAGGGCATCATTTCGACGATTGAATTCAACGAGTGGGCCAGTCCGATTGTTCCAGTCCGCAAGGGAGACGGCACCGTCAGAATCTGTGGTGATTCCAAAGTAACTTTCAATCGTTTCTCCCTGCAGGATCAATACCCACTACCAAAGGCAGACGACCTTTGTGCGACGCTGGCGGAAGGAAAGACGTTCACGAAGCTGGACTTGACCTCGGCCTACATGACGCAGGAGCTGGAGGAATCATCGAAGGGCCTCACCTGCATCAACACGCACAAAGGTCTCTTTATCTCCAACAGATGCCCGTTTGGAATTCGATCAGCCGCGACGATATTCCAGAGAAACATGGAAAACGCACACGGTGGTCTTCCAGGAGGACATCTTGGTCACAGGTTGGGACACAGTCGAGCATCTGCAGAACCTAGAGGAGGTTCTTAGTCGACTCAACCGCGTGGGGCTAAGGTTAAAATGCTCGAAGTGCAGTTTCCTGGTGCTTGAAGTGGAGTTCCTGGGGAGAAGAATCGCGATGGATGGCATTAGGCCCATCGATTCGAAGACGGAGGCAATCGAGAACGCACCGAGGCTGCAGAACGTGACGGAGCTGCGGTCGTTTCTAGGATTCCTGAACTACTTTGGTAACTTCTAACCAGGGCTCAGCACATTTAGAACCACTGCATGCCTTACTACGTAAAGGAGATGAATGGGTATGAGGCAAGAGCCAAGAAAATGCCTTTGTAAAAGCTAGGAAATTGTTATGCTCAAACAAATTGCTTGTGTTGTATGATCCTTGTAAGCATTTGGTATTAGCATGTGATGCGTCGTCAAACGGCGTCGGGTATATATTGCAACAAACTAATGAATCTGGGAAATTGCAACCGGTTGCTTATGCATCCAGAAGTTTGTCTAAGGCTGAGAGAGTCTACAGCATGATTGAAAAAGAAGCGTTAGCATGTGTTTATGGGGTAAAGAAAATACATCAATATCTGTTTGGGCTCAAATTTGAATTGGAAACTGACCATAAGCCATTGATATCCATTTTTTCCGAATGTAAGGGGATAAATACGAACGCATCGGCCCGCATCCAGAGATGGGCGTCACATTGTCCGCATACAACTACGCCATCCGCCACAGGCCAGGCACAGAAAACTGCGCCGATGCTCTCAGTAGGCTGCCATTGCCCACCACGGGGGTGGAAATAACACAGCCCGCAGATTTATTCATGGTTATGGAAGCATTCGAGAGTGAGCAATCACCCTTCACAGCCCGACAGATTAGAACCTGGACGAACCAGGACCCCTTACTGTGCTTTACAGGAGTTGGTCCAGTGTCCCAGTGGAAATGCAGTAACAGATAAAGCCGTACCAGCGGCGCAAAGATGAAATGTCTATACAGGCAGACTGCCTTCTGTGGGATAATCGGGTAGTGGTCCCCAAGAAGGGCAGGGACACTTTCATCAGTGACCTCCACAGTATTCACCCAGGCATCGTAATGATGAAAATGATAACCAGATCCCACATGTGGTGGCCCGGTATCGATGCGGACTTAGAGTCCTGCATGCACAAATGTAACACATGCTCGCAGTTAAGCAATGCACTCAGGGAGGTGCCACTAAGTTTATGGTCGTGGCCCTCCAAATCGTGGTCCAGAGTCCATGTCGATTATGCAGGCCCGTTTTTGGGTAAAATGTTTCTTGTGAATGTAGATGCGTACTCCAAATGGATTGAATGTGAGATAATGTCGGCAAGCACGTCCGCTGCCACCACTGTTTGCCACGCATGGCCTGCCTGATGTCCTTGTGAGCGACAACGGGCCATGTTTCACCAGTGCCGAGTTCAAAGAGTTCATGACCCGTAATGGGATCAAACATGTTACAGCTGCCCCGTTTAAGCCAGCATCCAACGGTCAGGCAGAATGAGCAGTTTCAACAATCAAGCAGGACTTAAAGAGGGTAACTGAAGGCTCACTGCAGACTCGCCTATCCTGAGTCCTGCTTAGCTACCGCACGAGATCCCACTCGCTCACTGGGATTCCACCTGCTGAACTGCTCATGAAAAGAGCACTTAAGACAAGGCTCTCGTTAGCTCACCCTGAACTACATGAACAGGTAGAGAGCAGGCGGCTTCAACAAAGTACATATCATGATAGCGCAAATGTGTCTCGCGAAGTTGAAATCAATGATCCTGTATTTGTGTTGAACTATGGACAAGGTCCTAAGTGGCTTCCCGGCACTGTTGTAGCCAAGGAGGGGAGCGGGGTGTTTTGGGTCAAACTTTCAAATGGACTCATTCACCGGAAACACTTGGACCAAATCAAACTCAGATTCATGGACTATCCTGAGCAATCCACTTTGGACCCTACCTTCTTTACCCCACCCCCCCAACATACATACCAGTGGCAACCGACACCGCGGTTGGCCATGAAGCAGAACACATCACCCGCAGCAGCCCAGCAGGATTTACCACACCAGGCAGCCTAGCAAGGCCAGCTGCACAGCAACCCAGCGAGGGTCCAACAAATGACTCACCAAAACCAGCATTTGCACCGAGACGATCAACCAGGGAAAGAAAGGCCTCAGACTTTGGGGGAGAGTGTTGTTATATATGTAAGCCTGTATATATCTTGTGTAGCCACCAGAGGGCTCATCCCCTGGAGTCCCAAGGAATCCCACAATCCCTTGGGAGCACAGGTACTTAAGAAGGCCTCACAGGCTGGAGAGGCACTCTGGAGACCTGCAATAACAGACTAAGGTCACACTTTACTTTGAGCTCACAGTATCCAGTCAGACTCATTATTCATACATAACAATTCCCACCAGTCTTCTTATAGTATTCTTTAAATCTACTTTGCAAACAGCATAGCCCCGAGTGACATTGGAAGGCCATTTAATATGGATGAACACATGAAACTGCACTACGCCACTGTGAATGCTGGGAAATTGCTTACACAAACCAATGACAGCCTTTAGCTTTATTTTGCACAGATCCAATAGCGAAGTGTCACATGCATCTCGGGGTCTCAAAATTACTACCGGGAACTTGGTCATGACACAAAATGGGCAGAGATAACATAAGAACATAAGAAATAGGAGCAGGAGTAGGCCATACAGCCCCTCGAGCCTGCTCCACCATTTAATACTATCATGGCTGATCTGATCATGGCCTCAGGTCCAGCTCCCTGACCGCTCCCCAAAACCCCTTATTCCCTTATTGGTTAAGACATCACAGATCTCCATACTTTTTATTGGGTGTAACTTTACGTTAACTAAATGTAACAGAACCCTTTACCCTAATTTGTTATGGAGTTACTAGAGGTTTCTCTCATGTAAATTCTTGCTAGAAATTGGAAAGGCATCCACTTAAAGGTAATGCAGCCATCATGTCCAATGGAGTATTTGGTCATCTCAGTCTATGCTAGTCCTGTACCCAGCATGGACACTGGTCCCTTTATTGACCATAGAAAATGATAAAGAATAAAGGTAAAAAAGACCCAGAGAGAAAATGAAAACACAGCCATAAAATCCATTAAAAAGCTCATGCAATAGGTTCAACTAAGGTTTCCCTTCTAGTTTTCTCCTCCCCTCTCCTAAAGGAACTACCTCTTGCTGGGGGACCATTTTACAGGTGCTGACTATTGTAATGTATTTCCTTCATGAGTTCTTTGCTTAAGAATTCAATGCAACACATTGATATTAAGAACTAGTTGGTTTTTCAGCAAAGGTTTAACAATCACACTGCACCTTACCAGTTCCTCCACCAGGCTCACAACCACCTGCCTCATTGCAGACACCCTGAACCCAACTGGTTGGGGTTTTATTGAATCTTGTGAACATTACTGCCGAAGCCACCAACAACTCAACAGCTCTACTAGCCTGTGAGCATATTCACAGGTGCATACATTACAGCTATACACCATCAGCAGGCCGGGACCATTAGAGGGTGCAACGTGCAGCGGTACGCCACTGCAGGGAGCAGCGCATGCTGCTGCAGGAGGGCGATGGCTGACTGCAGTGTGGGCAGGTAAAGCAGGAGTGACAGGGTCAGGGCGAAGGAACGGCAAGAGTTCATAGAGCGACATGATCGGGGTGCAGGAGAGGCATGAGTTCGGGGCCCAGAAGAGGCGAGGGTCCAGGGGCAGCACGGGCCAGCCCACACTGCGATATGTGTGCGCACTAGGTCCGTGCAGCAGAGCTGGTCTCCAGTCATCTTGGTTAAGCCCGTGTGGTGGCTGGTGTGAAACGGCCACCACACGTTAAAAAAATCCACGCACAGGCATCTTCCACCCTTCAAGATGTAGTTCGGGATCTGGAATAGAAACTTAGAAACATAGAAAATAGATGCAGGAGTAGGCCATTCGGCCCTTCGAGCCTGCACCACCATTCGATAAGATCATGGCTGATCATTCCCTCAGTACCCCTTTCCTGCTTTCTCTCCATACCCCTTGATCCCTTTAGCCGTAAGGGCCATATCTAACTCCCTCTTGAATATATCCAATGAACTGGCATCAACAACTCTCTGCGGCAGGGAATTCCACAGGTTAACAAGTATCTGAATGAAGAAGTTTCTCCTCATCTCAGTCCTAAATGGCCTACCCCTTATCCTAAGATGGAGTTCGCTGGTTCTGGACTTCCCCAACATCAGGAACAATCTACCTGCATCTAAACTGTCCAGTCCCGTCAGAATATTATATGGTTCCATGAGATCCCCTCTCATCCTTCTAAACTCCAATGTATAAAGGCCCAGTTGATCCAGTCTCTTCTCATATGTCAGTCCGGCCATCCCGGGAATCAGTCTGGTGAACCTTCGCTGCACTCCCTCAATAGCAAGAACGTCCTTCCTCAGATTAGGAGACCAAAATTGAACACAATATTCCAGGTGAGGTCTCACCAAGGCCCTGTACAACTGCAGTAAGACCTCCCTGCTCCTATACTCAAATCCCCTAGCTATGAAGGACAACATACCATTTGCTTTCTTTACCGTCTGCTGTACCTGCATGCCAACTTTCAATGACTGATGAACCATGACACCCAGGTCTCGTTGCACCTCCCCTTTTCCTAATCTGCCGCCATTCAGATAATATTCTGTCTTCGTGTTTTTGCCCCCAAAGTGGATAACCTCACATTTATCCACATTATACTGCATCTGCCATGTATTTGCTCACTCACCTAACCTGTCCAAGTCACCCTGCAGCCTCTTAGGTCCTTCATTGAAACACCTGTGAACTCATCCCTTTTCGGCATGGAACCAAGTCATCCTCGTTTCGAAGGACTGCCTATGATGTATAGCTGTAATATATGCACCTGTGAGTATACTCACAGGTTGGTAGAGCTGTTGAGTTGTGAGTGGCTGAACTGGTGATGTGTAGTGTGATTGTTAAACCTTTGCTGATAAACCAACTAGTTCATATCTCACCCAAATGCCGATTGTTCATATATGAGTCCAAGTCATGAGTGTCAGGCTATTTTACTGTAGATGGCATGACAGCCAAGCCCGAGCCTGTTCTTACCCAATGTCCATGCACAAGCACTTTCCAGCAGGGGTCGCTAACGAGCGATCAGGAGCTGATTTTTCTCCTCTCAGCCCAGAAATGCTGATGTCAGCTGCAGCATCCTTACCTCCTCCACAGCTCAGTTGGGACCGCCCAGGCCTGCCAGCTAGGATTTTTTTTGTAACACAATGTCAAGCACACGATTGCACAGTTCACCCCAGAAGGCAAAGTGATTAAATATTTTCTGAAATATATGCGTCGTAGCAATTGGATGATAAACCTCTAATGTAGTTTGATGTGAAGGTGTTAAACTTTAGAAATCTTATTAAATTCATTCCACGCTTTGTTGAAATGTATTGCGCTCATACTAAAATCTGTAAATACTGCAAACAGTAAACTAGCTTCAAACATATGAGTGCTGTCAGAATTGTAGATTCCCTGTTGTGAATTCCAAAAGAGTCTTTCTTAACATCAAAACCAGAATAAAATGTCATTATTTAGCCAGAAAATGTACTTGGTGCGCAATATAAATGAACTCTAAAGTCTACTGAGGGTGAACTATAGCCGATAGGCAGCGGGAAGTTGTATTTCCGCTCAGCTTACTGAAATGAAAGAATCCCTTTGTTTGGAGGATTATAAGGAGTTTGAGATAAATGAAAAATGACTCTTGGGCTCAGAGACGCTCGCCCAAGTTTTGCAATTTAAAAAAGGTTTTAAGATTTATGATGGCCTTATCTGTTGTGCAAAATATTCATGGACCACAGAAGTCATTTTGACAGAGCGCTTGCACCAAGGAGATTACAAAAGTAGAAAAATCACATAATTATGACAACCAGATTACCCAAAAACAATTTAAAGTTTTAATAAGTTCTAATCGGTACAAAGAACAGACAGTTGTCGAGCTCAGAAACGATGATTAATTCCCCTGTCAATGCACCCTTGTCTGAGCATGAAAAAGCTCTTGTAATCCTCTCAATGTCATCCATGTTTAAACCTTGTGGCCATTCATTTTCGATATATTTTTTGTATCACTGAATAATTTGAAAACGTCATGACCGAGGCAGGTTTTGTTATAGTTTCATACCAAGCTTTCTGGCCACCAGGTTGGTGTGCAGTCGAAGGAAAGGCAGCATAAACCTATGATCAGTTCTTAAACCAAGAAAGGAAATGCACAAGGCAGAAAAGCAGCCCCTGCCGAAAAGCTAAGCTAGTAAATACACAGGAAGGTTCTGAGGGTGAATACCCAGGGCTGCGTTTTCCGTTGCTCTCTGTCTCTGTTTTCGCCCCAGAGGGACGGCAATGGCGGCGGTGAGCTCATCTGGGTGGCCAGCTTTCAGCGCCCCGCCGGGGTTTTGAGGGTTGGTTTTGGAGCATCACCGTCCGGAAGCGGCGAGCCGGTGTGCAACGCCCCTGTTGCGACACCGGTTCGATTTTTGACTCCTGCCCAACACGTAGCGCCCTGCAGCGCCCCCTGGTGGGACCGCCTGTGAAGGCGGGGGTTCCAAGCTGTAGCGACTGCAGTGAGGTAAGTAATGCCGACCTCAGCTAAGTGTGATTGTTTTTCCTTGTATTTTTTTAGCGATTTATGTTGCAGTGGTGTGGGCTATGTATTGGGAATGTTTTTGGTGTTTTTCTTTCAGGTTTGTTTTCCTCCCCAGGCCTCTCTCAGAGCGCTCCCAGGCCGGCTGTTTAGCTTGGGATTTCCACATGCTCAGCCAGCCTAGCGCCCTAAGAGAGGTGTGCAATGCCTCCCTTAGCACTCCGCCCCACACAGGGCCCAGCTGTCCAAACTATTCCCGGGCGCAAACTTTACTGTCCCACCACCCTTACCGCCCTGAAATGAGCAAAGCCGAAAACCCAGCCCCCAGTCTGTTAGTTCATTTCCCTGGGGTCGCAGTATAACACTTCAAATGACCATAGCACCCAGACATGATCCTGCCATTGATTGCTATCCAGGGACTCCTGTTGGAAGATGAATACATACTAATGTCAGGTGAGGATAGGTTTGGGCTCAGCTGTGATGCCTCACCTGGTGAATAGCATGCTGATACTCACCATTTAGGCTTATGTATGAAAGCCAGTGGTTGTAATTCTACACTGAGGAGAAATGGTATCCCTGAAAAGCTAATAAATTCTCGGCATTACCCTTTAGTAATGGAATTGCTGCAGTCGTTGATTCTCTCAAACACAAACCTGGAAGAGAATTGAAGGAGAGTTAAGTCCTAAATGTAAATCCTAAACAAAGTCAAGGAATCAGAGCGTTGTTAATAGGAAACTATTGATTTAGATTATCTCAGCCAGGGTGGTAGTATGGGGTTTAATTGACCAGCACACTTTGGTTAAGGAGTGTGGGGGGATCAGCCAGGTTACCTGCTAGAAGGGTGCATGTGTGGACAATGGCTGAAACAGGATTGGGCTCAGCTGTGATACACACTACAGCTGAATAGCATTCACTGTCAAGACTTGCACGTGAAGAATGGCCAACTGGCGAATTACTGGAGGCACCTGGAGCACATGAAAGCACATCCCAGTTGAGGGGTCGGTGCCTTCTGGAGAAGAGATGAAGGAAGCAAATAGATGAAAACAATGACAATGATGACTAGGAAGGAGTGAGCATAATGTGGACCTTGTTCATTTTACAGTTACACATTTACTTCTGTTGTAAAGTCACGGTTGAAATACAGGATTAGCTGAGCTGAATTATTAACTTATTGGAGTTTAGAATAGAAGCTCCTGTTTCGTGATCATGGAGTTGATTTGTGATGTCAAAAATATTCATGGAAATGATCTTTTCGAGCAAGAAGAGAAATCAATGCCCCCCATTCAAAGTGAAAGCTGCCATAACTATAAAACTGAAGCATTGCTTTTAATTTGGAGCATCTTGACCTGAATTAAATGCAATCCTTCGGCACTGCATAATCCAATCAGGGTATAGGAGCAGTGACCTGAATTTTAAAAAGAATGAATTGCATGGGGAGGTGACATTTGCATTGTTTCTAAACTTAATTTTATCTTTCTGCCCTGAATGGCCAGTGAGCATCATGGATAACGTGAGTTATCCTGATTTAAGATTTGTCAACAGTGGATATAAATTAGACACAGAAGAGTGCAGTAAATTCGATATCTCAACACTCATACAGAAAAGTTATTGCGGTACAGTAATGGAACTTTCTGAATTTGTTGTTGGAATGAATTGTCAAGTCAATGTAAGAAATCAATGTAGGAAGTATTTGCATCCTGCAATGCCACAAAATCAATAACTGATACTGTTATTTCAATATTGGCCACCTTCGTCAGGTATAGCTACCCACGTAGGGTTACCCTTCCACCATGATCATCATTGATCAAAGGTGTAACAAATTCTGGTGGTCTTAAACCACTTTTTACTCAGCAATTAATTTACCATGGTAATAAATTTCTCGTAAACCTTGACTATTTTCCCTCTCCGCTCTCTAACTGCTGTCTCACATTGGGGTACAGTTCCATAGGTAGCAGCTGTTTTCTGGTCCCCCATCCAAAGGACCATTTTTTTATTCATGGTGAGTTTGGTTGTTGGTGATCGATTGGGCAACAGAGGGCTTTACAGCCGAGCCCAATCTTATCATCAGGACTAACTGGATTGCTCTTCGAAAGAACCGGCACAGACTCGATGGGCTGAATGGCCTCTGTAATGCATTTGCTTCCAGGGTTCTTTGCTTAAGAATTCAGAGCAACACATTGCTATTAGGAACTAGTTGGTTTGTTAATAAAGGTTTAACAATCACACTACACATTACCAGTTCATCTACTAGGCTCACAACTGACTGGGGTTTTATTGAGTCTTGTGAACATCACATGACTGGCTCAGCCACTCACAATGCAACAACTCTACAACTATTTTGTTGTAAACATTAATCAAGTGCCCCCTGATTAAAGGGGGGGGGCACACTCCAAAAACACAAATTATACAAGAGCCACCTGGCTAAAAGGGGGTGGGGGAGGGGTACTAAAACTGACAAACTTAAACAAATTAAACTTTAGACATGGTTCAAATTAAAATTTGGTTGCCGGGGGTGATGATGCTCTCCAGTCCCTCCGGCGCCCACCTCTTGCAGAAGGCCGAGAGCGTACCGGTGGACACCGCGTGCTCCATCTCCAGGGACACCCTGGCTCAGATGTAACCGCAGAAGAGAGGCAGGCAGTCGGGTTGAACGACCCCCTCGACCGCCCACTGCCTGGACTGGGTGATGGCCCCCTTGGCCGTGCCCAGGAGCAGTCCTACGAGGAGGCCCTCGGACCTGCCCGCTCCCCTCCGCACAGGTTGCCCAAAGATCAGGAGTGTGGGACTGAAGTGCAACCAGAATTTGAGGAGCAGCCCCTTCAGATATTGGAAGAGGGGCTGCAACCTCATACACTCAACATATACATGGAACATGGACTCCTCTAGACCGCAGAAATTACAGGCGCAACAGCTCTACAACTCTTTTGTTGCAAAAACAAAATCCAATTAAATCAAGTGCCCCCCTGATTAAAAGGGGGGGACACTTCAAACAGTTTTCAAGTGCCTGTTTTTTGTTTTTTTTGTGGTTTTTTTGGGCACTAAAACCACAACTTATACAAGTGCCCCCTGGCTAAAAGGGAGGGGACACTAAAACCCGGCACAATAAAACAAATTAAACTTTAAAACATATAAAATCAAATTAAAATTTGGTTGCCGGGGGTGATGATGCACTCCAGTCCCTCCGGCGCCCAGCTCTCACGGAAGGCCGCGAGCGTACTGGTGGACACCACGTGCTCCATCTCCAGGGACACCCTGGCTCAGATGTAACCGCGGAAGAGAGGCAGGCAGTCAGGCTGAATGACCCCCTTGACCGCCCGCTGCCTTATGGCACCCTTGGCCGTGCCCTGGAGCAGTCCTACGAGGAGGCCCTTGGACCTACCCGCTCCCCTCCACACAGGGTGCCCAAAGATCAGGAGAGTGGGACTGACATGCAGCCAGAATTTGAGGAGCAGCCCCTTTAAATAATGAACAGCTCTACAAACCTGTGGAGCATACTCACAAGTACATACATTACAGCCTCCTTCTGTGCTGTACTATTCTATTATTTTATTCTCTATACCTCCATATAGAATCCATCCATATACCTTCATTTCCCATTAGGGATGACTGGCAAATTACTAGAATAGAACTCCTGGCCCAACGACGCAGAAAAATTAGTCAGATCAGCAGTGGGGAATTGCTAAAAATGAAATGCATGTGGCTCAAAATAAATATATTCCTGTAAGGCAAAGAGGGGATCATCAAAGTGTAAAGTTCTGTGGATAATTAAAGAGATTAAACTGGAACTTAAAAGGGAGTCATGCAATGAACATAGGCCTAACAATTCTAATAGATAATCATGAGGAATATATGTAGACCAGAGGTAAAAAGGGAGATTAGATGGGCTAAAAGGGAGTATGAGAAAAAAGACTAGCAGATAATAAAAAAGGAACGAAGGACTTTCATAAGCATATAAAAAAGTAAACCATTAGTTAAAGAGAGTGTAGAACTGCTCAGTGATGAAGGAAGGAATCTAATTGTGGAGGATGCAGATATGGTGGTGATATTAATGACTTTGCATCAGTTTTTATAAATGATGGTGGAAAGAGACTGCAGGCGTAATAGAGAAGGAAATGGAACATGTATTGGAGATAACTGTAGAAGGAATTGATTCTGAAAATAGCAGTCGCAAGGTGGATGAGTCATTGGACCCTGATGACAAGCATGCTAGGCTGTTGAAAATAAACAGCAGAGACTCTGGCCACAATTTTTCAGTCCTCTTTAAATATGGGCCATGGGACTGGAGCGTAGCCAATGTAGCAGATTTGTTCCAGAAAGGAGGAAGGGATAAATAGGATAAATACAGACCAATGAATTTAAAACCCGTTGTAGGCAAACTTAGAATCCATAGTTTGAGATAAAATTAATGATCATTTAGAAATGCAGGAGATAATCAAGGACAGTCAGCATGGATTTGTTCAAGGTAAGTTATGCTTGACTAATTATTGACATTTTGAAGAAGCAACAATTTGGATAACTAAAATGAATGTGCTAAATGTAGTGTATATTAATACTCAGAAAGTGCTCAATAAAGTGTCTTGCGAGAGGCTTGTTAGAAAATTCGGGGCATATGGTATAAGTAGAAATGTAACAGCATGGACAGAATGATGAACAGGAAACAGAGAGTTAGGTTAAATGGGTGTTGGTAAGACTGGAGAAGGGTTAGAAGTAGTATATTCCAGAGGTCAGTACTGTGTTCATTTTGGTTCTTGGTATAAAAGGATGATTTGGACTTGGGTATAGTGAACACACTATTGACATTTGCTGAAGACACAAAAGGAGGCTTGGCAAACTGTACAACACTTCAGGTTCACATTGATAGACTAGTAGAATGGAAAAAAGTGACAGTGCAATTTAATGTGGATAAGTGTGTGGTATTACACATTGGGAGAAAAAACAAGAAATAGGAATATATACTCAGTGGAAAGAGATTGAAAGATGTAGCTGAAAATAAAGACCTAGGGGTTCAAATACACAACTCCCGAAAAGTGCGAGTGTAGGTGGACAAAGCCATAAACTGGCCAATAGCATTTTGGGTTCAATAAATAGGAGAGTAGAGTACAAGAGTATTGTAACGTCCTTACACACGACTATAAATTCACACGAGGAACATTCTGCAGACAAGGTCACTCCATGACCTGAACCTTTATTCACAGGACCAAGAAGTGATGACCCTGCGTGGGACCTCCCTTTATATACCTGGATGACCAGGTGAGGAGTGTCTCCCACAAGTTCACCCCCTGTGGTCAAGATGTGCATTTCTTATGTGTATACAGTATGTAGTGTTATTATGAAGGTTACAGTTACATGAAGGTTACCTACATGACTTCACCTCCCCCCCCCCCCGCCCCCCCAACGACTTATGGGGTCAAAGATTAAGTCTTTCAGGCGGTCGACGCTCTCTTGTGGAGCGCCGCAGTTGGGGCTCTGGTTGTTGAGCCTTGGCATGCGTCTCTGTCACCTGTGGTGATTCCGGCTTGTCTGGGCTGGCCGCAGGGACTGTGCATGCTGCTGAATGTTCTTGTTGCTCGTTCACTGGCGGTGGTGTGGGCAACATCTCATGATCTTCCTCAGGTTCCTCAGTGTCCATGCTGAACCTTTTTTTTACTTGGTCCAGATGCTTGCGACATATCTGTCCATTGTTAAGTCTGACCACTATGACCCTATTCCCCTCTTTGCCAATTGCAGTACCCTCAAGCCATCTGGGCCCCAAAGTGTGATTAAGAACAAATACAGGGTCATTGATTTCTATACATCTCCCCTTTGAGTTACGGTCATGGCACTCATTTTGGGACTGGTGCTTGCCCTCAACAATGTCTGACAGGACAGGATGAATGAAGTACAGCCGAGTTTTAACTGTACGTTTCATGAGTAGTTCCGCAGGCAGGGCTCCCGTGAGCGAATGCGGTCGGGACCTATAGGCCAGCAGGAGGCGCGAAAGGTGGCATTGAAGGGAGGGTCCTTGAATCCGGAGCATGCCCTGTTTTATGATTTGGACCGCACGTTCCACATGACCATTGGAAGTCGGCTTGAACGGTGCCGTCCTGACATGTTTGATACCATTACCCAACATGAACTCCCAGAATTCATAGCTAGTGAAACACGGGCAGTTGTCGCTAACCAGGATGTCCGGCAAGCCGTGTGTTGCAAAGACCGCACGCAGACTCTCCACAGTGGTGGATGTCGTGCACAAATTCAATATAATACACTCGATCCATTTCGAGTTGGCATCAACAACAATGAGGAACATTTTTCCCATGAACGGGCCCGTGTAGTCTATGTGAATACGTGATCATGGCCTGGTGGGCCAGGGCCACGGGCTGAGTGGGGCCTCCCTGGGGGCATTGCTCAGCTGGGCACATGTCGTGCACCTGCGAACAGAGTGTTCCAGGTCTGAGTCAATTCCTGCCCACCATACATGTGACCGGGCAATGGCATTCATTAGCACGATGCCTGGGTGCTCGCTGTGGAGTTCCCTGATGAAAGTTTCCATGACTACCCAGCTGCCCCATAGTAGGCAGTCGGCTTGGATGGAGAGCTCATCCATCCATCTGTGAAACGGTCTGACCTCCTCAGGGCATGCTCCATGTGCGGGCGCCCAAACCCCAGTCAGGCACATTTCTTAATCAAGGATAGGAGGGAATCTCTGTTGGTCCAGATTTTGATCTGGCGGGCTGTGATGGGGGAGCCTGCGCCGTCAAAGGCTTCAATGGCCATGGCCATCACAGCGCTTTGCTCCGCTGCCCCCTCAGTGGTGGCCAGTGGAAGCCTGCTGAGCGTGTCAGCGCAATTTTCAGTGCCTGGCCAGTACAATATGGTGTAGTCATACGCAGCTAGCTTGAGAGCCCATCGCTGTATGTGAGCTGACGCATTGGCATTGACAGCTTTGCTGTCTGACAACAAGGATGTTAACGGCTTGTGGTCCGTTTCTAACTCGAACCCTCTGCCAAAAAGGTACTGGTGCATCTTTTTCACCCTGTAGACACATGCGAATGCTTCCTTTTCAACCATCCCATATCCCCGTTCTGCTTGGGAGCGCGACCTGGAGGCATAAACCACAAGTTGGAGTTGGCCCTCATCATTACTCTGCTGCAACACGCACCCAACCCCATAGGATGATGCATCACATGTCAAAACCAATTTCTTACAGGGGTTGTACAAGGTCAACAGCTTATTAGAACAAAGTAGGTTCCTCGCCCGATTGATAGCCCCCCCAAAACTAATCACGACCCTTACGCAGGAGCACATGTAGCGGCTCCAACAATGTGCTTAAGTTTGGCAGAAAGTTCCCGAAATAGTTCAAGAGTTCCAGGAATGAACGCAACTCCGACGTGTTGCCGGGCCTGGGCGCACGATGAATTGCCTCCGTTTTGGATTCGGTAGGCCGGATCCCATCTGCGGCAACCCTCCTGTCCAAAAACTCGACCTCTGGGGCCAAAAACACACACTTGGACTTCTTTAGTCGCAGGCCTACCCGGTCCAGTCGGCGTACCACCTCCTCCAGGTTGATAAGGATATCGCCCTGAAATACGATTGTTCCAGGAATGGATTTGGGCAGGCTTTCCATGTTCCTTTGAAAGATAGCGGCCACTGATCGAATGCCAAACGGACACCTGTTGTAGACAAACAGCCCCTTGTGCGAGGTGATGGTGGTCAGTAGCTTGGATTCTTCGGCCAGTTCTTGGGTCATGTCGGCTGAAGTGAGGTCCAACTTGGTGAACAGCTTGCTGCCTGCCAACGTGTCAAAAAGATCCTCCGCTCTCGGAAGCGGGTATTGGTCTTATAGTGACATTCGGTTGATAGTGGCCTTGTAGTCGCCACAGATCCTGATCGAGCCATCCGTTTTTAGAACAGGGACGATGGGGCTTGCCCAGTCGCTGAATTCAACAGGCGAAATTATGCTCTCTCTGAGCAACCTGTCCAACTCACTCTCAATCTTCTCTCGCATCACATACGGCACAGCTCTGGCTTTGTGATGCACTTGTCTGGCGTCCGGGGTGATGCGTATCACGACTTTGGTGCAATTGAAAGTCCCGACACCAGGTTTAAATAGTGACTCAAATTTCTGTAGGACCTGTGAGCATGAACTTCATTCCACAGATGAAATGGCGTGCACATCCCCTCATTTCCAGTTCATCTCGGCTAGCCAGCTCCTCCCCAAAAGCGCGGGACCATTTCCCGGGACAATCCAGAGTGGCAGCCGGTTCTCTGACCCATTATGTGTGACCACCAACATTGCACTGCCTAGCACTGGGATGATCTCTTTGGTGTACATCCATAATTGTGTGTCAATGTGTTCTAGTGTGGGTCTGCTAGCTCTGAGTGGCCATAGTTTCTCGAATTGTTGGACACTCATAAGTGACTGGCTGGCCCTTGTGTCCCGCTCCATGCATACCGGGATGCCGTTTAATAGGACTTTCATCATCATAGGTGGCGTTTTGGTATATGAGCTGTGGATGTTTGTCACATGAACCCGCTGAACTTCAGCGTCCATTGCTTTGTCCCAAGCATCAACCTGCCTTGCAGACCCCTCTTCTGGTTCATCTGCCTCGTAAATTAGCCTCGCTGCGGGCTTCCTGCACATTCTGGTTAAATGTCCACTGATGTTACAATTTCTACAGATAAATTGTTGAAACCTACAGGTTTTTGCAGCATGTCTGCCCCCGCACCTCCAGCATGAGCTGAGATCATTGTGAACAAAAGGGCTGATACCAGGCATTCCTCTCTGATTGTCTCTTTAATTACTCTTGAGCACTCTGTCAATGGGTGTCAATGGCCCCATCCCAGGACGCATCGTCCACCATGATGGCGTAAATGTCCGTTCAACCTGCCATTGTCTCTGTTGAGGACCCACTCTAGAGTCTGTTGCTGCCTGGGTGGTGTCGAATTGCCTTTGCCTGCCTGCGGGGTTCTGAGTCACGTTTACAATGTTAACTCCCTGATCAGAGTTGCGCACGTATATTATCTTGTTTTCCTCCTCCCCCGCCAAGAAGGTCTGAGCCATCAACGCCGCCGCTTCCAAGGTCAAGTCCTTGGTCTCAATTAGCTTTCTGAAAATCCCGGCATGACCAATGCCCTCAATAAACAAATCCCTTAACATCTCCCCCCTGCAGGCATCTGTGAACTTACAGAGACTGGCCAAGCACCGAAGGTCCGCAACGAAGTCCGGTATGCTCTGTCCTTCCCGACGTCGGTGTGTATAGAATCGGTGTCGGGCCATGTGTATACTGCTCGCCGGTTTGAGGTGCTCACCGATCAGTTTGCTGAGCTCTTCAAAGTTTTGTCCGCCGGCTTCTCCGGTGTGAGCAGGTCTTTCATCAGCGCGTACGCCTTAGGTCCACAGCTGGTCAGTAGATGCGCCCTTCGCTTATCAGCTGCTGCATCTCCCAGCCAGTCCTTCGTGACAAAGCTCTGCTGGAGCCTCTCAACGAAATCGTCCCAGTCTTCACCAACACAGTACTGTTCCTCTGTGCTACCGGTGGCCATTCTTGTGAGTCGTTGATTCCCATTTTTTGTCACCAAATGTAATGTCCTTACACACTACTATAAATTCACACGAGGCACATTCTGCAGACAAGGTCACTCTGTGACCTGAACCTTTATTCACAGGACCAAGAAGTGATGACCCTGAGTGGGACCTCCCTTTATATACCTGGATGACCAGGTGAGGAGTGTCTCCCACAAGTTCACCCCCTGTGGTCAAGGTGTACATTTCTTCGGTGTATACAGTATGCAGTGTTGTTATGAAGGTTACAGTTACATGAAGGTTACATACATGACAAGTATAGAAATAATAATGAATTGAAAGAAGACATTGGTTAGGCCATAGATTGAATATTGTGTGCAGCTTTTGGTGCCACATTATGGAAAAGACATTAACGCCATAGCAAGTATAAAGAGTAGATTCATTGGATGATGCCATGGCTGAGAAATGTTAGCTATGAGGAGAGATTTGAGACACTGGGGTTAAATTTAACCCCTCAAAATGAGTGGATTTGGATTGAGTGGGAAGTTAAAATGTTAGAGATCTGAAACAGCAAGCCAACCCGCCCACTTCTGGTTTTAATGGTATGGAACAAAGATCCCATGGCACTATTTCAAAGAAGAGCAGGGGGAGTTTTCCTCGGTGTCCTGAGGCCAATTGTTATCCCTTAATCAACATTAAAAACCAGATGATCTGGTCATTTATCACATTGCTGTTTGTGGGAGCTTGCTGTGTGCAAGTTGGCTGCCGCGTTTCTCATATTACCATAGGGACTACACTTCAAAAGTTCTTCATTGGCTGTAAAGTGCTTTGGGACATCCAGTGGTCGTGAACGGCGCTATATAAATGTGCTCCCAGGAAGCGGGTCAGTTGTTTTAACCTTTTAAGGAGGCTGCATGCCTTCAATTTTTATTTTTAATCAGACTTGGCTGGGTTTTCCAGGACTCCAGAAATCCAGCAGGTAAAAGGAGGCAAGGAGGGCTGGATCCATAAAGATATGTGTATTTACAGCACTGCTTGTGGGCCAGGAGGAGCAGGAGTGTTTCCCCCCCAGCAAATCAGGCTTACCTGTAAACGCCCCACCATCTCGACGATCTCGGCTCAACATCCCCACCCCACCCTGATCTCCTCCTGATCCCCCCATGATCATCGATCCCCACATAATCACTGACCCACTCATCACCGACACCCCCATATCCGACCCCACTGATCTCTCCCCGATCTCAAACCCAACTCCCCCGAACTCCGACTTCCACTCTGACCCCTCATACCTGTCCCCCAATCTCCGATTCCCCTCAAATAGCTCCTCGACAGCCCCATCTTCAATCTCTTCTTGCCCGACCCGAACTCTGACTCTCCCCCTGAACCCCCCCAGTTTATGTCCCCCATCCCCGACTTCCCTCCAGTCTCTCTCTGATGCCAACCTCCGACTCTGCCCACCCCCTCATCTCTGTCCCTGATCTCTGACGGCCCCCCCTCCCCCGCCCGATCTTCTAGCCTCCACGATCGATCCCGATCCTCCCAACCATGCTCTACCCACCTCCACGATCTCTACCCACAACCTGCTCCTGGACTGCGGCCTTTCATGCAGAGTTCCCCGCCGGTCAGGCAGCCAAGACTATCAATAAGGCTGGCTTCTGGGCAGGGAATTGGTTAAAAAATGACACGCATACCATGGAGTTAAAACTCCATGGCGTGCAACTCCCCCACCACCACCTCGCCCTCAACCCCCCCACTCTGAAACCCAGACCCAGTAAATTTTGGGGCCACTATTTCTACTGCAGCAAAGAAAGTTAAAAAGAGATTTAAAGGAATTTTTTTTAAAATAATGAGGAGCTTTGATAGGGCAAATAGGGAAAGATTATTTTCTTTGGGTTCAGAGGTCAGCGTCAAGGAGGGCATCAGTTTAAAGTTATCGCTACGAGAATTAGGAGAGAGATTAAGAGAAATGTCTTTTACACAGAGGATTGTTGGAGCATGGAGTGGCTTTGCCACAATGAATGGTTGAGGCAGAGACTGTGGCATTTTTTAAGAGAAAATTTGAATAAATATTTGAAGCAGAGGAAGATACAAGGCTGTGGGGCGAGAGCAGGACAGTGGGATTAGTTCTGGATTGCACTTGCAAAGAGCTTGGACAGACACGATGGGTTGAATGGCTTCCTTCTTTTGTAAATCTATACGGTTCTGTGGGCTGCAGAGAATGGAGTGTTATGGCCGATATAAATCATCTCCTCACTGCTTATCAATATGTCAACATCAGCATTTTGTTTACCTCCCGGAACCATTCAACACACATTTTCTGCGTATATGAGCTCCTCGGCTAGAAGGAATTACAGTGCCTTCATGACAAATGGAAAGGTATAATCAGTAATAAGCATGGAGAGCTGGGTTGGGAGCTGCAATCTTGTATGAGCAAAATAATTGAGATGTTTGCGCATGTATTTCAAACTCAATGAATGCAAATCATTCACTTTGATTAAGGCAAAATTAGTACCATTCAGGCTAGTTAATATCAGTCTCTTAATTTCCAGTTTATGTTAAAGTATCTGGAGAATGGTAACACTGCCACTGAACAGAGATAAATTGAAGCAGTACTACAGTCTCCTGATAATGATACCTGGCAAGTGGCTTCTAACAGGTAAGATGTGTATGTTTTAAAATATCATCTTGAGAATAGTACAAGTACAAATTATAATTCAGTAGTTTTAAAGTATAATTTTGCAAGATCCTTTGCAAAGTAAGGCCCATTTCCTTTGGATGAAATTATCCTTTACCATTTCAAAATGAAGTGAAATAATGCAAAAACACTTTCAGTATTTTATGTACAGTTTATGTGTATAATGTTCACTTGACTTCTCTGCCCCAAGATAGCTCCATGGTTCAATCAGTGCAACATTACCCTATATGGCAGAGATTGAATTAAAATCTTCCTGGACTTAACATATTTGAAACAACAGGTAGATAGGACATGCTTTTTGGGCCGACTGGCTTGTTCCTATGTTACATATTGATCTCTATAAAATCTGCCACTCACGAGTATATTTTTTTATTATTAAGTTTAGCATTGGGAGCAGGTGTCAGCAAGGTGATGGGGCAGTCCCCTGCCACTAATTTCCAATAAAACTAAAGCTGTTTGCCTTGGAGAGATTTGATAGAGGTGTTCAAAATCATGACGGGTTTTGCTAGAATAAATAAGTAGAAACTGTTTTCAGCGGCAGAAGTTCAGTAACCAGACGACACAGATTTAAGGTAAGTGGCAAAAGAACCAGAGATCAGATAAAGAGACATTTTTTCACGTAGTGGGTTGTTAGGATCAGGAATACAATGCCTGAAAGGGTGGTGGAACCAGATTCATAAGAACATAAGAATTAGGAGCAGGAGTAGGCCATTCGGCCCCTCGAGCCCGCTCCACCAATCAATAAGATCATGGCTGATCTTCTACCTCAACTCCACCTTCCTGCACTATCCCCATATCCCTTGATTCCCTTAGTAGCCAAAACTCTAATCGATCTCTGGCTTGAATATACTCAATGACTGAGCCTCCACAGCCCTCTGGGGTAGAGAATTACTAAAGATTCGCAACCCTCTGAGGGAAGAAAATTCTCCTCATCTCAGTTCTAAATGGCCGAGCCCTTATTCTGCGACTGTGACCCCAACAATAATTTTCAAACGGGAATTGGATAAATATTTGAAGGCGGTAAATTTGCAGCACTATGGAGAAAGGGCAGGGAGTGGGACTAATTGGATAGCACTTTCAAAGAGCCTGTGAAGGCATGACGGGCCGATTGACCTCCTTCTGTGCTATATCATTCTATGATTCTAACCCATGTGCAGCTGAATGCAGCCCTGGACACACCTTGCTTACTTACTTATTTGTTTATTTATTTGGGTAAATAGCCAATGTTCATCGTGCAGGACAGCACTGAGGTTGAAGTGTTTGACATAAATCAGAAAACAGTGATTCGGTGACATTCAGCTTGGGGTTTAAAAGCCTTTAGATTGAAGGAGGAAGAAAGGACTGATGGAGGTAAGGAGTACCACAGTTTTGAAGTCCCTGAAAGAATTCATTAAAGTAGGAGATGATGTGATGAGTCAAGCAAGGATTTAGGAGGTGAGGAAGAGCATTTGCGACTATGAATTCGGAATTTGTGAAGAACAAGAGAGGAAAGTTGAGAGGAGCAGTGGCCATAGTAGTATCAACGAATGGACTGAGATGGGTTAGAGGCTAGGGGTTATCAAGTATTGCCTATCAGAAGGCATTTTTTTCATTTGTATCCAGGCGTGCAACAGAAGAGTTGTCCCAGATATCCGAGTTGCATTCAAGGCTTGGATGGACTGGTAGCTACAGAGTTGACAGCTGTTGAGGGGGATAATGTTTGGCATGAATGAGGAAACCAAGCTTTCTGGAGGCAATATCAGCAATAAAAGGAACATACGAATAACATTTGGAATCAACGGAGATCAAGGGGTGGAAATAGATTGGATTTCCTTCATTACTGATTCATTCTAGGTTCATTAGATTAGATATTGCCTAATTTATGAGGTATAATGACTCTTATGAATTAGACCCAGCTCATACTAAACGACACTCAGTGTCAGGCCTCGAGTAAGTCTGAAAGACAACTGTAACAGCATAAAAGGATAAAATATTAATATGAGCCAGTACAGTGTGAAAGACCACATTGATTGCCGCTGTCATAGTGATCACAACTTCTTGCATAAGGATTGTGATCATTAACACTCCTAGAATTAACCCATAGGAAGAATAAAATGGGAGATCTTGGCAGCAGAAAGAATGGCCGGAATTTTTTTGTTGCCGAGCATGTGGGTTTGGGGGTGGGTCGGCAGTTAAATTCGCGGAAATTGACAGCCCCCCTCTCCCGATCAGGTCCGTGTTGCGCCTCCAAATGCACCTGTGTTAAATGCGGAAGTTGGCGGGATGACGGCGGATTCATGACTTCCGCATTTAACACGGGCGCTTTTGGAGGCGCAACACGGACCCGATCGAGAGAGGTGGGCGACCTTAATCAAGTACTTAAATGCTTGTTGAGAGACCCTTAAGAGGGTTTTTAACAGCAGCTTTTGGTTTTAACTTCAGGAGCTCGGGATTCACACACCTTGGGAACCTCGCCTGTGAAGGGGAGGTGGCAGCGCAGTGGCCATTGTGTGAGTGCATTAATTGAGAGTTGTGAAAAGCACAGAATACTCCCACATTACATCTGATTACTTGGCTAATGGAAAGGCTCTTACTGACTCCATTTTGTGCACAGATTTAGGTTTCTGGAGTTTGCAGGTCATTTCTGCAACCCCAGAAGCCACTCTCACCACTTTGCTATGCACTATCACAATATTGAGGGATGATGTCTCTGATCTCCACTTTACCTGCCACCCATGGGTGCCGCTTATGCTGTGTCACCTTGGCCCTCAGAATCGGACCAAGATGAGCCCTGGCACCAACAGCAGCCACAATACCAGCAGCAGCAGCAATCACACCAGCAGCTTTCTCCTCAATGACCTGATGCTCCACAGGAGAGAGGGGGTCAGCACAGGGCTGCACCACGCCAGAGGCGATACCCCCAACACAATGTATACAGGCAGAGGATGAGCTTCCTCACCGTGACTGAGCAGCAGTGCTTCAGGAGGCTCAGGTTATCGCGTCAGGCATTTGCAGCTTGCTGGAACAAGACCTACTGCCCAGAGGACCTGAGAGACATGCCTTACCAGTGGCTGTCGAAGTCACCACTGTCCTCAAATTCTTCAACTCAGGCTACTTCCAGGGATCTGCAGCAGATATTTGCAGGATCTCGCAAGTCAGCTGCTTACAGATCCATCACCCAGGTGACCGATGCCATGTTTCACAAGTCAGCCAATTATGTCAACTTTGTCACTGATGAAGCCAGTCTTACTGAACGGGCACTCGGATTTGCTGGTCTGGCTGGCTTCCCACAGTGAAGGGAGTCATCGACTGCACATATGTGACCATCGAGGCACCCTCCCATCAGCCAGGAGTGTCTGTGAACCGCAAAAGCTTCCACTCCCTTAATGGACAGCTTGTCTTAAACCATAAAAAATATCATCAGCACGTGTGCGCCAGATTCCCTGGCAGCTACCATGATTCTTCCGTGCTGCACCAGTCCACTGTCCCTCAGCTCGTCGCACCTCCAAACAGACTGACTGGCTCGGCTGCTTGGAGACAAGAAGATCTATTTACTGAAGGCGTTGCTCATGACACTCTTGAGGAAGCCAAGTACGGAGGCCCAGGAGCATTATAATGAGAGCCACATGTCCACCAGATACATGTCCACCAGACGTGGATGTCTTTATACATGAATCATTGAAAGTTAACATGCAGGTACAGCAAGCAATGAAGAAAGCAAATGGTATGTTGGCCTTTATTACAAGAGAGGATTTGAATATAAGAATAAAGACATCTTATTGCAATTATACAGGGCCCTGGTGAGACCGCACCTGGAGTATTGTGTACAGTTTTGGTGTCCTTACCTAAGGAATGGTATACTTGCCATAGAGGGAGTGCAATGAAGGTTCACCAGACTGATTCCTGGGATGGGGGGATTGTCCTAAGAGGAGAGACAGAGTAGACTAGGCCTATAGAGTTTAGAAGGATGAGAGGTGATCTCATTGAAACACACAACATTTTTACAGGGCTTGACAGGCTAGATGCAGAGAGGATGATCCTCTGGCTGGGGAGTCTAGAACCAGGGCTCACAGTCTCAAAATAAGGGGTCAGCCATTAAGGACTGAGATGAGGAGAAACTTCCACTCAGAGGGTGGTGAATCTTTGGAATTCTCTACCTCAGAGGGCTGTGGAGGCTCAGTCTTTGAGTATATTCAAGATAGAGATCGATAGATTTTGAATACTAAGAGAATCAAGGGATATGGGGACAGTGCAGGAAAATGGAGTTGAGGTCGAAGATCAGCCATGATCTTATTGAACGGCGGAACAGGTTCGAGGGGCCAAATGGCCTACTTCTGCTCCTAATTCTTAAGTTCTTATGTTCTTATGTCATAGAGCAAGCAATAGGCTTGCTGAAGATGCACTTCAGATGCCTTGACAGATCTGGAGGAACCCTTCAGAACACACCAGCCAGGGTCTCCAGAATCATTGTTGTTTGATAGTGCAGCAACGCCGGTTGGAGCTGCAGCAGGAGCAAGGTGCAGAGCACACAGCCTCTTCAGAGGAGGAGGAGGAGGAGGAGGAAGGGAAGGTGGAGGAACCTGAGGTGGAGATGGCAACAGCAACGGCACACATTGCTGCCCGGGAGGCCCGGGATGACCTCATCATGACCAGATTTACTTAACTTGCTCCAATGCATGCATATGGCTGCCACATGCTGCACTAATTTGCCCCACAGCGACCGCACGCCCCTGCCCCACACACACAACAACACCATAAAGCATCCCTACAATGACAAAGCCACTCCTTTCACTCAAACCCCCGCTGCTCGAGGTTAATTAATGTCTCCAAGTGACAAAGCCATTCCCAGGTAGCAGGCAAAAATGGACAAGACCATAAAGTGGTATAAAGAAATACAATTTTTGTGTCATAAAATAACTGAAATGTTGTGATATATTCACAGAACACAGCACACACAGCTCCTAACATGGCAGGCAGCTCTGTCAGAAGCCTCTGGAACAGTCTGGTTCTGTTTATTGTTAACTCTGCAGTTGCAGTACACAATACGTCTACATCCTGTGTGGAGCTACAAACATTACAAGCTTACAGACATTACACTTCTCCCTCCTTAATGAAGAATTTATTACAACAAACATCATACATAACTTTCATTTTTATACATAACACAGGATATAAACTTATTTTTTTTTCCATATTTATAAATTTAACTTTACCACTTGTTTTCTGTTTCAAAGAGGATACACCTTCGGTCTCGAACAGAACCTTCCAAACATCGTGTCGATTTCACATTCATTCAAGGCTCATCCTGAGGAACGTTTTCCTCCATGGAATTTCCTTGATTTTCATTTGAACTCACTCTAACTTCAGACTCTTTGTTTTCCTGACTCGGACTCAGACTTTTATTCTGATTCTCTCCTGGATTTGTTTCCAGTACATTGGAGTTAGGATTTGCTACTGGCGTATCAAAACTATCTGATGAGTCAGAAATAATTGAATCATTCCTACCTTCAACTCCTTCCATGTCTGTAGGTAAAATATGATCAATATGAACAAACCTAACCTATCCATTATCAAACACCTTTACCAAATATGTGTGAGGACCTCACATCTCCACTACTCTTCCGAGTAACCACTTTAACCATTTATGGTGATGGTTCTTCACTCTCACCTTCTGGTTTAATTTCACACTTCACTCTTTTACTCTACCTCTATCATGATTCTCTTTCTGTCTTAATTGTGTCTCTTCTACGGACTGTGTCAAATTTGGTTTTAACAACGAGAATCTGGTTCGTGGCTGTCATTTGAGAAACAACTCTGTTGGTGTTCTACCAGTAGTTGTATGAGGAGTATTTCGATATGTAATCAAAAAATTATCCAATTTGTGATCCAATGACAACTGTCATTTCCTTGGATTTGGAACTAACATTTGTTTTATGAGGGCACGTTTTACAATTTGTACAGTGTGCTCTGCTGCACCATTCGAAGCAGGATGGTATGGTGGAACCTTGGTATGTTTCACACCATTTTTGCTCTTTGAATTTGTGATCCATTATCTGAAACAATCTCTTCAGGGAGGCCAAATGAAGAAAATAATCTTCATAAAATGTCCAATGTTTTACTTGTTGTTATTTTCCACATTGGGAACACCTCAACCCACTTCGAATGGCTATCAATCACAATGAACAATTGTTGTCCTTCTCACTCAGTAAAATCAATATGTAGCATCTGTCACACCCTGGGAGGCCATTTCCATGGCTGTAATGGTACTGATGGTGGTTGCTTGCTTACCGATTGACATGTCGTACACTGACTCACGATGTACTCTATAACTTTATCAAGACCTGGCTACCATAAATAACTACGTGCAAAACTCTTGGTCAAGAACATTCCCAGGTGCTGGTCATGGAGGTCTCCTAATATTTTGGACCTGAATTTATTTGGTATAACCACTCTTGCACCCCACATGATACAATCTTTATCGACTGATAATTCATTCCTACGAATGAAGAATGGATGTGTATCTTTGTCTGTTACCTGGTTTGGCCATCCATTTGTAATAGACTCATACACCTTTGACATCACTGGGTCACGTTTGGTTGCTCTACCAATCTCTTCAGCTGTGACTGGCAGTTCATCAATGTATGAAAAATAAAACACTTCTTCCCTATCGGGTGTAACCTGTGATGGGGAAGACAATCTAGACATTGCATCAGCATTACTGTGATCAGCTGATTGTCTATATTCAATATCATATGTATATGCTGACAAAATCAAAGCCCATCTCTGCATTCAGGCTGCAGCTAATGTTGGAACTGGGGACTTTGGATGGAGGATTGCTGTTCGGGGCTTATGGTCCGTAACGATGTTAAACTTACGACCATACAAGTAGTTGTGAAACTTCTTGACCCCAAAAATTAATGCCAAAGCTTCCCTTTCAATTTGCGCATAATTACTCTCACTGGCACTGAGAGTGCGTGAAGCAAAAGCAATTGTCTCTCCTCCCCACTACGTGATACATGAGAGATTACTGCCCCAACTCCATACGGAGAGGCATCACATGCTAGCTTAATCTCCTTAGATATGTCATAGTGAACTACATGGTGCTCTCTACCAATTTGCTTTTACACTCCTTGAATGCTGTATCGCATTCTTTTGACCACTTCCAATGGACCTGTTTTTTCAAAAGTTCATTCAGTTGATGTAATACGGTAGCCAAATTTGGTAGGAACTTCCCATTATAGTTCAAAAGACCCAAGAATGAACGAAGTTCAGTGACATTCCTGGGAGTGGGTGCATTTCTAATTGCATCCAATTTTTCTATGGTTGGATGTAAACCATCTTTGTCTACTCTGTACCCTAAGTACTCCACTGAGTTTTTAAATAACTCACACTTACGAGCAGACACTCGTACTCTGTGCTTCTCTAGCCGTTTGAGGACTTCATTCAATATGTTATTATGAATTTACCTATTTGGTGCTGAAATTAGTATGTCATCCAAATAACATACTACCCCTTCAATACCTTGCAAAATCTGGCAGGGGATATGGCAGGGGCGGAAGACACTCCAAACGGTAGCCTATTAAATTGATATAGGCCTAGATGAGTCTTTATAGTCAAATATGACTTGGACTCCTCATCTAGTTCAAGCTGTAAGTAGGCATTTGTAAGATCCAGTTTTGAGAAGATCTGACCACCTGTCAGTGTTGTGAACAAATCTTCTATATTCGGCAATGTATTGGAGACATTACCCTCTAGAACCTGGTTTATGGTTACTTTATAATCACCACACAATCTTACCTTACCATCAGACTTAGGTACAACAACAATGGGTGTAGCCCAATTACATCGATCTATCTTACAAATAATGTTCTCAGTCTCCAATCTTTTGAGTTCTTGCTCAACTTTCTCCTTGAGTGCATATGGTGCCGAACGTGGCTTGTAGTAAACTGATCTAGCGTCCTTCTGTACCCTGACACTGCCTTGAAGCCTTGGATCAGACTGCCCATTTCGCAGAACACCTTCGGATACTTAATAATAACCTCATCCGTTGATAAAAATTTCGCTTCCACTAAGAAAATCTCACTCCAATCTAGCTTCAGTGAGCTCAACCAATTTCTTCCTAGTAAGGCAGACTTGTCTCCTTTCACTACTATTAGCGGCAAGTTCTGAAATCGATCTTTATATTTCACCGGTACGGTGATACGACCTACCAGAGGAATTTTCTCTCCTGAGTAGCCTCGCAGCTCTATCTTGGATTTCTCCAGTTGGAAATCACGCAATTTGTCGAGGTACAGCGACTCCGGTACTACACTCACGGATGCACCCGTGGCAATTTCCATTGGAATCTTGAATCCCGCAACAGCTATTTGGATTTTGATACTTTCTGAATCGCTGTCCATTAACCTCGTGTGCCTGATGATGTGTAACTCTAACATCTCCTCGTCCTGTTGTTCTTCTTCCATGCTATGTAGTCTCTTGGGATTTTTACTCATAGCTTTGAATGCTGGACTCATAGCTGATTTACCCTTCAGTCGGCACGCCTTCGCAAGATTCCCAGTCTTTCTGCAGAAGAAACACTCTGCCTTCACGTATGGACAACTTTGAGCAATGTGTTGTCCCAAGCACCTATAGCACAACTTCGACGCTCTGTTAGAATTTCCAGTTTCAGAGACTTTGGGCCCCCACCGCCTTTTACCTTGAACCTGCAGGCGATTCACCTCGGTTGACTGACGACCGTAATTATTATTTAATTCTCGGGAATATTGATCGGTCATGCCCATCGACCTCGCTATCTGACAAGCAATCTCAAAAGTCAAGTCATCCGTCGTTAATAACGTTCTTCTGATCGAATCATTTTTCACCCCACAAACAAAACGATCCCGTAATGCTTGGTTTTGAAAGTTTCCAAAATTACAGGGCATCGATAGTTTTTTTAATGCTACGATGTAACCACTGATACTTCATCAGTCTTTTGATTTCGAATCCCGAAACGATAGCTTTCAGCAATTTCTAACCATTTGGGGTGTATGAACAAATGTTAGTCTTACGTTTGTAAAGTCTGTAAGCTTGTAATGTTTGTAGCTCCACACTGTGGATTTGGACGTATTGTGTACTGCAACTGCAGAGTTAATAATAAACAGAACCAAGCTGTTCCGGAGGCTTCCGACAGAGCTGCCTGCAATGTTAGGAGCTGTGTGTGCTGTGCTCTGTGAATATATCACACTTGGCGGCAAGATGGGATTTTTCGGATGATTTAAAGCTGAAATTTTGTTGGTGAAGGATTCAGCCTACCGACAGAGAGACTTTGGGAGCTTTGTTAAGTGTTGCTCCAGCTTTGTTAAAATCTCTTTAAGCATTGTGTCCTTTGGCTCATCAGGCACAAGCAGGTTTACTAGGGTTTCAAACAATTCCTGTCCAGCCTCCGATAAGACAATAGCTCGCTTCCGTTCTAATATTGCCTGAGTCTCGACTGCATTGTCCGGAACTTCGATTATGTTGTTTGCAGTGAAATACATTTCTAGCCGATCCACATACGTTTTAAAACATCCCTGGTCGTGTCTATATTCACCTAAATTTCCCATTACACATGCCATTTTAATCTCTTGCTATACACACCGTGTGCTGTATTTTACCTCGGATTTTTGTAGCTTTTTCCAAAGACAGAGAAGCTCCCAAAGTCTCTCTGTCGGCAGGCTGAATCCTTCACCAACGAAATTTCAGCTTTAACTCATCCGAAAAATCCCATCTCGCCACCAAATGTGATATATTCACAGAGCACATCTTACACAGCTCCTAACATTGCAGGCAGCTCTGTTGGAAGCCTCCGGAACAGCCTGGTTCTGTTTATTATTAACTCTGCAGTTGCAGTACACAATACGTCCACATCCAAAGTGTGGAGCTACAAACATTACAAGCTTACAGACATTACAAACGTAAGACTAACATTTGTTCATACACCCATGTGCATACATTTGTGCATCTACTTTTATGTGTTTTTCCTTTTTTGAGTACTTCTATGAGGTGCAAACCCTGTGGCTTCAGCGGAGGTCGAGGCATGCTGCTCATTTCCTTGCTGCGACTGGTTAAACCCTTTTGGCGGACGTCCTCTTAGTTTTGGAGCTTGTGAGGGCCGCGCCAAATACTGCTCTTTCTGCGACTGTGCAGGGGCAGACTCAACCATCATGATCCAAGGAGGCATCTGGGGCATGTCTGAGGGGAAAGCAACGGGGTAGAATTGGGAGCACTTTGAGAAGAACTCACACTTCCATGCTCCCTCTCACCATCTTCCCTCTCATGGACTACCCGCACTTCCCTGCTAGCAAGGAACTGGAGAGCACCTTGCTGCACAGCAGTGGGTCACTGAATGCCCAAGTCGACGTTTATATTCCTCCTAGAGATGAGGGGCCGAAATTCAGGGCCGCCAGAAAGCTGGCAGACCGACCATTTTTTTTGAAGTTCTTTCCACCGGGAGCGTTGAGGCAGCCCTTGGATCAGTTTTCAGGACTTAGAACATTTTTTAACGTTGGACCGGAAGTCAGTCACACTGAAGGCGGACGTGCGGCGGTAAGTCAGGCTGAGGGCCGGAAGTTGGGGCGGGATCGAGACTCCGCCGCTGTCACACATAACGCGTGTGCGTCACCACGCTCTCTCCCCTCCATTAAAGGGGAGAGAATCAGGAATTTTTTATCTTCGGCCACTGGACCACCAGGGAGGGTTTCGGCCGGGCCAGCGGCCTGGCACCCAAGAGGGGGTGCCAGGCTGTCCGTTGGCGGCCAGACCAAACTCAGGGGAGCAGTAATCTAGCTGACATGGAAGTCGGCTGACAAAAAAAATAACATGGCGGCCACGGCATTCGGTCCTCGCCTTTAATGACTGCTGCACCACCAGGGCAGAGAGAGAGCAGACAAAGTGCACCAACTAAATTTGGGGTGGAGTATTCTGCAGGTGAGGGACAGCGGTAGTGCGCATTTTGATGACGCGCTTGTGGCGGTCATCAGCAGCAGGTGGAAGTGGGGACAAACCGAAAACTCCCCGAGGTGAATTTGGGTTCGAGCGGCCAATGGACTGCAACGCGACAGCCACTCGATTCCACCACACGGCCGCCTCAAAACGGCGGATTCAGGCCTTATCCGGACCCCGAATTTCAGCCCTGCGGTCTATGAGTGTCTGCCATCTATTGTCCACAGCTAGCATGTGCTCATGTGACTGGCACATTTGCTGCTCCAGACACGTGGCCATACTTGCAATTGGACAGCATATCATCGGCATCGCCTGTGACACGGTGGTGCTTAGGTTGGAGATGGACTCCTCCATTCTCTGAACATTTGCAGACGTCGCAGCTGCAAAAACTGCCAGAGCCTCGAGCATTTGCTGCTGCTCCTCCAAGGTCACCCTCTTTCTCACTGGCCCCCGAGGTTCAGCATCTCCATGCAGCAGAGCTTGGAGCGTCCTGCGTCCATGTGGCGAGGAGTCTCCACTGCTGTCCCTGTCAACACCATCTGCTCTTGCTCACTTGTGAAGTTTGAGACACCGGGTGACAACACTACTCTATCTCTGACAGGACCCACTGAGGTGTGTGCATCTGCATTGGTGCTGAGTATGTTTAGGTCTGCTGACAGTGCACCCTCAGAGGCTGGGCCTTCCTCTGGGGAGTTGTCTTCCTCCTTCGGCTGGACAGTGGAGGGGGGGGGGGGCAGTTGATGGACCTGTGGGAGAATAAAGAGATGAATTAGAAGTGTTATATTAGGAATGGGTAACATTACCATTATGCACATGATGAAATTTCACTGGCTGCTGACGCCAGTCACCATATGCCCTGTGGCTGTATGAGATGTAATTCTGTCACCAGGTTGTTGGGATGTTCCCTCTTTCTGTCCCCCACCGGCAGCTGCTCTGCAGCTCAAAATATCTCCTCCTCTGCTGGAGTCAATTGACTGAAGGATGGAGGGCCACCTCTAGTTCTCTCCCTCTCCCTGTTGCTGTGAGCTCTCTTCTCCTGCAAGGAAGGAAAGAAGAGAAGTTTGAGTGAGAGTGATGGAATGAGTGTAAGGAATGGATGGGTTACATCTGTAGAGGGTGACTATGATGGAATGGGGTGACATCGCCAAATGGCCTCCTTCTGTGGTGTTACTTGCTATTATTGCTTTAGGATGAGGGTGAGTGCGAGGGGTGGTTAGTCAGATGGGGTTTGAGTATGTGCATAGAGCGAGAGGGATGGGTGGAGTTGCAAGGTAGGTTGGTGTGAGGAATGATGTGCAGGATTAAGCTTGGGAAGGCAGTGATGGGGTTGTGGTGACAGGCACATCAGGATGAATGTGAGTGGGGCATTGCGCTCACCTTCCTATATCTCGTTAGATCATTGAATCTTTTTCTGCACTGAATCCATGTCCTCCTGCTGCTGACCTCCTCTGCAATCTCCAACCATGCCCTTTTGGTGTCTTTGGTGGTCTTTTGCACCTACTGGCAGAGAGGACGAACTCCATGTGTGCTCTGACTGCCTGCACCAGAACATCGAGAGATACATCGAGGGGTGCGGCCTTCTGCCTTTGTGTATCCATGAGCGGCACTTTGATCAGCTCTGTAATCGTAGTCAGACTTCAGGAAATGACCTTGAACACTCCTTCATCAACCTTCAAGTGAGATGTGTGTACAGTTGCTTTAAATATCAGCGCTGCAAACGAGTCATCGATGACGTCATCAAAACCACTCCATTTAATTGGGCTGGGAAATGCACACAACTGTTTTAATTGGGGCCATTAAGTAAAAGTCGCAGTGAACAACACGCTGCTCACAACATCACGTTCTCAAACCGCTACGCGCCCTGCATGCAACCCGAGGTAAAGGTCCCGGCCATTATGTGTGGGGCCAAATCCTGCCTTTCACATTTTAGTGACTTGCTTCACATTTGATAGTTACAGTCATACTTTAATTTAGCATACTGTCTTCTTTAATCTCATGCAAAATTCTGTCCTTTAATTTCAGCTTTAACTTTGCTGCCTTTCTGAAGTGAATTTTATTGAATTATTGCATGTTTGGTTTCTAAACGCCCTCCAGTACTGTTCAAAAAAAACTTTCATTTTGTACCCTTCATCTGTCAGAAAATAAATGACTCTGCATTTCCAGCAGTTTATCATAGAAGTGCAGGTTTGGAAGCAATGCTGTCTTTTCTTTAAATGATGCTTTGAATTCCGTCACTATCAGCAGTTCTCTAAAGTAAATTTAATTAAATGCAAACTGCAGATTTGATATGATAAAAGTACAGTGTATTCCAGCTGAAAAGAGATCACTTGTATTTCTGCATTGGCTGCTAATTGAGAAGACTGCAACTTGACTTAATTAAGTGCTGGGTCCATTGCTCCATCATAAATATGTTGTACTTACCACTATCAAGTTAATTATTGGCTACACGCCCACTTTTAAATGCAAGCTTTATGTTTAGCTTTCGTTTTGAGATTTTATTTTCCTTGAGAATTAAACAGATGAACAAAGCTAGTGGAAGAGAAATATTGGGGGAGAAATTTGGGAGTGCCCGGTTTGGGGTGCTAACTTTTAAAAGTCGAAAAAATTAGCGCTAGGAGCTGATGATTTTCAACTTTTAAAAAGTTTGGGGTTTGAGCTTCAGGAAGGCAGTGGATTACTAAATCAAGCCCTCCACTTCCTTCCTGAAGCGTAACAGGAGGCAGGCGGGTGGGGGGCAGTTGTGCAGCGCTGTACACTGGGTCGTGCAGCACTGCCACATTCGCAGGCTCCTTCCCTCCCTTAAAGGGAAGGGCCATCGCTGCAGGTTCTGCAATGGAAACACTTACCTGGTCCCCAAATATTGCCGAGAGCTTTGTAAAATAAACTGTTCACTTACCTCGGCCACTTTGCCTTTAAGTTTCACCCCCGAAGCGCCCGATCGTGCCTCCTGCAGCTGCCGGTGTTTTCGCCCGGTGATGCTGCAGGGGGCGGAACCGAAGTTTGGGTACGGGGCGATGCGTACCGCAATGGCGTCACGATCTCCGGGCAAAGTAGATCGGGCGCAACGCCCACCGCCGCCGCAAACCTCCCGCCGAAGTTAGCGGCAGTCGTTCATCTCGCCGCACCCGGTCGGTGAGTGCTGAGCAGCCCATTACTGCCACCCGTAGGCGATAACGAGAGGTGCTAAGGAGGCCAATTTCTTGGCCGTTAGTTCTTTTAGTTCATTTTCTCAGATTACCTCTCGACAGCACTGACAGTTACACAGCTGCCAGCAGTCCGTCAGTTCCTCATCAAAGTGATGCTTCATGTATGAGGCTAGACAATGAATGTTGGCAGGCCATTTAATCATGGGGGCTGTCATCACCCAACTTCTAGATACAAGGGGCGTGAAATTGGGCACTATGGGTGCCGTCTTGGACCAAAATAACATTCGATGCACACTCGCACACTTCTGCCGCGAATTGTGCCAGACGTCACCTTGGTTGAGGGCGTTAACGCACGCAGCTAATGTCCGCCGGAAGTATGCAGGGCAGGCAGATCATGACATCAATCAACGTGCAAAACTGATTTGATGCCAGCGGTGCCATTTTGGAGCTCAATGCTCCAGCCATCGCTCATCGTAACCTCACACAGCTGAACACGCGTTAAACAGCAGAAAGGACCTTCATTGTTCGCTATAAGCTGCGCGGTCACGCAAAGCACTGGAGCTGCCAGGCAATCGGCTCACCAGAACAAAATACACGTGTGTGGGATTTTGAATGGGACGTGCAGCCTGTTAAAGGGACCGCGCGGCTCCAAACAACTTAGAGGGACCATTGACCCCACCATCGCAATTTAAAGGATCATCAACTACTTACAGGTGAGTTGCTGGTTGATTTCTTCTGGTTGTTGCTGCAATTCTACAAATGTTTGGTGCCTTCCATAGTTCTTTCAAGTTGCAAAAGTCTACAGGAAGTGGTGCGGCAGGTGCTGAAGAATTTGTTGTTGAATTCAAGGTTTCTGTACAAACTAATCGCCCCCAGACATGGGTGCACTAGTAGGTGTTCCCCTTGGAATACAACATCACTGGGAGAATGAGCAGAGGCCATGCAGAGCGGGACAAGCTGCTAGAAGAGGGAGGAAGAGGAGGGGGAGAAGGGCTCTCAGCAGAAGGCCATATCCGTCCAGGCTGTTCAGGGAGCATTTCTCCGACCTGAACCTCAGCGACGAACAATGTGTGAGACATGTGTGCTTCAATAAGGATGTCCTCACTGAAATCTGCCACCTGCAGAGTGCAATTGACAGCACGCATATCGCTTTGCAGGCGTCGCATGTCAACTCTGGCATATACCAGAACCGAAAGGGATTCTACTTCCTCAATGTCCAGCTGGTGTGTGACCAAAGGCAGAGATTCATGCAGGTCGATGCCTGATCTCCTGGCAGCAGTCACACTGCCTTCATTCTGCGACAGTCTGCTGTGCTGTCTACGTTTCAGCCACCACTGCAAACCAAATGGTGGCTACTGGGTGACAAGGGCTATCCACTGACAACATAGCTCATGACTCCGCTGCACTACCCACGCACACGTACGCAGCATTCACACAATGAAAGCCATGCTGCCACACAAAATGTGATCGAGCACACCATCATTATCATAGGCAGTCCCTTGAAGCGAGGATGACTTGCTTCCACGCAAAAAGGGATGAGTTCACAGGTATTTCAATGTTCCAGATCCCGAACGAATATTCCAGGTCCCGAATTACATCTTGAAGGGTGGAAGATCCCTGTGCGTGGATTTTATTAAACGTGTGGTGGCCATTGCACACCAGCCACCACACGGGCTTGACAGAGCTAGGTCTTGGTCCAGTGGCAAGGATTAACCAAGACGACTGGAGACCAGCTCTGCTGCACAGACCTAGTGCGCACACATATCGCAGTGTGGGCTGGCCCGTGCTGCCCCTGGCCCTGAACTCACGCCTCCCCTGGGCCTCGATCACATCCCTCCACAGTCTCTCGCCGCTCCTTCGCCCCGACCTCGTCGCTCCTGCTGTATCTGCCCATGCTCCAATCACCGACCTGGATCTTGATGACGTCACTCTTCGCTGCCATTGCAGCTAGTGCTGCTCCTTGTAGTGGTACGACTCCATGCTGTTCCTGGGCCTCTGCTCGCAGCTCCTTTGATGGCCCCAACCTGCCGCCAGTGTTCTCCCACAGGTCGAGGCCTCCAAGCTGCCCCTGGGCCCTCGCCTCTTCTGAGCCCCGAACTCTCGCCTCTCCTGGGCCCCGATCACATTCATGTACAGACTCTTGGCGCTCCTTCGCCCCTCCTGCCGTGCTTGCCCGCACTGCAATCAGCGACCTGGCTTCGCAGCCGTTGCCCTCCTGCAGCAGCACGCGCTGCTCCCTGCAGTGGCATGCCACCGCACGCTGCCCCCTCTAATGGCCCCAGCCCCGGCTCGGCTGCTGAAAGAAACTTGCCACTCGTACACCTTCAGGGGAGGAAAACGACGCCATCCTGTCCTTCCTTTCCTTTCATGCAGCGATGGAATACATGCCCCGTTCAGTGAAGGAAACTGCAGATGGCCTTCCAGAGCACACCATTAGCATGCTGAAACAACGCTTCCACTGTCTGGACCACTCTGGAGGAGCCCTGCAGTACTCGACAGAGCGCATGTCAAGATTCGTGATGGTCTGCTGCATGCTGCACAACCTCGACAGTTTGAGGGCACAGCCCTTACCAGCAGCTATACGAAGCAGGAGCATGAGCAGGAGCAGGAGGAGGTGAAGGAGGAGGAGGAAGAATAGGAAGAGGAATGGAGGAGGCAACCTAGACAGTTCCTTTTAGGTCGGGCTGTCTGTGAAGAGCTAATTCGAGTGTGATACCAGTCCCCGCAACCCCAATTCCCCATTCATCCACAGACCCAAACCTTAGGAGAGGCGGCGGCAGTCAGAGAGGTGGGAGTTCGGGGCTTTGGTGAGGCCTATAAAGGCCCAGCAGCAGAGGAGAGGCCAGCTGGTGCAGCTACAGCGGGGAGAGAAGGCAAAAAGAAGTAGAAAGAAATCGAAAGGTGACGTCACAGCCAAAGGGGTAAGTGATTGGCTGGTGATTGGTAAGTAGTTTTTCTTTTTCTTTTCTATATCAGTAAGTAACATTTAGCATTGTTGTTGCCAATTTAAGGGTTAAGACATGGCAGGACAGCTCGGACATATGTTACGCTCCTCTTGTACTATGTGGGAAGTCAGGGACACTTCCGGTGTTCCTGACGAGTACGTGTGCGGGAAGTGTATCCGCCTCCAGCTCCTGACGGACTGCATTGTGGGTGGATTCACTCTGGAGCATCCACAATGCTGAGAATGACGTGAATAGCACGTTTAGCAAGTTGGTCTTACCGCAGGTTAAAGGTACACAGCTAAATAGGGGATGGGTGACCAACAGGAAGAGCAGTGGAAGGAAGGTAGTGCAGGGGTCCCCTGCGGTCATCCCCCTGCAAAACAGATACACCGCTTTGGGTACTGTTGAGGGGGAGGACTCATCAGGGGAGAGCAGCAGCAACCAAGTTCATGGCACCATGGGTGGCTCTGCTGCACAGGAGGGCAGGAAAAAGGGTGGCAGAGCTGTAGTGATAGGGGATTCGATTGTAAGGGGAATAGATAGGCGTTTCTGCGGCCGCAACTGAGACTCCAGGATGGTATGTTGCCTAACTGGTGCAAGGGTCAAGGATGTCTCGGAGTGGGTGCAGGACATTCTGAAAAGGGAGGGTGAACAGCCAGTTGTCGTGGTGCATATAGGTACCAACGATATAGATAAAAAACAGGATGAAGTTCTACGAGACGAATTTAGGGAGCTAGGAACTAAATTAAAAAGTAGGATCTCAAAAGCAGTAATCTCAGGATTGCTACCAGTGCCTCGTGCTAGTCAAAGTAGGAATCACAGGATAGCTCAGATGAATATGTGGCTTGAGGAGTGGTGCAGAAAGGAGGGATTCAAATTCCTGGGATATTGGAACCGGTTCTGGGGGAGGTGGGACCAGTCCAAACCGGATGGTCTGTACCTGGGCAGGACCAGAACCAATGTCCGAGGGGGAGTGTTTGCTAGTGCTGTTGGGGAGGAGTTAAACTAATAGGGCAGGGGGATGGGAACCTATGCAGGGAGACAGAGGGAAATAAAATGGAGGCAGAAGCAAAAGATAGAAAGGAGAATAGTAAAAGTAGAGGGCTGAGAAACCCAAGGCAAAAAACAAAAAGGGCCACATTACAGCAAAATTCTAAAGGGGCAAAGTGTGTTCAAAAGACAAGCCTGAAGGCTCTGTGCCTCAATGCAAGAAGTATGCGGAATAAGGTGGATGAACTAACTGCGCAGATAGCAGTTAACGGATATGATGTGATTGGCATCACGGAGACATGGCTCCAGGGTGACCAAGGCTGGGAACTCAACATCCAGGGGTATTCAACATTTAGGAAGGATAGACAGAGAAGAAAAGGAGGCGGGGTGGCGTTGCTGGTTAAAGAGGAAATTAATGCAATAGTAAGGAGGAACATTAGCTTGGATGATGTGGAATCAGTATGGGTGGAGCTGCAAAATACAAAAGGGCAGAAAACGGTAGTGGGAGTTGTGTACAGACCACCAAACAGTAGTAGTGAGGTTGGCGACAGCATCAAACAAGAAATAAGGGATGTGTGCAATAAAGTACAGCAGATATCATGGACGACTTTAATCTACATATTGATTGGGCTAAACAAACTGGTAGCAATGCAGTGGAGGAGAATTTCCTCGAGTGTATTAGGGATGGTTTTCTAGACCAATATGTCGAGGAACCAACTAGAGAGCTGGCCATCCTAGACTGGGTGATGTGTAATGCGAAAAGACTAATTAGCAATCTTGTTGTGCAATGCCCCTTGGGGAAGAGTGACCATAATATGGTAGAATTCTTTATTAAGATGGAGAGTGACAGTTAATTCAGAAACTAGGGTCCTGAACCTAAGGAAAGGCAACTTCGACGGTATGAGGTGTGAATTGGCTAGAATAGACTGGCAAAGGACACTTAAAGGGTTGATGGTGGATAAGCAATGGCAAACATTTAAAGATCACATGGATGAACTTCAGCAATTGTGCATCCCTGTCTGGAGTAAAAATAAAACTGGGAAGGTGGCTCAACCGTGGCTTACAAGGGAAATTAGGGATAGTGTTAAATCCAAGGAAGAGGCATATAAATTGGCCAAAAAAAGCAGCAAACCTGAGGACTGGGAGAAATTTAGAATTCAACAGAAGAGGACTAAGGGTTTAATTAAGAGGGGAAAATAAAGTACGAGAGGAAGCTTGCCGGGAACATAACAACTGACTGTAAAAGCTTCTAGAAATATGTGAAGAGAAAAAGATTAGTGAAGACAAACGTAGGTCCCTTGCAGTCGGATTCAGGTGAATTTATAATGGGGAACAAAGAAATGGCAGACCAATTGAACAAATATTTTGGTTCTGTCTTCACGAAGGAAGACACAAATAACCTTCCGAATGTACTAGGGGATAGTGGGTCTAGTGAGACGGAGGAACTGAAGGTTATCCTTATTAGGCGGGAAATTGTGTTAAGGAAATTGATGGGATTGAAGACCGATAAATCCCCGGGGCCTGATAGTCTGCATCCCAGAGTACTTAAAGAAGTGGCCCTAGAAATAGTGGATGCATTGGTGATCATTTTCCAACAGTTTATCGACTCTGGAGCAGTTCCTATGGACTGGAGGGTAGCTAATGTAACAGCACTTTTTAAAAAAAAGGAGGGAGAGAGAAAACGGGTAATTATAGACCGGTTAGCCTGACATCAGTAGTGGTGAAAATGTTGGAATCAATCATTAAGGATGAAATAGCAGCGCATTTGGAAAGCAATGACAGGATCGGTCCAAGTCAGCATGGATTTATGAAAGGGAAATCATGCTTGACGAATCTTCTGGAATTTTTTGAGGATGTAACCAGCAGAGTGGACAAGGGAGACCAGTGGATGTGGTGTATTTGGACTTTCAAAAGACTTTTGACAAGGTCCCGCACAAGAGATTGGTGTGCAAAATCAAAGCACATGGTATTGTCAGTTCCTTGTTAGTATAGTGGTGAGTATCTCCCCCCTGTCACAAGGGATTCCGGGGTTCAGTTCACTGATGGGGAGGAAGCATTTTTAAAATGTAGTATTTTGGGAAGAATGTTCCCGATTTTGGGGAAGTCCAGAAGCAGGGGACACAGTCTTAGGATAAGGAGTAGGCCATTTGCGACTGAGATGAGGAGAAACTTCTTCACTCAGAGTTGCTAACCTGTGGAATTCCCTGCCACAGAGAGTTGGATATATTCAAGAGGGAGTTAGATATGGCCCTTACGGCTAAAGGGATCAGGGGGTATGGAGAGAAAGCAGGAAAGGGGTACTGAGGTGAATGATCAACCATGATCTTATTGAATGGTGGTGCAGGCTCAAAGGGCCAAAAGGCCTACTCCTGCACCTAATTTTCTATGTTTCTATGTTTTCTATTGGGGGGTACTGTACTGACGAGGATAGAGAACTGGTTGGCAGACAGGAAGCAGAGAGTCGGGATAAACGGATCCTTTTCAGAATGGCAGGCAGTGACTATTGGAGTGCCACAGGGCTCAGTGCTGGGACCCCAGCTCTTTACAATATACATTAACGATTTAGATGAAGGAATTGAGTGTAATATCTCCAAGTTTGCAGATGACACTAAACTGGGTGGCGGTGTGAGCTGTGAGGAGGATGCTAAGAGGCTGTAGGGTGACTTGGACAGGTTAGGTGAGTGGGCAAATGCATGGTAGATGCAGTATAATGTGGATAAATGTGTGGTTATCCATTTTGGGGGCAAAAACATGAAGGCAGAATATCATCTGAATGGCGGCAGATTAGGAAAAGGGGAGGTGCAACGAGACCTGGGTGTCATGGTTCATCAGTCATTGAAAGTTGGCATGCAGGTACAGCAGGCGGTGAAGAAGGCAAATGGTATGTTGACCTTCATAGCTAGGGGATTTGAGTATAGAAGCAGGGAGGTCTTATGCAGTTGTACAGGGCCTTGGTGAGGCCTCACCTGGAATATTGTGTTCAGTTTTGGTCTCTCAATCTGAGGAAGGATGTTCTTGCTATTGAGGGAGTGCAGCGAAGGTTCACCAGACTGATTCCAGGGATGGCTGGACAGACATATGAGGAGAGACTGGATCAACTGGGCCTTTATTCACTGGAGTTTAGAAGGATGAGAGGGGATCTCATAGAAACGTATACGATTCTGACGGGACTGAACAGGTTAGATGCGGGAAGAATATTCCCGATGTTGCGGAAGTCTAGAACCAGAAGGCATAGTCTTAGGATAAATGGTAGGCCATGTAGGACTGAGATGAGGAGAAACTTCTTCACTCAGAGTTGTTAACCTGTGGAATTCCTTGCCGCAGAGAGTTGTTGATGCCAGTTCATTTGATATATTCAAGAGGGAGTTAGATATGGCCCTTACGGCTAAAGAGATCAAGGGGTATGGAGAGAAAGCAGGAAAGGGGTACTGAGTGTCATGTTTGTAACTACAATATAACACCACTGTATTACTGCATACACTCAACTTAGATGCACACCTTGACCACAGGGGGTG
The DNA here is from genome assembly GCF_044704955.1 of Pristiophorus japonicus. NCBI lineage: Eukaryota > Metazoa > Chordata > Chondrichthyes > Pristiophoridae > Pristiophorus > Pristiophorus japonicus. The sequence continues at coordinate 40,316,688 of NC_091994.1, forward strand.
AACTTGTGGGAGACACTTCTTACCTGACCACACAGGTATATAAAGGGAGGTCCCACGCAAGGTCATCACTTCTGGAGTCCTGTAATAAAGAGTTAAGGTCACAGAGTGGCCTTGTAACTGGAATGATCCTCATGTGGTTTCATGCTGTAGAGTAAGGACTTTACATGGCAACGAGAAACGGGAATTCATGACCCACGAGAATGGCCACCGGTAGCACAGAGGAAATGTACTGTGTTGGGGAAGACTGGGACAATTTTGTCGAGAGGCTTCAGCAAAGCTTCGTTACGAAAGACTGGCTGGGGGATGCAGCGGCCGACAAGCGACGGGTTCATCTCCTGATCAGCTGCGGGCCAAATACTTATGCGCTCATGAGGGAATTACTGGCACCCGAAAAGCCGTCGGACAAAACCTTTGAAGAACTTAGCAAATTAATCAGGAAGCGCCTCAATCCGGCGAGTAGCGGACCTCCGGCGTTTGGCCAGCCTCTGTAAGTTCACAGACGCCTGCAGGGGGGAGATGCTAAGGGACTTCTTCATCGAGGGTATTGGTCATGCGGGAATTTTTCGCAAGTTAATTGAGACCAAGGACTTGACCTTGGAAGCGGCAGCGTTGTTAGCTCAAACTTTCATGGCGGGGGAGGAAGAGACGAAAATGATTTACACGCGCAATTCTGCCTCTAACTCAGCAATGGATCAGGGAGTCAACATCATCAATGCTACTCAGAGCCCGGCAGGCAGGCAGGGGCAGTCCGACATTTACCTGGCAGCAATAGACCCTAGAGCAGGACCTCAACAGAGACAATGGCAGACTGAACGGACGTTCACGCCATCACAGTGTACAATGCGGCCCAGGATGGGGCCATTGACACCCACTAGTAGGATACTTAACAGCAGTCAAAGGGACAGTCAGCATGGAATTCCTGTCCCCAACAATGGAAACTTTAACTCATGCTGGAGGTGTGGGGGAAAACACTCAGTCAGATCTTGCAGATTCCAACAGTTTGTCTGCAGAAACTGCAATCTCAGTGGCCATTTAGCTCGAATATGCAGAAAACCTGCAACCAAGCTAATATATGTGGCGGATGGACCAGAAGAGGGTTCTGTGAGGCAGGATGACTTTTGGGGCAAATCGATGGACGTCGAGGTTCAGCGGGTCCATGCGGCGAATATTCACAGCTCATACACCAAAATGCCACCAATGATGATGAGGGTTTTATTGAACGGTATCCCAGAACGCATGGAGCTGGACACTGGGGCCAGCCAATCACTCTTGGGCGTTCAGCAATTTGAGAAGGTATGGCCACTCAAAGCCAGTAGACCCAAATTAGAATGCATTCAGACACAATTACGGACTTACACCAAAGAAATCATTCCAGTGCTAGGCAGTGCAATGATGGTTGTCACACACAATGGATTGGTGAACCGGCTGCCACTCTGGATTGTCCTGGGCAATGGTTCTGCACTGTTGGGGAGGAACTGGTTAGCCGAGATGAACTGGAAATGGGGGGATGTTCACGCAATGTCCTCGGTGGAGCGAAGTTCGTGCTCACAAGTCCTATAACAATTCGAGTCACTATTCCAACCTGGCGTCGGGACTTTCAAAGGCACTAAAGTAGTGATACACATCACCCCGGATGCCATGCCAGTGCACCACAAAGCCAAAGCTGTGCCGTATGTGATGAAGGAAAAAATCGAGAGCGAATTGGACGGGCTGTTGCGAGAGGGCATCATCTCACCTGTCGAATTCAGCAACTGGGCGAGCCCCATCGTTCCCGTTCTTAAAGCGGATGGCTCTGTCAGGATCTGTGGCGACTACAAGGCCCCCATCAATCGGGTATCCCTACAAGACCAATACCCGCTCCCAAGAGCAGAGGACCTCTTCGCCACGCTGGCAGGCGGCAAGCTGTTCACCAAGTTGGACCTCACTTCAGCCTACATGACCAAGGAACTGGCCGATGAATCCAAACTACTGACCACCATCACCACGCACAGGGGACTGTTTGCGTATAATAGGTGCCCGTTTGGCATTCGATCAGCAGCCGCGATTTTTCAACATAACATGGAAAGCCTGCTTAAATCCATTCCGGGAATGATCTTATTCCAGGACAACATCCTCATCACGGGTCGAGACACCGAGGAACAGCTCCACAACCTGAAGGAGGTGCTACGCCGACTGGACCCGGTAGACCTGCGACTCAAGAAGTCTAAATGCTCCTGAGGTTGAGTTTCTGGGCAGGAGGGTTGCTGCAGATGGGATTCGGCCCACCAAATCCAAAACAGAGGCGATTCGACGAGTACCCAGAACCTGCAACACATTGGGGCTGCGTTCATTCCTGGGACTGTTGAACTATTTCGAGAACTTTCTGCCGCACTTGAGCACGTTGTTGGAGCCGTTACATGTGCTCCTGCGTAAGGGTTGCGATTGGTTTTGGGGGGATTGTCAGGAACGGGCTTTTGATCGGGCGCGGAACCTACTTTGTTCAAACAAGTTGTTGACTCTGTACGACCCCTGTAAAAGTTTAGTTCTGACATGTGATGCATCGTCCTATGGGGTTGGGTGCGTGTTGCAGCAGGGTAATGCTGAGGGTCAGCTACAACCTGTGGCTTATGCCTCCAGGTCGCTCTCTCAAGCAGAACAGGGTTATGGGATGTCGAGAAGGAAGCGCTTGCATGTATCTATGGTGTAAAAAAAATGCATCAGTACCTCTTCGGTAGGAAGTTTGAATTAGAGACGGACCACAAGCTACTCACATCCCTGTTGTCAGACAGCAAGGCCGTCAATGCCAACGCATCAGCTCACATACAGCGGTGGGCTCTCACGCTGGCTGCTTATGACTACTCCATCTGGCACCAGCTCGGCACTGAAAACTGCGCTGACGCGCTCAGCAGGCTCCCACTGGCCACCACTGAGGGGGCAGCTAAGCAAAATGCTGAGATGATCATGGCTGTTGATGCCTTTGACAGTGCAGGCTCCCCCATCACAGCCCGCCAGATCAAAATCTGGACAAACAGAGATCCCCTCCTATCCCTGATTAAGAAATGTGTCCTGACTGGGGATTGGGCGCCCGCACACGGAACATGCCCTGAGGAGGTCAGACCGTTCCACAGGCGGATGGATGAGCTTTCCATCCAAGCCGACTGCCTACTATGGGGCAGCCGGGTAGTCATGCCAGAAGGGCAGGGTGGCATTCATCAGGGAACTCCACAGCGAGCACCCAGGTATTGTGATGATGAAGGCCATTGCCCGGTCACACGTTTGGTGGCCTGGAATTGACTCAGACCTGGAACACTGTGTTTGCAGGTGCACGACTTGTGCCCAGCTGGGTAATGCCCTCAGGGAGGCCCCGCTCAGCCCGTGGCCCTGGCCCACCAAGCCATGGTCATGCATTCATGTTGCCTACGCGGGCCTGTTCATGGGGAAGATGTTCCTCATTGTAGTATATGCGTACACGAAATGGATCGAGTGCATCATCCTGAATTCATGCACGTCATCCACCACCGTGGAAAGCCTATGTGCGATCTTTGCAACCCATGACTTGCCGGACATCTTGGTTAGTGATAATTGCCCGTGTTTCACGAGCTATGAATTCCGGGAGTTTATGATGGGCAATGGCATCAACCACATCAGGACTGCGCCGTTCAAGCCGGTCTCCAATGGCCAGGCGAAACGGGCAGTCCAAATCATTAAGCAAGGTATGCTCAGAATTCAAGGACCCTCCCTCCAATGCCGCCTATCGCGCCTCCTGCTGGCCTATAGATCTCGCCCACACTTGCTCACAGGGGTCCCGCCGCCAGAGCTACTCATGAAACGGACACTCAAAACTCGGTTGTCCCTCATCCACCCAGTCCTGACCGACAAAGTTGAGGGCAAGCGCAAGTCACAAAACGAGTACCATGATCGTAATTCGACGGGGAGATGTATAGAAATAAATGATCCTGTATTCGTCCTCAATCACGCCATGGGGCCCAAATGGCTTGAGGGCACTGTAATTGACAAAGAGGGGAATAGGGTCATTGTGGTAAAACTCAACAATGGCCAGATATGCTGTAAGCATCTGGACCAAGTTTAAAAAAAAAGGTTCAGCATGGACACGGAGGAACCTGAAGAAGACCATGAGATGGAGCTCACAACACCACCAGCGAACGTGCAACAAGAGCATTCAGAAGAATGCACAGTCCCTGCGGTCAGCCCAGACAGGCCGGAATCACCACAGGTGACAGACACTCACGTCAGTGTCCAACACCAGAGACCCAACTGCGGCGCTCCACGATGGAGCGTAGACCACCTGAAAGACTAAACCTATGATCCTAGTAAGACTTTGGCGGGGGGAAGGTGATGTCATGTTTGTAACTACAATGTAACACCACTGTATTACTGTATACACTCAACTTAGATGCACACCTTGACCACAGGGGGTGAACTTGTGGGAGACACTCCTTACCTGACCACACAGGTATATAAAACGAGGTCCCATGCAGGGTCATCACTTCTGGAGTTCTGTAATAAAGAGTTAAGGTCACAGAGTGGCCTTGTCCCCGGAATGTGCCTCGTGTGGTTTCATGCTGCAGAGTAAGGACTTTACACTGGGGGAATGATCAGCCATAATCTTATTGAATGATGGTGCAGGCTCGAAGGGCCGAATGACCTACACCTGCACCTATTTTCTATGTTTCTATGTTTCTATGTTTCTATGTTTCTATGTTTCTATGTTTACCTTACCTCTGTCAATGACCATCACATCATCCGCTTGACCACAATGCAAAAATAAAAGCCACCACAAATGAAACATTCCAAACCAAATTTACAAATGGAATCCTACCATATTGCTTACAAAGGTAAACTAATCACCCTTGTGCATTCCCATAGTACGTGTGTTCTCCGTGTCTTTGTCTGTCCTCGTGCTCCGACGCAATGCTACTCCAGTGGCTGCAGTATGGTTAAAGGCTGTTGACCTTCAGTGAAGGAAACTGCAGATGACCTTGCAGGATAACCTCAAGCAGCTCTGGGCCTAGAAGGCCCAACTTTAGACTGCACCACCTTGGCATGGGTAGCAGCAATCTGGGCTGGCTGGCTGACAGGCAACAGCAAGGGCATTGATGAAGTGACGAGGTGGGAGGACGAATGCTGACGTCCTGAGAGAGGACAGCAGGTTTGTGCTCCACAGAGCCACTGCCACTCCCCCAGGGCGGCATCTCAATAATCCTAGTTATCTGTTGGGGGACAGATTGCTGGACTGCTATGCCACACTGCAAGCCAATTTGACCACTGTAATCCACAGGCATGATGGCAGCAGTCAGACATTGGGTGGCTGCTGCTTGTGCTTCAATTGTATCAGTGACATCAGGCATCAGACGCTGTATCATGGTTGGGTCCACAAGTGTGTGAACAGAGGTGGCCACCACTTCCACGCTGGGAAGGATGGGCTCCAAGCTCTGTGCAAAGCCCTGTGCAAGGTTGATGCTCCTTGCCATTGCACTCAGGCTTTCTGGCAGGCTTCCCATTGCACCAAGCATTTTGTTGTGCATACCCATCAGCCTTCTTCTGTAGGCTGCCCCATTAAAGTCCTCATCTGAGCCCTCTGCAGCAAAAACCGTGTGCCACCTTGCCCTGGAGCAAGCTAACAACTGCGCTATCCTTGCCCCCTGCCCTGGCTTCCATGTACTCGTGCCCAGTGTCTCACCACGTGCAGATTCCACCTCTAATCTATCCTCTAAGATACGTGCAGCATCAGTATCTGAGCTGGTGGCTGTGAGTGTGAAATCAAGTGACAGTGCCATGTCTTCATCATCGCTCTTCTGTTGATGTTCCTCTACTGCCCGGCCAGGGTGCACTTCTTTGGTATTTGAAAAGAAAAAGGCACACAGGTAAGATTGTGGTGAGGGGAGAGGGGAAAGTAAGAGATACATGCTTGCACCATCTGCAGCTTGTAGATCAGAAGAGATTGTGGGATGAAGGGGAAGTGGGATGTGAGAAGGAGGATTAGGTGTGAAGATACCATCTTCTTCGATGGTTTCAGCAATGGCCATTCCAATAATTGCTAGCAACTTCTCCTCAATGGGGGTTAGGACATGCAGGAGGACCTGTCCCCCTCCAGTTAGCTCCTGCTGTCTCTGGTTGTGAGCCAACTTGTCCTGCAAGAGGGAGGGAAGTGTGTCAGAGACTATTGTGCAGTGTGCTTGGGTGATGTTGCTGTCGAGGTTGAATAGCTGGAAGTGTGTGCAAGCTGTGAGAGGGTGAGGTGAAGCTAAGAATGTTAGGTATGAGTCCTGATTGATCGAGATTGTTGACAGGTGAATGATGGGGGTGTGGTGAATGTAGCAGTGGCTGAGGCTTGTGGTGCAGTTGTTAGGATATGGGATTTGAAGATACATTCACTGACCTTGACTACTCACGTGAGGTCATTGAACTTCTTGTGGCACTGCATCAGGTCCTCAAGACTTGATCTCCATGGCTATCTGCTGCCATTGCCTTTTGACTGTGTGTCTGGAGGACCTCCTGCCCCCATTGGCTACAGGACAGCTCTCCTCCTCTCCAGCTCCTCCACCAAGACCTCCAGTGCAGCATTTGAAAACTTTGGAGCCCACATGCTGTACCATTCCTCACTGTTTCCCAGGACAGATTCCCTTCCTGCACAACTCCCAGCACCTGCTGCAGCCACCATGCTCCTCCCCTTTAAGAGGTGCAGGCTAGCTTTAAGTGGTGCGAGGAAGTTACAACTTTGGGCCTCCTGTTGTTGCACACAGCTAATGAACAGTGCAGTTAGCGCTGGCTGCATGCAGAAATCATTCTAATGAGCAGGCAACATGAAGTTAGTGTGCTGCTGCATTTCCATCAATGGGTGCTGGTTAATTGCACGCTGCGATCCTGCACCCATTTTCAGGGGCTATCCAATTTAGCCTTCAAGCACTTTCCAGCAAGCGTCAATGGATGGTGAAAAAGGAGTATTAGGTATGAATCCTGATTGATCAAGGTTGTTCATAGGTGAATGATAGGGGTGTGGTGAATTTAGCAGTGGCTGAAGCTAATGGTGCAGTTGGTAGGATATGGGATTTAAAGATACATTCACTGACCTTGACTACTCGCATGAGGTCATTGAACTTCTTGCGGCACTGTATCCAGGTCCTCGAGACTTGACCTCCACGGCTATCTTTTGACTGGTGTGTGTCTGGTGGGCCTCAGTTTGCCCTCCCTTTTGTGGGGGCACTGAAGCCACTTGTAAAGCACCAGTTGAGTTTGGCTAACATAGCACAAACCTAAGAGTTGAACCTCAGAACCCCCTGTTCTGACTAACGGGCTTCACCAACTGAAGATATCCTGCTTTTTCATAGAGTGGTAGGGTGGATATTTGTGATTCCTCATGTGGTATGGCCTTGGGTCTCAACCCTGATATTTTAGGGAGAAGACAGGCTGTGTTAAGTTGCTTCTCAGGAAAGGCTAGCTACATAGTCCTACTCCAGGGACTTGAGCTCAAAATCTAGGCTGACACTCCAGTGCAGTGCTGAGGGAGCACTGCACTGTCGGAGGTGCCGTCTTTCAGATGAGATGTTAAACCGAGGCCCCATCTGCCCTCTCAGGTGGCTGTAAAAGATCCCATGGCATTATTTAGAAGAAGAGCAGGGGAGTTATCCTCGGTATCCTGACCAATATTTATCCCTCATTCAACATAACAAAAAACAGTTTATCTGGTCATTATTACATTGCTGTTTGAGGGATCAAATTGGCTGCCACACTTCCTACATTACAACAGTGGCTATACTTCAAAAAATTACTTAATTGGTTGTGAAGCGCTTTGAGATGACTGGTGGTCATGAAAGGTGCTATATAAATGTAAGTCTTTCTTTCTTCTTTCTTTTTAGTCAGATTGGAAGAGATCAGCTTATTTCTCCAGCATCTCAAACAGCAATGGTATGTGATACAGGCAAATGAGTGGAAGAGAAGAGTTAACAGTAAAATATTAAATTGTTGTTTATCAAATATTTATTTCTGCAAAGAAAAAAATTTCATCTCACACTTCAAATATAATTTATACATGATAACTATTATGTAATATAATACATTTAAGCATCATAAAAATGTCAACAATGCAATAAAATATGCTTTACACTTTATGTAACTGGCTGACTTCACTATAGTCCTACCCGTTAATATGTCTTCTTTGGTTAATTTTTCATATGGCACCAGGTACTAAAATCAATGAAACGTGCAAATTAGTGCAAATCTGCCACCAACTACCAGCCAAATATATTTCATTTTTGCCATTACGTGAACCTATCCTCTCCTGAAGGTGCTGACACTTACTGGGCTATGGGAAATGGTATCAAAGCTAGCATTACTCAATACGAATAGACAAATAGGCTAGATAGTGAGCAGGCGGTATCATGGCTGAGTTTTGCCCTCCTTATCCCTGAGGGGCTGAGGTCAAGTGTATTTTCTTTACTGCTACCCCAGTAGAGATTGCTAACTCAACACATATGGCTCAGTACCATTGCAGGCACTGCAGTTAAGCAGTTGCATTATCAGTTGGCCAGTCACCATACTGATAGAACCCTCATACTGTGTCGTAGGTGCTTTACATAAAAAGTTTTTATAATTGATCAGGATAATTGTATAAACAATATGTGATCACTTAACAACGGATCATGTACATCAACTATTTTTTCTATTAATAAAGCAGTCTGCAACCAAATGTGCTGAATAGAAAGAATTGCCTTTGTCAGTAATTACTCGAGAAGCATCGGTTTCATTTTGTGAGATCTATTTCTGACAGTAACTAAAGAAAATGTGACAGAGCTGTAATAAATATCTCAACCTCAGTGTACAGGAACAACGGAAGGACAGTCTTATGTCGTAGGATTGGGAATAACCGAATGGATGAAAGTTATGTTGGCAATACTAAATGCTCAGGTGGCTAATAGGATACCGACTTTGATGCTATCATGTGGTATTGTCTGATTATGCAAACTACACGGGTGAGATAGGATTCTTCATAAAAACCTCAAGAGAGCAGCTTTTTAAAATTGTACTTCCACTATCCTTTTAGTCATTTTAAATATCTGTCGAATAGTTTTCTAGCTATCGCCATTCATCCATTCCCGATCCTGTAGCACAAAGCTGTCCTTTGGGTTTTCAGGTCATTGACACGTGGTAAAATCCACATTTTTCTAACATTAGCACAGGATAACATTAGTAATATATAGGACAAAGTATCTGTAACTATCCCTGACTCCAGCAATTTCTGCAAGTGTTATCAGTCGGGTTTAATTAGACTTGTGGGCTTTTAGAAGCAGTGGATGGCTGTCAGCGTGGTCTGCAGGAGCTTTATTGCTTCTAGACTGACAGTGGGCTGTTAAAGGAGCAGAACATTAAGAATATAAGAAATAGGAGCAACAGTCAGTCATACGGCCCCTTGAGCCTGCTCCACCATTCAAGGATTATGGCTGATCTTCGACCACAACTCAACTTTCCTGCCCGATCCCCATAACCCTTGATTTCCCTTGATGAGCAATGCTATTTAATTAGCTATGTCTGAAAATAAATGCTGGACTTCACAGCGAAAAGCGTTATAATCACATGACTTGTTTCCTTCTCTACCTCATTCTTTCGTAGGATATCAAAAACTGTGCAGTTCTTTACCACACTCAGGGGTCGAAATTCGGTCCCACCATTTTTTGAGGTGGTGTCACTGTCTGAATGGAGATTTTACCAGCAGGCAGCAGTTGCCGCCACCAATCACGAAATTCAGTTTTCCCGCCTGAAAAGGGGATTGCAGCATTAAATCAGGTGTTGCACGCTACTCTGGAGGTGGTAAACAGCGGCGAATGAGGCAGCAACATCCAGGTGGCAATCATCATTTATAACTGCGCCACAGACATACTGCCGCCATCTGGATTCAATTGAGGTGGTGATTGGGCGTGGCACTGCCTCGTGCGTATCTTCCCTTCCTGCGCACTCACTCACAGGGTGACGATGACAGATGCAGCAGCAGCTCGCCAGCATGTTCACCGCTTCTCAGATGCCGCCATCGATGCACTGCTTGATACCCTGGAGAGGCGACGGGAATTACTGAGGATGGAGGTTGGAAGGAGGCCACAGCCGCAGACATTTCGAAGGCTCTGGTGGGAAATCACTGAAATACTTTCAGCGAGTGACACAGTGCTCAGAACAGCGACCCAATGTCGGCAGAAGTGGAACGACATGACTCGGTTGCTGAGGGTGAGTATATTTTACATTAACCTGAGCATGCCCTGCTCTGAGCTCATGTGCAGTCTCTCCTCAATGTTCTACGTGGGTCAGGCCAGATGCAAGGTTCACATTTGCAGCCTCATCCACTCCAAAGGCCTGCCTGCGCTGGTAACCTTCCTACTCCGTAGTGGAGACCCACCCCTCATCTTGTTACCTCCTCAGTCTTCATATGCGTCTATAAGACGTTATCCTCACAGTAACTGTTAGGTCCTCACCCCCCCTCATTCAAGCATTGCCACAAGAACTCGCAGCTAATGGAAGTTACATAGACCTTTAAAGACTCTCATGCATTAACATGTTCTGAACTATGTAAGGCACTTCAGACAAACAGATAGAAGGGCACTAACTCTGGCGTTCTCTTTAATTTTGCAGGCCAAGCTCGCTTAGATCAGACGAGACCAGGTATGGACCGGAGGAGGGGACTCTGAGCTGCAACCCTAACTGCGCTGGACGCGACTCGCCCTGATGGGCGCACAAGTGGGTGCGGTGGCATTGGGTCAGGCCGATCCCCCTCGGGACAGTGACGGTATGTTGAGTTTCTTTGCTGCCACTAGCAAGGCACTTAGCCCTGACACTACAATCCTTCACCACTTTCCATGAGACTGGCATTTTCAAACACCTTTCCCAGTCCTGGCCCCCTCCCCTGCAGGTAACCACTCTTCTCTGGCTTTGTGCTTTCAGATGATGACTCAGACAGCCAGGGGCCTGCACGTCAGCCTTCCACTGCGGGTGACGGTGGAGGGGAGGAGGAGGCGTAGCCATTGAGCACCAGGCTGACACTATCATAGGCCTGCACACTGTTATGTCGTCAATGCATGATGGCCTCAATCAGCTCTGTGGTGTGCTGTAGGCGTGGTTGGTCATGATGTGGAGCCAACTTTGTGCCATGCAGGCACTAACCACTGCCATCATGTCTGCCATCAGTTCCACGGGGACCTAATGTTGTCAAAGCACGGCAGCAATCTGTGCTCACCCAGATTGCTCCAAAAGCTGAGGCTCTGCCCCAAGGGAGTAGCAGTGTATCATGCCTATTGGAACGTGATGTCCTCTCTCAGGACAACATCATTACGCCCTTGCACCTGCCACTCTCTGCAACCCATCCACCACAGTGTAGTGCTGCCCATGCTGAGGTGATGTAATCCGCAGCCTGGCCTTCCAGGGCCCAAGCTGGTACAGAATATCCTGGTAAGCCATCAACTGTGGCAGCGGCGCCAATAGTGCAACCTTCTATCAGCCTTGCTGCAGGCACTGAGACCACATTGAGGAGGAGCAGTGGACGTTGGAGGTAGAGGAGAAGTGAAGGGGTGGGAAAGCACTCAGAAATACCCATTAGATATGTGTGTGCTCGTGACCAGAGATGGTGACATTGCTCGAATATGAACTCATGTAAATAGCAAGAGTTTCTATAGGTATATAAAAAGAAAGAGTGACTAAAGTAAATGTTGGTCCCTTAGAGGATGAGACTGGGGAATTAGTAATGCAGAACATGGAGATGGCGGAAACTCTAAACAAATATTTTGTATCAGTCTTTACGGTAGAGGACACAAACAATATCCCAACAGTGAGTAGTCAAGGGTCTATAGGGGGGGGGAGGAACTTAATAAAATCACAATCACTAAGGAGGTAGTACTCAGTAAGATAATGGGACTAAAGGCGGATAAATCCCCTGGACCTGATGGCTTGCATCCTAGGATCTTAAGAGAAATAGCGGCAGGGATAGTGGATGCATTGGTTGTAATTTACCAAAATTCCCTGGATTCTGGAGAGGTCCCAGCAGATTGGAAAACTGCAAATGTAACGCCCTTATTTAAAAAAGGAGGCAGACAAAAAGCAGGAAACTGTAGACCAGTTAGCCTGACATTTGTGCTTGGGAAAATGTTGGAGTCCATTATTAAAGCAGCAATAGCAGGACATTTAGAAAAGCATAATTCAGTCAGGCAGAGTCAGTATGGATTTATGAAGGGGATGTTATGTTTGACAAATTTGCTGGAATTCTTTGAGGATGTGACGAGCAGGGTGGATAAAGGGGAACCAGTGGATGTGGTGTATTTGGACTTCCAACAGGCATTTGACAAGGTGCCACATATAAGGTTACTGCACAAGATAAAAGTTTACGGGGTTGGGGGTAATATATATTAGCATGGATAGAGAATTGGCTAACTAACAGAAAACAGAGAGTCGGGATAAATGGTTCATTCTCTGGTTGGCAATCAGTAACTAGTGGGGTGCCGCAGGGATCAGTGCTGGGACCCCAACTATTTACAATCTATATTAACGAGTTGGAAGAAAGGACCGAGTGTAATATAACCAAGTTTGCTAATGATACAAAGATGGGAGGAAAAGCAATGTGTGCAGAGGACACAAAAAATCTGCAAAAGGACATAGAGAGGCTAAGTGAGTGGGCAAAAATTTGGCAGATGGCGTATAATGTTGGAAAGTGTGAGGTCATGCACTTTGGCAGAAAAAAATCAAAGAGCAAGTTATTATTTAAATGGAGAAAAATTGCAAAATGCTGCAGTACAGCGGGACCTGGGGGTACTTGTGCATGAAACACAAAAAGTTAGTATGCAGGGTACAGCAAGTGATCAGGAAGGCCAATGGAATCTTGGCCTTTATTGCAAAGGGGATGGAGTATAAAAGCAGAGAAGTCTTGCTGTAGTTATTCAGGGTATTGGTGAGGCCACACCTGGAATACTGCGTGCAGTTTTGGTTTCCATATTTACGAAAGGATATACTTGCTTTGGAGGCATTTCAGAGATGGTTCACTAGGTTGATTCCGGAGATGAAGGGGTTGAGTTATGTGGAAAGGTTGTGTAGGTTGGGCCTCTACTCATTGGAATTCAGAAGAATGAGAGATGATCTTATCGAAATGTATAAGATTATGAGGGGGCTTGACAAAGTGGATGCAGAGAGGATATTTCCACTGATAGGGGAGACTAGAACTAGGGAGCATAATCTTAGAATAAGGGGCCGCCCATTTAAAACTGAGATGAGGAGGAATTTCTTCTTTCAGAGGGTTGTAAATCTGTGGAATTCACTGCCTCAGAGAGCTGTGGAAGCCGGGACATTGAATAAATTTAAGACAGAGGTAGACAGTTTCTTAACCGGTAGCAGATTAAGGGGTTATGGGGAGCAGGCAGGAAAGTGGACCTGAGTCCATGATCGGATCAGCCATGATCTTATTAAATGGTGGAGCAGGCTTGAGGGGCTGTATGGCCTACCCCTGCTCTTATTTTTTCTGTTCTTATGTTCTAATGGGCCCAAGTTTCGGGTGGAGTTGTTCCTATTTTATTAGAGCAACTAGTTTAGTTTGGAGTATATTAGAAATTGCAATTTTCGGCACTTAGTTTGCTCCAGTTCTAGTGAGTTAGTTTAGGTTTGTTTTAGTTCAGGTATTTTTTTTCAAAAGGGGGTGTGTCCAGCTACTCAGGCCTGTTTTGCAAGTTTCGGCAGCGAAAACTTACTCCAAACTAACTTAGAATGCAGTAAGTACCCACTTTTGTAAGTTCTGAACAACCTTACCTAGAGTTAAGCTCAGTGCAGGCACAGCCAGAGACGGGGGGTGGGAATTAAACACAAAAAGGACTGAAGCATTAAACACATCACTTAAAATGGCCTCAAACCTCTTTAGATTATATTTTGCCTTATATCTGCTGAATGAGGATAGTTGGTTCTCTTTTTTTATAAATAAACAAGTGTAGGCTCCCGGCTGAGGCAGACATATCAACACCTAATTATGGCTAATTTGATCCTTTGGAAATCATCATGCCCCATTAGTCCAACCTATTACTTGAATGACTCACCTCGGACTAGATTATCTCTCATTTGTAAAACTAACTGTTTGGCATTGTGCCTCTGTCAGGGACTGACTGTTAGAGTAAAGTGTTGTGAGCCACCCTAACCCACCATTGTCTCCCACACCCACAGCAGCACTCCCCCCCCTCCCCCCTGCCCCACCCCCACCTCCCAACCCTTCGCTCCATGTATCCCTCCTCACTCCTACACTCCCAACAGCACTCTTCCTTTCCCCGCTGCCCCGCCCCCCCCACTCCCAGCCCCCAACCCAACCCCTCACAGCCAGCAGCAGGACCGATCTGTGCTTCTCAGATACTGTAGGGCGATTAGTCGCTGGCTTCCTTGGCCCACGGACAGCCATCCCACTGCAGCAGGAGAGATCTCCGAGCCACGACACGCCACACCAGCACGCCCCTCGGTCATGGCTAGATGCGGGAGGCAGGCATGACTGAAGGGTTGAGGGATGGTTATCTTTTGCAGGTATTCCTAAATGTTGTGTTTGGTATGATAATGGACCATGAATCAGTTGTAATGTTAAGTAATAAACTTTATTGAAACGTTTACAATGTACTTTACTTTAGTGCAATAATAATAAAAGCATTTTGTCATGATTCAGTTTCAATGTACAATATATTTAATTGAAATCTTTACAATGTACTTTACTTTACTGCAATAAAATCATTCTTTGACATGACTCTTTCCGATCACTTAACAACCCCAAATACTTATATAGTTTTAAAGTTAGAAAACTTAGTAAACAATTTCAATTTGTGAACAAAATCACTGAAAAACCTTCAGATAACTTTTAACGCAGTAAATTTAAACAACTTATTAAATATGAGGACATTTGCACTTAATGATCACTTAAAACTCTAAGATCACTTATATACTTGTAAAGTTACAAAACTTAGTACACAATTTCAATTTGAAAACAGTTACAACAGTTATATCAAATCTACTACATCAATACCAGCAAAAAAGAAAGGCTGCACCCAGCTCTCATCCACATCTCAGTGCATGTGCACTGACTCATGGGGCGGGGGGGGAGGCGTTGTAGGGGAAGAGAAGGGGTGGGAGGGAGAGAGTGGGGGGGGGTCCTAGCTTGGATCTCTACGGAGGCTGATACTGGGATTGCAGTGGGAGGGGCATTTGATTGGCCGGGAGGTGTGCGCTTATTGCAGCAGCTAACTGCCTGATGGCCTCTGCCAGCATTTGTGCTGCTCCAGCGATTCCCGCACTCAGTTCACGTGGCATAACTGCTATTTGCCCAGACAGCGCTGTCAACTCATCACCAACCCCTCTGATGGTGCCCTCAAGTGAACGGGTAAGGTCATTGCCTTCCACACCCAATGCAATAACGTCAAGCGCATTTGTTGAACGCTGCATCTCAGGAGAGCCTACTCGGGTTCTCCTTCCTCCCCTCCCGGCTCTGCCTCATGGCACCACTCCAGTACGAGGCACAGGATGGGATGGTGGGGCCCTGGTGTTCCACACTGCATTCCACCACCACCACCACTACTGGGACCCGCTTCCTCTGACAGTGGGACCCTGGGAGTTCCACACTGCATTCCACCACCACCACTGTGACCCTCTCCCTCTGATAATGGGGCCCTGGGTGCTACAAGCTGCATTGCACCACCACCACTGGGACCCTCTCCCTCTGATAATGGGGCCCTGGGTGCTACAAGCTGCATTCTACCACCACCACTGGGACCCTCTCCCTCTGATAATGGGACCCTAGGTGCTACAAGCTGCATTCTACCACCACCACTGGGACCCTCTCCCTCTGATAATGGGACCCTAGGTGCTACAAGCTGCATTCTACCACCACCACTGTGACCCTCTACCTCTGATAGTGGGGAACTGGGTGTTCCAAGCTGCATTCCACCACCACCAATGTGACCCTCAACCTCGAAGGATGTGAAACAATGGAACGTCTTACCAGAACTTACATCACTAAGTGGGGATGGGTACGTGAGGAGACGATGACATGCCACATCAGAGCTTAAAGCACCATGCAAGGATGGGGGGTGGATGAAGGAGTGGAATGTTGGAGGAGAACTCATGGTATTCTCTGGGAGAGTGAGGCCCTGCACTATGGACTGATCCATATTACGATCAACATTCTCCCCGGAACACATATCCATTCCCCCCTCCTCCCCTCCACCGCCTTGGTTTTGATCGCATGCATCCGACTCTTCCCCTGAATCTTCTGGATTGACATCATGTTCTGCAAAATATAACTGAACAGTCAAATGGTTAGCAGCACAGGAGGGGGCAGGATGGGTGGCATGAGTAGTCTCGCACATAGCAGGCGAGGCAGCAGGTTGATTTGAAGGGTCACGATGCATTTTCAGGACTTATCCTCTCCCAAGCGTGTGGGCCCAGCTTGTGCATCACTGATTGCTTTCTCCAGGCACGACACATCATGGCAGCGACCCTCTGTTCCAAGGGTGTAAGTTGGTGCAGATTTGGCGGGCCTCCTCCTGTTCGTGTTCTTTCCCTTTTGTTGTGAGCCAATTTCTTCTGCAAGGATTGAAATATAACTTTTTAGAGAGCGTGCCTTTCTGCCGGGTGGGACATATACAGCTGGTCACATTTGCAATTGCAATTCCATTGAGAAAAGGAATATATTACTTACACTAACGACTTGACCAAGATCCTGCCATTTCTTTTTACACTGGGCTCCAGATCTCCTGGTATTCACCACTGCGCAGTATTCGTCTGCAACTAGGTCCCAGCGTTACTTGATTTCTTTGGGTGCCACCTTTGTGCGGCCTCTGTTGCTGGTGTCCAGCTCCTGCCATCTCCCCTCAATGACATTAACTAGTGTCTCGACTTCGTCATGCAAGAAGTTCTTCGTTCTCGCTGCACGTTCTTGCATTGCTGTACAGGTACTGGATTTCCACTCGGTGATTTTTAAAAACACAGTCCTTTCCTTGTATGCACGTGTGCAGCACCCCTTTGCACTCCAAGAATCATTTAAGACTTTTCACTCCTCCTCTTCCTGCACCCAAAAATCACACAGCTCGCTGTAACAGAGTGCCACGTTTTCCCTTTAAATGTCCTTACTTGCACCTATGCAGCAACTTTGCAGCACTCCTTTGCACAACAAGAATCAATAAAATAATGTTGACTCATTTTCAGAACTGCAACCAAAAATCCCAGCTAGCTTTAAATGAGAGTCTGCCACGTTCTCCCTTTAAATGGCCGATTGCCACGGTCGAGGACCCATTGCGCATGTGCGCACGCGCAAGGGAGCCGGCTGTGAAAGACACGCAGGGGCTTAGCCCCGCACCCCTGCAGACTGCGATCGGCTTGCTCCGCCCCAGGGAGACTCCGCTGTGCCACGCCACGCTCCAGGACGACCGGAGAATTTCTCGGTAAAATTCCGGCGTGCTTTTTATCCCAGGCAGGTCACGTAAATCTCGGAGGTGCGCCGTTTTCTCCAGCATCGGAAACTTGGGCCCTATGTTCTTATGTTCTTAGTTGCACATTGGATGAACCACTAACGAATTGTACAATAGTGGCCAGAGATGCTGTCCTTGTTCGACTATGAACTAATGTAAATAGTTGCACGCGGATGTGGGTGAGAATGTTTCAAGAGGTCTGGCTTCTATTATTTTTTGCTGTCGATGATGGCGTCCTTTTGTGCTTCTTTACAGCACACTATGGTTTTTGTTATCAATAAAAATTGTTTTATTGTCTTGTCTTGTCTTGCCATTTTTACACACGGAGGTTTGGAGGGAAGGGCGTTATGTCTTCAGCAACAGATCGGCAGGTGAATAGGCTGGTCATTCGGCACAGCATGCGTCATTCACTGGAATCAATGCGTGATGAGTCTCTGACAAGCAGCCCTTGCAGCCGCAACAGTGTCAGGCTGCGTTCTCCTTGGCTGAAGCTGCTCGTCTTCCTCCTCATCGTCGTCGTCCTCCTAAGGTGGATCATCCATCCCTGCTAGTAATAGCTGGCCCCTCACGATGGCTACATTGTGCAGCATGCAGCACACAACGGTAAAGATGGAAACTCTATCAGGTGAGTACTGAAATGCCCCTCCACAGCAGTCAAGGCAGCGGAAATGATGCTTCAGAACCCCAATTGTTTGCTCTATAATGGTCCTGGATGTGATATGGCTGTTGTCGGAGGGGAGTCATCAGCCAGGTGGCGAGACCATATCCATTGTCGCCCGTCATGCAGTGGCTGGAACAGTCATGGCACACTGCTCTCCCACAGGATGAAGGCATCGTGGCAGCTGCCAGGATGTATTGACAGCGAGGATAATCTGCCTGTGATTGCAGCCAGCTAAACATTAAGGGAGTGGTAGCCCTTGCGCTGCCAAAACACCTCTCCATTGTGAGGCGGGGCTCGCAATGCCACATGTGTACAATCAATGGCCCGCTGAACCATGAGGAAGTCCGCTATCCTAGTGAAACGACAGGAGTGCTCATCCTGGCTCTCCCTGGACATACTGAACCTTATGTAGTCCATTCATCGGCTGTAGAGAGCATCGGTCACCTGGCGAATGCAGCAATGTACTGCAAACTGCGCGATGTTGCATATATCGCCTACAGGAGACTGGAAGGAGCCGGTAGCATAGAAGTTGAGGGCAACTGTCACATTCACTGACAGCGAGGTCCTGGTGCCGATGTCAGCTTCGAGGTATGTCTGCAGGAGGTGGCAGAGCTCTGTGACCACCTCCTTCTTCTGCACTGCTCCTCGGACATATCAAGGTAAGAGTAATGCACACGGTAAACCCTGCATCTGTATGCCCTCCTGCCCCAAGGTCCTCTGGCATGGATCCACGTTAGCCTGAAGCCGTTTCTGTAGCAGGTGCCTTTGAAGTCTTCGCTGCAGTATGACGTGGTGTGCTATCACTGCCCTCATTGAGTTGCAGAAGGTAGCTGCGATTTGCTAGTCGTCAATAGACCCGACCTGAAACCCACCAATGTTTGCGAAATGCTAGTTGTGAAGCTGAGTAGTAGGAGCACGCCAACACCTACGCACTCTGCGAGGAGAGAACACAGCACTGACTACGACCTGTGGCCAGGCTGCAACTCCCTTTAAATACCGCATCAGAATCTTTATCTCGACTTGTGAATGCCAGCTTTTTGGGGCGTGTTCCCCGCCAGCCGGTAAGTGAGGTGGCAAAACTGAATTTGGTGAGACCGGCGCCAAGGAGGCGTTGCACGCATGCCGACATCAGGATTTCCATGGCGGTAGTCGGCGAGGTAGCCAATCTTTGCACCCTTGAAAAAGCAAAACCGAATTTCCCATCAGGTGGCACCACCGTCTACTGCAGGCCCAGCCATTTACGCCCCACAGACGCATCTCCCAGGCAGTATCAGCTGGTGGTAGAAACCGAATTTCGATCCCCTCAGTCTTTCCTTCATCCTACCATCAACAGGTTTATAATAAACAAGCATGGTGCCACCAGATCAATACTTCCTAATTTATCTTGTCTTTCCTTCTTGGAGGTAGACTCATCTTCGAACATTAACAGTGGGCTAGAAATTGTGTAGTGCCCCGTTTGGGGCAATAACTTTTGCAATTCCAGCGGACGCAAACTTTTTGCACCCCAGGAGGGAGGTGGAGCGCTAAATCTAGGGTTATCACTTCCCTTGGAGCGTTAAACGAGGCAAGAGGGGCAGTAGAGGCGGAGCACTGCACAATGTCCCGCGCAGCGCTGCCTGACCCACTGGCTCCTTCCCTTCCTTAAAGGGAACGGCCATTGCTGAAGGGTTTGCTAGGTGATGATTCCACTGGTCGGCGATAATACTGCATAACTAGCTAACAGCAACTTAACTGGTATAACCAGATTGCTGTGGACCAATTCAGCTGTGGAGTATGCAACATCTGGTATAATACTGAAGGCACAAACCTCAATTTGCAGAGAAGATGTACACCTAATACTAGATGGGTCAGGAGCACAGCAAGGTTCTCTCTATTGTGTGGGGCACATTCCAGCAGTGAGGTGAGAGTATGTGCCATGAATTGAGTCATGCACCAAAAGAATATTACCAAAGAGGTGAAGTGACTTGAAGAAAAGTGTAAAGGCAATCATGAATAATCATAGGTAGACATTCATGGTAGGCATCATCATCATCATCATAGGTGGTCCCTCGAAACAAGGATGACTTGCTTCCATGTCAAAAAGGGATGAGTTCACAGGTGTTTCAATGAAGGACATAATAATCCAGGTCCTGAACTACATGTTGAAGGGTGGAAGGTGCCTGTGCGTGGATTTTTTTAACGTGTGGTGGCCGTTGCACACCAGCCAGATCAGCAACCTGATATATGGAAGCTATTTGTGTAAATCAAAATAAGTTACAGGTGTCAGGCCTGTTTGCCTGAATAGCTTAGTGTGACAGATTACAGCTCTATCATCCTTTACACCACGAAGTGTCTGTATTTTTCTTACAACCTCACCTGGAGAAAATGTCGTGAAATGAAAATGGACTTCAGGTTGCTGTGGTTTAAGTGTCAGGAAACATCTGCCTCTCCATGGGGATCAAGTGCTAATTCATGCAATGTTGCCAGTTGAGAAATAGGAAAAAACTTGTTATTTTTAATTGCTCCACCATCAAAGAAGTTTTACACCAGCTGAAATTGTTGGGCAGCTATCATGAGCAAACATCTGGAAGGACAGCCGAGAGACTGCAGTTCACATGCTATGTGCTCAAGCGTTAAAACTGTCTGATAACATGCCTATGGAAAGGAATCTATTGGACCTGGCGTGTTGAAGTCTGCTTTTGGAATTGTATAAGTGTTGTTAATTTTTCTGGGACCACCAGGTCCCTAATTGATTGCCTATTCCTGCTGTGCTGCCCCTACATTGGCTCCTCTGTCTCTGCTTGCTACTCATCCTCCTCTACCTCCTGTGCCATGGCTTCTTACTCCTCTTCACCCACAATCTGGTGGCTACCTCTTTCAGTGGTACGCAGCTCACCACTGCCACATTATTAACTTTTATTGATATAGCGCCTTCAAAGTAGTAACATATTGGAGAGCATCCCAAAGAGTGGCCTAGACATCACAAGGGTTGTTTCAGCATGTTATCTCAAAAATGTTCCTGGCTGTTATATGTGCCTTTTGTGGGGTCTTGCTGAGGGATATGGGAGTTGTATTGATGTATCATGAACCACACTTCAGGAGATTATCTCTGAGAAGTCAACTGTTCAAGTTATTATCACACTGAAATAAGTGAAGAAGTCACTATGCCAAAACAGGGCACATGTGACCTGGATCATCATCATCATCATAGGCGGTCTCTTGTATCAAGGATGACTTGCTTCCACGTCAAAAATACCTAATATTCCAGGTCCTGAACTACATGTTGAAGGGTGAAAGATGCCTGTGCGTGGATTTTTTTAACGTGTGGTGACCGTTGCACACCAGCCACCACACGGGCTGGACAGACGTAACGCACTGGTGAATCGCAAACTGGCTGCTCATCTCCAGTCTTCAGTCTCCCTCCCATTTAGAGAATTAGATTTCAGGTTAGCTGACCAGAACGGTTAGTCAGTCATCAGCAATGTCCTGAATACTGCAGATCTGTATGACTCAGGTGTTAGTTTACTTAGTCTTCCACGGAGGATTGACTTGTTTCCAGTCATCCATTGCCAAGTGTGTCAAATTAAATCCAACATGACCAAAAGTGACCCTGCTTCGCTCTCACAACCTTCTCCTGCGAGTGCACATGCTAATTTATCATTCGACAATTGACAAGAACAGATTTGAGCCCTCATTAGATGGGCAGCAGATACCAGGAATTTTTTATGACAAGGTGAGCAGCACAATCCCTCCCCCAAAAAATGTGCAAAAACATTGTCACCATTTTCCTCAGCATTGACACAAAGCATATTGCTTTAAATGGTGGCTCCATCATTTGGTGGCGTGAAGCATCAACCACAAGTACGTACCTCTCTGTGACCCAGTTATAATAATCATGGAAATAAGAGTATGTGTTCCAAGTAACACCTTCCAATTGCATAAATATCAATCCATTAGAGTTTCTTTATCAGCTCTATGATGGTTTCTGCCTTCAGCCTAGTGATAGAACCTATCCAAGACAGCCAGCTCGACCATCAGCACCCCAGGAAGGATATATTGGCCTTGGAGAGGGTAGAACGCAAATTCACCAACATGATATGTGTCATGTATGTACTTTTGGGATCACTAGCCACTAGATGGCATCATTGTTGGAGGCCATTGAGCTGCACGCACATGTGTGCAGCCCAAGTATAAAAGGCCAGTCATTTCGTATATTAATCACCTTTGGGCCTTAATAAAGCAGAGCCAAGGTCATACCTCTTGCAGTTAAACAGTACTCAATCTAACAGTTATTGCATACACAACATTTGGCGACAAGGCAACAAGAACCTTTGCATGCAAAAATGAGCGCAATTGGATTGTTGGAGCGATTTGTGGAAGAAGAAGATTGGGCAGACTTTGTGAGCTGTTGGAGCCAGTTCTTCATGGCCAACAAAATGGAGGAGGTCGGTGACGCAGATCGGCGGCGGTTGGTGTACCTCACGGTTTGCAGTCCAAAAATTCATAGTCTGATAAAGAATCTACTCCTGCCTGTGAGTCCAACAGAGAAGATGTATGAAGAATTGTGTACACTGGTACACGACCACCTTAAGCCAAACGAAGGCATCATCATCTCGAGATACAGATTTTACATGCACGTTCGCTCAGAGGGCCAGAATGCGGCGAAATTCTTTGCCGACCTGAGACGTCTAGAGGGACCGTGTAAGTTCGGGGCTGTGTTGGCAGACATGCTGTGGGACTTCTTTGTAATCGGCATCAACCATGAGGTGATCCTGCGTAAACTACTGGTGGTGGAGACGTTGGACTTGAACAGGGCCATCACAATCGTTCAGTCATGCATGACGACAGATAGAAGTCTGTGAAAAATCAAAACTTGGCAGGTACTGTAAATATGATTGATTTGGCTTCGAGCAGAGCAGCACATGGCAGAGCCTACCCGACTGCGTATGCAAAACCTGTGGCTGCCCAAAGTCCGCCAGCGGGAATGCATCCGATTTCTCCATGTTGGCGTTGTGGGGGAAATGACCGGCACCAGCAGTGCTGATTTAAGCAATATAGTTGCAAAGGTTGTCTGAGAGTGGGGTATCTCCAGCGCAAGTGTCTGCAAATGAGCAAGCGTCCTGCGACACACCACGTGAAGGATGATGGTCAGACTAGCGCAGATCCGGGTACGCAATCCGAGATACCAGAGGAGAAAGTGTATGGAATGTACTCGTTCCTAACGAAGAGCAAACCGATAATGATCAACGTGAAATTTAATGGGGTGCCGGTATCGATGGAACTGTACACGGGGGCGAGTCAATCGATGATGAGCCAGAGGGCATTCGACAAGCTGTGGGATACTAAGGCTGTGAGGACGAGGCTGAGTCCAGTCAATGCCAAGTTGAGCATGTACACCATAGAACTCATAATGGTGATTGGCAGTGCCACAATTAAAGTGTCGTATGACGGTGCGGTTCACAAGTTACCGCTATGGATTGTCCCAGGCAATGGCCCAACGCTGTTCGGCTGGAACTGGCTTGAAAAAATCAGATGCGACTGGATCGACATCAAGGCGTTGTCGTCGTCGTCGGAAGATACATGTGCCCAAGTACTGAGCAAGTTCCCCTCGCTGTTCGAACCAGGCATCGGCAACTTCACGGGAGCCAAGGTGCAGATCCACGTGGACTCGGATGCAAGACCCGTCCATCATAAAGCTCGGGCAGTTCCGTATATGATGAGGGAGAAGGTCAAAATCAAACTGAACAGACTCCAGCATGAAGGGATCATATCACCGGTTGAATTTAGTGAATGGGCCAGCCCCATTGTTCCTGTGCTGAAAAGAGATGGCACGGTCAGAATCTGTGGAGACTACAAGGCTACGATCAACAGGGTTTCGAACCAGGATCAGTACCCATTACCAAAGGCTGATGACTTGTTTGCAACGCTAGCCGGGGAGAAGTCGTTCACCAAACTGGACTTGACGTCGGCCTACATGACACAGGAGCTGGTCGAGACGTCGAAGAGACTTACGTGCATTAACACGCATAAAGGACTGTTTAGTTATCATAGGTGCCCTTTTGGAATTTGCTCGGCTGCAGCAATATTTCAGAGGAACATGAAGAGTGCACTGAAGTCTGTTCCCAGAACCATCATGTTCCAAGATGACATCCTGATCACAGGTTGTGACTCCAAGGAACATTTGAACAACCTGGAAGAGATTCTACATCGTCTGGACAAAGTGGGACTCAGACTGAAATGCTCGAAGTGCGTCTTCATGGCACCAGAGGTCGAATTCCTGGGGAGGACAATTGCTGCTGATGGCATCAGGCCCACGGACGCGAAAACCAAGGCCATCAAGAATGCACCTAAGCCGCAAAATGTGACGGAGCTACATTCGTTCCTGGGTCTACTCAACTACTTTGGTAACTTCCTACCTAAATTGAGCACCTTATTAGAACACTGCACATGCTGCTAAAAAAAAAGCGACAACTGGGTGTGGGGTGCGACTCAAGACAGAGCTTTTGAGAAAGCCACTAATCTGCTTTGCTCTAACAAGCTGCTGGTACATTATGACCCATGTAAATGTTTAGTATTGGCCTGTGATGCTTCGTCATATGGAATTGATCATCAGCCATGTGGTGTGTTGCAGCTCGCTTATTCTTCTGTGGACACGTCCGCTGAAGATGCCCCATCTTCGCAAATCCTCTGCATACATTCTGCCTGAAGCGGCACTGATGGGGTCGGTGATTGCACCCGCAACGCCAACATGTTGAGCTCGATTTGTGCCTGATGGTGGGCTTTGAGCGACTCCTGTTCTCGCATACGCAGTTGAGTAGGCCCTTGATGGCGAACTTTGAGCGGCTCCCGGTCTTGAGATGCAGTCGAGTAGGCCCTGCCATCTGCAGCTCTGCCGGCCATCGAAACAATTTTGTACACAGTACTTGCCATGGAGTTCTTGTTTTTTCACGATATCTGCTTTGTGCTTTTCTGTGTGGACATGCAAGCCTGGGCAATGGTGATGACCTTGCTGAGGTCCGGCATCTCCACAGCCAGCAGCTTACTTAAGATCACCTCGTGGTTGACCCCGATCATGAAAAAGTCACGCAGCATGTCTTCCAACGCAGGCCCAAATTTGTAAGGCCCTGCAAGACGTCTCAGGTCGGCAGTAAATGCTGCTACATCCTGGCCTTCTGGACAAACGTGCGAATAGAAGCGATATCTGGATATGAGGATTCCTTCAGTGCGTTTAAGGTGTTCCCGAACTAGAGCACACAGTTCTTTGTAACCCTTTTCTGTAGGAAAAGTGGGTGAGAGCAGATTCTTGATGAGTGCATAGATCGTGGGGCCACAGACGGTGAGAAGAACAGCCCTGCGCTTGTCTGCATCCTCGTCTTTGTTTAGGTCGTTTGCCATGAAGTACTGGTCAAGACGATCCGTGAAATCACCCCAATCTTCTCCCTCATTGAACCTCTTGAGAATTCCAACAATACTCGATCATGCTGTGCTCGCCATACTTTTGCGTGGGTTCGTATTCTCGTCGCCAGTTGTAGTGTATGAAATGATACAATGAACTCCGTACTGTGAGCCAGTGACCACGTGTAACCTGGTCAGTATTTAATGGTTTCCAGAAGTGAAGATACAAAGGAAAAGTTTCTGTTATAAATCAGGCCCAGCACAAGTGTAGCTATGACCCTAGGACCTCCGACGGTTGTGCCCCCTGTTGGTGGGCAGACATTATGGACATACATTACAGCATATGCTTCAAAAAGTTTGTCTAAAGTGGAACGAGCATGGTAGAGAAAAAAGCACTAGCCTGTGTGTATGGGGTTAAAAAGATGCATCAGTACCTGTTTGGTCTTCGGTTTCAACTGGAGGCAGATCACAAGCTGCTCATTTCACTGTTCTCTGAAAACAAAGGTATCAATACCAATGCTTCATCCCGCATCCAGAGGTGGGCGCTGACATTATCCGCTTATGATTATGTCATTCGCCATAGACCTGGCGCCAAGAATTGTGCTGGTGCTTTGAGCCGTCTGCCGTTGCCCACACCAGAGGTGGAAATGCCACAAACGGCGGACCTATTGTTAGTTATGGATGCTTTTGAGAGTGAAGGAACCCCTGTCACAGCTCAACAAGTTAAGACCTGGACCAGCCAGGACCCGATTTTATCAGTGGTGAAGAGTTGCATCCTCAAAGGTGATTTGTCTGCCATACCCAAGCAAATGTGCGAGGAGACCAAACCTTACATTCGTCGCAAAGACGAACTGTCTATTCAGTTGGATTGTATACTATGGGGCAATCGTGCTATTATGCCCAAGAAAGGGAGAGAGGCACTTGTACGTGAGCTAGAACAATTCAACAGCAATTCAACGTGAACTTCAACAATTGTACATCCATGTCTGGTAAAAATAAAACGGGGAAGGTGGCTCAACCATGGCTAACAAGGGAAATTAAGGATAGTGTTAAATCCAAGGAAGAGGCATATAAATTGGCCAGAAAAAGCAGCAAACCTGAGGACTGGGTGAAATTTAGAATTCAGCAGAGGAGGACAAAGGGTTTGATTAGGAGGGGGAAAATAGAGTATAATAGTAATCTTGCAGGGAACATAAAAACTGACTGCAAAAGCTTCTATAGATATGTGAAGAGAAAAAAATTAGTGAAGACAAATGTAGGTCCCTTACAGTCAGAATCAGGTGAATTTATAATGGGGAACAAAGAAATGGCAGACCAATTGAACAAATACTTTGGTTCTGTCTTCACTAAGGAAGACACAAATAACCTTCCGGAAATACTAGGGGTCAGAGGGTCTAGCGAGGAGGAGGAACTGAAGGAAATCCATATTAGTCAGGAAATTGTGTTAGGGAAATTGATGGGATTGAAAGCCGATAAATCCCCGGGGCCTGAGAGTCTGCATCCCAGAGTACTTAAGGAAGTGGCCCTAGAAATAGTGGATGCATTGGTGATCATTTTCCAACAGTCTATAGACTCTGGATCAGTTCCTATGGACTGGAGGGTAGGTAATGTAACTCCACTTTTTAAAAAAGGAACGAGAGAGAAAACAGGGAAGTATACACCAGTTAGCCTGACATCGGTAGTGGGGAAAATGTTGGAATCAATTATTAAAGATGTAATAGCAGCGCATTTGGAAAGCAGTGACAGGATTGGTCCAAGTCAGCATGGATTTATGAAAGGAAAATCATGCTTGACAAATCTTCTAGAAATTTTTGAGGATGTAACTAGTAGAGTGGATAAGGGAGAACCAGTGGATGTGGTGTATTTGAAATTTCAAAAGGCTTTTGACAAGGTCCTACACAAGAGATTAGTGTGCAAAATGTAAGCTCATGGTATTGATGTGGATAGAGATCTGGTTGGCAGACAGGAAGCAGAGAGTTGGGATAAACGGGTCCTTTTCAGAATGGCAGGCAGTGACTAGTGGGGTACTGTAAGGTTCAGTGCTGCGACCCCAGCTATTTACATTATAAATTAATGATTTAGACAAAGGAATTGAATGTAATATCTCCAAGTTTGCAGATGACACTAAGCTGGGTGGCAGTGTGAGCTGTGAGGAGGATGCAAAGAGGCTGCAGAGTGACTTGGACAGGTTAGGTGAGTGGGCAAATGCATGGTAGATGCAGTATAATGCAGATAAATGTGAGGTTATCCATTTTGGTGGCAAAAACAGGAAAGCAGAATATTATCTGAATGGTGATAGATTAGGAAAAGGGGAGGTGCAACGAGACCTGGGTATCATGGTACATCAGTCATTGAAAGTTGACATGCAGGTACAGCAGGCGGTGAAGAAGGCAAATGGCATGTTGGTCTTCATAGCGGGAGCAGGGAAGTCTTACTGCAGTTGTACAGGGCCTTGGTGAGGCCACGCCTTGAATATTGTGTACAGTTTTGGTCTCCTAATCGGAAGAAGGATGTTCTTGCTATTGAGGGAGTGCAGCGAAGGTTCACCAGACTGATTCCCGGGATGGCAGGACTGACATATGAAGAAAGACTGGATCGACTAGGCTTATATTCACTGGAATTTAGAAGAATGGGAGGGGATCTCATAGAAACATATAAAATTCTGACATGATTGGATAGGTTAGATGCAGGAAGAATGTTTCCGATGTTGGGGAAGTTCAGAATCAGGGGTCACGGTCTAAGGATAAGGGATAAGCCATTTAGGACCGAGATGAGGAGAAACTTCTTCACTCAGAGAATTGTGAACCTGTGGAATTCTCTGCCACAGAAAGTTGTTGAGGCCAGTGCGTTAGATATATTCAAAAGGGAGTTAGATGTGGCCCTTACTGCTCAAGGGGTATTGAGAGAAAGCAGATATTGGGTACTAAAGTTGCAAAAATGATCAGCCATGATCATAATGAATGGTGGTGCAGGCTCAAAGGGCCGAATGGCCTACTCCTGCTCCTATTTTCTATGTTTCTATGCTTCTACATAGCACACATCCTGGCATTGTAATGATGAAAGCCATCACCAGGTCTCATGTATGGTGGCTGGGAATTGACTCTGAGCTGGAATCATGTGTGCATCAGTGCAACACTTGCCTGCAGCTGAGCAAAGCACCAGCGGAATCATCGCTGAGTCTGTGGTCGTGGCTGTCCAAACCATGTTCCAGGATCCACACAGACTTTGCAGGTCCCTTCCTGGGGAAGATGTTTTTAGTTGTAGTGGATGCATATTCGAAGTGAATAGAGTTTATAATCATGTCATCCAGCACATCCACAGCTACCATTGAGAATCTCAGTGTTATGTTCGTGACACATGACCTGCCTGACATCGTTGTTAGCGACAACGGATCGTGCTTCATCAGTCAGGAGTTTCAAGAGTTCATGAAACTCAATGATATCAAACATGTAAGGTCGGCACTGTTCAAACCTGCATCCAATGGGCAAGCAGAACGTGCTGTCCAAATCATAAAGCAGAGTATGAAGAGAGTAACCCAAGGGTCACTGCAGACTCGCCTGTCATGCATACTGCTTAGTTACAGGACAAGACCACACACGCTTACCGGGGTCTCGCCTGCTGAACTAATGATGAAGAGAGGTCTTAAGACCAAGCTATCTCTTGTACACCCTGACTTGAATAATCATGTGGAATATAGAAGACAAAGTCAGCAAGGGTATCACAATCGCGCAGCTGTGTCATGCGATATTTCTGTAAATGATCCTGTATGTGTTCTGAGTTATGTTCAGGCTCCCAAATGGATCGCTGGTACTGTCATGGCCAAGGAGGGCACCAGAGTATTTATTGTCAAGCTCAAAAATTGGCAAACATGCAGGAAACGTATGGATCAGACAAAGCTGCGGCACACAGACGAACCGGAACAGTCGGAGGAAGAGACAATCGACGACCAACCAACCTACCCCCAGTCATCAGAGGATTCAGTGGTCATCAGTGAATCGGGACATGTTCAATGAAAATGGACTTTCAATCCCTGACATGGCCATTGCCACTTCCATCGGGTCAGCCACCCAGCCACCAGTCAGAATAGACTCTGAACACTCACCCAAGGCTGGAGTTGAAATGAGATGGTCAATCCCGGAGCGTATGGCTCCGGACCATCTCAATTTGTAAAGGACTGCGTTAATATCTCAGAGGGAGGTTTTGTAGTGTATGTACTTTTGGAATTACTAGCCACTAGATGGCGTCGCTGTTGGAGGCCATTTGGCTGCACGCACGTGTGTGCAGCCCAAGTATAAAAGACCAGCCGTTTTGTATATTAGTCACTTTGGGCCTTACTAAAGCAGAGCAGAGTTAAACAGTACTCAGTCTAAAAGTTATTGCATTCTATCTCAATTTAAAAAGGAAAACTTTGCAGGGCCAGGGAGTGGGATAAATTGGGAGTTCTTTTAGAGAGCTGGCACAGGCACGATGGGCTGAATGGCCTCCTTCTGTACTGTATGATTCTATGTTGGCTTATTGTGCCTGTGATACTGTCACTTCCACTGTTTCCTGCATCTTTCCCTCACCTTTTTTCTGCTTCATGCGTTTATTTAATTCATTCTATTTTGCTGATCTACATTGGATCCAGCAATGTCTTGATTTAAAAATTTTTGTCTTCATGTTGAGGTTCTTCCATGGCTTCACCCCTCTACTATCTTTGTGAATTCCTCCGGCCCTACAATCCTCAGAGAGGTGTGTATTCCTCCAATTCTGTCCTCTTGTGCATTCCCCATTTCATTCACCCCACTATTGGCGGCCGTGCCTTCGGCTGCCTTGGCTCGGAGCTCTGAAATTCCCTCTGCCTCTTCACCTCTTTCTCCTTCTACCAAAATATTGGCCAAAGAGGTAGGTTTTAAGGAGTGTCTTAAAGGAGGAGAGAGAGGTAGAGGCGCAGAGAGGTTTAGCGAGTGAGTTCCAGAGCTTGGGGCCCGGGCGGCGGAAGGTACGGCCGCCAAGGATTGAGCGATTATAGTTGGGGATGCTCAGGATGGCAGAGTTGGAGGAGTGCAGACATCTCGGGGCGGGGGGGTTGGGGTTTGTCATGTATGTAACCTTTATGTAACAGCACTGCAATACTGTATATACATAAGAAATGCACACCTTGACCACAGGAGGTGAACTTGTGGGAGACACTCCTCACCTGGTCATCCAGGTGATAAAAAGGGAGGTCCCACGCAGGGTCATCTCTTCTTGGTCCTGTGAATAAAGGTTCAGGTCATGGAGTGACCTTGTCTCCAGTATGTGCCTCGTGTTGATTTGTGGTATTGTGTAAGGACTTTACAGGGTTGTGGGGCTGAGGGCGATTGAAGAGATGGGGTGGGGCGAGGCCATGGAGGGATTTGAAAGCAAGGACAAGAATTTTGGAATCAAGGTGTTGACCAACCGGAAGCCAATGTAGATCAGCGAACACATGGGTGTTGGGTGAGCGCGTGGGCCGCCCCGACCTGTTTGAGAACACCACCACAGGTCGGGGCTACAAATAGAGCTGGAATGCCAGGCCCTGGAACATCGTGGGCGAAGGTGTGGCGAATGATGGTACGGGGCCCAGAAGAGCCGAGGGCCCAGGGGCAGCACGGGCCAGCCCACACTGCGATATGTGTGCGCACTAGGTCCGTGCAGCAGAGCAGGTCACCAGTCGTCCTGGTTAACCCTTGCAGCTGGATAAAGGCCTAGCTCTGTCGAGCCAGTGTTGTGGCTGATGAGCAACGGTCACCGCACGTTAAAAAAATTCACACACAGGCATTTTCCACCCCCTCAATTGGAGTTCAGGACTGGAACATCGGGTCCTTCATTGAAACATCTGTGAACTCATGTGGAAGCAAGTCATCCTCGTTTGAGGGACCGCCTATGATGACACAACAATATCAGGACTCAAAAGGCTAAATTATGATGAGAGATTTCATAAACTAGGCTTGTATTGAGTATAGAAGATTGAGGGGTGATCCAATAAAGATGTTTAAAATGATAAAGGAATTCAATTCAGTAAATAAGAAAACTATTTCCTCTGGTAGGGGAATCCAGAACAAGGGGACATAATCTTAAAATTAGAGCCAGACCATTTTGGAGTGAAATCAGGAAGCATTTCTTCACACAAAGATCAGCCATGATATAATTGAATAGCAGAGCAGGCTTGAGGGGCTGGGTGACCGACTCCTGTCCCTGTGTTAAAAGCCCAGTGCTGCATACCAAATTTACACATCACCAGCTGCTTAACTCAGGACTCATAAAATCAGAATACAAAAGCAAAATACTGCAGATGCTGGAATCTGAAATGCAAACAGAAAATGCTCGAAACCTCAGCGGGTCAGGCAACATCTGTGAAGAGAGAAACAGAGTTAACGTTTCAGGTCGCTGACCTTCCGTCAGAACTCATAAAATCGGGTTTGCCGAAGAGATGCCACATGAGGCTGACTCCTTGTTCAGGGTACTGAGTGACAGGTCACTTTAGGCTGGTCAGTAACCTTCCTCGGTCAAGGAGACAGCTCACATATCTTGGCATGTTGAGTGAGAAGACGGGCTTGGCTGTGATGCACCCATGTGTGAATAGCCCACCGAAACTCACTGTCCAGACACACAAAAAGCAAACAATGGGCACTTGAGTGAACTATCTGAAGGCATCTCACATTTGTGGAATTGTACCCGAGGAGAAAAGTGAAGGTAATTGAAAGAAGAGAAGTTCCTATTAGTACTTATCAAAGTCTTTTTTTATGGTTTGTATCTGCTTCAATTTGAGGGAAATTGCATGAAACAAGAAAATAGTAATGTAGCACTTGGACAGCACTATAGGCCTCGATGGAATTTTAACAGCTGGGCCACAAGAATAAAGAGCAGATGTACTATTAAAGATGTGAGATTTTAAAACCATTGCACACGGCAATAAAATTACTGCACCATTGGGTAAAAGTTTGCAATTTAAATTTGGTCTTTAAGGGAAAGCTCGATGTGCTTGCAATATTTCCATTTAGTACAGCTGAGGGTCGCCCAGAGGAGGCTTGCTTCATCTCGCCAAAACCTCAAGGCTGCCATTAAATGTAAAAAGATGTGAGAGCTTTTTTTATTGCTTTCTTTCGGTAAATTTTGCACACATGAAGGTGAGTGATATTCGTGCAGGGAAATTGAATATTTTCCACTTTAAGCACATTATATTGGCGTCAAGCACTTTGAGGTTAGTCGGCACGGCTAGATGCAAAGTAACACTCCTTGTACAATGTTGGGAGCGGGAGAGGGATGGTATGGGAGAAGTAACGGACTTAAGTGTAGTTAAATTAAAAGTCGTCTCACTAAATAACTATCGTATTATTACAGATCATTCAAGGAATTCTTACCATTATAAACTACAAGTCCCATCCTCATCTGTGTGTTGCAGAACTCCATGTGAAATGCACAATAGCTGCTCTGTGACTAGGCTTTATGGAGTGCTAAGCCACGCAGAGCAGGTTCCAGGTTCAATCCCTGATGCATTTGAGTTCGCTGAACTTAGCTAAGGTGACATTTCGCTACAGTTTCTGAGGTCTAAAGAGAGAGAGAGAAAAATCAGCCAGGATTCTTGCTCCCAATTGCTATCCGGTGACTCCACGGTGGGCTCAGGTGTGATTCTCTCCCACTTTTGGATGAGGTTGCTGGTGCTCATAGAAATATATTTCAGCAAGAATCAGCATCTTTGGTGGGCAGAGGGAGCAGAAATTGGAAACAAAAAAATACATTTGATGAATTCTGAGTATCTGAAATGAAATAATTGGAATAATAATGAAGAAAACTTCATGGTGGTGTTTTGCCTTGGGATTTGCTGCAGTTTAATTATGTAAATCTTGCAAGGTTTTTCACTGATAAATTTTTAAAAAGAGTAATCTTTAGCTATTGTAGCAGCTGATTTGCTTCTCCAAAATGGGACTCATTAGTGCTTCATCCAATAAATAACATTTTGTCGACCAGAATTCATAGCTTTTTGACACATTTGAATATTGTTGATACAAATTCCTGTTTATTTTATTGCAGACGTAATATTGTAGCCTGTACTAAAATCTTGAGTACTTACAAAATAGCATGGGTTACTTCTGAAAAATGTTTCCCATGATGTGTTTGAGCCCATTGCGCAGTAAAAAATTTTCTGCGCAACTTAGACACAAATTTCAACACATCTAATACCTAAATGATTAATAAAGGGAAGATAACTTATGAAAGTAAACTAGCACAAAATATAAAAACATAGAAATATAGAAACACAGAAAATAGATGCAGGAGTAGGCCATTCGGCCCTGCGAGTCTGCACCACCATTCAATTTGATCATGGCTGATCATGCACTTCAGTACCCCATTCCTGCTTTCTCTCCATACCCCTTGATCCCTTTAGCCGTAAGGGCCACATCTAATTCCCTTTTGAATATATCTAACAAACTGGCCTCAACAACTTTCTGTGGTAGAGAATTCCACATGCTCACAACTCTCTGAGTGAAGAAGTTTCTCCTCATCTCGGTCCTAATGGCTTATCCCTTATCCTTAGACTGTGACTCCTGGTTCTGGACTTCCCCAACATCGGGAACATTCTTCCTGCATCTAACCTATCCAATCACGTCAGAATTTTATATGTTTCTATGAGATCCCCTCTCATTCTTCTACATTCCATTGAATATAAGCCTAGTCGATCCAGTCTTTCTTCTTATGTCAGTCCTGTCATCCCGAGCATCAGTCTGGTGAACCTTCGCTGCACTCCCTCAATAGCAAGAATATCCTTCCTCAGATTAGGAGACCAAAACTGTACACAATATTCAAGGTGTGGCCTCACCAAGGCCCTGTACAAATGTAGTAAGACCTCCCTGGTCCTATACTCAAATGCTCTCGCTATGAAGGCCAACATGCCATTTGCCTTCTTCGCCGCCTGCTGTACCTGTATGCCAACTTTCAATGACTGATATACCGTGATGTACTAAGGTCTCGTTGCACCTACCCTTTTACTACTCTGTCACCATTCAGTTTTTCTTCCTGTTTTTACCACCAAAGTAGATAACCTCACATTTATCTACATTATACCGCATCTGCCATGTATTTGCCCACTCACCTAACCTGTCCAAGTCACCCTGCAGCTTCTTTGCATCCTCCTCACAGCTCACACTGCCACCCAGCTTAGTGTCAACTGCAAACTTGGAGATATTACATTCAACTCCTTTGTCTAAATCATTAATGTATATTGTAAATAGCTGGGGTCCCAGCACTGAACCTTGCGGTACTCCACTAATCACTGCCTGCCATTCTGAAAAGGACCCGTTTATTCCTACTCTTTGCTTCCTGTCTGCCAACCAATTCTCTATCCACGTCAATACATTACCCCCAATACCATGTGCTTTAATTTTGCACACTAATCTCTTGTGTGGGACCTTGTCAAAAGCCTTTTGAAAGTCTAAATACACCACATTCACTGGCTCCCCCTTGTCCACTCTACTACTTACATCCTCAAAAAATTCTAGAAGATCCTGTCACTGCTTTCCAAATGTGCTGCTAATACATCTTTAATAATTGATTCCAACATTTTCCCCACCACCGATGTCAGGCTGACCGGTCTATAATTCCCTGTTATCTCTCTCCCTCCTTTTTTAAAAAGTGTGGTTACATTAGCTACCCTTCAGTCCATAGGAACTGATCCAGAGTCTATAGAATGTTGGAAAATGACCACCAGTGCATCCACTATTTCTAGGGCCATGGTTTTGGGGGTAATATATTAGCATGGATAGAGGATTGGCTAACTAACAGAGAACAGAGAGTCAGGATAAATGGTTCATTCTCTGGTTGGCAACCAGTAACTAGTGAGGTGCCGCAGGGATCAATGCTGAGACCCCAACTATTCACAATCTATATTAACGACTTGGAAGAAGGGACCGAGTGTAATGTAGCCAAGTTTTCTGATTATACAAAGATGGGAGGAAAAGCAATGTGTGAGGAGGACACAAACAATCTGCAAAAGGACATAGGGCTAGACACCCTGCTTAACACCCATATATCGCCCATTTTGACACAAAATGGAAACTGATGGGCATTTTTTGGAAACTTATCGGCAAGCGTTACTTTCCCCATGTGCTTAACGCCGGAAAAAAATATTACCGCCCGCCCACTTTTTTGGGGCGAAATCAGCAGGATGGGTGACTTCAATGCCCATAATATCGCCCAGTTTTACTTTCCACATGGAATTAACGCCGAGTTTCAATATTAACGCCCGCCGACTGTTTTCTGCCATAAAGAGCACATTTACCCAAACTAGCGGCCATGGAGGTCGCCCATCATCAATTTCACCACCTCACACACATTTCGCCCACAATATCACTCACTCAAAAAACCGGCTACAAAAAGTCGAACTAACGGGAATGAATCATAGCGCTATGGACGCCATGTTTTAGATCACGTCGCATCCTTTAAAATGCTGCTGTGCTTCAACCTCGGCGGAGTTCGGATGTACTCTGCAGGTCATTGTAGTTGATGTGAACATCTCTAAAAACACCTTGACCATACTGTGATTGATTGGAATCGATTGGTGTTCGTCGGGACATTCCTTGTTTGTGTGCAATCGATGGAAAACAGAGAAATACTGCAATAGGGCCTGTCCTTTCTCACCCTCTCTTGCTGACCAAATACATGCAGCAGACTCAACATCACCGAAGGAATGCTGCACTGCATTATGTGCCCAATGAATGAAGAGACAGACAGATGAGGAGGACCAGACATTACACTCCCCGCAAGAACAAGGAGAAGCATTCTTACCTCGACTTGCCCGACACCACCTGCCTTCGGAGACTGCGCTTCCACAAAGAGGTTATCACTGAGGTATGCCAGCTGATAAGGGCAGATATGCAGCCTGCCAGCACCATCAGAACTGCACTCTCCGTCGAGGTCAAAGTCACTGTGGCACTGTCGTTCTATGCCTCGAGTTCTTTTCAGGCCACAGCTGGCGACATTTGCAGACTTTCTCAGCTGGCCACAGATCGCTGCATTAGACCGGTCACTGAAGGCCTGTACACAGGAGGGCCTTGATCAGTTTCCCTATGACCAGGGAGGCACAGAATGAGAGGGCTCTAGGTTTCTCCAGAATTACAAACTTCCCCAAGGTGCAGGGAGCAATAGACTGTACGCACATCGCGCTGCGGGTACCTTTTCAGGATGCTGAAGTTTTCAGCGACCACAAGGGATTCCACTCCCTGAATGCCCAGCTGGCTGTTGACCTCCAGCAAATTATATTGGCTGTGAATGCTCAATTTCCGGGCAGCATCCATGATGCACACATCCTGCGTGAGTGCACTATATCTGACTTGTTTAGCAATCAGCCACAAAGTCAATGCTGGATGCAAGCAAAGGATATGGTCGTGTCACCTGGCTAATGACCCCGCTGTGTGACACCCACACCGAGACCGAGAGGCGATACAATGAGAGCCACAGAGAAACTCGCAATAGCGTTGAGAAAACCATTGCAGTGCTGAAGCAACGCTTCAGATTTTTTTTTTTTTTTTTTTTTTTTAAAATTCATGTCCAATCGTTATCCAATCGTTACAATTCTTTGTCAAACGCCAGAGGTCACCCTGCACCAGTCAAGGATCACTCTGCGCCAATGCTCTTAGCCAAAAGGCCTAGAGCCACTGCACCGTTCCTGGAAGTACTGCAATACCAGGTTCGTGCCATGGAGGTGGATGGGTCAGGTCCCCCACACACCTCCGTGGAGGTGGATGGGTCACCAATCCCACCCACCTCCTGTTTACAAAAATGTAAGCATATACCTTCCTGACCAGGGAGAAACCACCCGGACGTCATGGTGGCTGGTCAGGTTAGTTATGCAGATCTTAGCCAAAAGGCCGAGAAGATGCCTGGGCCACTCAGGAGGTGAGCTCCAATACCACCCTGAGCAAGTAGCTCAATTCGTGGTAGTGTGCTCCATGCTGCACAACTTGGCTATCAGGAGGGGACAAGAATTGCCTGATGAGTCTGACAGTCCTCCTCACCAGAGAGAGGAAGAGGAGGATGAGGAGGCGGACGCTGACATCGGGCCAGACAGTCAGGCTGATGCTGAAGCCATGCCCCCACCCCCCTGTAGACCGCATGAAAGGGCCCATGGTGGCATGATAGCTGCAAGAGCCTTACGTCAGGAGCTCATTAACGATTGCTGTGCCTGAAAGAACGTTGGTGTTAGTTACAAGGCTGACACACTGCTGGGTGTGCAGGTCATACATCAATGGTGGGCATCACGTTGGTGACAGTTAAAGTTTAAGTTGATTGAAGTTAAGTGTGATTATATCCTTTGATGTTAAGGAATCACCAGCGTGTAATGGTGCAGCTATCTGAGCAAAGGTTTTGTGAAATAAAAAACATTTAAAACCGAACATTAGTCTGAAATCATCAGTATTTCTGTATAGACAAACCCTTCCCCCGCTCCCTCCTCCCCACTTCTCCTCCCCACCTCTACCCCTTCCCCTTCCCCTCCTGACTCCAAGCCACCTGGCCGAGGAGGTCCTCAGACAATGCTTCATTAGGGAGGAGGGGCGGGCATGCGGCCGAGGCGCTGCTTGGATGGATAAGGGAGAGGACGGTGCCGAGGTGGGAGCATGCTCCGTGCCATAAGCAAGATGTTGCTGCTGGTTCTCATGTCTGGTTGGCAATGGGGGTGCATCACCTTGGGGCACTCCAGGACCACTGGGAGCCCTCTGCTACCAGTGCTCCTGGCTACCAGCTCCAGGGCATCCCCCATCCCTTCCATTTTATATAGAAACATAGAAACATAGAAAATAGGTGATGGAGTAGGCCATTCGGCCCTTCAAACCTACACCACCATTCAATAAGATCATAGCTGATCATTCCCTCAGTACCCCTTTCCTGCTTTCTCTCCATACCCCTTGATCCCTTTAGCCGTAAGAGCCATATCTAACTCCCTCTTGAATATATCCAATTAACTGGCATCAACAACTCTCTGCGGCAGGGAATTCCATACGTTAACAACTCTCTGAGTGAAGAAGTTTCTCCTCATCCCAGTCCTAAATGGCTTACCCCTTATCCTAAGACTGTGTCCCCTGGTTCTGGACTTCTCCAACATCGGTAACATTCTTCCCGCATCTAGCTTGTCCAGTCCCGTCAGAATCTTGTAAGTTTCTATGAGATCCCCTCTCATCCTTCTAAACTCCAGTGTATAAAAGCCCAGTTGATCCAGTCTTTCTTCATATGTCAGTCCTACCATCCCGGGAATCAGTCTGATGAACCTTTGCTGCACTCCCTCAAAAGCAAGAACGTCCTTCCTCAGATTAGGAGACCAAAACTGAACACATTATTCCAGGTGAGGCCTCACCAAGGTCCTGTACAACTGCAGTAAGACCTCCCTGCTCCTATACTCAAATCCCCTAGCTATGATGGCCAACATACCATTTGCCTTCTTCACCGCCTGCTGTACCTGTATGCCAACTTTCAATGACTGATGAACCATGACACCCAGGTCTCGTTGCACCTCCCCTTTTCCTAATCTGCCGCCATTCAGATAATATTCTGCCATCGTTTTTTTGCCCCCAAAGTGGATAACCTCACATTTATCCACATTATACTGCATCTGCCATGCATTTGCCCACTCACCTAACCTGTCCAAGTCACCCTGCAGCCTCTTAGCATCCTCCTCAGAGTTCACACGGCCACCCAGTTTAGTGTCATCTGCAAACTTGGAGATATTACACTCAATTCCTTCATCTAAATCGTTAATGTATATTGTAAAGAGCTGGGGTCCCAGCACTGAGCCCTGCAGCACTCCACCAGTCACTGCCTGCCATTCTGAAAAGGATCCATTTATCCCGACTCTCTGCTTCCTGTCTGCCAACCAGTTCTCTATCCACGTCAGTACATTACCCCAATACCATGTGCTTTGATTTTGCACACCAATCTCTTGTGTGGGACTTTGTCAAAAGCCTTTTGAAAGTCCAAATGCACCACATCCACTGGTTCTCCCTTGTCCACTCTACTAGTTACATCCTCAAAAAATTCCAGAAGATTTGTCAAGCATGAGTTCCCTTTCATAAATCAATGCTGACTTGTTATTTGTTGGACAAAAACTCAGTGCCAACTATGTTCTTGGTGCTTAGTGGGCTTTTTGCTGCTGGTGAATCTCCGTCATTCCTCCTCCAACAGCCAAACAAGCACACACCACAGCCACACACGCTTTCAGTCCCTCTGAGCTCCCTCTCTCTCTGTCTCCTCTTCTGCCCATGTCACAGTGACCCTTGACCTCCTGAATCATGGGAATGGAGTGTGGCCATGCCGTTGCTAAGGACGGCCACACTTTATTGCAGAAGGTCAGAGAAATTTAACGCTACCGCCCATTTGATATCGCTCGCGGTAACGCCCCTTTTCAAAAATGTAAACTAAGTATTTTCAGAATAAGCGAGAAGCCGATGACCTGAAAACCCTTTTTTAACGGCCACGCCAGAAATAATGCCCATGTTTGGACGCTAAGCTCAAAAGTGGAGGTTTTAGCCCGTAGGCAGGCTAAGTGAGTGGGCAAAAATTTGGCAGATGGAGTATAATGTTGGAAAGTGTGAAGTCATGCACTTTGGCAGAAAAAAATCAAAGAGCAAGTTATTATTTAAATGGAGAAAGATCGCAAAGTGCCGCAGTACAGCGGGACTTGGGGTACTTGTGCATGAAACACAAAAGGATAGTATGCAGGTACAGCAGGTGATCAGGAAGGCCAATGGTATCTTGGCCTTTATTGCAAAGGGGATGGAGTATAAAAGCGAGGAAGTCTTGCTATTGCTATATAAGGTATTGGTGAGGCCACACCTGGAGTACTGCATGCATTTTTGGTTTCCATATTTCCGAAAGGATATACTTGCTTTGGAGGCAGTTCAGAGAAGTTTCACTAGGTTGATTCCGGGGATGAGGGGGTTGACTTATGAGGAAAGGTTGAGTCGGTTGGGCCTCTACTCATTGGAATTCAGAAGAATGAGAGGTGATCTTATCTAAATGTATAAGATTATGAGGGGGCTTGACAAGATGGATGCAGAGAGGATGTTTACACTGATGGGGGAGACTAGAACTAGAGGGCATGATCATCGAATAATGGGTCGACTATTTAAAACAAACAGAGATGAGGAGAAATTTCTTCCCTCAGTGAGCTGTGGAAGCTGGGACATTGAATAAATTTAAGACAGAAATAGACAGTTTCTTAAACGATAAGGGAATAAGGAGTTATGGGGAGTGGACGGGAAAGTGGAGCTGAGTCCATGATCAGATCAGCCATGATCTTATTGAATGGTGGAGCAGGCTCGAGGAGTCATATGGCCTACTCCTGTTCCTATTTCTTATGTTCTTATTCTTAACATAAATGGCAGGTTTCCTAGATGATACGTTGCCTCACTGTCCTGATGTTAACTTACCCAGAAATTACTAATACGTTGCTCCTGTGTGGCTTGAAGTATAGGTTCAAAGTTGAAATATCATGTATTTGTATCATAATTTATAAAAACAATATGAATGAGACAAGACCTTTTTGATATCCTGGAAGACTTAAGTCGCTGTAAAAATGTGTAAAGTTTATGTACAAATGTTATCTCAGGCAGCCAGATGAAAAGGATTTGGAAAAGAAAAAGAGTGAATTAATTAAAGGTTTCAAAATGGAAGGGAAGGCAACGTAGTGGGAATGGGAGAATACAGCAGGAAAATCAGGGAAACTTCCTAGACCTCGAATTCTTTGAAGCCAAACTTCACAGAGCTGAAGAGTGCCGAGGAGGATGAAGAGATCCTGGGGCCAAAATTGGTCATATTATTAAAAATATAATTCGCCCGGGCGCCGCGCAAAAAATTGGCCCCGCGGAATTGGCTGGAGTTTCGCGGATGCCCCGCTCCTGCCAGGAGTGTCCCACTCGCCGCTGTGTGGTGATGATGACATAATCGCCGTGTGCATCGCCCCTTTACCGCCCCGGAAGTGAAATTGTCCCATGCAACCTACCTTAGCGCCTGCCGCTGACAATGACAACTTGAGCTGTCGTGTTGCAGTCGAGAACAGGATGCGCCAGCGCTATTTAAAGCCGCCATCTTGGAAGATTTGTTCTTTTGGCCATTACTTATTTCTGGTTCCCAACAGTTAGGCAGAGTGGCTGGTGGGACGATAGCAGCGATTTTTTTGCTCAATGCTTCTTCTGCCTACTACCTTTTTCCCTGTATCACTCAGGGCACTTTTGACATTCTACCATTTCTGTCGCTTCATGGGGGCTGTGCTGGCACTCGACCGCCGGCTCCAACTTCACCGTCAGAGGATGCTTCACCGCAGACAAAGGCGCCGCCAATTACAGAGGGCAAGGCATCGAGAAAGGGAAAGAGAAAGACTATGACTAAGAGAGGGAGCACCACAGGGAGAGGCCCATGGAGAGACCCATGGAGCATGTCACAGGGAGAGGCAGAGAGCGAAAAAGAGAGAGGGAAATGGAGAGGGAAAGGGAGAGGGAAATGGAGAGGGAAATGGAGAGGGAAAGGGAGAGACACACACACCCACATCTAGCAGCACAGCGACAGCTACATCAAAATGTTGCCAGAGGAAGAAGGTGCCACAGGGCTGGCAACAGAAGGCCTTACTCTCCCAGGATATTGCAGCTGCAATTCTCCTTCATCTATTTCACTGAAGAGCAGTGTGTGTGAAGGCTGCATTTCAGGGAGGATGTGGTCATAGAGCTCTGCCATCTACTGCAACCAGACCTCGAGCCTAAGACCAGGATGAGGATGGCTCTCTCAGTGGCAGTCAAGGTCACCACTGCTCTCAATTTCTATGCCAATGGATCTTTCCAGGGAGCAACAAGAGACATCTCCAACATCTCCCAGTTTGGTGTCCATTGCTCCAGCGGCGAGATCACAGATGTTCTGTATAGGAGGATGGACTACATCTCCTTCCCCATGAGCAGAGAGATGCAGCACGAGTGTATATGTGGCTTTGTCGGGATAGCGGGCTTCTTCTGGTGCAGGGTGCCATTGACAGGTCTATTGTTATCAGCAAAGTTACATCACTTTGAGGGCATTGCATTACAATCCCGAGATCTTCCACTGCCTTGGCCGCTCAGGAAGAGTCTTGCAGTACTTACCTGAGCAGGTGTCCCTATTCATCGTCATCTGCTGCATGTTGCACAACCTGGCCATCATGAGGGCACAAGCATTGCCACCAGGCATAGCGATACTACCTCAGAAGGAGGAGGAGGACCAGGAGGAGCAACTGCAGGAGGACAGAGGAGGAGCAGTGGCAGTAACACCCATTACAGAGGAGGCAGCAGGTCCATCGCGATCCTGCAAGGGAGGTCCATCTCATCAGAGCTCGTTTCCATTGATTTTCATCCCACTTCCCGGTTCCTGTGGATGTCCCCATTCCCACATCAATTTGCCCTTCCATATCAAATCCCCAACATTGAAATGAGAGACAACAACAAACATTGAACATTCCAAACACCATCTATGAAACAACAATAAAATGTATAACTGTGTATTCAATCATTAACCTTGTGCATTTCCTTTATAGCCCCTTTTGTGTTCACCTATTCTACTACTTCTCTGCAATGTCTCCTCTGTGGGTGCAGCATGGCTGGTGGAAGACTGCTGTGTGTCAGGGCCAGAGACTACAGTTGGCCTTGTAGGATGCCTTAGACCAGCTCTGGGCCTGGAAGGCATGGAAACAGACTGCACCACCTCAGGCTGGGCAGCGGCAGTCTGGGCTGGCTGGGTGACTGGCAGTGACAAGGGCAATGGCGGAGTTGCAGTGGTGGGATCAGGAATGCTGTCATCCTGAGAGAGGACAGCAGGTTCCTGCTCCACTGACCCACTGCCACTCCCCCGGGGCAGCACCTCAGCATCCCCACTAGTCTACTGGAGCACAGATTGCTGGGCTGCTGCAACCCCATGTGATCCTCGGTCGACTGTGGTGGACCCAGCGGCGATGGCAGCAGTCAGGGCTTGCGTGGCATCATGCTGACACTGCATGGGAGCAGTCTGAGCGTCCATTCAAGGACTCTGTTGAAGCACCAAGACGTTGTGTTGTGTAGGGGTTAAAAAGGAGGCTTCTCTGCTTCAAGGTGGACTAACTGATATAGTTAATCGACACCTGCCCATTTGTTGGGGTAAAAGAAGGCTTCTCTCCCTCAAGGTGGACTAACTGATATAGTTAATCGTCACCTTGCCCAGCTTCCCACTGTATAACGACCACGGAAGTAAACAAACGAAACCTCAGGTTTACCGGTTTTATTACGAGCAATGCACTGGAAGGTTCAGTGTGGAATCTCCGAAATACTAGAGTTTTCAAGCATAATTTATACGGGTTTCGGAGAGGAGCAATCCTCCTACAAAATCATCGATAGGTCTACTGTTATCAGCAAAGTTACATTGATTTGTCGACTCTTATCCGACGGGCTCTGAGTGGTGCATGCAACTGTCCATCTCTCATCATTGTTTTGTTCCATTTTGCCCTCTACCCCAGTCTATCCGATGCCTAGGGTGGTTTGTACTGGCTTCTTTATCTCTTCCTC
The DNA here is from genome assembly GCF_044704955.1 of Pristiophorus japonicus. NCBI lineage: Eukaryota > Metazoa > Chordata > Chondrichthyes > Pristiophoridae > Pristiophorus > Pristiophorus japonicus. The sequence continues at coordinate 40,360,712 of NC_091994.1, forward strand.
AGGGACTTTTAAACAAAACTGCTGACTTCGGCTGTTTAAGTGTTACTAAGGTTAAGCTATAGTTTAATGCGTATACATTTATGCTTTCCTACATAAGCAAGTGTTACATACATAGGTGATTATACAGACGCCCCCTCCCCCCACTACTGATAAGTTCACTACCTTCAGCATAATTCTGAACCCCTATTTGCAACCTTGCAATTTATCCCTTATAATTCCCCCCTTAATGGCCCTTGGCTATATGCCCAAGATAGGCAATTTCACAATTAATACCTCACGAGTGAGCTTCCAGGGTTGTCCTTTCATTTGGGTAGCTCTACTTCCAGAGCTGCAGGACCTACCTGTTGGCTTTCCCATCAAGGTTATACTAAATAAGTCCTTTCTGCCGGACTGTCCGATTTCCCTTTATTCAATGTTTTAACTATAATATGGGCTAGGGCCTGCCTCTTACATCGGTTACACCTTTTTTACAAGATAATACTAACAAGATGAGTTCCCTTGCATTACAACCAGTACATTTAGTCCAGCATAGTTCGTGTATAAGTCCTTTTTAGCCAACATTTTCTCGGTGTTCGAATTATACCCCGCCTGGGGTATCCTCTGTTTCTTCTATCTTTCCTCCACTTGGGGTCTTCTCTATTCTGCTGAATTTCTGTCCCGCCTGGGGTATCCTCTATGTTGTCGAATGATGTCCAATTCAATCGAGTTTGTTCCCCTTTCAGTTCGAGTATCGGTTTTCCTTGTGGCTTTCGCATAACCTCCTCAGGTAATGTTCATCACTGTCCCATCGATCTTTCCTCCTTAAGCTCAGCGGTTATAATAAACCCGTTTATATCTGTCTCGTCAAGCGGTGTAAAGCAGAAGTCAATATCCATAATGGTGCATGAGGTGTTCCTTTCTTCATTTCAGTTGCCGTGGTGCTCACACATCAATCTCCATTTCCTCGTGGAATAGCAATAATTTAGTAGTCCTGTGTTAGGGGGGGGGGTGATACTCAAGATACTTGGTTATATCCATAATCATCTTTGATCATTCGTAGTGGATCTCGACATAAAGCAACTTGGTTATTTTTATAACAATCATCTGTGCTGAGACTCTTAGTACTGTTGTTCTCTTCAGTTACATTTCTGGTTTGTCATGGTACCGCACACGAGTTTGATTTCTTATTTCTCTTACATTGTTTGGTATAGAGGAACTCCCTTTGTCACATCATACTGTGATATGGATAATACAAAACCATTATATTTAAATGTCCGGTTACACATCTGACCTTTGGGGCCCAAGCATAACAGTTTCTCCGCACCTCCCAGGTATGAGTCATGTTTTTGTCCAAGGTCCAGTTGGTAAATACATCAAGTGTTATCCAATCTAGCACCTTTCCATTCTGAAGCTGCTCTAGATTTTGTTGTACTCCATTGAGTAACTATGCTCCATACCCTGTTCATACTAGTTCTGTCTGTATGGTTTTACTTAAGTTCCGTTCTGCTCTATTCATCGAATTTATAGTTCTGGCATGGTCTCGCAATGTGTGGGCCACTTGTAATAATTCCCTTTCTGCGCCATTACCCAGTTGTGCCTGTATCTTTTCATTATCCTCATCCCTTTCCAGCAACCCCTGTAAGGTTCGTGTTAGAGCCTTAACTCGATCATCTATCGTGTGCAGGACTATAGTATTTAGCGTCGCAACTCCCACCACGTATCCCACACCTACCATTTCCAGTATCCCTCTTTTTTCCCGATTCCATTGATTACATGACATTCTTTCCACATTAAACTTCATGGTTCTTGATTCAGGGCCTTCAAGTACCCGCAGGGTCAGGTTTTTATACAGCCTTTTTAGTGTTTAACCTGCAGGAGTTGGGGGTGGTTATAGTGTTTAAATTTAGGAATACAATAATTATTCACGGACATACCCCGAAGTGTATCTTATCCTTGGTCTGCCTTATCAATTTCTCTTTAGCCCCAGCGTTCATAGTTGAACACGTTTGTGGCACTGGGGGTGTGGTGGTCGGGGCCCTGGTACTGCTCACTGTTGCTAAAGTAGTGGGTGGGGCCGTGTTGGTGGGTCTATCTCGGGAGATATCCCTCCACCAACATTCATAGATGTTGAGTGAACTCTGCACCCCCTTCCCCCGGGGGCAGTATGTTTGTCTCTCCTGATTATAAAACACACCGCGGTCTTAGTCCCACTAATTATTGGTCCCGTATTACTGGCCCATCCCCAATGTTGTTTAGTTTCCTTGTTACGTTGTTTTATGCCCGTTATTTAAGTCTATTGTTGCTCCGTCCGTCACCATCAGTGTTTTTGATTCTTTATTAAACTAATGTTGCCCGAATCTCTGTAATACAGGCCTTGCTGACCCTCAGCCTGCTGTCCTTGATATGACGATGCTTTACCCCACGTTGTTTCCACGAGCACTAGAGTTCTGCAAAAAACAATATTTCCCGGTCATCACCGGTTAGTTAGTGACCATGCTTTTTTAACTGGGTCCGGTGTTTCCACTTGCCGATACCCCTTATAACTACCATAACTTACCATTATTACCTGATAGGGTCCGGTCCATTTGGGTGTCAGCCTGGATCTCTCTGGGGTAATCACTTGACTGCCTATTTGAAGTGTTTGGACCTTCTGTTCCTTAGTGTCGTTCTCTCAGTCCTTGATTTGCTAATCTCTAGCCTGTGTCTTTAAATCATGTAACTGCTTGCAGAGTTCCATTACAAATTTCTGTATCCTGTCTTTTTTAGTTCAAAGGGTGACAGTCCTGTTGTCCGACTAGGGGTTGCCTTGAGTTTCATTAGTACTCGGGGTATCCTGTCTGCCCATCCCTTTCCAGTCTCTTTGATATGGGATATTTTTGCCTGATCCCTAGTAATGTGCAGGCTTGTTTCATCACCTTCCCTCTGAAGTGTGTACCCTGATCTAAGTCCAGCTTTAGTGGCATTCCTTATTGGGGTATTATTTTTTCTGCTAGGATCCTGGCCATGGTTTCTGCTGAACAATTTCTAGTGGCGAAAGCTTCTACCCACTTCGTAAACTGGTCTATTATAACTAAGCAGTATGTCTTCCCTTTGTTGCTGGGTAATGGTCCAGTAAAATCTATCTGCAAGTTTTCCCAGGGACCTTTCGGTCAGGGTTGATGTCCCATTCTGACCTTTACTTTCCCCCCTGGGTTGTATTTTGCGCATATCGCGCACCTTCTACAGTGGTCTTCTATATCTCTACCCATTCCCTTCCTCCACCAGCATCTGGACATCGAACTAATCATGTTGGTTCTACCTGTATGGACATACCCGTGGTATAAATTTAATAGGCTCTCCTGGATGCATTCCGGGGCCACCACATTCCCATTTTTCCTCCATAGACTGTCGGTCCCTTGTTGGGCCTCTCTTTGCTTCCACCCCTCCTTTTCCTGTGGAGTGGCTTCTCCCTGTACCTTAAGCATGTTTGCTTAGCGGATGCATTGACAGTCATTTTCCAACATTCCATTGACTCTGGATCAGTTCCTATTGAGTGGAGGGTAGCCAATGTAACCCCACTTTTTAAAAAAGGAGGGAGAGAGAAAACAGGGAATTATAGATCGGTCAGCCTGACCTCAGTAGTGGGTAAAATGATGGAATCAATTATTAAGGATGTCATAGCAGCGCATTTGAAAAATGGTGACATGATAGGTCCAAGTCAGCATGGATTTGTGAAAGGGAAATCATGCTTGACAAATCTTCTGGAATTATTTGAGGATGTTTCCAGTAAAGTGGACAAAGGAGAACCAGTTGATGTGGTATATTTGAACTTTCAGAAGGCTTTCGACAAGGTCCCACACAAGAGATTAATGTGCAAAGTTAAAGCACATGGGATTGGGGGTAGTGTGCTGACGTGGATTGAGAACTGGTTGTCAGACAGGAAGCAAAGAGTAGGAGTAAATGGGTACTTTTCAGAATGGCAGGCAGTGACTAGTGGGGTACCGCAAGGTTCTGTGCTGGGGCCCCAGCTGTTTACATTGTACATTAATGATTTAGACGAGGGGATTAAATGTAGTATCTCCAAATTTGCGGATGCCACTAAGTTGGGTGGCAGTGTGAGCTGCGAGGAGGATGCTATGAGGCTGCAGAGTGACTTGGATAGTTTAAGTGAGTGGGCAAATGCATGGCAGATGAAGTATAATGTGGATAAATGTGAGGTTATCCACTTTGGTGGTAAAAACAGAGAGACAGGCCATTATCTGAATGGTGACAGATTAGGAAAAGGGGAGGTGCAACGAGATCTGGGTGTCATGGTACATCAGTTATTGAAGGTTGGCATGCAGGTACAGCAGGCGGTTAAGAAAGCAAATGGCATGTTGGCCTTCATAGCGAGGGGATTTGAGTACAGGGGCAGGGAGGTGTTGCTACAGTTGTACAGGGCCTTGGTGAGGCCACACCTGGATTATTGTGTACAGTTTTGGTCTCCTAACTTGAGGAAGGACATTCTTGCTATTGAGGGAGTGCAGCGAAGATTTACCAGACTGATTCCCGGGATGGTGGGACTGACCTATCAAGAAAGACTGGATCAACTGGGCTTGTATTCACTGGAGTTCAGAAGAATGAGAGGGAACCTCATAGAAACGTTTAAAATTCTGACGGGTTTAGACAGGTTAGATGCAGGAAGAATGTTCCCAATGTTGGGGAAGTCCAGAACCAGGGGTCACAGTCTAAGGATAAGGGGTAAGCCATTTAGGACCGAGATGAGAAGAAACTTCTTCACCCAGAGAGTGGTGAACCTGTGGAATTCTCTACCACAGAAAGTAGTTGAGGCCAATTCACTAAATATATTCAAAAGGGAGTTAGATGAAGTCCTTACTACTCGGGGGATCAAGGGGTATGGCGAGAAAGCAGGAAGGGGGTACTGAAGTTTCATGTTCAGCCATGAACTCATTGAATGGCGGTGCAGGCTAGAAGGGCTGAATGGCCTACTCCTGCACCTATTTTCTATGTTTCTATGTTTACTTCCTCAGACCCGATTGTACATGTCATGTATTCAACTATCATTGTAACACATGTATAAGCTGACCTAAGTTGTACACCTTGAGAACATTGACCACAAGGGGGTGAACTTGTGGGAGACACTCCTAACCTGGACTTTCAGGTATAAAAGGGGAAGCTCCACCCACCTTCATCACTTGAGGTCTTGGTAATAAAGGTAACTGGTCACGGAGTGACCTTCTCTCAAGTATGGGCCTCATGTGCATTTATACTGCATAGTAAGGACATATCATGGGCGACGAGAAACTGGGATTTAAACCACGTGAGCATGGCCACTAGCAGCACAGAAGAGAGGTACTGTGTTGGTGATGATTGGGACGACTTTATTGAGAGACTACAGAAAAGTTTTGTCACTAAGGAGTGGTTGGGACAGGATTCGGCCGACAAACGCAGGGCTCATCTCCTGACGGTTTGTGGATCCAGAACGTACTCCCTGATGAAGGACCTTCTAGCGCCAGAGAAGCCGACGGACAAGACGTTCGAAGAGCTCAATAAGTTGATCGGGGAACACCTTAAACCGGCGAGCAGCATGCACATGGCGAGACACCGGTTTTACACGGACCGGCGGTGAGAAGGGCAAAGCGTTCCTGACTTCGTGGCAGATCGCCGGCCACTGGCAATCCCACGTAAGTTCCCAGATGCATGCAGAGCAGAGATGCTGCGAGACTTTTTTTATTGAGGGCATCGGGCACGCTGGGGTTTTCAGGAAACTGATTGAGACCAAAGACTTGACCTTGGAAGCGGCGGCTCTGATAGCCCAGATATTTATCTCAGGGGAGGAAGAAACCAGAATGATTTATGACAAAAACCTTGGCTCAAATGCAGCAAACGACCAGGGAGTCAACATCATTAACGTGGCACACAGTTCTCTCGGCAGACAGGGGCAATCGGACATGCCCCAGCTTGTAGTCAAACCCAAAGGGGGAATTCAGCAGAGACAATGGCTAGCTGAACGGCGATTCATGCCATCGCAATGGACACTGCGACCAATAATGGGGCCATCAACACCTGTTAATGGTGCGCTTAAGGACAGTTACAGAGACAGTCAGAGACGATCGACTGGTAATGGACCTTTTGTTTCCAACAATGGGCCTCCAGCTCATGCTGGAGGTGTGGAGGCAAACACCCAGCCAGAGCTTGCAGGTATCAGCAATGTACCTGCAGAAACTGCAACGTTAGCGGTCACTTGGCGCATATGTGCAGGAAGCCTGCAGCCAGGTTGATGTACGAGGAGGACGGGCCTGATGTAAGCCCTTCGAGGCCAAATGAATATTGGGGGAAATCGCTGGAAGCTGAAGTTCAGCGAGTTCATGTGGAGCACATATACAGTTCATATACCAGGACGCCACCGATAATGATGAAAGTGCTCCTCAAAGGCATCCCAGTTTTAATGGAGCTAGACACAGGGGCCAGCCAGTCCCTGATGAGTATCAAACGGTTCGAAAGGTTGTGGGTGTCCAAGGCCAGGAGGCCAAAATTATTGCCGATTGAAGCATAGCTACGGACATATACAAAGGAGATCATTCCGGTGCTAGGCAGCGCCACGATAGTCGTGACCCACAAAGATTCGGAGAATAGGTTGCCACTCTGGATTGTCCCAGGGGACGGTCCCACACTACTGGGGAGGAGTTGGCTTGCTATCATGAACTGGAAATGGGGCGATGTCAATTATATTTCTTCTGTGAAGCGAGTATCATGCTCACAAGTCCTGGACAAATTTGGTTCATTATTTCAACCCAGCATTGGCACTTTCATGGGGGCCAAGGTAGTGATTCACATAAACCCGGACGCCAGGCCACTACGCCACAAGGACAGAGCAGTGCCGTACATGATGCGGGAAAAGATAGAATGCGAATTGGACCACCTGCTGAGGGAAGGCATCATCTCGCTAGTCGAATTCAGTGACTGGGCGAGCCCGATCATGCCAGTGCTCAAGGCGGATGTGTCGGTCAGGATTACAAGGCCACCATCAATCGGGTGTCACTCCAAGACCAGGACCCACTACCGAGAGCGGAGGACCTCTTTGTGACATAATCCGGTGGCAAATTCTTTTCAAAATTGGACCTAACCTCAGCTTACATGATCCAGGAGCTGGCGAGTGAGTCGGAGAAGCTGACCACCATCACGACACACAAGGGGTTGTTTGAGTATAACAGATGTCTGTTCGGGATTCGTTCGGCTGCCACGATCTTTCAGTGAAATATGGAAAGCCTTCTCAAGTCGATTCCAAGGACGGTGGTTTTTCAAGACAACATCCTCATCACGGGTCACGATACTGAAGAACACCTCCACAACCTGGAGGAGGTGCTACGCAGACTGGACTGGGTAGGGCTGCGACTGAAAAAGGCGAAGTGCGTCTTCTTAGCTCCAGAGGTAGAATTCCTGGGGATGAGGGTAGCAGCAGACGGGATCAGACCCACTGTGTCCAAAACAGAAGCGATCCAGAGAGCACCCAGACCCCGTAACATAACGGAGCTGTGTTCGTTCCTGGGGCTCCTGAACTATCTTGGTAACTTTCTTCCCAAATTGAGCACTCTGTTAGAGCCGCTACACGTGCTCCTATGCAAAGGTCGCGATTGGGTCTGGGGGGACAGCCAGGAAAGGGCTTTTGATAGAGCACGCAACTTCTTATGCTCCAACAAACTGTTAACGTTATATGACCCGTCTAACGTGCGATGCGTCGTCCTATGGGGTCGGGTGTGTGTTGCAGCATGTGAATGCCAATGGTCAGTTACAGCTGGTAGCTTATGCCTCCAGAAGTCTGTCCCAGGCAGAACGGGGCTATGGGATGGTAGAAAAGGAAGCGGTAGCATGTGTATATGTAATAAAAAAAATGCACCAGTACCTGTTCGGCAGGAAATTTGAGCTGGAGACAGATCACAAATGCCTAACGCCCCTTTTGGCCGACAAAAGGCCATAAATGCGAATGCATACAGAGGTGGGCACTTACGTTAGCCGCCTATGACTACACAATTCGGCACAGACCGGGCACTTAAAACTGCGCCGATGCACTCAGCAGGCTCCCACTAGCCACCACCGAGGGGGCAACTGAGCATGATGCTGAGATGGTCATGGCTGTTGAAGCTTTCGAAAGCGAAGGCTCACCTGTGACAGCCCGTCAGATTAAAATCTGGACAAATAAAGACCTGCTACTGTCTTTAGTTAAGAAATGTGTCCTGAATGAGGACTGGGCAGTCACGTACGGTTGGATGCCCTGAGGAATTTAAACCGTTTCATAGGCGCAAGGATGAACTCTCAATTCAGGCCGATTGCCTACTGTGGGAAACCAAATTGTCATGCCCCAGAGGGGCAGAGAGGTGTTTATCAGAGAACTTCACAATGAGCACCCGGGCATTGTCATGATGAAGGCAATTGCCAGGTCACACGTTTGGTGGCCAGGAATAGATGCAGACCTGGAACTTTGTGTTCGCAGGTGCAACACGTGTGCTCAGCTGGGCAATGCACCCAGGGAAGCCCTCCTTAGCCCCTGGTCCTGGCCGGCCAAGCCATGGTCACACATCTATGTGGACTACGCAGGTCCTTTCATGGGAAAAATGCTTTTGGTTGCAGTAGACGCCTACTCCAAATGGATTGAGTGTGCCATTTTTAATTCAAGCACATCCTCTGCCACGGTAGAAAGTCTACGGGCAATGCTCGCCACCCATGGTCTACCGGATGTCTTGGTCAGCGACAATGGCCCGTGCTTCATGAACACTGAATTCCAGGACTTCATAGCAGGCAATAGAATTAACCATGTCAGAATGGCACCGTTCAAGCCGGCCTCAAACAGCCAGGCGGAATGAGCAGTGCAGATAATCAAACAGGGGATACTCAGAATCCAAGGGGGTTCCCTACAAAGCCACTTATCACGCCTTCTGTTGACCAATAGATCCTGACCACACTCACTCACAGGGGTTCCACCCGCAGAACTGCTAATGAAAAGGACGCTCAAAACCAGGTTATCCCTTGTACACCCTACCATGAAAGAAATTGTTGAGAGCAGGCGTCAGTCACAATGTGACTACCATGATAGGAATGCGAGGGCGCGATGTATTGATGTCAATGACCCTGTTTTTGTCCTTAATTACGCTGCAGGGCCCAAATGGCTTGCAGGCACTGTGATTGCCAAAGAGGGGAATAGGGTTTTGGTAGTTAAACTTACCAATGGACAAATCTGCCGCAAACACGTGGATCAAACTAAAAGGAGGTTCAGCAACCCCATAGAAGAAGCAAAGGAAGAACACTACGTAGAGTTTACTCCACCACAGGTGACCGAACACCGGAACCAAGTGGAGGAGAGCCCAGTCACTGTGGGCAGTCCGGACAGGCCTGAGGCACCACAAACAGCAGACACTCAGGCCAGCGCCCAACAACCAGAGCCCCAACTCAGGCGCTCTACAAGGGAGCGTAAACCACCAGAGAGACTTAACCTGTGATCCCAATAAGACTTTTGGGGGGAGGTGATGTCATGTATTCAACTATCATTGCAACCCATGTATAAGCTGACCTAAGTTGTACACCTTGAGAACATTGACCACAAGGGGGTGAACTTGTGGGAGACACTCCTAACCTGGACTTTCAGGTATAAAAGGGGAAGCTCCAACCACCTTCAACACTTGAGGTCTTGGTAATAAACGTAACTGGTCACGGAGTGACCTTCTCTCAAGTATGGGCCTCGTGTGCATTTATACTGTATAGTAAGGACATATCAGTACATACTCCGACTTGGGCTTCCCCGGCCAGTGTACCTGTCTCTGCCACTCGCTTGGCTGCTTCATCTGCCCATGCATTCCCCTGTTGATGTTGATCGCACACTCTTGGGGTAGGAGGGAGGCTTCCACTAATCTTTTAACAATCTCCTCATGTTTAATCAGCCCTCCTCCTGAGGTCATGTATCCACGTCTGCTCCAGGCTATCATATAATCCTGCACTACTCCAAAAGCATATCGACTGTCTGTATAGATATTTACTCCGTTTCCCCTAGCCAGCCTCAGAGCTTCAGTGAGAGCCACTAATTCAGCCACTTGTGTTGATTGACCCCCTTCAAACCATCCTTTCCTTTTGACCTGTCCGCTGCTATAACACCAAGACCCATCTACATATAGATCCATGTCTGCCTCCTCAAGCCTGACTACTTCCCTTGTCTTCTCCTGTCGGGCTACACTGATACTCGTCTCCCTGCATAATGATCCATCCTGCAGGGTTGTTACAGTTGTCTTTTATTGTTACCATCCCATTGTGGGGGTTAAGAGCATGCTTCCCACCTTGCCCTTCGCGTGTCGGATACCGTTTTTAGCCTTCCTGTTTTAAGCAATTCTACTAAGGTATGCTGGGTATGTGTCCCAACATTACTATGCCACTGGCCTATGCCTGTCCCCATGTCATGATCTTTACTGTGGTGGGTATAGATGTGGAAGGTCTATTCTGGTTGGGTAATCCCAGGGCTGAAGCACTTGTGAGAGCTTGTTTTAACCTTACAACCACAATTTCCTGATCTCGGCATTTCTGCAGTAGTCGAATAGCCTTAGTACCTGCCTGACCCCTTTCAGGGTTCCTGGCCTGGGCATTGATTGAATTGCTTCTTTTCTGTCCTTAGGCATCTGTCATGTATCCTAGCTGTCACTTCGCTCCTTCCCACCTGCATGTTCCTCGGATTTATTTTTAATCCAGCACACTGTATAGCTCCTAGCATTGTAGTTGAAGCTAGTACGTGTTGTTGTTCTGTGCTAGAGACAATAAGGATATCATTCACATACTGCAAAAGGATGCTTCCTTCTCCTACGTCTACTGGTTCCAAAATCCCTGACAATACTCGATGAAATATGCTCGGGCTATTATGGAATCCCTGTGGCACTCTGGTCCATGTGTATTGTTTTCCCTTTACGGCGTAGGCAAATTTTCCTTGGGACTCTTTGTCTAAGGGTATGGCCCAAAATCCTTTCGCTATATCTAGCACGGTGAATATCTTATGTTCTGGATCCAGGCCATTAAAAATTGTGGCCAGACTTGCCACTACTGGGTGTTCTCGGGGAGTCACCTTATTCAGGACGGTATAATCGATAGTTAGTCAGTAAGACCTGCCGTTTTTTTTTACTGCCCACACAGGTGAATTAGTGGAGGTTACTACCTGTTTCACTGCCCCTTGCTCCTCTAATTGCTGCACTATCTGACAGACCGCTGCCTCAGCTTCGGGTCTCAATGGGTACTGTTGCTGAGCTTTGTGTTGTGGTCCAGGAATTTTGATGGGTGGTGTCTCTGCTAATCCACAATCCTGCTTGTATTGTACTCACAGAGTCGAGTATAATTGACACACGCTACTCCATACACCCTTTGTTTCCCACTTGGGTTGGATTGGGGTTATTCCGCTGGTTGCTGCTGGTGTCCCGGGTGTTCGAACGTCATTTGGTTTTTGTGCTTATCCCCCAAAATTATCCGGTCATGCAGGGGATCTATCAGTACTCCGATCTCCCTTAAGGTAACGATGCCCAATATGGTGCCTTCTATGTTCTGACAGCACCAGAACGGAGTAGGTAACATTACCCCCTGTACTTCTAACAACACCATCTCACTTAGGGTTGCTTTCTGATATCCCCCACTCACTCCTTGTATGTTTACAGTCCTACGGATCAGGGGCAAATCTGAGTTGGTTATGGAAACGGATGCTCCTGTGTCTACTAGCATATCGCAGTGCCGGCCCCCTAACATTGCACTAATAAACATCCTTGGATCTTCTAGCTGACATCCCATACCTCCGCCAGAGGTCGGCAGCCCCTAGCATGTACTGGCTAATCGGAGCATTTGATGATATCCTCGTTAGAGGGTGTCTCAGGTTGGGGCAGTGGTGGCAGTGGTGCTGGTACCTGTCTGAGCATGTCCATCAGCTCTTCCCAGGTTAATGGTGTTCCCTTCTTTGCCTGTTCGGGGCCTCGCCTTCCCACGCCCCCCCCCCCCCACTTTACTCCAGCAATCTTTGGCCAAATGTCCAAGTTTACCAAATTGTGACATTTCCCTTTAGAATTTCTGTAACCTTTCCTTTTCTGCGGACAGTCCCTACTGAAGTGGCCTTCCTTATTGCAGTTAAAACATATCAGGGAAGCTGTGCAGGGGTGTGTCTCCTCCTCCTTCGTCTCTGCTGCTACCGCTGTTGCTGCTATTTTTGCTATTTTCTCCCTTTGGTCTAACCTTAACTCCTCTACATGTTCTGCCCATTCCAAAGTTTCATCGTAATCATCTCCTATCTTAAATCCTAACTTAATTATCTTTTGATGTGCCTCTCCTAGTCCGTCTTTAAACATTTTCAAGAATGCTGCATCATTTTTGTCAGGGTCATCAGCCCCATAGTAGTCTTTGTATTCAATCCACTTTTGTTCATTGTACTCCCCTACCCTTTCGCTTGCTTTTTGAATCACATTCAGTATTCTACTCCAATCTTTTGTCAGAATTCTGTATTTTTACTATTTTGCTTTAGGGGTTGGTAACTTATTCAATAGAATTTGTCTCTCCTGTGGGCTGAGGGGTACCTCCTGTATGGTAATGTGGACTGCTCTATGTCCGCTGGAGGGAATGGTGGGGTAGTGCATATTGGTGCCACTGATACATAGCCATTATCATGTGCTGGGGCCCACTCGACTCTGCACTCGTTATCCCAGTCTGGTTTACTGTTAGGTTGGGTTTGTGGACTACACTTACCCACCGTGGGGTACATTTGCTCTATTGTTGTAGATGATGGGGCTATGGCTGCACACTGCACTATCTATCTGGTCCCGTTTTTTAATTTCTTCCAGCTTGCTTATCTTAGCTTCTAACTCTTGAATTTGTTTTCTTTGAGTATCTATATCTTTTATCTGTCCTCTGTAGCAGGCGAGTATTATTACATAGGCTTGTTCTGTTTTATTTTTATTCTGACTATCCCACCATTTCCTCTGTCTGTCAGATGAGTCTTCTTTCTTTTATTGAGAAATCCAAATTAATAATGTCCAGTATAAAACAGCTGTCAATGGAAAGGGTTAACTCCTTTACAGGTTTGTGTCATTACATGACTTCGCGTAATCATCCGAAAATTTTTCCCCAAGTCTTTGTGCTTTCAAAACTTGCTTACAAATTAGGAATCCGTCAAAACAGCAGAAATCATTCGTAAAGTTGTCATAATAAAACCTTCTCATCAGGAAAGATAGCATTTTAGATTAAACTCCAATTTTTCTAAACTTCCAATTCAAATACTTGCCAAAGATTTTTTAATTGATTTAAAATGAGACCACACATTTTTAATAGCTATTTTATTTACTGAAATCCAATTTTCACACAAGCTACATACATTCCTGCATTTCGTTTTTACGGTCCCATTCACTGAGCAAATCTTGTGTTTTATTTCTCGCGGCACAAAATCTAAACTTCCGTGTCGGTTCCATCTTTTTTAAGAATTCTCTAATTCCCAGTTTTTTTCCTTCCTTTGCTGAGTTCGCATAACTTAGATTTTGTTTTCCCTTTTGAATCCGAACGTAATAAATTTTTTTTGATGACCTTCCTCTAGTCTATAGTTAAACATCTTTGTTTCTCTTTCTCGGCACAAAATTTCTGTGTCGGGTTTAACTCGTATGTTTTTATATTTAAACCAATATCTTTTTCACAGCCAATTTAAATCTCCTTTCTTCAAATTAGGTTTTGTATTTTGATGATCTTGCATTTTACACAGAGGGCTTGTGTTTCTGTGAATGCGTTAATTTAAACTACATAAGATCATCGCAAACACTTTTTTCCCAATTAGACGTTTAATTTTTCTTTTTTTTAAATGTTCTATTTTTCTCAGCTAGAATATATATTAAGGATCCTTGCGGGCCCCATTCCCATTTTACTTCACTGGCCATTTTTCCTCTAACGATCGCTGGAGTCCTCTCCCCCTTTTTAGGTTGTATCCCTTCTTGTTTGCACTGCGCACGATCAATACTGGCTTCTCTGTGTTATTTCCGTGTCATACACCTTATTTCACCTTGGGTTTTGTCTTTCTGTGGTTTGTTACAACTCAGTTATATAGATCACCCCTTCTAATTCTTTATACAGATTTCCTCCTTCCCCATCAATGCTACAGCTGCAGGTGGTACAAAACATACTCACTGCCATTCAACTGTCACATCATCCAGGTCAGAGGGTCTGCATCCTGTTCGTGACACCAACTGTAGGGGTTAAAAAAGGAGGCTTCTCTCCTTCAAGGTGGACTAACTGATATAGTTAATCGACACCTCGCCCAGCTTCCCACTGTATAGCGACCACGGAAGTAAACAAATGAAACCTCAGGTTTATCGGTTTTATTACGAGCAATTGCAAGGGAAGGTTCAGTCGTGGAACCTCCGAAATACAAGAGTTTTCAAGCATAATTTATACGGGTTTCGGAGAGGTGCAATCCTCCAACAGAATCATCGATAGGTCTATTGTTATCAGCAAAGTTACATTGATTTGTCGACTCTTATCCGACGGGCTCTGAGTGGTACATGCAACTGTCCATCTCTCATCATTGTTTTGTTCCATTTTGCCCTCTACCCCAGTCTATCCGATGCCTAGGGTGGTTTGTACTGGCTTCTTTATCTCTTCCTCAGGGACTTTTAAACAAAACTGCTGACTTCGGCTGTTTAAGTGTTACTAAGGTTAAGCTATAGTTTAATGCGTATACATTTGTGCTATTCCTACATAAGCAAGTGTTACATACATAGGCGATTATACAGACCCTCCTACTACTGATAAGTTCACTACCTTCAGCATAATTCTGACCCCCTATTTGCAACCTTACAATTTATCCCTGACAGTTGCTTCCGCCTGTGCCGCAATGGAAGCTGCCATGACACACATCTTGAGGTCTGACCAGGAGTCCACTATCGTCTGCACACTGGCAATGATGGGCTCCACGGTGTGCGCAGGCCTGTCTACAATGCAGGAGGGGGACTCCTCCACACTCCTTACCACTTGCGACAGGCTCTCGGGTACCCTTGCCATTGCCTCCATCATGTCGGAGTGCATGGACATCACCCTTTGTGTGAACGCCTCCCCATGGAGGTCCTCATCTGAGTCCTGTGAAGCAGAACTCGAGCGAGCTCGCCCTCCGGGGAGTTGGCTCCCGAGCTTCCCTTTCCCCTTGACCGTGCTGCAGCCCGCTAGGCCCTGGTGCATCACCCAGTACATACCCGCGTCCTAAGCTAACCTCTAATGACCGGATAGTGTCAGTATCTGAGCTGCTGCCTGCGGGTGCAAGAAGCAGTGACCCAGTGCTTGGCTCCATCTCCTCATCATCCCCCTCCTCATCCTCATCCCCCTCTTCTTCTCCCTCGTGACTTGGTTGCTGGGGTGTGGGGGTGGGGGCACTCAGGCACAGGCTGCTCGTCTGCTGGCTGATTTTCTGAAAACATAAATGGCACAAGAGTCGCGTTAAGATGAGGGCAGGGTGACAGGAATGGAGCAAGGTAGGCAGAAGGAACGAGGAAGTGGAAAGTGATAAGGTTTAATAGGGAAGTGGGATGAGAAGAGGGGAGAAAGATACCATTGTTACCCCCAGCGTGTCCCCAGGTCAGAAAGCTGTAATAGTTCAGCTTCCCCCCGTCCAATCTGCTGCTGCTCCATCCTGTTGTGTGCCATCTTGGCCTGCAAAGCAAAGGAAGCTTTGTTAGTAAGAGTCTAGATATGTATGTGGAAGATATGCTGCTGTGGTTAAGTAGCTGTGAATGTAGGCAAGGCATGAAATGAGGCCGTGACTGTGAGTAGACACAGATGGTTAGTGGTTGCAGGTTGGGTTAATTGCTGGTTTGCAGAGTGTGCACAGACAGAGGCTCAGAGGCTGCTATGTAAGAGTTGTGAAAAGATGCACCTTGACACCCGAGTTACGGGATTACAGAATCCACAGAATGGCGAACAACGGATCAGATGAAAAGTACAATGCGGGAGACAATTGGGAGGACTTTATAGAAAGGCACCGGCAAAGCTTTGTAACCAAAGAGTGGTTAGGCGACGATAAGGCAGACAAGAGAAGAGCCCATCTCTTGACCAGCTGTGGCTCGAAAACATATGCTTTAATGAAGGATCTGTTGGCACCCGAAAAACCAGCAAGCAAGTCGTTTGAAGAATTGAACACACAGGTAAGAGACCACCGGAAGCCAGTGAGCAGCCTAAACATGGCCAGACACAGGTTCTAGAACTATAGATGCTGTGTGGGCCAGAGCATACCCGACTTCGTGGCGGAACTTCGGAGGTTGGCTAGTTTATGTGAGTTCTCCGATGAATTGAGGAGAGAAATGCTGAGAGACTTTTTCATTGAAGGAATAGGCCACGCAGGCATATTCCGAAAGCTCATAGAGACCAAGAACCTGACCTTAGAGGCAGCAGCACTGGTTGCACAGACATTCTTGGTAGGGGAAGAAGAAACAAGGTTAATTTACAATGCAGGTACGACAACTAACGAAATATCGGAACAAGAAGTTCACAGCACTAAACAAGCTGCTACCCCCATACACAGACAAAACCGGGAGAACAGCCTCTCGACAGCAGGCAGAAGCCATCAAGGGCCACAGGAACGGCTGTTCACACCTCATCAACCCACAATGCGAGCAATCAACTACAAACTGAGAGAAGCTCAAGAGAGATCAGCCAGACGCAACTCATTCTTTGGAAACACTTTGAACAATGGAACAGGTCTGTGCTGGAGGTGTGGGGGTGGGCACTCGTCAAAGGGATGTCGATTTCAGCAGGCTATTTGCAGGAACTGTGAATATACAGGGCATTTGGCCCGCAGGTGCAAAAAAACGGCAGCTCGGCTGGTACACGAATTGGATGGGTCGGAAAGCGGACCAGAAGATGGTGGGGACAGTACCCGGGACACCGATGTACAGCGGGTCAACACGATCAATGGCCGCTGCTCCTATAACAGGACGCCTCCTATAATGATGAGGGTCCTACTCAACGGGATATCTGTCAACATGGAGCTGGATACGGGAGCGAGTCAATCTCTCATGGCCGCTCAACAATTTGAACAACTGTGGCCGCATGAAAGAGACAGACCAAAACTCACAAGGGTCGACACCAATCTAAGGACCGAAACCAAACAAATTGTACCAGTCCTCGGCAGCGCCATGCTCTCTGTCACACACAAAGGGACAGTGAACCGACTTCCCCTGTGGATTGTCCCCGGAGACCCCACAGCACGGCTGGGGAGAAGCTGGCTGGCAAAACTAAACTGGAAATGGGATGATGTCCATGCCATGTCATTAGAGGAATGGACCTCCTGCTCAACAGTTATAAAGCGATTTGAACATCTCTTTCAGCCAGGTGTGGGCACTGTCAAAGGGGCCAAAGTCAATATCTACATCACACAGGATGCTAGACCGGTCCATCAGAAGGCCAGAGCTGTACCCTATGTGATGAGGAAAAAGATTGAACACGAACTAGACAGGCTTCTGCGGGAAGGCATTATATCACCTGTGGAATTTAGCAACTGGGCAAGTCCCATCGTCCCAGTCATGAAGCCTGATGGATCCGTACGAATCTGTGGGGACTACAAATCTACCATAAACAGAGTCTCCCTACAGGACCAGTACCCGCTGCCCAGAGTGGAGGACTTATTTGCCACATTGGCTGGAGGTAAACTTTTCTCAAAGTTAGACCTCACATCTGCATATATGATGCAAGAATTGACCGAGGAATCCAAGCTACTCACCACCATTAACACACATCAAGGCCTTTTCATGGACAATCGATGCCCATTCGGCATCAGGTCGGCAGCTGCTATATTCCAGCGCAACATGGAAAGTCTGCTCAAGTCCATCCCGGGGACGGTTGTATTTCAAGACGACATACTTATCACGGGCAGGGACACCGACTCCCATCTCTGTAATTTGGAGGAAGTACTAAAGCAGTTGGATCGGGTAGGCCTACGAGTCAAGAAATCCAAGTGCCTGTTTCTCGCACCCGAGGTTGAATTCTTGGGCAGAAGGATTGCCGCTTATGGAATCCGCCCAACAGAGTCCAAAACAGAAGCAATTCGCCTGGCACCCAGGGCCCGGAATGTCTCAGAACTGCACGCCTTTCTCGGGCTACTCAATTACTTTGGGAACTTTATGCAGAACTTAAGCACGCTGCTGGAGCCTCTCCACGTGCTACTCAGGAAGGGGTGCGATTGGTTTTGGGGGACGCCCAGGAACGCGCCTTCAATAAGGCATGCAACCTTCTGTGTTCCAACAGTGTTTTGACGGTATAAAGTTAGTTCTCACATGCGATGCGTCAGCGTATGGGGTCGGGTGCGTTTTGCAACATGTCAATAGTGTGGGCAAATTACAACCCATAGCTTATGCCTCCAGGTCACTTTTGCGGGCGGAGCGCGGGTACGGAATGGTAGAGAAGGAGGCGCTCGCGTGCGTGTACGGTGTCAAAAAGATGCACCAATACCTTTTCGGGGCCAAGTTCGCGTTAGCCAAGCCCCTCACGTCCCTCCTATCCGAGAGCAAGGCAATAAACGCCAACGCCTCGGCGCGAATTCAAAGGTGGGCACTCATACTGGCGTCCTACGACTATACCATAAGGCACAGACCAGGCACAGACAACTGTGCCGACGCGCTCAGCAGGCTACCCCTGGCGACCACGGAAGGGTCTGAGGAATAGGACTGTGAGATAGTCATGGCAATCAATGCCTTAAAGTTCACAGGTTCGCCCATGACGGCTCGCCAAATCAGAGCCTGGACGGCCAGCGACCCCACGTTATCCTTAATAAAAAGATGTGTCCTAACCGGTGACTGGGCAGAGGGTCGCGATGCCTGCCCCGAGGAATTAAAACCCTTTCACAGGCGCATGCATGAGCTATCACTACAAGCAGATTGCCTGATGTTGGGCAGCTGAGTAGTCATGCCTCTGCGAGGCAGAGAGGCATTTGTCCGGGAGCTCCACCGCGAGCACCCGGGGATCGTTCTCATGAAGGCCATAGCCAGATCCCACGTCTGATGGCCTGGTATTGACGCGGACTTGGAACTCTGCGTATGAACGTGCACCATTTGTGCCCAACTCAGCAATGCCCTCAGGGAGGCTCCACTGATCCCCTGGCCTTGGCCCACCATACCGTGGTCGCGGGAGCACGTAGACTATGCGAGCCCAATCATGGACAAAATGTTCCTCGTAGTTGTCGATGCATTTTCAAAATGGATCGAATGCACCATTTTAAACTTGAGCACAACCTCCACCACTGTGGAGAGCCTCGCAACCATGTTTGCAACGCACGGAATCCCTGACATATTGGTCAGTGACAATGGTCCGTGCTTCACCAGCGCAGAATTCCAAGACTTTATAATTGACCACGGCATAAATCACGTCAAGACGGCACCGTTCAAGCCGGCCTCCAACGACCAGGCGGAGAGAGCAGTGTAAATCATTAAACAAGGCATGCTTAAAATCCAAGGTCCCACGCTGCAGGGCCGCCTGTCGCGACTGCTGCTGGCATACAGATCTCGTCCGCACTCACTGGCTGAGATCCCCCCCATGCAACTGTTGATGAAAAGGACTTTAAAAACAAGGCTCTCATTAATCCTCCCAGACATGCATGAAATCGTTGAGGCAAAGCGCCGTAAGCTGATTGATTACCATGACAGAAATTCGAGGGGGAGATGGAATGAGATAAGGGACAAAGTGTTTGTACTAAACTATGGCAGGGGTCCCAAATGGCTTGCAGGGGCAGTAACGGGCAAGGAAGGAAACAGGCTACTGGTAGTACAAATGGACAATGGCAAAACCTGCCAGAGGCATATGGACCAAGTCAAAAGCAGATTTACCAACAACACTGCGGAACCAGAGGCAGACAACAATGTGGAACTCGCACCACACCTGATGGACAGACAGAGGGAACAACCTGAGGAAAGGGCAATCCCAACAGACAGCCCAGGCGAGTCAACAACAATCACACCAATCGAAACAGACAGCCCAGGTGAGATACCAGCAACCACACCCAAAGAAACACAGACACCAAGGCAAACAACTGAACCACAACTCAGACGCTCCACGCGAGAGCGTAGACCACTTGAGAGACTGAACCTATAAAGACAATAAGACCTTGGGGGAGGGTGATGTCATGTATCTTACATTATTATATATAACTGTATCCTAACATGCTATACAAGACTGTAATAAGATATGACCTGTAACCACCAGCATACCTTACCACCAGGGGTGCACTTGCAAGAGACAGGTATATAAGGACAGGTCTCAGGCAAGTGCAGCATTCCAGAGCTGTGAAATAAAGGTGCAGGTCCAGAGTGACCTTGACTTCACTACATGCCTCGTGTGAATCTGTACTGAGGGGACAGGACTTTACAGTGCCCATATTCAAAAAGGGTGACAAAGTAGACTCAGGGAGCTACAGACCCATTAGCCTTACTTCCATTCTGTGTCAGATAATGGAAATGACCAGTAGGAGTAAACATCTGTACTGAGGGGACAGGACTTTACCATCTCCAACGCCAGATCGCTGAACCGAGTGGCCCTTGCATGAGCTCATAGAGCAGCCATTGCACACCTTCCTTGCAGCTCAGTCAACTCAAGAAATGATGAGAATGACCAAGGGCTGCTTGAAAAGACATCCCCTTAAAGAACTGGAATGAAAAGCAACCTCATTATCAGTGAATGAAAATCAGCTGAAATTGGGTGCAGCCCCAGTAATAGCGCCCTGCAGCACCCCACTGAGGCCGTTAGCGCCTTTGCATTTCTGAGAGAAAAGTGCCCAATTTTCCATAATTTTGCAGCCCATCTAAATGTTCAATCATACAAAACTTAGCGCCCTAAATGTGGTGCTGCCGAATTTCACCTCCCCTCCCCACCCCCCCACCCCCCCACCCCCAACCGCCTCCTCCCCCTCCCCCCCACCCCCAACTTTGAGGTTTCAGTAGAACTTGATTGGAGCAAGACTTCAGGCTCAGTATAGAAAACTGAGAGAACTTGCTCCAGGTATTCCAAACTAAATGTATCTTTAATCAAGATGTTGTTGACTCCTTTTAGTTTCGTCTTCATGGTTAATAAGGAAATTTGGTCAATAATTTAAACTTTCCTAAAAATCTTTCAGCACTGCTATTATCAGAGGAAATCGCACTGTGCAGATAAACAAAGCAAATGGGTTTCTACTTCACTGACACTGCAACATTCAGTCACTTTTGAACAGTGGATTTCTCTTTAACATACAGTTATACTGCTTCATTTGCTCAGAAGATTTGTACATTAATAGCATTAAATGCATTTACCCAATGCCTCATAGTTTGGATTTGGTATGAACTAAATATAATTAATATAATTTGGATTCAACCCAGGCATGAAGTGTTGGGAGTACAGCAGATGTTTGCAAACTATTTACTAGCTCGTCCACTGCAGGATGCTACCGGTACAGTAAAGGGAGAAACATATTAACAAACTCCACTCTGCTTCACTTTTGGGAGCATAAGGTATGAGTGTTCAAGCTTTGCCTTTGTATGTCGCACAGTTGTTCCATGGAGCCTCAGTATCACATATAGGGCTAGAACCTTCACTTTTGTGGTTATCGCCCAAAAATGGGCAGTATTTCCAGCATGGGCGGTAAAAAAAGGTTTTCAGATTGCCGGCTTCTCAGCCATTCTCAAACCACCTAGTCTTCACTTTTGAAATTGGGCGTTACCGCGAGCGATATAAAATGGACGGTAGCGTTAAATTTTTCTGACCTTCTGCCGTAAAGTGTGGCCGTCCTTAGCATGGCAACGCTCGATTCCCGCGATTCTGGAGGTCAAGGGTCATCATGACATGCGAAGAAGAGGAATCAGAGAGAGAGGGAGCTCAGAGGAACTGAAGGCATGGCTGGGTGTGGTGTGGTGTGGCTCCTTTGGGAGGAAGGAGGAAGACTTTAGTGCTTCACAGCAAGTAGGCAAACAAAAAGTAGGTGTTACCAGCCAAATATTTGACTGAATTTGGCATATAATGGAGAGAGAGGAGGAGGCATCACAGCAAGCTGTGGAGACTGAAGCCGGAGAGAGCAGTGAGCTGGGAGAGGAGCACATTGAAGGGCGCAAAAGAGCCAGGAGGTTCTCGGATGAGGCAAATCCCTCGCTCCTGCAGGAGGTGGAGTTACGCTGGGGTGATTTGACAGTGGGAGGGTGTGGGAAGCCCACTCCAAAAGCCTACCAGAAGATATGGGCCGAGATAGCAGAGGTGGTCTCGTCGGCGACCAACGAGGTGCGTAAGGGCAACCAGTACCGCAAACGATGGAACGATCTTGTGGGATCCGCAAGAGTAAGTATTACATTTATTAACATGTACTTATATATTTATATAATTTGATGTGTAAGAATCATGAGTGACTATAATCAGATGTGAGGTCTTTCACTTTTACCAGGAATGTTGCACTCAAAGCCTGCATTCATGGTTTACGTCTTTAGGTAAAGAATGATAATTATCTTAATAATCATGATTACATCTGCCGGTTATGTGTTGTCTCAGTCTCTGTGGCAGTACCTAGCAATGATAGACAGAAATAGACAGTTTCTTAAACGATAAGGGAATAAGGGGTTATGGGAGTGGGCAGGGAGGTGAACCTGAGTCCATGATCGGATCAGCCATGATCGTATTGAATGGTGGAGCAGGCTCGAGGGGCCGTAGGGCCTAATCCTACTCTTATTTCTTATGTTCTTATGTTCTTATGATATCACGCAATGATCTCATGCCATGTCGTCCTGTCACCTTTTACAGAAGAAGCTATCGACGATGAGGTCCGTGCAGAGGCGAACGGGTGGGGGGCCATCAGTCCCCAGCGACATCACTGACATGGAGGAGCATGTGCTCACACTCGTGGGGAAGCACCCCCGGACAGCCACGGACGCATCTGCAGACCCTAAAGTGATGCCACGTGAGTAAAGCTTACACCATTACATCATGTAAAGTCAATAGATACCACACCCACTCATATCCGAAAAATCATATATGATAGATGATTTCTAAAATTGTCACGGAAATAATGCTGGCCTAATGAAAATCATTGCAATGCACAATGCGTTGATGGTCATGGAATGTGATGTCTGTGATGATTTTGAGAGCAGTGGTGGTTTTGTCGTGCATATGCTGTGTGTAGCGCTGGACTCACCTTGTGATCCTAGCACCCCCTTCTCCTCTAATAACCTCATTTGTGTTTTGCAGCTCAGCCAGCAGCGCGGCCCCAGCCTAGACCACAGAGACCAGAAGGTGGGGGCGTGGGGCAGGAGTTGTCGGATGATCCTACTACATCTGGTGCTGAGGAGCTCCGATTCTTGCCCGTCAATCCGCTGGGTCTGTTCTCCACGGATGAGAGCGTGGACTTCGAAGACTCTGCATCACCACGCTCCAGAAGCCATTCCACTCCAAGGCCATCTAGTGGTCCTCCAGTCATTCCTGCCTGCACTCTGGAGGTACCAGCCCCAAGCACCTCGCCACAGGACACCCCATTTGTCCCTAGGACGGCGCCGATCCCGCGGAGGCCTCGTGGACGTGGCAGGTCTGTTCCATGAACGCGGCAAGAGAGCAGAGAGATGGTACAGTTGTCCAGGAGGACTGTAGACATTGGTGACCAGCTCATCAAAGCTTTAGGGGGCATATTCCGACACCTGGCCACCATGTCCAAGTACATTTCACGCATGGCGGAGTCCCTGGATGCGATAGCCAGGAACACTGCTGCCAGAGGCCTCCCAGTGGTCCCCCAGTGCGGCACTCCACCCCTAGGTTCCGCACCGCCACTGCGAACAACAGACGAGAGCAAGGACCAAGATCCTGCTTCTGCATCAGAGAATGTTGCCCCCTTGACAACCCCCGTTCCCGTACCCGTCCAACCAACGCATCTGCCTTCATCCCCCCCAAAGTGGCACTGCCTGAGGAGCTCCTCGGCCAGGCGTCATGGAGCGAGGAGGGGAAGGGTTAGAGGTGGGGAGAATAAGGGGAGGGGGAAGGAAAGTGAGGTGCATGTGCGCAGGTGATGGCTGTGTTATATCTCCATCTGGGTGTATGCAATTTGTCGCAATGTATTAGGGCTGGGGACCACGATCCTGCTTTGCCTTTGTATTCTGTGTTGCTGAACATGTTGAACATGTGATTTATGTCAATGGTGGGAAAAGTGGGGTGTGGGCGGGGGTTGGGTGTTATTAGCTGTGATACTTATGATTCTAGACCAATGTTGGTATTAAATTTTTGTTACTGAATATAACCTTGTTGCGCATTGTCTCAGATAGCTGGACCATTACACACTGGTGATTCCTTACCGTGAAAGGGTTAAATACAACATAACATCAATCAACATAAATTTTAATTGGCACCAAGGTGATGGGCATCATTGATGTCTGAGTTGCACACACACAGCAGTGTGTCAGCGTTGTCACTCACATCAGCGCTCTTTCAGGCAAATCTTTCTGATATCAGCTCCTCACGTAAAAGTGGGATTTAACAAATGCCAGCCACTCTGCTGTCATTCGTTCCGGTTATTTTTGTGGGTGTTTTTTTGGGCGAGCGATATTGTGGGCGATATGTGTGCGAGGTGGTGAAATTGAATCTGGGCGATCTCATGGCCACTAGTTTGGGTAAATATGCTCTTTACGACAA
Source organism: Pristiophorus japonicus (assembly GCF_044704955.1). Taxonomy (NCBI): domain Eukaryota; kingdom Metazoa; phylum Chordata; class Chondrichthyes; family Pristiophoridae; genus Pristiophorus; species Pristiophorus japonicus. The sequence goes on from NC_091994.1 coordinate 40,385,318, forward strand.
AAAACAGTGGGTGGGCGTTAATATTGAATCCTGGTGTTAATTCCATGTGGAAAAGTAACGTTGGGCAATATTATGGCCGTTGATTTTGCCCATTCTGCTGATTCCGCCCAAAAAAAGTGGGCGGTGGTAATATTTTTTCCCGGCATGAAGCACATGGGGAAAGTAACGCTTGGTGATAAGTTTCCTAAAAATGCCCGTCAGTTTCCATTTTGTGCCAAAATGGACGATATATGGGCGTTATACATCATTTCAGCAGTAAAATGGGCGTTAAGTGGGCGTTAAGCATGCAAAAAAAGTGTGGTTCTAGCTCATAAAGTTTCCATCCATGTTCCCATTAATTAGCCACATCTCAAGTTGCTGTTGCAATGTTCTGATTTAGGGCTTACCTACCAATAGATGTTAAAAATAGTCCTTTCCAAAACACCTAAAAAAAATCAAACAAGAAAAACCAGCAAATAAGAGTTAAGAGTGGGTGGTCTGGGCGTTGAGGCTTGAATTGCCAGGGCTTTGGGGCAGCATTTTGGTGATGTGTGCAGTTTAGACACCCCTGTCTCAAGATAACTCTCCATGACTATTTGACCCCGATTTTAACTCCAGGTGGCAGCCCTGCCCAGGCCTGAGTTAAAATTACAGTCAGGTCTCAATTATGTCATCGGGCCGCAACATGCATATGTAAAGAAGAACCCTGTTGGCTCCGGGTGCATGTCCTTCTGCCTGCTCAGGAGAGCAGGTTAAAATTGCAGATGTTGCGATCCTGGCGGCTTTCAGCCAGTTAAGAATCGGGGCGGCTTTAACTGCCCACCCGCCAGATTTCTGCTGAGAGAGTAGGGGTGTTGATTCTGCGACCTTCCTGCTTTGTGTGGCTCAGTAACATACCATATGGCACATTTACTCACTGAACTTTGATGGGAACTCTGAAAATTATTTCTGAGGCAAAATCTCAGATGATGACTTTCCACTTGTGTCAGCCATGGCTCAGTGGGCAGCACACTCGCCTCCGAGTCAGAAGGCTGTGGGTTAAAATCACACTCCAGGGTCTTGAGCACATAAATCTAGGCTGACACTCCAGTGCAGCACTGAGGGAGTCTGTCATCTGAGGTGTCATCTTTCGGATGAGTCGTTAAACTGAGGGCTGTCTGCTCTCTCAGGTGGGCGTAAAAGATCCAATGGTACTATTTCGAAGAAGAGCAGGGGAGTTATCCCCGGTGTCCTGGCCAATATTTTTCCCACAATCAACATAACAAAAACAGATTATCTGGTCATTATCACATTGCTGTTTGTGGGAGCTTGCAGTGTGCAAATTGGCTGCCACATTTCCTACATTACAACAGTGACTACACTCCAATAGTACTTCATTGGCTGTAAAGTGCTTTGCGACGTCCGGTGGTCATGAAAGGCGTTATATAAATATAAGTCTTTCTTTCGCTTCCCACACTTATGGTATCTTTAAATGAGCTTGCCAGTTGGTGCTGGATTAAGGCCAGTTTTGTGCTGTGAATCCACACTCACAAAGAATTGGATTGAGACTGCCTATGGGAGGGTGCTTGCAGCCAGCAGACGGGGAAACTGTTCCTCTGAGCAGGATGGGCGGAATGCAAACACAAGCTCCAGAAGTGAACGAGCAGTGCTCTTGCCAACTACGTCATTTAGTCACTCCCAACAGCAATTCTTTGTTGTTGAAATAAATGTCCTCATATTTCCGAAACATCTTCCTTAACTATGCAAACATCTGATCACATATACTGAGGATATGAGGAGAAATCAGCCGAATTAAGTACTCAACATGCAGAATTTACACCATTTGGAAAAATCCTTGAGTGTGAGATGTTCAGTGTTAGCCTTGTCTCTGAGAGGTCCACGTGCCAGACCCAAACACCTGGCTGAAAGCAGCAAGCTGCACCTGCCGTGTGGATTGCAGTGGTAGCCAAGTGGCACTCATGCATGCTTTTTCTAAAGCTTTTACCTCCCATCTTTCTGCTCTTTTCTCTCTCTGTCCCTCTCCCTTTATCTGCACTTTTCTCTTTATTGCTTCCCCAGCTGTATTGAAATGTTTTCTTTGCTTTGTTTCCAACGCTCCTGCCACACGGCCACGACTGCTTCCTCCCGTTCTGTCACTGACCCACCTCCACCTCTGACTCGGCTCTGCTCCCACTGCTCCACCTCTGCTGACTGCACGTTACATAGTGATGTGTTCCCTCTCTGACATGTGGCTCTGCTCGGGATGCACAGAGGTCAGTGCAACCTGAATAAGGAAGGAAATTAAAGCCAAAGGCAGCAGGGATGTTTGTTGAGAAAGTCCCCAACCCCAAACCAAAGCAGAGGTCATCAGTGGGGGTAAACTGAAGCACAATGGCCCAAAGATTGCGCTCGGAGACTTCCTGCAGGCGGACGCCTCCGACCAAAATGTTTTCTATGTAAGTACCTGGTGGTCCAGGATGAACATAGACTTGTGGTCCGAGGCCTCCACTCGCATATCCAGGAATGTAAACACATCCTGGGATCACGTGCGTCTGGACCGCCAATGAACATGGAGTATTCTTATTGACAATAATGGTGAGTTCCGTTTGTCTGAGCTCCCATTACTATCAATGGGAATACCCCCAAAACACAGAAACACAACACAATAAATTAAAAAAAACACAGCACAATAAATAAAAAAATACCTTCACATATTTAAATGCTTTTTGAAATTTTTAAAAATATGTTTTAATAGGGGTAAAAATAAACTTACCTTATTGGACGAGGTTTTTAATATAAATATTAATGATCAAATGTAATTTTTCTATCTTTTAAAACTCTTACGCTGGTCCAGGTGTTAAGAGTTTGAAGGACATTCGCAGAGCAAGAGTTGGGCAAATAGCCGAAATCTCTGTGCGCGAATGTCCTTCTCCCGGGGATGCCTGCGATCTGTCAAAAGAAACGTTGACAGTTCGCAAACCGGCACTTGCGAGGCCTCTTCGGGCGCGTGCGCACATCGTACGCACCCGGAGAGGCTGCAATGTAAAAGACGAGCGTTGCAAAATCACGCAGGATGAGAGAGGCACCTCACAGGACAGGAAAGCAATGAAATCACAGCAGATATTGACTATACAACTCACAAATGCCCCAGGATCAATACAAGAACCAATGTCCAGCTGGATCACTAACCATTGGCCAGACTCAAACCCCATATCACCTGCTTGGCCTTGATTTTCCCACCACCAACCAGACTGACTGCTGCAGCTGTCTCCGGTGAGCCGACCACCGGACAGTCTCGGACCACAAACGCTGGACCAGGCCCAGGGCTCCTTCACACCAGATCCAGGAACTTTATTGTCAAGTCACTAAGCAGGTATTACCCTTGATTACCACACTTATTTTGAGCCTCAACCTCAAGACAGGCGTGGACTATTGACCAACACTTGCATCTAATTCTCAACCTCCTATTTAAAGGATGTCTCCTGCTTTGCTGAGCTTTATCGTGCGCCTTTCACCACCTCAGGATGTCCCAAAGTGCCTTACAATCAATGAAGTACTTTTGCAGTACAGTCACTGTTGTAATGTAGGAAACTGTAAATGAAGTTATTTGCTCTCTGTCTACACACATGAAAATATGATTGCGGCTCCAAATGTCATTTCTCTTGGCTTAGCTCCACTTCATCTTCATCTGTCCCAGCCTCTGCCACCTTTACTATACCCCTTACCTCTCCTCTTTCTCCTCCCAACACAGCCAGCAATGCTTCTGCCCAAGGATTCTCCTTCCAGCCCCACAAAGTCAGCTTCTGGATCAGATCAAGGTTCCTTCATTTCCTCAATTATATATTGCTTCTTGATGACATGTCCATATGCATTGGTTCAGTTTCCATATGTAAGCTGATGACACTCTGCTTCTCCATCCCTAACCTCAACCACACAACCACTTCTGTGTTGCCCAACATCAAATCGTGACTAAGCCAAAACTTTTTCCAGCTGACTATTTTGAAAACCAAAGTCATCTTATTTGGGTCCCACCAAAAACCATGGATCCTTGATTTCAACTCAATCCTTCTCCATAGCTGCCTGCTCAGGCTGAACCATATGGTGTACAATTTCAGTATCATGTTTGATTCTGAGTTGAGCTGAGTTTCAAACTGCATATCCGATCCATCACTTCCCATGTCCACCTTTGACACTTCACTTGCCTCTGTGGAAAGTGTACGTGTATGAATTTTGGATGAGAACAGAATCAGGCTCAATTAGAAAGGGATATCTAAATTGTTCTTTTTTAACCATAGCTAGAGTCTTGGGAAACTTCTAAAAGTACTGACTCAATAGAGGGTTATTAATGTAATTAACCATTATGAGAGACTCCTAATAAATTGTAATCTTTACAATAAGGTGAATGATCTCAGCAAGAGTTGCAGTTACACCATCACAGTATGGTATTAAATTTATGAGTCTAGATACGGCATTAAAAAAACATAGGGCATATAGGAACAGGTGGAGGCCATTCAGCCTCTCGAGCCTGTTCCACCATTCAATTAGTTCATGGCTGATTTGTAACTTCCCTCCATCTATCTGCCTTGGTTCCGTAACCCTTCACACCCTTGCCTAACATAAATCTATCAACCTCAGTTTTGCCATTTTCGATTCACCAAGCCTTAACAGCTTTTTGGGGGAGAGACTTCCAGATTTCCACTACCCTGTGTGAAGAAGTTGTTTGTGACATCACCCCTGTTTGGCTCAGCTCTAATTTTAAGGTTATGCCCTTGTTCTGAACTCCCCCACCAGAGGAAATAGTTTCTCTCGATCTGCCCTTTCAAGTCCTTTGATCATCTTAAACACCTCAATTAAATCAGCCCTTAATCTTCTATATTCAAGGGAATACAAGCCTAAGCTATGAAACTGCCACATAATTTGACCCTTTTAGCCCAGATGTCATTCTGGTGAATCTGTGCAGTAACCCCTCCAAGGCCAATATATCCTCCCTGAGGTGCGGTGCCCGGAACTGAACGCAGTGCTTCAGATGGGGTCTCTCCAGAGCTCTGTACAGCTGTAACATAACTTCCAACCCTTTGTATTCCAGCCCTCGAGATAAAGGCCAAAATTTAGTGAAGTGGAAATAATATTGATTTTATTATTTTAAGTGTCAAACCACCCACATATAGTACAGAAAGGCTGTTCTTTTCTTTAAATCCATATTACATAAATGCCAATGGCATGTGACAGCATTTAACTTCAAGGTGAACAATTTGCTGACAGAGTGGAACAACTTTTGGTTCACAGAAGTACATCCCTCAGAGAAAGAAGCCTGTGAAACCAGAAGCTCCCAGGTTCAGTATCCAAGCTGCGTTGAATTGCTTGATCGTGGCAGTGCGGGGTACAGTTAGCCTCAATACCCGTAGGATGGGGACGGGAAATAAATCAGTCTTTAACGTCGCAAAATGTTCCAAGGTAGTTCACAAATGAGGGAGTCAGACCCAAGTAGGAGTGACGAGGACTGTTAAAAGAGGAGGCCAAAGCTGTTGTTGAACAGCCATGATCTTATTGAAAGGCAGAGCAGGCTCGAAGTGCCGAATGGCTTACACCTGCTCCTATTTCTTACGTTCTTGGGTTTTAAGGAGATTTTTAAGGTGGATAGAGGTGTAGAAATTTCACGAAGGAGTTGCAGCATGTGGGGGCTAGATGGTGAAAAACTCTGCTCCCAATATTAGAGCAGAGAGAGAAGGCATATGCGGTGGACCAGAAGTTGCAGGCAGCAATGTAGAGCTGGATACTCTGATTTAATTATCTGCCACTATTCACAAGGTTAGCTTTTCCAATCAGTTTTGCTTGATTTTCATGCATTAATTGAGCATGATGGATTGTGAAATAAGGTAAAGCCCATTTTGCTGCCTCATCCGATTTTAAAATTGGACTTTTGAACAGAGAGACAGACTATTATCTGAATGGTGACAGATTAGGAAAAGGGCAGGTGCAAAGAGACCTGGGTGTCATGGTACATCAGTCATTGAAGGTTGGCATGCAGGTACAGCAGGCGGTTAAGAAAGCAAATGGCATGTTGGCCTTCATAGCGAGGGGATTTGAGTACAAGGGCAGGGAGGTGTTGCTACAATTGTACAGGGCCTTGGTGAGGCCACACCTGGAGTATTGTGTACAGTTTTGGTCTCCTAACCTGAGGAAGGACATTCTTGCTATTGAGGGAGTGCAGCGAAGGTTCACCAGACTGATTCCCGGGATGGCGGGACTGACCTATCAAGAAAGACTGGATCAACTGGGCTTGTATTCACTGGAGTTCAGAAGAATGAGAGGGGACCTCATAGAAACGTTTAAAATTCTGACGGGGTTAGACAGGTTAGATGCAGGAAGAATGTTCCCAATGTTGGGGAAGTCCAGAACCAGGGGACACAGTCTAAGGATAAGGGGGAAGCCATTTAGGACCGAGATGAGGAGGAATTTCTTCACCCAGAGAGTGGTGAACCTGTGGAATTCTCTACCACAGAAAGTTGTTGAGGCCAATTCACTAAATATATTCAAAAAGGAGTTAGATGAAGTCCTTACTACTAGGGGAATCAAGGGGTATGGTGAGAAAGCAGGAATGGGGTACTGAAGTTGCATGTTCAGCCATGAACTCATTGAATGGCGGTGCAGGCTAGAAGGGCCGAATGGCCTACTCCTGCACCTATTTTCTATGTTTCTATGTTTCTATGTTCCAGTTTGTGGACAGAAACTTGTAAAAGAGGGTATAATGACACAATTCATGTGATTTTCCATCATTCCCACCCATTTAATGCTAATCTAATCAGATAAACTGGGCGTTCAGGGTTGTTAGGAGCTGAGGTCCACATAAAATCAGTTTAATGAGACTAGTAGTTAGTTTGACACGTTGCTGAAGCTTTTTATTTGTTTTCATTTTCCATTTTCTCCTGAGGTTTTTGAAGAGCCTTTGTGATAATTGTTGTGATGTTGCCACAGTGCCACAATGGACTTTCCACGGGGAATTCCCCGGTACTTTTTCTTTTTGACAAACCAATAGAGGGATCACAGGTTGCATTTCTAGCTGCCACTAGGAAAATTGCAATTTTTTAAAATTTCAAAATATATACTTTATTCATATAAAAATTTGCACAATACATTGGAAGGCAGTTCAGTACATTTGGATGCGGTCAGCAATTCCATATCATACATTTGGATGCTGACGGTAGTTCCGTTTAATACATTTGCTTGCTTTACATTTCAGAGTACAATTCAGTCCAATCCAGGATACATTGTGATACAGTCATCAAATTACGTTACATGTGGCACTATACAGTACACGGAATGGGTGAGGGTACAGTTACATTTCTTTACAACATACATTACTAAACAGTTGCAGAACTTGCATTATACATGGCACTGCCTAGGTGTTTTCAGATCATGGTGCTCTATGTATACAAAGGTTTACAAGTACAGCCCGAGGGGAGTTTTATACTGATTCCAGTCCCTGGGTTTATCGTGGCGGAACGGCCTTAAACTGTGGCCCTTCCCCACCGTGCCTTTGCGGCGACTGCATCAATTTTTAGTGCGTCCCTCAGCACGTACTCCTGGATCTTGGATTGCACCAGTCTGCAACACGCAGACATGGACATCTCCTTGCTCTGGAAAACCAGAATTGCAATTATCAGCTGTGCAGGAATGTAGGAATTGTTTGACGACTCATACAGATCCTGTCCTTTCTCATGTGAGAGGATCATTGTACAGAGTGACAGATTTTCAGAAGGACTAGGGTTTATGCATTACAATCATGTGGCCATATGTGCTCCCGTGCACAATGCTAAGAATTATCTGAAGGATTCTATTCTCTGATCATTCAGCTCGTTTGTTCACCATCAGCATTGCTTTATGCAAATCGAAACTTGCGTCAAAGACAGCTGGCAGAATACTTTCATTTTAAGCCGGTCCACCATGCTACCAATATTTGACCAAGATAGGAAGGTACAAAGTGGCTCTTGTAAGTTACAGAGTGGATCAAGGCTATCCTCTGCAACTATCACACCTTTGTGTTATCCCAGGACACGAGTTGAACGTAGGTATAATGAGATGCATTCACCTGCCAGAATAACCATCAAGCACAGCACTGGTAATGTTAAAGCAGCATTTCAGATGCCTGAATCCATTAGGGGCTTTCTACCACAGAATTGTTACCTTGTGCTGCATGCTACACAACTTCACTTTGCAAACAGGTATCGTCATAAAAGCTCCAAAGGAGGAAGACATCCAGGCACAGCACGAGAATCAGCTATAGCAGCAGGAAGTGCCTAAAGAGGATGGAGCTGGAAGAGAAATGGGAGATTTTTTTCTGAATGTATAAATCAGCCCACTGCATTAGCAGTCCGATCATATCTTCCTACTGCTCACCATACATAGACCTTCACCTACTGTACCTTCCCTTTTCAATGCAACTCCCAGATGTACCTTTCATGTTAGCTGAGGAAATCTGCTGCCAAGCCTTTTCAAGAACATTTTTTTGCACGGAGCATAACTTTAATGCTATCACATTTTTAACAAGCACACATTGAGTGCATTTGCCCAGTATTTTCTAGTATAATGCTTTTCTTTGATGAAACTATGAGGTAACCCAAGCCCAATATTTCTTCTAGGTACTACCTCAGTGGCAGGAATGTGTGAGGTTGCTGACTGCTGCATGTTTACAGCATGTTGATAGCAGCCGCTTGGAAGTGGGGTGGCCCTTGAGTTGTGGCAGTCGAGTCCAGAGATGCACCTTGTGATTTTAAATCCAGTCGCATTCAATTTCCTGCCTCTTAATGAATGAGCTCCCAGTCATGTCTGGCGCTCACCCATCCTATTTAAATTAGGCTGATCCAGAAACTGGTGCAGGCTCGGCAGATCAGATACAATTCGTGCACCACCTGGCTTCCAGTCTGACGTGCGCTTGATTGGAAAACCTACTCATATGAAAAATAACCTCCTCGGCAAAGTACCAGAGAGCTGTTGTCCTGGCAATTGTACCCCAACAAGAGTCACTCTTTCAGGAGTGGAGTGGAAACAATTGGCGGAGGCGGGGGATAAGAGCCTGAGATAAATATCAATTGCATGTATCAGTGCCTGACTTGCTCAATGTGAACATTTTGCTGACAAAGTGGAATAATTTTCTGTTCACAGAAGTGCATTCTGCAGAAAAATAGGCTGCAGAATGCATGCACTGAGTAGGGTCACATAGCCAGGCTTGTTTTACTTAAGATTGTTAACATTCAACAGAGGCAGGAGACCTACAGGTGGGCGGTACCACTCGCGAGGTGAGCGACTTTGCGCCAGGCGCAGAAGTCTCACCTCGCGCGAGAAATTGGGGTTACTGCCCCCGAAAGGAAGTGTAGCGCTAAATGAAGTGCTCCACTTCCCTTCTGGGGCAGGAGCGGGGCGGGCGCCTCGGGAGTGGGGCGCAGCACTACGCACTGGGCCACGTAGCGCTGCCGCATAGGAGGGGATCTTCCCTGAATTAAAGGGAAGGGTCCAAGCTGCAAACTCTGCAGGACAAAAAGGGTCCTACCTGGACCACGGGGGAGCGGGTGTGCCGTGTCAACAGCCTGGCACTCAAGCAGAGTGACGGGCTGATCGATCGCGGCACGGACCCCATGTACAAAACGCCAATGAGGCGCACGGAAATTCGGGGAATTTTGTTTTAACAGCAGCATACCTCCCCTTTAAGTTTTGCCCCGCAAGAGGCCGGCAGCCCGGTACAGCTGTCACTGTCATCGCCCGGCGCAGCTTCAGGGCGCAGTACCCAATTTAAGGTTTGGGGCGCTAACGGGGCGCTGCGCACGGTGATGACATCAGCATCGCCGGCGCAGCAGAGTGGGGCGCTATGGGTTAGTGCCGCCGCTAAACTCCCGCTGAATTTAACGGGAGTCGTTAGCGGTGCCGCACCCGGTTGCAAAGTTGTTTGGGCGCAATGGAGGCGCAAGTGACTTGATTTTCTAGGCCCTTGTTCTTATCTCCAGTGAGTGAATTCAAAACCTAACTACAAGTCGTGAACAAGCACTGAAATTATTCTCAGCATAACAGATGTTCAAAGCTACAAGCTCTTCAAGGGAAAGCTAATAATGAATAATTGCAGTTATAATACAAATATATTCTAGAAGTTGATATGGTATCTCAATTGGTAAATGAACTGCCCAGTGCCTAACTAAGTGGTAAAGACTAAGATGTTCCTGAGTTCACGAGGTTGATTCCTGAGAAGACGGGGTTGACTTATGAAGGAAGGTTGAGCAAGTTGGGCCTATACTTATTGGAAGTTAGAAGAATAGGAGATGATCTTATTGAAACATATAAGATACTGAGGGGGCTCGACAGGGTAGATGCACAGAGGATGTTTCCACTCGTGGGGGAATCTAGAACTAGGAGACATAGTTTAAAAATAAGGGGTCGCCCATTTAGAACTGGGATGAGGAGGAATTTCTTCTCTCAGAGGGTCGCAAATCTGTGGAATTCTCTGCCCCAGAGAGCTGTGGAGGCTGGGTCATTGAATATATTTAAGGTGGAGATAGACAGATTTTTGAATGATAAGGGAGTCAAAGGTTATGGGGAGTGGGCAGGGAAGTGGAGCTGAGCCCAGGATCAGATCAGCCATGATCTTATTAAATGGCGGAGCAGGCTCGAGGGGCCGATGGCCTACTCCTGCTCCTATTTCTTATGTTCTTATGTTCAGTTTCCAGTGTGTGCTGGGCTTGCTGATGTCAATTAAGATGACAATCGGGCAACCACAATTGGCCTCAGAGTCCTTGGTCTAGGCAAGGTAAAATCAGCCAGAGTTCCCACTCTAACTCAGTGATCTCTGCTAGAAAGTGCTTCTGGATAATGTCTTGTGAGGAAAGCAGTGACTTGTGATGTCTGCGTGGTTGAATAGGCAGCCACCACTCAGTGTTGACGAAAGGTCATTGACCTGGAATGTTAACTCTGTTTCTCTCTTCACAGATGCAGCCTGACTTGCTGTGTGTTTCCCCAGCACTTCCTGTTTTTATTTCAGATTTCCATCATCTGCAGTATATTGCTTTTGACTCAGTGCATAGGTTCAGATATAAAGAATTGCCACTTAGTTGAGGTATTGGAGGGTAGACGTTGCCTGTGGAACAGTGCTCCATCAGAGTCAAAGGCAGTGATAGGGAGAATTAGCCTGTGCATAAAAAAATGATTCTCAAATTATATTTGGTTCTGTAATTTGGAGGAAAGCAAGAATCAAGGAAGAATGAAAATGAGATGGACAGATGCTTTGTTGTGTGGTGGGCACTCAATAGATGTCAACTAAAATGAACTTAAATGAAATGTATGAATTTGTAAAGTACTAAAAAAAAAGGAAAAAAGAAACACACCTTGGTCCTAAAAGCATGCTTCAAAACAAAATAAGAGGAGAGAAAATCAGAGATTTTAAAGTTATCGGGCCAGAAATTGCTGCAATGGTGCTTCTCGCAGTGAACAATGTTAATGTAGATTTTTTACATCACCATTCAAATCACATTATATTTGTCCCACAAATTTCTGGAAATTCAAAGCGATAACAGTACAGTAATGTCAACATCACATCTGGGACCTCATGAACGCCGTGTCCTATAGTATAGCTCCTTAACCAATGAAAGGAACAGAATCAACAAGAGAATGAAATAAGGTGAATTAGACTCAAATTAGAGACAGAAAGAAAAATAGAGTAGATTAAGAGAGAGAGAGAAAACTACAGAAAAGGAAGGTAAGATTTTTTTTTAAAGAACAAGCAGAATAAGAGGACATTGTGGTTAGAAATGGTTGTATTGATGCTTGAGAAGTTAATGGCGGGGGAGCTGTGTGAAATATATAAACATTCTTGACGCATGAAAAAAGAAAGAAAGACTTGCATTTGTATAGCATCTTTCACGATCACCGGATGTCTCAAAGCGCTTTACAGCCGATATAGTACTTTTTTGGAGTGTAGTCACTATTGTAATGTGGGAAATGCAGCAACCAATTTGCGCACAAGCAAGTTCCCACAAACTGCAATGTGATAATTGTGGTATATTCTCTACGACATCACAACACACATACTTTACAAGATGGCTCTTAACACAGGAACTTATCAGGTGCCCTGTCACCTGATGCCTTTATTGTATTTACAGCAATGGCAGCATTACCACAGTTGTCCACTAGGTGGAGCAGTAGTCCATTAAATGGAGCTATATATTACACTTCTCCCTCCTTAATGAAGAAGTAATTATAACAAAATAATCACTTGCATGGTTATACATAACAATGGATATGGACTTATTTTGCAATATTTACAAATCAAACTTAACTGCTGATTTTCTGTTTCAAAGAGGATACGTTCGCTCTCGAACAGAACCTTCCAAACATGATATCAAAATTAGACTCATTCTGGGCTGATCCTGAGGGAAGTTTTCCTCCAAGTGATATCCTTGATCTACATTTGAACTCTCTACAACTTCAGACTGTTTGTCCGCCTGACTTGGACTCACACTTAAATTCTGACCTTCTCTTGGACTTGTTTCTAGTACATTTGATATAGGATTTGCTACTGGTACTCTACTTATAATAAAACTATCTGATGAGTCAGAAATAATCGAATCATTCCAACTTTCAACTCCTTCCACATCTGTAGGTAAAATATGATCAATGTGAACAAATCTAACCTATCCATGATCAAACATCTTGACCAAATATGTGCGAGGACCACATATCTTCACCACTCTTCCTGGTAACTACTTTAACCATTTATGATGATGGTTCTTCACTCTCATCTTCTGGTTTAATTTCACGCTTCTCTCTCTTATTCTACCTCTATCATGATTCTCTTTCTGTCTTAACTTTCTCTTCTATGGACTGTGCCAAGTTTGGTTTTAACAACGAGAACCTGCTTCGTAGCTGTCATTTGAGAAACAACTCTGCTGGTGTTCTACCAGTAGTTGTGTGAAGAGTATTACACCACGTTATTAGAAAATTTGCCAATTTGTGGTCCAACGACAACGGTCATTTCTTTGGATTTGGATCCAACATTTATTTGATGAGGGCACGTTTTACAATTTGTACTGTGTGCTCTGCTGCACCATTCAAAGCAGGGTCTCTTCAGCTGTGACTGGAGTTCATCAATGTATGAAAAATAGAACACTTCTTCACTATTGGGTGTAACTTGTGATGGGGAAGGCAATCTAGACTTGCATCAGCATTACTGTAATCAGCTGATCATCTGTACTCAATGTCATATGTATATGCTGACAAAATCAAAGCCCATCTCTGCATTCGGGCTGCAGCTAATGTTGGAACTGGAGACTGTGGATGGAAGATTGCTGTCAGGGGCTTATGGTCCATAACGATGGTAAACTTCTTGACCCCAAAAATTAATGCCAAAGCTTCCCTTTCGATTTGCGCATAATTACGCTCACTGGCACTGAGAGTGCGTGTAGCAAAAGCAAATGGTCTCTCCTTCCCACTATGTAGTACATGAGAGATCACTGCCCCAACTCCATACGGAGAGACATCACATGCTAACTTGATCTCCTTGGATAACACGGTGCTCTCCACCAACTGGCTTTTACACTTCTTGAATGCTGCATCGTATTCTTCTGACCATTTCCAAATGACCTGTTTTTTCAAAAGTTCATTCAGTTGATGTAATACGGTAGCCAAATTTGGTAGGAACGTCCCATAATATTTCAAAAGACCCAAAAATGATTGCAATTCAGAGACATTCTTGGGAGTGGGTGCATTTCTAATTGCATCCAGCTTTCCCTTGGTTGGATGTAAACCATCTTTGTCTACTCTCTGCCCTAAGTACTCCACTGAGTTTTGAAATAACTCACACGTGAGCAGTCACTCGTACTCTGTGCTTCTCTAGCCGTTTGAGCACTTCATTCAAAACGTTATTATGGATTTGCCTGTTTGATGCTGAAATAACATCATCTAAATAACATACTAGCCCTCAATACCTTGTAAAATCTGGTTCATCACCCCTTGGAATATGGCGGGGTTGGAAACCTATTAAATTGACTTAGGCCTAGATGAGTATTTATAGTCAAGCATGATTTGGACTTCTCATCTAGTTCAAGTTATAAGTAGGCATTTGTGAGATCTAACTTTGAGAAGATCTGACCAACTGTCAACGTTGTGAACAAATCTTCTACATTTGGCAATGTATTGGGGAGATTACCCTCTTTAACTTGGTTTATGGTTACTTTATAATCACCACACAACCTTACCTTACCATCTGACTTAAGTACAACAATAATGGGTGTAGCCCAATTACATAGCTCTGTGTTAGAGATAATGTTCTCAGTCTCTAGTCTTTTGAGTTCTTACTCAACTCTCTCCTTGAGTAAATATGGTACGGGATGTGGCTTGCAGTAAACTGGTCTAGCCTCCTTCTGTACCCTGACACTTGCCTTGAAACCTTGGATCAGACTGCCTGTTTCACAGAACACCTTTGGATACTTCTTGATGACATCATTCTTCGAAGCAAATCTCATTTCATCACGAAAAATCTCATTCCAATCCAGCTTCAGTGATCCCAACCAATTTCTTCCTAGTAAGGCAGGCTTGTCTCCTGGCACTACTAAGAGAGGCAAGCTCTGAAATTGATCCTTGTATTTCACTGGTACGGTGATATGACCTACGACAGGAATTTGCTCTCCTGAGAAGCCTCACAGCTCTACCTTGGATTTCTCCAATAGGAATCACGCAATTTGTTGGGATATAGTGATTCCAGTACTATGCTCACAGATGCACCAGTGTCGATTTCCATGGGTACCTTGGTTCCTGCAACGTCTACTTGGATGACAATACTTCATAAATTGCTGTTAGATACCTCCGTGCTCCTGATGACATGTATCTCCTAATCCTGTTGCTTTTCTTCCATGCTATGTAGTCTCTGAGGATTTCTACCTTTAGCATTCAAAGTTGATTGACTCTTCAGTCGGCATGCCTTTACAAGATGCCCAGGTTTTTTGCAGAAGAAACACTTTGCCTTCACATATAGGCAACTTTGAGCAATGTGTTGTCCCAGACACCGATAGCATGACTTCAATGCTCTTTTACCATTGCCAGTTGCTGAGACCTTGGGGCCCAACTGCCTTTTACTTTTAACCTGCAGGCGATTCACCTCAGTTGTCTGATGGCTGGAAATGGCTCAAAATTCTCGGGAGTATTGATCGGCCATATCCATTGACATAGCTGTCTGACAAGCTAAATCAAAAGTCAAGTTAGGAGTTGCTTCATTTTGCATCCCACAAACAAAGCGGTCATGCAAAGCTTGGTCCTGAAAGTTTCTGAAATGACAGTGAATGGATAGCTTTTTAATGCTACAATGTATTCACTGATACTCTTGTTAGGTACAGTATTTGATTTTATATTCCAAAATGATAACCTTCAGCTATTTCCAGTAGCTCAGGACTATAGTGCTTAAAAGCTCCATAAGTGATGTGTCCTTTGGCTTGACAGGAACAAGCAAATTTTTCAGGGTTTCATACACTTCGGGGCCTGCTTCAGCCAGGAAAATAGCCCGTTTTTTTTCTAAAACCACCCGGTTATGGTTTTCATCATCGGGGACTTCGATGATACTATTTGCGGTGAAAAACATTTCTTGCCACTCCACATATGCTCTGAAAGTCTCTTGGTTGCGTTGAAACAACCCAAGCACCCTATTATTCCCATTGGTGCAGCCTTCTGGACTCTTCAGTTCAGCCAAGTGTGCTTGTAAGTTACCTTGGATTTTTAGCTGTTCTGCAACAAAAAGGACCTCTCTAGTCTCTCTGTTGTTTGGCTGGAATCATCCACCAACACAAATTTCAGCTAGGGTATCAAGGAATCCCATCCTCACTGCCAAATGTGGTATGTTCTCTATGACATCATAATGCACAGACGTTACAAAATGGCTCTTAACACAGGAACTTATCAAGTGACCAGTCACCTGCTGCCTTTATTGTATTTACAGCAATGGCTGCATGACCACAGTTGTCCATTAGGTGGAGCAGTAGTCCACTAGATGGAGCTATATATTACAACAATGTCCAGATAATCTGTTTTTTTGTTATGTTGATTGACGGATAAATATTCCAGGACAGCGGCGATAACTCCCCTGCTCTTCTTCGAAATAGTGCCATGGGATCTTTTACGTCCTCTTGAGAGAACAGACAGGGCCTCGGTTTAGCGTTTCATCTGAAAGACGGCACCTCTGACAGAGCAATGCTCCCTCAGCACTGCAGTAGAGTGTCAGCCTAGAATTTTTTTGAGCTCAAGTCCCTGGAGTGTAACTTGAAGTGTAGAACCAGTGGCCTTGTCCATCATGATCAGGAACAGTGGAACTGTTTCATGGGAACATAGGATGGTCCATCTAGTTTGTCTTCTACCAACCTGGTAGTCGATGATACAATGATAATGGAGTTGTTGACTAATCATAGCAATCAATCTCGATCAATTAGTCTACAACAGACCCAGAAATGATACAAAGCAAACCCCAGTGGTGGAGGGCTTTGGGTACCATAGGTCCTTTTTCCTCCTAATCATGCTGCACTTACCACGTCATGTCTCAAATTACTCATCCACTGTAGTCCAAAATTCTTTTCTGAAAGATATCTATCTAATTTGCATTTCTGAAAGTTGAAACAGCTTAGTATCCTGAAAATTATTGCCTTCCGACAGTCATCATCATAGGCGGTCCCTCGAATGAGGATGACTTGAGTTCACACATGAGTTCACAGATGTTTCAATGAAGGACCCGATGTTCCAGTCCTGAACTCCAATTGAAGAGTGGAAGATGCCTGTACGTGGATTTTTTTAACGCGTGGTGACCGTTGCACATTAGCCACCACACGGGCTCGACAGAGCTAGGCCTTTATCCAGTGGCAAGGGTTAACCAGGACGACTGGAGACCTGCTTTGCTGCATAGACCGTGCGTGCACACATATCGCAGTGTGGATTGGCCCGTGCTGCCCCGGGCCCTCGGTTCTTCTGGACCCCGTACCCTCATTCGCTGCACCTCCGCCACGATCTCTCGCCGCTCTTCCGCCACAAACATTTGCCGCACCTCCGCCACAAACTCTCGCCGCACCTCCGCCACGAACGCTCGCTGCTCCTCCGCCATAAACTCTCGCCGCACCTCCGCCACAAACTTCTGACAGTAACAGGAGTATGGATGGCAAGACTGCTACAAAAACACTGCCAAGACAGATAAAAAGGTTAAGAAAACCATAGGGACAATTTACTACCTGCAGGAGTGAGTTTCCACAGCTTCATTGTTCTCTTTATGGCCTTCAAGTACCATGTGAGGACCATAGATCATATCATTGGCAGGGTGCTCTACGACATGAATCACCAGCCCTATATTGCTGCGGTGAGATTAATTTGCATTAACGGGGTAAGTACAGCAATTTCATGACATACAATTAATTTCAATGCAGAGGCTCGCGGCGAGGTTGCAGAAGGTTTCGGTTTTGTCAAGGCTAATGTCGGATTGGCGCAAATCTCCCGGAAATCTGTGGAGAATCATGGTGTATTTCCTCTTCGGCACAAATCGCTGTTAATTCGCTATTATTTTTCAAAAATTCCTGGCCCATTGACTCCCCTGCTGAACTGAGTCAATAGTCTATATTAGCATTACCCTTAGCATTCATGGTCAAAATACACCCCTACTTGCTTAGGTTATAAAATGATATCATAAAAAAGAAGTATGCAGCATGTTTTGCCTGAAGAATATGGGCAAAACCATCAAGCAGTTTTATTCCCATTTTGAACTTATTTGAATTTTCCAGCGGTATTTCCTTCTGGCACCTGCCAGTTTCAAACGTTCAATTTGTAAATGCCCCCCGAATTATGTATTAACGTCCTTCATGCTGATTCCCCAGTGCTCCTGCCCAGTTATTGCTGATTCCTGTTATTGTTGATTCATCTACCTGCCCATGGGTATCCCGAATTGCTGTGGCCTGGGCTATTTACAGAAGTGCCTTTAGACAATCTTGCCTGAAGATTGTAAGAAGAATTGACACCTCATTTTTTGCTGTTCCTGCTTCTTTGCACTTTGTTATTGAGGCACCTTTGTGGCAACTGTTGTGGCATAGCTGTTGTTCCCCTTTGTTATTAATAATAGCACAATGGGTTTTCCCAATGAGAATCCACCGGCATTTGCATTTCTTGGAGGAGGAAGAAGATAAGGATCAATGGAAGGATGGAAGGTCATTCTGGCCACACCAAAAGTGCGCTAACCCACCCGCTGGTATCCTTGTGCCCTCATTTTCAGTCTGTAGCTGTCAAGTTCACAACAATCCAGGTGCCACTGGCAACCAATCTTAATCAACCTGCAGCACATAGTTTTATATAGAAAATGACTGATGTTTTGTTTGTTCAAGCAAATATTTTTTAATTCCTTTCCTTTCTCATGAACATTAGCAGCAACATGAGGAAACTATGGAACTTTACAGAGCAACAGGATTTCCGAAAGTCCAGAGGATTAGATATTCCACACGTGTGGTCCTTCATGCTCCATTGTGCAGTGTAAGTACCTACACGCATTGAAGAGGATTTAACTCTCTGAATGTTCAGCTCATTTGTGACCATCATTGTAGGAATATGATCAATGTGCACTTCCCAGGCAACTGTCACAATGTCTTCATTGTAAGACATCTTCCCTTCATTATTTGACCTTAAAATGCAAGCGGTAAGGTGGCGCCTGTACAATCAAAACTACCCTCTACGGCCATTGCTCACGACAACTCTGATTTCCCAGGACACCAACTGAAAGTAGATATAATGAGTTGCATGCTTTCACCAGTGCAATCACAGAGCACATCATTGGCCTGTTGCAACAGCGTTTCAGGCACTTGGACATGTCTGTGGATGGGTCCTGCAGTACAGCATAGATAAGAGGTTTCAATATTGTGGTAATTGTTATGTATGTAATAACTCGATAGACTCAATACTGTAAACTAACACAGGTACAAACCTGGCTCTGCTTTATTAGGGCTCAACGTGATTACATTACATGATAGCATACCTTTTATACCTGGGCCGCACACATGTGCGTAGAGCCTAATGACCTCCGACAATGACGCCACCTGGTGGCTAGTAACCCCAAGTATACACACATGATAATATTCCCCTTTAAGATATTAGTAACAGTCTTTTTACAAATTGAGATGGTCGGGGCTTTCCGCTCCCGAGTTGATCGTCTCAGTTCAACTCCAGCCTTGGGCAAGCTTTCTGAGTCTGTTATGACTGGGGGCTGGGTAGCCGATCTGATGGGAGTGGCAATGACCATGTCAGGGATTGAAAGTCCAGAGTCATTGATGACAGCGGAGTTCTCTGATGACTGAGGGTAGTTTGGAGGTTAGTCACTGATTGTGTCTTCCTCAGACTGTTCCGGTTCGTCTGTGTGCCGCAGCTTTATCTGATCAACATGTTTCCTGCATGTCTGCCCATTCTTGAGCTTGACGATAAACACTCTGTTACCCTCCTTGGCCGTAATAGTATTGGCGATCCACTTGGGACCTTGACCATAATTTAGTACATACACAGGATCGTTAACAGAAATGTCGCGTGACACAGCAGTGTGGTCATGATACCACTGCTGACTTTGACGTCTGTATTCAACATGATCATTCAAGTCAGGGTGGACAAGAGAGAGCTTGGTTTTGAGACCTTGCTTCATCAATAGTTCAGCAGGGGGGACCCCGGTAAGCATGTGGGGTCTTGTCCTGTAACTAAGCAATATGCATTACTGCAGTGAACCTTGAGTTACACGTTTCATACTCTACTTGATGGTTTGGACAGCACGCTCTGTTTGACCACTACTTGCGGGTTTGAATGGTGCTGACCTCACATATTTGATACCATTGAGTTTCATGAACTCTTGAAACTCCAGACTAGTGGAGCAAAGTCCGTTGTCGCTTACAACGATGTCGGGCATACCATGAGTGGCAAACATGAGATGAAGGCTCTCAATGGTAGCTGTGGATGTACTGGATGACATGATTATTGTTGTGTATGCAATAGCAGTTAGACTGAGTACTGTTTAACTCTAAGAGGTATGACCTTGGCTCTGCTTTATTAAGGCCCAAAGTGACTAATATACAAGGCTGGCCTTTTATACTTGGGCTGCCCACACGTGTGTGTAGCCCAATGGCCTCCAACAGTGACGCCATCTAGTGGCTAGTGATCCCAAAGGTACATTCATGACAATACCCCCTTGAGATGTTACCACAATCTTTTACAAATTGAGACGGTCCGGTGTTTTACGCTCCCGGGTTGACTGTCTCAGTTCAACTCCAGCCTTGGATGAATGTTCAGAGCCTGTTGTGACTGGTGGCTAGGTGGCTGACCTGATGGGAGTGGCAATGGCCATGTCAGGGATTGAAAGTCCATTTTCATTGAATATGTCAGTAATTGAAAGTCCCGATTCACTGATGACCACTGAGTCTTTTGATGACTGGGGGTAGGTTGGTTGGTCTTCAATTGTCTCTTCCTCCAACTGTTCCGGTTCGTCTGTGTGCCAAAGCTTTGTCTGATCCATATGTTTCCTGCGTGTTTGCCCATTTTTGAACTTGACAATAAATACTCTGTTGCCATCCTTGGCCATGACAGTAGCAGCGATCCACTTGGGACCCTGACCATAATTCAGAACATCTACAGGATCATATACAGAAATATCGTGTGACACACCTGTCTCGGATGTATTGATCTTTTGAATTTGTTTCTTGATCGGGAAAAATTAGCTTTGGTATTTGCAATGTCTGCCTAGGCCTGGGTTTTCCATGCGGACTGGATGGGCCATTAACATTATGCATGTGCTGGATGGGTTTCCTGCTCCGAGTGATGGCTGGTTATTTCTGGGTTGATTGTTGCTATGTTAATGTCTCCCTTGGAGAAGGGTTTTCGAGTTTACACAATTCCCCAGACAATTTGTTTAGCTTCGATACCCCAGACAACTTCAATACCCAAACTGGTTTCCTTTGAAGGATAGTCATCCTTTAGTTTTCAGCCCTTCCCACATGGACCCAATCTGCCTTGTAAAAATCCCAAATTCGATAAAAACTCGTAGTTTCTTCCATGTGCACTTTAGGATCCCAAACTTTCTGATTGACAGTTCAAATTAAATTCCCTTTCCAATGAGTCCAAACACAGGTGGGGGGGGGGGGGGGATTCCCACGAATTTTGCAATCCTACAACACCCTGACTTGAATAATTATGTTGAATATAGAAGACAAAGTCAGCAGGGGTATCACAACCAGTTGTCTCTTGCACTTTATCACATACCCAAATAAATCCAAAGTCTAGAACCCAGGGAGTGGGAGTGATTCGAACCGCTCAGAAGGTCAGAGGTGAACCTGATCCCACAGACCACCCCGTACAGTGTACAAGAGATAGCTTGGTCTTAAGACCTCTCTTCATTATTAGTTCAACAGGCGAGACCCTGGTAAGCGTGAGTGGTCTTGTCCTGTAACTAAGCAGTATGCATGACAGGCAGGTCTGCTGTAACCCTTGGGTTACTCGCGTCATACTCTGCTTTATGATTTGGACAGCACATTCTGCTTGCCCATTGGATGCAGGTTTGAATGGTGCTGACCTTACATGCTTGAAACTTCTGACTGGTGAAGCACGATCCGTTGTCACTAACAATGATGTCAGGCAGATCATGTGTTGTGAAGATGACACTGAGATTCTCAATGGTGGCTGTGGATGTGCTGGATGACATGATTATACACTCTATCCACTTCAAATATGCATCCACCACAACTAAAAACATCTTCCCAGGAAGGGACCTGCAAAGTCTATGTGGATCCTGGACCATGGTCTGGACAACCTCGACCACAGATTCAGCAGCAATTCTGCTGGTGCTTTGCTGAGCTGCATGCAAGTGTTGCACTGATGCACACATGATTTCAGCTCAGAGTCAATTCCCGGCCACCATACATGAGATCTGGCGATGACTTTCATCATTACAATGCTGGGATGTGTGCTATGTAGCTCACGCACAAATTTCTCTCTCCCTTTCTTGGGCACAACAATATGATTGTCCCACAGTATACAATCCGACTGAATAGACAGTTCGTCTTTGCGACGAATGTAAGGTTTGGTCTCCTCGCGCATTTGCTTGGGTATGGTAGACCAATCACCTTTGAGGATGCAACTCTTCACCACCGATAAAATCAGGTCCTGGTTGGTCCAGGTCTTAACTTGTTGAGCCGTGACAGGGGTTCCTTCTCTCTCAAAAGCATCCATAACTAACAATAGGGTGGCCGGTTGTGGCGGTGCCGGTGTGGGCAACGGCAGATGGTTCAAAGCATCGGCACAATTCTCGGTGTCAGGTCAATGGCGAATGACTTAATCATAAGCGGATAATTTCAGCGCCCATCTCTGGACGCTGGATGAAGCATTGGTATTGATACCTTTGTTTTCAGAGAACAGTGAAATGAGCGGCTTGTGATCTGTCTCCAGTTCAAACCGAAGACCAAACAGGTACTAATGCATCTTTTTAACCCCATACACACAGACTAATGCTTTTTTCTCTACCATGCTGCAGGCTCTTTCCGCTTTAGACAAACCTTTTGAAGCATTCACGACTGGTTGAAGTTTACCCAACTCATTAGCTTGTTGGAGTACGCAACCAATTCCATATGACGCAGCATCACAGGCCAATACTAAACATGTACATGGGTCATAATGTACCAGCAGCTTGTTAGAGCAAAGCAGACTAGTGGCTTTCTCAAAGGTTCTGTCTTGAGATGCACCCCACATCCAGTTGTCGCCTTTTCTTAGCAGCAAGTGCAGTGGTTCTAATAAGGTGCTCAATTTAGGTAGGAAGTTACCGAAGTAGTTGAGTAGAGCCAGGAACGAACACAGCTCCGTCACATTCTGCGGCTTGGGTGCATTCTTGATGGCCTTGGTTTTTGCATCTGTGGGCCTGATGCCGTCAGCAGCAATTCTCCTCCCCAGGAATGCGACCTCTGGTGCCATGAAGACGCACTTCGAGCATTTCAGTCTGAGTCCCACTTTGTCCAGACGATGTAGAACCTCTTCCAGGTTGTTCAGATCTTCCTCGGTGTCACGACCTGTGATCAGGATGTTATCTTGGAACATGACGGTTCTAGGGAGGGACTTCAGTAGACTTTCCATGTTCCTCTGAAATATGGCTGTAGCCGAGCGAATTCCGAAAGGACGCCTGTTGTAGACAAACAGTCCTTTATGAGTATCGATGCATGTAAGTTTCTTCGACGTCTCGACCAGCTCCTCTGTCATGTAGGCTGACATCAGATCCAGTTTAGTGAACGACTTCCCCCCGGCTACCATTTGCAAACAGGTCATCAGCCTTCGGTAACGGGTATTGATCCTGTTCCGAAACTCAGTTGAGCATAACCTTGTAGTCTCCACAGATCCTGACAGTGCCATCATTCTTCAACACAGGAACAATGAGGCTGGCCCATTCATTAAATTTGACTGGTGATATGACCCCTTCACGCTGGAGTCTGTCCAGTTCGATTTCGACCTTCTCCCTCATCATGTACGGAACTGCCTGAGCTTTATGATGGACGGGTCTTGCATCCATGTGGATCTGCACCTTGGCTCCCGTGAAATTGCCGATGCCTGGTTCAAACAGAGAGAGGAACTTGCTCAGCACTTGAGCACAAGGAGTATCATC
Source organism: Pristiophorus japonicus (assembly GCF_044704955.1). Classification (NCBI taxonomy): domain Eukaryota; kingdom Metazoa; phylum Chordata; class Chondrichthyes; family Pristiophoridae; genus Pristiophorus; species Pristiophorus japonicus. The sequence continues at coordinate 40,408,935 of NC_091994.1, forward strand.
CTCTGACGACAACGCTTTGATATCGTTTCAATACCATTGCCTGGAACAATCCATAATGGTAAATCATGAACCGCACCATCATATGACACCTTGACTACTGCACTGCCAATCACCGTTATGAGTGTACGTACGCAACTTGGCATCGACTGGAGTCAGCTTAGCCCTCACAGCCTTAGCATCCCACAGCTTTTCGAATGTCCTCTGGCTCATTATTGATTGACTCGCACCAGTGACACTTCCATCGGTACCGGCACACCGTTAAGTTTCACATTAATCATTATTGGTTGGCTCTTTGTTAGGAACGAGTACAGTCCATACACTTCCTCCTCTGGTATCTTGGATTGCGTATCTGAATCTGTGCTATACTGGTCATCATTCTCCACGTGGTGTGTCTCAGCACGCTTGCTCAGTTGCGGACACATGCGCTGGAGATGCCCCCAGTCTCGAACAGCCTTTACAAATGTACTGCTTAAACTGACACTGATGAGGCCAATGATTGCCCCCACAACGCCAAACTGCTGAAATTGGATTCATTCCCATTGGCGGACTTTGGGCAGCCACAGGTTTCGCATACCCAGTTGAATAGGCCCTGTCATATGCAGCTCTGCCAAACGACGATACAATCTTGTTTACAGTACTTGCCGAGTTCCGATTTTTCAATGACATTTGCTTTAAGTTTTTGTTCGTCGGCATGCATGCCTGGGCAATCATGATGGCCTTGCTCAAATCCAGCGTCTCTGCTGCCAGTAGCTTACGCAGGATCACCTCGTGGTTGATGCCGATTACAAAGAAGTCCCGCAGCATGTCTCCCAACGCGTTTTTGAACTTACACATTCCAGTTAGATGTCTTTAGGTTGGCAACGAATTCTGACACATCCTGGCCCTCAAAACGAACGTGCTTGTAGATTGATTTCATGAGATGATGATGCCTTCTTTTGGTTTGAGCTGGTCACGTACCAGAGCACACAATTCCTCATAGTCCTTGACTGTTGAACTTGCAGGCGAGCAAAGATTCTATATGAGTCCATAGATTTTTGGACCACAACCCGTGAGGAAGACCACCCTGCGCTTAACTGCGTCAGTGGGTTCCTCCATTTTGTTGGCCACGACGTACTGGTTCAGGCGAGCTACAAAATCTGCCCAGTCCTCTCCCTCCATAAATCTCTCCAGGATTCCAATTGTGCTCATTTGTTTTTGCATGCAAAGTTTCTTAAGTTACCTCGTCACCAAATGCTATGTATGTAATAACTCGATAGACTGAATACTGTAAACTAACACAGGTACAAACCTGGCTCTGCTTTATTCGGGCCCAAAGTGATTACATTACATGATGGCTTGCCTTTTATACCTGGGCAGCACAAACATGCGTACAGCCCAATGACCTCTGACAGCTGCGCTACCTGGTGGCTAATAACCCCAAGCATACATACATGACAGTAATCTGTTGCATGCTGCTCAACTTTACCCTGTAAAGAGGCATTGGAGAGGAAGGAATCCAGTCATAACATGGAGACCAGGATGAAGAGCAGAAGAAGGCGGCGAAGGCTGCAAAAGAGAATTGATTGCAAGCTGGCGAGCAATTTGTCAAGATACCATCACAACATGAAAAGTTTCCTTTTGTATTAGCAGGTCCTGTCTACACCTCACCCACTTAACTCTCAGAACTCTCATTTTTGCTAGCCGCTGAAATATGATTCAAAATCTTGGAAAGAACACTCCCTGCACACAGTTGAATTGCAGTGCAAACAGCTTTTTAATTAGTCTATACGTCACTTGTACAAATTGTTTTGTTCTCCAGTGCTTTCCCTCAGTGTTTGCGATATGTCTGTGCTGTATCTATATGCTATCACACAGGCATGAGCATGTGAGATGGCCAGCTACTCTGTGCCTGTCAGGGCCTCTTGGGTTTGAGGAGGCTCTTGATTCCAGGCAGCTGGACCCTGCAGCTGTCTGACCTCAGTAACTGCATGATCATGCGAGCATTTTAATTAGCATCCAGTGTTGCTAGGAACAGCAGAGGGGCATTACAGTTGAATGACCCACCGAGTGAGCACAATCAATCACACAGTAATCAATGCACTTTCCCATCATTAAGTTTTATCAGGAAGCAGACTTGTGCGTGCCTAAAAGAAACAAACACACTCCTGGCAGCTCAGGGCACAGTCGGCCCATTAAGCTGCTGCAGACAGTCCATCATCCCTCCATTATTTGACCTTAAAAAGCAATCGGTAAGGCGATTGCTTCAGTGGCATCAGTTGAGTCGCAGATGTAGGTCGGAAGAGACAGGAGGAGAAAAAATAGAGTTGAGGTAGAAAGAAATGAGTTCCATGGGCAGGAACAGGCTGAAACGACGGGTCTACCAGGGCAGTCCTGTTTGTCGATCTTGGTAAGGAGGTAGAAGCAGGCTCGGTAAGGTTGGGGGCTATGAGGTTGGAGGCCGTGTCCATGGAGATGAGGTCGGTGAGAGTCTGGGAAACGATGGCTTGATGTTCGGTGGTGGAGTCATGGTCCAGGGGGAGGTAGGAGGAAATGCCAGAGAGTGTATGTTCAGACTCTGCGAGAGAAGATTCAATGAGAAAGTAAAATAAATCAAAAAAAGTGAAAGAACAAAGCAAGGACCTGAGATTGTTAATCCCACTGTCTCTTTCTACAACTTTCTGCGACTCAATTAAACAATGAGGTTTTTTTAAAAATCTAAAGCTTTCCTAATGTGACTGTCTGTAATGTAAAGAGTTTTAATGTGGTACATGTGGAATTACAGCGAATACTTAGGGCTACAGGGAATTTGGTTGGTCAACTCAGTCCCCAAAGACCAATTTTTCAGTGCAGTTCGTGAATCTTTTTTAATGAGCTATGCGAGGTTAGAAGGTGTTATGAACACATTACAAAGTATCACACAGTTTCACAAAGTATTTGCAGCACAGAAACAGACCATTTGGCCCAGCTGATCCATGCCGGTGTTAATGCTCCACATGAGCCTGCTCTCACCCCTCTTCATCTCACCCCATCAACATATTCCTTCCTCTCTCATGTGCTTATCCAGCTTCCCCTTGAATGCATTTATGCTATTTGCCTCAACCACTCCCTGTGGGAGTGAGTTCCATGATCTAACCACGCTCTGGGTAAAGAAGTCTCTCCTGAATTCACTATTGGATTTATTAGTGACTACCTTATATTTAGGGCACCTAGTACTGGTGTTGCCTGCAAGTGGATACATCTTCTCTACGTCTACCCCAGCAAACCATTTCACAATCTTGAAGACCTCTGTCAGGTCACCCCTCAGCCTTCTCTTTTCTAGAGAAAAAAGCCCCATTTGAACCTGTGTTGTTGACTGCTATGAACTTGATTGTTGTTATTCAGATGATCCGCATGTTTACTCCTACTGGTCATTTCCATTATCTGACACAGAATGGAAGTAAGGCTAATGGGTCTGTAGCTCCCTGAGTCTACTTTGTCACCCTTTTTGAATATGGGCATTGTAAAGTCCTGTCCTCTCAGTACAGATTCACAAGAGGCATGTAGTGAAGTCAAGGTCACTCTGGACCTGCACCTTTATTTCACAGCTCTGGAATGCTGCACTTGCCTGAGACCTGTCCTTATATACCTGTCTCTTGCAAGTGCACCCCTGGTGGTAAGGTATGCTGGTGGTTACAGGTCATATCTTATTACAGTCATGTATAGCATGTTAGGATACAGTTATATATAATAATGTAAGATACATGACATCAACCTCCCCCAAGGTCTTATTGTCTTTATAGGTTCAGTCTCTCAAGTGGTCTACGCTCTCGCGTGGAGCATCTGAGTTGTGGTTCAGTTGTTTGCCTTGGTGTCTGTGTTTCTTTGGGTGTGGTTGCTGGTATCTCGCCTGGGCTATCTGTTTCGATTGGTGTGATTGTTGTTAACTCGCCTGGGCTGTCTGTTGGGATTGCCCTTTCCTCAGGTTGTTCCCTCTGTCTGTCCACCAGGTGTGGTGCGAGTTCCACATTGTCGTCTGCCTCTGGTTCCGCAGTGTTGTTGGTAAATTTGCTTTTGACTTGGTCTACATGCCTCCGGCAGGTTTTGCCATTGTCCATTTGTACTATCAGTAGCCTGTTTCCTTCCTTGCCTGCTACTGTCCCTGCAAGCCATTTGGGACCCCTGCCATAGCTTAGTACAAACACTTTGTCCCCTATCTCATTCCATCTCCCCCTCGAATTTCTGTCATGGTACTCAGTCAGCTTACGGTGCTTTGCCTCAACGATTTCATGCATGTCTAGGAGGATTAATGAGAGCCTTGTTTTTAAAATCCTTTTCATCAACAGTTGCGCGGGGGGGAATCCCAGTCAATGAGTGCGGACGAGATCTGTATGCCAGCAGCAGTCGCGACAGGTGACCCTGCAGCATGGGACCTTGTATTTTAAGCATGCCTTGTTTAATGATTTGCACTGCTCTCTCCGCCTGGCCATTGGAGGCCGGCTTGAACGGTGCCGTCTTGACGGGATTTATGCCGTGGTCAATTATAAAGTCTTGGAATTCTGCGCTGGTGAAGCACGGACCATTGTCACTGACCAATATGTCAGGGATTCCGTGCGTTGCAAACATGGTTGCGAGGCTCTCCACAGTGGTGGAGGTTGTGCTCAAGTTTAAAATGGTGCATTCGATCCACTTTGAAAATGCATCTACAACTACGAGGAACATTTTGCCCATGAATGGGCCTGCATAGTCTACGTGCACCCGCGACCACGGTTTGGTAGGCCAGGGCCAGTGCCTCAGTGTAGCCTCCCTGGGGCACAAATGGTGCACCTTCAGATGCAGAGTTCCAAGTCCGCCTCAATACCAGGCCACCAGATGTGGGCTCTGGCTATGGCCTTCATGAGAACGATCCCCGGGTGCTCGCGGTGGAGCTCCCGGACAAATGACTCTCTGCCTCGCAGAGGCATGACTACTCTGCTGCCCCACATCAGGCAGTCTGCTTGTAGTGATAGCTCATGCATGTGCCTGTGAAAGGGTTTTAATTCCTCGGGGCAGACATCGTGAGCCTCTGCCCAGTCACCAGTTAGGACACATCTTTTTACTAAGGATAACGTGGGGTCGCTGGCCGTGCAGGCTCTGATTTGGCGAGCCGTCATGGGCAAACCTGTGGACTCAAAGGGATTGATTGCCATGACTATCTCACAGTCCTGTTCATCAGAGCCTTCCGTGGTCACCAGGGGTAGCCTGCTGAGCGCGTCGGCACAGTTGTCTGTGCCTTATGGTATAATCGTAGGATGCCAGCATGAGTACCCACCATTGAATTCACGCCGAGGCGTTGGCGTTTATTGTCTTGCTCTCGGATAGGAGGAACGTGAGGGGCTTGTGGTCGGTTTCTAACACGAACTTGGCCCCGAAAAGGTATTGGTGCACCTTTTTGACACCGTACACGCACGCGAGCGCCTCCTTCTCAACCATTCCGTACCCGCACTCCGCCCGCGAAAGTGACCTGGAGGCATAAGCTATGGGTTGTAATTTGCCCGCACTATTGACATGTTGCAAAACGCACCCGACCCCATACGCTGACGCATCGCATGTGAGAACTAGCTTTTTACCTGGATCAAATAAAGTCAAAACACTGTTGGAACACAGAAGGTTGCGTGCCTTATTGAAGGCACGTTCCTGGGCGTCCCCACAAATCCAATCACATCCCTTCCTGAGTAGCACATGGAGAGGCTCCAGCAGCGTGCTTAAGTTCTGCATAAAGTTCCCAAAGTAATTGAGTAGCCCAAGAAAGGCGCGCAGTTCTGAGACATTCCGGGGCCTGGGTGCCAGGCGAATTGCTTCTGTTTTGGACTCTGTTGGGCGGATTCCATCAGCGGCAATCCTTTTGCCCAAATATTCAACCTCGGGTGCGAGAAACAGGCACTTGGATTTCTTGACTCGTAGGCCTACCCGATTCAACCGCTTTAGTACTTCCTCCAAATTACGGAGACGGGAGTCGGTGTCCCTGCCCGTGATAAGTATGTCATTTGAAATACAACCGTCCCCGGGATGGACTTGAGCAGACTCTCCATGTTGCGCTCGAATATGGCAGCTACCGACCTGATGCCAAATGGACATCGATTGTACATGAAAAGGCTTCGATGTGTGTTGATGGTGGTGAGTAGCTTGGATTCCTCAGTCAATTCTTGCGTCATATACGCAGATGTGAGGTCTAATTTTCAGAAAAGTTTACCTCCAGCCAATGTGGCAAATAAGTCCTCCGCTCTGGGCAGCGGGTACTGGTACTGTAGGGAGACTCTGTTTATGGTAGATTTGTAGTCTCCACAGATTCGTACGGATCCATCAGGCTTCATGACTGGGACGATGGGACTTGCCCAGTCGCTAAATTCCACGGGTGATATAATGCCTTCCCACAGAAGCCTGTCTAGTTCATGTTCAATCTTTTCCCTCATCACATAGGGTACAGCTCTGGCCTTGTGATAGACCGGTCTAGCATCCTGTGTGATGTAGATATTGACTTTGGCCCCTTTGAAAGTGCCCACACCTGGCTGAAAGAGATGTTCAAATCGCTTTATAACTGTTGAGCAGGAGGTCCGTTCCTCTAATGATATGGCATGGACATCATCCCATTTCCAGTTTAGTTTTGCCAGCCAGCTTCTCCCCAGCAGTGCTGGGGGGTCTCCGGGGACAATCTACAGGGGAAGTCGGTTCACTGTCCCTTTGTGTGTGACAGAGAGCATGGCGCTGCCGAGGACTGGTACGATTTGTTTGGTATAGGTCCTTAGTTTGGTGTCGACCCTTGTGAGTTTTGGTCTGTCTCTTTTATGCGGCCACAGTTGTTCAAATTGTTGAGCGCCCATGAGAGATTTGACTCGCTCCCGTATCCAGCTCCATGTTGACAGATATCCCGTTGAGTAGGACCCTCATCATTATAGGAGGCGTCCTGTTGTAGGAGCAGCGGCCATTGATCGTGTTGACCCGCTGTACATCGGTGTCCCGGATACTGTCCCCACCATCTTCTGGTTCGCTTTCCGACCCATCCGATTCGTATACCTGCCGTTTTTTTGAACATGCGGGCCAAATGCCCTGTATATTCACAATTTCTGCAAACAGCCTGCTGAAATCGACATCTCCTTGACGAGTGCCCACCCCCACACCTCCAGCACAGACCTGTTCCATTGTTCAAAGTGTTCCCAAACAATGAGCTGCGTCTGGCTGATCTCTCTTGAGCTTCTCTCAGTTTGTAGTTTATTGCTCGCATTGTGGGTTGATGAGGTGTGAACGGCCGTTCCTGTGGCCCTTGATGGCTTCTGCCTACTGTCGAGAGCATGTTCTCCCGGTTTTGTCTGTCTGTGGGGGTAGCAGCTTGTTTAGTGCTGTGAACTTCTTGTTCCGATATTTCGTTAGTTGTCGTACCTGCATTGTAAATCAACCTCGTTTCTTCTTCCCCTACCAAGAATGTCTGTGCAACCAGTGCTGCTGCCTCTAAGGTCAGGTTCTTGGTCTCTATGAGCTTTCAGAATATGCCTGCGTGGCCTATTCCTTCAATGAAAAAGTCTCTCAGCATTTCTCTCCTCAATTCATCGGAGAACTCACATAAACTAGTCAACCTCCGAAGTTCCGCCACGAAGTCGGGTATGCTCTGGCCCACACAGCATTTGTAGTTGTAGAACCTGTGTCTGGCCATGTTTAGGCTGCTCGCTGGCTTCAGGTGGTCTCTTACCTGTGTGTTCAATTCTTCAAACGACTTGCTTGCTGGTTTTTTGGGTGCCAACAGATCCTTCATTAAAGCGTATGTTTTCGAGCCACAGCTGGTCAAGAGATGGGCTCTTCTCTTGTCTGCCTTATCGTCGCCTAACCAGTCTTTGGTTACAAAGCTTTGCTGGAGCCTTTCTATAAAGTCCTCCCAATTGTCTCCCGCATTGTACTTTTCATCTGACCCGTTGTTCGCCATTCTGTGGATTCTGTAATCCCGTAACTCGTCGCCACTGTAAAGTCCTGTCCCCTCAGTACAGATTCACACGAGGCACGTAGTGAAGTCAAGGTCACTCTGGACCTGCACCTTTATTTCACAGCTCTGGAACGCTGCACTTGCCTGAGACCTGTCCTTATATACCTGTCTCTTGCAAGTGCACCCCTGGTGGTAAGGTATGCTGGTGGTTACAGGTCATATCTTATTACAGTCATGTATAGCATGTTAGGATACAGTTATATATAATAATGTAAGATACATGACAGGCACTACAATGGCCTGCTTCCAATCTACTGATAGCTGCCAAGTGTTCATCGACTCCCTTCTAATAATTCAGTGCCTCATAAATCTTCTCACTGGTCTCTCTCAGAACTTTGGGATAAATATCATCTAACTCTGGGAATGTATTTGTTTTGAGCCATTCAGCTTGTCTAGGTCTTCCATCTCTTTTAGCAAAGTCATACGTTTTGACTTGGTCCACTTTGTTTGGGGAAGACATGTTGTTCCTGTCTTTCCTTGTAATTAATTTGATGAAGTAATTGTTCAGAGTATTTACTATCTTGCGCTGATTCTCCTGTCCAGCGGAGCTTTGGTTTTAATAACCTGTTCCACCAGTGTGTATAGGTGTGGCTTATATCTCATCGCCTGCTGACCTGTACCAGTTACCATCATCAAGCAAAGATCTTCTTTCTATTATTCCGCATTATACATCATGATGTCTAACTTTCTCTTCTGTTAAGCTGTTAATGAAAATCAGGCATTCTCCCAAAAGGTCATGAAAATACAGACATTTTATTAGATCCAGCACTTTGTTAAATTTCATGTTCTTAAAATATATACATCCATTATGACATGAACTTAATTTATAAAATATCCTGTGAACGAGGTGTTTTCCGAAAAGATCTGTTCCCAAATGTCCTTTAATGTCAGTGGGAGTGAAGTTTCACCTCCTAATCCAGCAGTGTGGTAAATGGGAATTAATGTTTCTGATCTTTTTTAATATATTTGCAGGACTACACGTGTCCCTGTGCACTTTGAGGAAGCTCAGGTGCATTAGGATGCATTAAAGGAAATGCACAAGTGAGTGCTCATCAGAACTGTCCCGCAATAATGTTGCTCAACTTGTGAAATGGTCACCGAAGCACGTTATATCGCAGGCGGTGGGCCATTCCAGCTGTGGAGTCGGCAATCGGTGTGAGAAATAAAGGGAGCGCCTAAGAGACATAAACCAAGATTTATAGATTAAGATCTGTAATCTTACTAGAGGTCATGGCATGTAAGGGTGAGCACAGAGGAAGTCATTGCTGAGTCACGCACCAAATGGTGTTGGAAAGGTTTCCGGAAGAAATTGTCAGATTTGTAGAAATGTGCCATGGCGAGATATGAGAACGAACATAAGTACTCATGTTCTACCATCTATATATGGCTATCATAGATATGGATAGCCACTGAAGCTTGAGTTTGTTTGATTACCTTGGTGTACTTAACCCACGCTGGTTCAATAATTTGCTGCAAAGGCAACACAAAGGGAAGTAATGAATATGGTTTCAGAACTAGCAGGATTAAAAGGCAGAACCAAAGCTGTCACAACTAGAAAGATTGAAGACAAGTGTTCATGCACAGATAACAGTTACAATGTACTCACTCAGTTCGGTCTTAAGCCTTCTTACAAACATTCTGGTCATCAAGGCACTTAACAAAAATTGATGCCAAAGGTTATAAAACTGCACTGCTGCCTAAAATACACGGCACATGGTCTCTGTAACTTTAATGCAAGTTTATACTCCCTCTTTACAAGAAAGGCTACCTTCAACATAAGTGCAGAAAGCTGGCGCACCTATGAGTTTTGGAGTGGTACTCACCGTTGGAACTCCTGGTGCGGTAAGTAGATCCATTTTCAGGACTTTGAAATTTTTTCAAAGTCTTACAAGAAATGGATCATAATGGGGGCGGGCCTTCGATTCAAAGCCAGGCTGACTGGCTGAAAATGGGTCGGTCGAGGCCTTCGCCGCTGTCAATCAACAACGGAGTTGTGGTGATGTCACAGCACGTGTGTGTTACCACGCTCTCTCCCCTCCGTTAAAGGGGAGAGATTCTATCATTTTTTAACTTTGGCCACAGGGCCACTGGGGAGGGTTTCGGCTGGGCCAGCGGTCTGGCACCCAAGAGGGGGTGCCAGGCTGTCTGTTGGCGGCCCGGCTGAACTCAGGAGCAGTATTTTGCCGGCTGATCGGCAAGTCAGCCGGCAAAAATATTTCCATTGCAGCAGCAGCAGTGGGCCCTCCCCTTTAAGGAATGCCATGCTGCTGGGCTGCACTCAGTGCAGAGATGGTGCACTGGCAGAAAAACTTGCCGGGGGCATCACGCGGCGAGGGATCGACAGATTCAGGTGAAAATCGATGGGGAAGTATTTTTATTGCCTTTTTATTGTTTTCATTGGCGGTGCAACCACTCGGGCGGGATGGATTTAGGTCGGTTCGGCCTGTTACCCTAAAGCGGCAGCCATTCGATTTTTAGGAATGGCCGCCGTAAACGGGCATTAACGGGTCTCTTTGAGACCCTGAATTTCGGCCCCAGTAGATATAGCAGACCAAAACTCTCATGACCTGTGAAGATGACATCACGAGGTCCGCTGCTGGGAAACTATACATGAGGACATGTATGCGTTGCAAGTTTGTATAATTATCAGAGGAGATTTGCTACGACCAATGGCAATTTCGGCATTTGAGCTGGAGGGAAGCTCGCCCACCGCTCAGTGAATTGACTGCTCCCAAATTTCTGTGATCTGATGATTTGAATAATTACTCATAGCTGTCTGTCAACTTTGGCCTTGTGCAAGAAGCAAACCGAATAGTGAGGCAACAAATTAATTTGCCAAATGCTATTTGCAAGGGAGTATTGAGGTTAGCCAGCTGTGCCGTTAGCTGCATTTTGAGTAAGTGATCCATATTGTCAAAAAGCAAACTATCCAGCTTGTTTTTACCCTAGAATATGTGAGTGACCCGAAGTCCCTCGATATGGGGATCATGGGCTAGATTTTCTATTATTTTTGCATGCATAATGCCCACTTAATGTCCATTTTACTGCTGAAATGAGGTGTAACGTGCAGATATCGCCCATTTAGCCACAAAATGGAAACTGGCGCCCATTTCTCGGTCACTTATCACCAAGCGTTACTTTTGCCATGTACGTGACACCGGGAAAAAATAGTGCCACCCGCCCACTCTTTTGGGGCGGAATCATCAGAATGGGCAAAACCAATGGCCATAATATCGCCCAGCGTTACTTTGGGCATGTAATTAACGCTGATATTCAATAATACCGACCGCCCATTTTTTTTTGTCGTAAAGATCAAATTTGCCAAAACAAACACCCAGTATACTGCCCAGCGTCACTTTCACCACGTCGCACACATATCGCCCACAATATCGCTCGCCCAAAACACCGCTCTGAAAAAGTGCAACTGTTCTGAGCGAATCACAGAGGTGTGGGTGTCATTTTTCAAATCGCAGGTCGCTTCATTGAAAAGGCGGCTTCAACTTCGGGGGAGTTTAGATTGACTCTGGAGTTCTTGTCATGTGAAGTGACCATCTCAACAGACATCTTTTCAGATTGTGGACGATTGGGTTTTACTGTAGGTGTCTTTTAGTGTGGAAATTATTGCTTCTGATCAATCGGTATTATACTTTCATTAGAATTGGGCCAGCCATTTCTCAGCCTGCATCGATTAATACGCAGATGCTGCAGAGTGCAATGGCACACGTCTAATGCACACCATTATGTGCCCAACCTAAGACGTACCAGAATGAGGAAGAAGTCCAGACTATAAACACCCCGCACTTACAGGGAGAAGAGGTCTTACCTCGACGTGCCTTGAGAACACCTGCCTTCGGAGACTGTGCTTCCACAAAGTGGTGATCACTAAAGTATGCGAGCTCATCGGGGTAGAGATGCAGCCTGCTACCAGGACATCACTGTCTGTCAAGGTCAAGGTCACCGCGACACTGTCATTCTACGCGTCCGGTTCCTTTCGGGCCTCCGTGGTTGACAATTCCCCTCTGTCTCACCATGCCACGGATCGCTGCATTAGACAGGTCACGGAGGCCCTGTCGCACGTAGGATGGAGTTTACCAGCTTCCCCATGACCACGGAGGCGCAGACTGACAGGGCTGGAGCATTCTACTGCATTGCTAAATTCCCCAAGGTGCAGGGAGCAATACACTGTACTCACATCGCTATGCGGGCACCTTCTCAGGACCCAGAGCTTTTTCGTAACAGAAAATGATTTCACTCCCTGAAGGTCAACTAGTTATCGACCACAACCAGATAATAATGGCAGTGAATGCCAAATGTCCGGGCAGCTTCACATCCTGCGTGAGAGCGCTGTCTCTGACATGTTTAAGAGTCAGCCACAAGGACTGATATACTCATAATAAAGGATGAAACTGAGTACTGTGAGCAATGAGTAAGTGCGACCTTAGCTCCTTTAATAAGACTCCAGAGTGCAGGTACCTCGTGGGTGGTCTGCTTATATACAGTGCTCCCAAGGGATGCTGGGATCCTTTGGGACTCCAACAGGTAGGCCCTGTGGTGGTGGTGTGATACAGGTAACCAAGGGTTAAATACATAACATCACTCCCTCGTAAAGTTAATAGTACACTTATTTACAAGGTGAGACGGTCTGGGGCTTTTCGCTCCCCTGTCGATTGTCTCGGTACAAATGCGGGTGTGGGTGAGTTGGTTAGTTCTTCACTGGGCTGCTGGGCAGCCGGCCTTGCCGGGCTGCTGGGGATGGTGAGTTCGGCTTCGTGGTCAACCGTGATGCCAGTTGTCACTTGTGTGTGTGTGTTGGAGGGTCAAAGTTGGTGGTGTCTTCTTCGGGTTGTTCGTAGCTGTTGGTGAACCGCAATTTGATTTGGTCCAAATGTTTTCTGCACGTTAGTCCATTGGCCAATTTGACCTGAAACACTCTACTCCCTTCTTTGGCTATGACCATGGCAAAGAACCATTTTGGACCATGTTCATAATTGAGTACACACACAAGATCATTGATCTCAATATCGCGTGACAAGTTTGCGCGGTCATGGTACATACTTTGTTGATGCCGCCTGCCCTCCACGTGATTATGGAGATCAGGGTGGACAAGAGGGAGCCTTGTTTTGATCGCCCTTTTCATGAGAAGCTCGGCTGGGAGAACCCCAGTGAGCGAGTGGGGTCTGGTGCGGTAGCTGAGCAGCACTCGGGACAGTCAGGGAGCCTTTCGACATGCTTTGCTTGATGGTCTGAACTGCCCGTTCTGCCTGGCCGTTGGACACGGGCTTGAACGGGATAGATGTAACGTGCTTGATCCCATTGCGGGTCATGAATTCCTTGAATTCAGCACTGGTAAATCACGGGCCATTGTCGCTGACTAGGACATTAGGCAGGCCGTGTGTGACAAACATGGCTCGTAGGCTTTCGATGGTGGCCATGGACGTGCTTACAGACATTATTACACATTCAATCCATTTTGAATAAGCATCCACGACAACCAAGTACATTTTTCCTCGAAATGGGCCGCAAAGTCCACGTGGATCCTCGACCACGGTTTGGAGCGCCACGACCACAAACATAGTCGTGCCTCTTTGGGTGCATTGCTCAGCTGAGGGCAAGTGTTGCACTGATGCACGCTGACTCTAAATCTGAGTCGATGCCGGGTCACCACACATGGGATCTGGCTATGGCTTTCATCATTACAATACCTGGGTGGGTGCTGTGTAGGTCACAAATTAAAGTTTCTCTGCCCTTCTTGGGCAAGACCACGCGATTACCCCACAACAGACAGTCCGCCTGCAAGGACATTTCATCTTAATGCGCCTGTGGTATGGCTTAATCGCCTCCTGCATCTCAGCTGGGACACTGGACTAGCTCCCATGGAGGACACAGTTTTTTTACCAAGGACAGGAAAGGATCCTGGCTGGTCCAGGTCCTGATCTGGCGGGCCGTAACGGGTGACTTTTCGTTTCGAATGCATCCATTACCATGAGCAAGTCCGCAGGCTGTGCCATTTCCATCCCGGTGGTGGGCAATGGTAGCCGACTGAGAGCATCAGCGCAGTTCTCTGTGCCCGGTCTGTGGCGGATTACATAGTTGTATGCCGACAACGTGAACACCCATCTTTGGATGCGGGCAGAGGCATTGGTATTAATCCCTCTGTTCTCAGAGAATAGTTATATGAGCAGCTTGTGGTCAGTTTCAAACTCAAACTTGAGGCCAAACAAGTACTGGTGCATTTTTTTCACCCTGTAAATGCACGCCAGAGCGTCTTTTTCAATCATGCTGTAGCCCCTTTCGGCCTTGGACAGACTCCTGGACGCATAAGCGACAGGTATCAAAATCCTCGATTCATTAACTTGTTGTAATACACACCCGACCCCGTATGACGACGCATCGCAAGCTAGCACTAATCGTTTACAAGGGTTATACAGGACAAGCAGTTTGTTTGAACACAACAGATTTCTGGCTTTCTTAAAGGCAGCCTCATGATTTCCCCCATACCCAGACGTCTCCCTTGTGCAGTAGCACATGTAGGGGTTCTAGCAAGGTGCTTAACCCGGGTAGGAAATAGTTGAGGAGTCCCAGGAATGACCACAGCTCCCTCACATTCTGTGGTCTCAACGCGTTCTTGATGGCCTCTGTCTTGGTGTCGGTGGGTCTGATGCCATCTGCTCCGATTCTTCTTCCCAAGAACTCGACTTCCTGTGCCAGGAAAGCACACTTCGAGCATTTCAACCTGAGTCCCACACGATCCAACCGACTAAGAACCTCTTCCAGATTCTTCAAGTGCTCAATGGTGTCCCGACCTGTAACCAGTATGTCATCCTGGAAAACCACGGTGCGATGGACTGACTTTAGCAGACTCTCCATGATCCGTTGGAAGATTGCCGCGGCCGACCGAATCCAAAACGGGCACCTGTTATAGATGAACAGACCTTTGTGCGTGTTGATGCAGGTGAGGCCTTTCGAAGATTCCTCCAGTGTCACTTAGGCCGAGGTCAGGTCCAACTTGGTGATCATCTTCCCTCCAGCCAGGGTTGCAAATAGGTCGTCTGCCTTGGATAGCGGGTACTGGTCCTGTCGCGAAAAACGGTTAATTGTTACTTTATAGTCCTCACAAATTCTGACCGTGCCATCACGTTTAAGTACCAGGACAATCGGACTAGCCCACTTGTTGAATTCCACTGGCGCGATGCTGTCTTCTCGCTGCAGCCTGTCCAGCTCAATTTCCACTTTCTCACGCATCATATACGGGACTGCCCGTGCCTTGTGGTGGATAGGTCGCGTACCGGGAACCAAATGGATCTGCACTTTCGCCCCCAAGAAGCTTCCAATGCCTGGCTCGAACAATGATGGAAATCTGCTCAGAACCTGGGCACATGAGGCGTCGTCGACGGACAAAAGCACTAGGATGTCGTCCCAGTTCCAGCGGATTTTTCCCAGCCAGCTTCTGCCAAACAGTGTGGGGCCATCCCCTGGCACAATCCACAGTGGGAGTTCGTGTACGGCTCCATCATAGGAGACTTTGACTTCTGCACTGCCAATTATAGTGATCAGTTCCTTGGTGTAAGCTCTTAGCTTGGTGTGAATGGGACTGAGCTTGGACCTGTGTGCCTTGTTGCACCACAGCCTGTCGAAGGCCTTTTTGCTCATTATGGACTGACTCGCACCCGTGTCCAGTTCCATGGATACTGGAATTCCGTTCAGTTCAACTTTCAACATTATTGGTGGACATTTGGTGGTGAAGGTGTGTACCCCGTTCGCTTCTGCCTCCTTGGTTTGAGTTTCCAATTCAGCCTGATCCACAATGGATCGATCTTCCTCTGCAACATGGTGGTTTGCAGGGTTTGCACACTCGCTGGAGATGTCTCATTGTTCTTCAGCCGTTGCACACATAGTGCTTGAAGCGGCATTGATGGGCCTGATGATCACCTCCACAAAGCCAACAGGATGTTAACTGCCTCACATTAACGATTGATGGCGGACTCTGGGTCATCTGAGGTCGTGCAGGAGCTGGTGTGTACGTTCTGCCATGTATATTCCTGCTTGAAAATGATGTTACTTTGTGCACAGTACTGGCCGAAACCTCTTTATGCTGCGAAATTTGTTTGGTGTTGTTGCTGGTTGACATAAATGCCTGGGCTATCGTTATGGCTTTGCTCAGATTCGGAGTTTCAACAGTCAATAGTTTGCGAAGGATTACCTCATGGCCAATGCCAAGCACAAAAAAGTCTCTCAGCATTTGTTCTAGGAATCCATCAAATTTGCAATGTCCTGTGAGGCACCTTAGTTTGGCGACATAGCTCGCCACTTCCTGGCCCTCCGACCGTTGACACGTGTAGAACCGATACCTCGCCATCAAAACGCTTTCTTTAGGATTTAGGTGCTGCCGCACCAGCGTACACAATTCTTCATAGGATTTAGTTGTTGGTTTTACCGGAGCTAGAAGATTCTTCATGAGGCCATAGGTTGTTGCCCCACAGACGGTAAGGAGGATCGGCCTTCATTTGGCAGCGTTCTCGTCCCCTTCCAGCTCGTTGGCCACGAAGTATTGGTCGAGTCTCTCCAAAAGGCCTCCCAATCGTCCCCTTCTGAGAACTTCTCCAGGATACCAACTGTTCTTTGCATTTTCGCGCGGTTTTTCGTTGTCTCGTCACCAATTGATGCGCTCATAATAAAAGATGAAACTGAGTACTGTGAGCAATGAGTAAGTGTGACCTTAGCTCCTTTAATAAGACTCCAGAGTGCAGGTACCTTGTGGGTGGTCTGCTTATATACAGTGCTCCCAAGGGATGCTGGGATCCCTTGGGACTCCAACAGGTAGGCCCTCTGGTGGTGATGTGATACAGGTTACCAAGGGTTAAGTACATAACAAGGACAATGCTGGATGCTTGGTGACAACCGATATGGCCAAGCCACCTGGCTGATGATCCCCCCTGCGTGACACCCACACCGAGGCCAAGAACCGATACAACCAGAGCCACAGAGCTACATGCAATGTGGTCCAGAAAACAATTACTGTGCTTAAGCAGCACTTTAGATGCCTGGAGCACTCAGGAGGGGAGCTACAATACAACCCTGAGCAAGTAGCTAAATTCGTGGTCATGTGCTCCATGCTGTACAACCTTGCTATCAGGAGGGGACAACAATTGCCAGAAGGGACATGGTGCACCTCAGGAGAGAGAGGAAGAGGAGAACGCTGACCTAGGGCCAGACAATCAGGCTGACTATGCAACCATACCGATGCCCCCCTCCAGACCGCAGGAAAGGGCCAGTGGTGGCTTTATAGCTTGAAGACTCTTACGTCAGGAGCTCAGAAATGGGCGATTTGCCTGAAAGAACGTTGCTGTAAATGACAAAGCTGGCACACTGCTGTGTGTGCAGCTCAGACATCAATGGTGGGCATCACCTTGGTGCCAGTTAAAGTTTAAGTTGATTCAAGTTAAGTTTTATTTAACCCTTTCATGTTAAGGAATCACCAGTGTGTAACGGTCCATCTATCTGAGACTGCGCAACAAGGTTGTGTTGAATAAAAAACATTTAATACGACCATTGGTCTGAAATCCTAAGTTTCACGGGCAAAAACACCTCACCCCCACCCCACTTTTTCGACCTCAATCAAATGATCAACATGAACAGCAGCACAGAACACAATGCGAAGCAGGATAATGGCCCCCTCCCCCCATAAATTGCATACACCCAGATTGCGTACAAATTGCACAACAAATTGCATACACCCAGATGGAGATATAACAGAGCCATCACCTGCGGACATGCACCTCACTTTCCTTCCCCACTCCCCTTCTTCTCCCCACCTCTACCCCTTCCCCTCCTCACTCCATGCCGCCTGGATGAAGAGCTCCTCAGGTGGTGCCTCATTGGGGGCGATGAAGGCAGAAGCGGTGGTTGCACGGGTATGGGAGCAGGGGGTGCCGAGGTGGGAACATTCTCAGATCCAGAAGCAGGATCTTGGTCCTACCTCTCATGTGTCATTGGCACTGGTGATGCGGAACCGAGGGGTGGAGTGCCACGCTCCGGGCCCACTGGGAGGCCTGTGCCAGCGGTGTTCCTGGCTATCGCCTCCAGGGCCTCCGCCATCCGTGGAACGTACTCAGTCATAGTGCCGGAGATGGTGGCCAGCTGTCGGGATATGCCCCCCAATGCATTGAGGATCTAGTCACCAATGTCTACAGTTCTCCTGGACAGCTTAACCATCTCTCCGCTCTCATCTGGTGCTCGTGGGCGAGACCTGCCACGTCCATGAAACCTCCGCGGGGTTGGCGCCGTCCTGGAGACAAATAGGGTGCCCTGTGGCAAGGTGCTTAGGCCCAGTACCTCCATAGTGGAGGCGGGAATGGCTGGAGGAGCACTAGATGGCCTTGGGGTGGAATGCCTCTGGAGCCTGGTGATGCAGGTTTCTCAAAGTCAGCGCTCTCATCCGTAGAGAACAGACCCAGCAGATTGACAGGCGAGAATCGGACCATCTTAGCACCATATGTAGGATCATCTGTCGAGTCAGGGCCCACGCCCCCACCTTCTGTCCTCGGTGGTCTTGCCTGGGGCCACGCTGCTGGCTGAGCTACAAAACACAAATGAGGTTATTAGAGGAGAAGGGGCTGCTCGGGTCACAAGGTGAGTCCAACACGACACACAGCACATGCACAACAAAAGCACACCACTATCAAAATCATCACAGACATCACATTTCATGACCATCAACACATTGTGCATTGCAATGATTTTCATTAGGCCAGCATTATTTATAGGACAATTTTAGAACCCATCTATCATATATGATTGTTCGGATATGAGTGGGTGTTGCATCCATTGACTTTACATCACGCAATGGTGTATACTTTACTCACGTGGCATCACTTCAGGATCTGCAGCTGCTTGTGTGGCCGTCCGGGTGTGCTTCCCCACGAGTGTGAGCACCCGCTCCTCTGTCAGTGATGTTGCTGATGACTGGTGGCCCCCCACCCGTTCGCCTCTGCACGGACCTAACCATCGATAGCTTCTTCTGTAAAAGGTGACAGGACGACGTGACATGAGATCATTGCATGATATCATCGCTTGGTACTGTCACAGAGACTGATACAACACATAACCGACAGATGTAATCATGAGTATTAAGATCATTATCATTCTTTACCTAAAGACATACACTATGAACGCAGGCTTTGAATGCAACATTCCTGGTAAAAGTGAAAGACCTCACATCTGATTATAGTCACTCATGACTGTTACAAATCAAATTATATAAATATATAAGTACATGTAAATAAATGTAATACTTACTCTTGCGGATCCCACAAGGTCGTTCCATCGCTTGCAGCATTGGTTGCCCTCACACACCTCGTTGGTCGCTGACGAGACCACCTCTGCTATCTCGGCCCATATCTTCTGGTAGGCCTTTGGGGTGGGTTTCCCACGCCCTCCCTGTGTCAAATCACCCCAGTGTAACTTGACCTCCTGCAGGAGGGAGGCATTTGCCTCGTCCGAGAACCTCCTCACTCTTTTGCGCCCTCCAATGTGCTCCTCTCCCAGCTCACTGCTCTCGCCAGCGTCAGTCTCCACAGCGTGCTGTGTCACTTCCTCCTCTCCCTCCAGGCACCAAATTTGGGCAAATATCTGGCTGGTAACAACTAATTCTTTTTCCCAATTTGTTATAAAGCTCGAAACTCTCCCTCCTTCTTCCCAAAGCATCCACACCACACCTACACACGCCTTCGCTTCCTCTCAGCACCCTCTCTCTCTGTCTCCTCTTATGCGCATGTCATGATGACCCTTGACCTCCAGAATCGCGGGAATCGAGCATTGCCATGCCGTTGCTAAGGGCGGTGACACCTTACGGCAGGAGGTCAGACAGATTTAACGTTAACGTCCATTTCATATCGCTCATGGTAACGCTCAATTTAAAAAATGGAGTCTAGGGGCTTTGAGAATGGGCGACAGGCCAGCGATCTGAAAACATATTTTTACTGCCCATGCCGGAAATAACGCCCATTTTTGGGCGATCTGCACAAAAGTGTAAAATCTAGCCCCTCGAGGTTTAACAGTTCAATATGAAATGGTTTTGGGCTGACTCAATCAAGTTGCTATTGAGTATGGGCTACAGTACAAAACGCTCCTAATTTGGCACAAATAGACAATCTTGCACATTGGCACAAGTACAAATAGTGCAATAGGGTTGCTTTTGCAAAGTTGAAGCAGAAACATATTGGGCCGTAATTTGTGGACATACGGGTGCATACGAGGTGTGTACATGACCGTAAAGGCCGCACAAATTCCACGTTTGCGTGAGCGAAGACTCGGAACTTGCGACCGCATCCCTGGTAAAGGACCTCCGCGGGTGGAAATTTGCATTTCACAGCAAATGCCCGTGAAATTCTTACACCTGTTAAAAGCAGGTATAAGACCTGCTTTTATCAGCGTAAGAGTTTTAAAAAACTTAAAAATAAAATGTTATCATTTGTACATTAAAAACTCCATGCAATAAGGTATTATTTAGCCCCATTAAAACATGTAAATTTATTTTTCAAAAAATAAAAATGCTGCTTGAAATATTTAATTTAATGCCACTTTAATTCATTTTAAACATGTAATACTTTTTATTTATTTGATATCTAGGTATATTTTTGGAGGTATTCCCATCCACACTTGAGGGGTTTCCGTACATACGGAATCCCCATAAGCATGAATGGTGACTCCCTTCTGTCATTCGTTGGGCCAGCCCATGTGATCCCAGAGGCGCTTGCGAACCATGTGCGCCCCTGGGATATGCAGGCCTCTACCCGCGGATAGGCCCAGGACTGTGAATCTCTGTACCTCTCGGACCACTAGGTAAGCGGGCATCTTATTTGTGGATCGGAGGCATTTACCCGTGGGAAGCCTCCGACTGCAACTTCAGGCCCATTGTTGGGACAAAGCAGATAAAACTTTACTCTCCACATGACTATGCTGAGGATAAATACTTTGATGCACCAAGTTATTTATCAATCAGATCTGCTCAGAAATTTGTATTTTCACTGTATCTAAGATTTTTTTTCATGCAAAGTTGCAGTACTCACAAAATCATCCTGCACATGGTAACTGTAGAAATTCACTGACATTATCATGGGATTTTCATATTATGGTTTGGGGGTTTTCCCAACACTTAATTTGTGCTCAAGTTGAATCTCCCATATACCAAAACCTTAGAACTAACAATTACCATTAAGTATGGTATATTGCACCAGAGATTATGTGGGCTGGCCACAATGTTCTTCCGTATTAAATACCACTATGCCAGGAAGAGGAAGAAAGAACTTGCATTTCTATAGCACCTTTCACGATCTCAGATGTCCCCCAAGTGCATCATAGCCATTGAAGTTTAGCCACTGTTGTATTTGTAGCAAAATGCAACAGCCAATTTGCACACAACAAGGGCCCATAAGCAACTGTGAGATAAATGACCAGATGATCTTTTGAGTGATGTTGGTTTCGGGATAAAAACTAGCCAGGCCATCGGAAAGGGCAGACAGGGTCGTAGTTTAACACCTCATTCTCTGGCACTGCAACACTCCCTCAGTACTAAAGAGTCATCCCAGATTATATGCTCAACTCTCTGGAGTGGGGCTTGAACCCATGACCTTCTGATTTAGAGGCAAGAGTACTACCACTGAGCCAAGGCTGACACCATTGACCAATTGTACTTGCTAAAACTAATGCTCAGAATTGTTCACGAGCAAACTTAGACACAGAAGTGGTAAGACACATAAAGGGGCCAAGTTTCAGCCTGAGTTGCTCCTGTTTTTTTGGAGCAACTGGTTTAGAATGGAGTATCTTAGAAATTGCAATTCTCGGCATTTAGTTTGCTCCAGTTCTAGTCAGTTAGAACAGTTTCAGTTTGGATCAGATTTTTTTTTTCAAAAGGGGGCAGGTCCGGCCACTTACGCCCATTTTGAAAGTTTAGGCAGTGAAAACTTACACCAAACTAACTTAGAATGGAGTAAGTATAGATTTTTGTACGCTCAGAAAAACCTTGCCTACACTTAGAAAATCAGGCGTAGGTTACAAATCAGGCGTAGGGAATGGGGGGACGGGGGTTTAAAGGGAAGTTTACAAACATTAAACACTTCAGTTTTATAAATAAAGAGCCATCATCAATAATAAATAATAAATACATCAATAAATCAATCAAAAAAATTAATTAAAATTTTTTTTAAAAATCAATAAATAAAACATTTTCTACTTACCGACTGCAGTACCCGGAGTCCTCCAACAGCATGCTGGGATGGACCCCCCCCCCCCCCGCCAGTGTGTCTCTATCTCTCTGTCTGTCAGTGTCTGTGTTTCTGACAGTGAGGAGAGGGGGAGGAGAGGGGTGGGGGGGGGGAGAGGGAGGGAGGGAGGGGGAGAGGGGAGGGAGGGGGAGAAGGGAGGGAGGGAGGGAGGGGGAGAAGGGAGGGAGGGGGAGAGGGGAGGGAGAGGCAGAAGAGAGGGAGAGAGGGAGGGGGAGAGGGGAGGAGAGGGAGGCTGAACGGGCCCGCCCGGCCGGGCCCAAGACTTCGGGCGGGGCCCGACCCAGCACTGGAGTTAAAGGTAGGTGGCCGGGGGTCGGATCGGGTCCCGGGGGGTGGGGAGGTGCAGGGGGAATGGGTCGGGTCCTGGTGGGGGTGGGTCGGGTCCAATGGGGGGAGGAGGTCGGATCCGGGGCGAGGGGGAGCGGGAGTCGGTCCGGGAGTGGAGCAGTAGTCGGTCCGGGAGCGGAGCAGGAGTCGGGTCGAGTCGGGGGGGTGGGGGTGGGGGGCGGGGAAGCGGGGGTCGGGTCGGGTCCGGGGGGTGGGGGGGAGCTGTCGGGTCCGGGGGCGGGGGGTGGGTGTGCGGGAATCAGTCCGGGAGCGGAGCGGGAGTCGGGTCGAGTCCGGGGCGGGGGAGTGGGAGTCGAGTCGAGTCCGGGTGGGGAGGGGGTAAGCAGGGGTCGGGTTGGGTCAGGTGGGTGGGGGGGGAGCGGGCAAGCGGGGATCGGTCCGGGGGGGTGGTAAGCGGGGGTTGGGTCGGGTCCGGGGGGTGGGGGGGGCGCGGGGAAGCGGGGGTCGGGTCGGGGGTGGGGGAAGCGGGGGTTGGGTCAGGTCCGGGGGGGGAAGCGGGAAGCGGGGGTCGGGTCCGAGGGGGGTGCGGGAGTCGGGTCGGGGGGGAAGTCGAGTTGGGTCCGGGGGGGGGGGGGGGGAGTCGAGTCGGGTCGTGGGGAGGGAGTCAGGTCGGCGGGGGAGTCGGGTCGGTGGGGGGGGGGTCGGGTTGGGGGGGGAGTCGGGTTGGGGGGGGAGTCGGAGCGGGAGCTGGGGGGTGGGGGTTGAGAGAGCCAGCTGAAGGGAGGAAGCAGGAGCTGGGCGTGGGAGGTGCAGCCTGATCCACGCTGCCCCAGTGAGCCCATTCGGCCAGGGCTAGGGGCTGCATGCTTCGGGCCCCTCCCACATAGTTTTGGGCGCCTGGAGCTACTGCACATGCGCGCCCACTGTAGCGCGCCTGTGCAGAGGTCCCGGCACTGTTTTCAGCGCAGCGACCTGGCTCCGTCCCCCACAGCTCGTGCTGCGCCACGCCCAGCTCCAGAGGACCAGCAGGGAACCGGAGAATCTGTTAATATTTTTTAGGCGCACTTGTGGGCGCGAATAACGGGCGTCCAGGTTGGGGCTGTGACGTTCTCGGCGCGGCCCAAAACTTGGGCCCAAAGAAACTAACTGTAAGATACTTGAAACATTAAAGAGAGAATCAGTTCCCAAGGGGTTGAAATACATTTCTCTGGAAGGCAATTCTTTCATAGTTCATTACATAACCCCGTTGTGGCCACCACATCTTGATTATTTTCAGTTTATGAGCTTCTTAAACTGTAATCACAATGAGGAATACCTTGGATTCCAACTCCAGAGACTTCACATGCAATTACATCAGTGATAGCTCCCACTAAATTTGCTGTCAAGTCATGATGGCCTTTTAATCATGAGAACACATCATAGCTCAAGGCAAGTTAATTGTTGTACAGCTCGGGCTAATTGAAGGATCTGTTGGACTGGAAGTATAGCACTACTCACATTAATTGGCTTGCGTCTCCATTCTCCTAATCAGAATGTATTGCAGCAATATACGTTGGAGCTGCCTGCTACATTGCTGAGCAATACAGACCTGTAACATCCCAGATACAATCCATGGTATGCAAAGAGTTAGCTGATTTCAGCTGGGCAGCAGTAAACATTCTACAATTGCCTTCAGTGCCCCTGAGCTAAGGAGGAGGAACCTCAGTCATTGTTCTTATTCCTGATTGTTAGCCAAAAACTTCTGCTGATAAGTACAAATATAGGGGCCAGATACGAGACTCCCTAAGCAAATGCTTTATGCGGAGTTCCTTCATAGTAAACGAGCCAAAGGAGGACAGCGGAAACATTATAAGGACACCTGGGAGACCCACAGACCGCCCAAGGTGGAGAAAGTCCATCCAGGAGGGCGTTGAGCTCTTCGAGTCTCAACGCAAAGAGCGTGAAGAGGCCAAGCGCAGGCAGCGGAAGGAGCGCGCGGCAAACCAGCCCCACCGACCCCTTCCCTCGACGAATGTCTGTCCCACCTGTAACAGGGTCTGTGGCTCTCATATCGGACTGTTCAGCCATCAAAGAACTTACTTTGGGAGTGGAAGCAAGTCCTCCTCGATTCCAAGGGACTGCCTATGATGATGACATTGAGTTTTCAACACAGAAGGCCACTTAGCCCATCCTGTCTATGCCAGCTCTTTGCTAATCCCACTGCCCTGCTCTATGCCCATAGTCTTGTATGTTCCCTTGTTTCAAATACAAATTCAAGTTTACTTAAAAAGAGGTGATAGTCTCTAACTCAACCGTTCACTGTGGAAAAGCATTCTATGTTCCAGCAAGTAAAGAAGTAAAGAAGTTCTGAGTAAAGACATTTTTCCTAATCTATCTCCTCACTTTCTTAATGACAATTTTAAATTGCTGAGCCCTCATCACTGACTTCCCAACCAGAAGAAATAGGGTTAGAACCTCCACTTTTGAGCTTATTGCCCAAAAAATGGTGTTATTTCCGGCGTGGCAGTAAAAAAGGGTTTTCAGATCGCGGCTTCTTGCCCATTCTCAAAACATCTAGTTTACATTTTTGAAAATGGGCGTTACCGTGAGCGATATCAAATGGGCGGTAGCATAACATTTTTCTGACCTTCTGCTGTAAAGTGTGGCCGTCTTTAACAACGGCACGGCAACGCTCAATTCCCGTGATTCTGGAGGTCAAGTGTCACCATGACATGCGCAGAAGAGGAGACAGAGAGAGAGGGAGCTCAGAAGGACTGAAGGCGTGGATGGGTGTGGTGTGGCTGCTTTGGGAGGAAGGACGGAGACTTTAGAGCTTCACAGCAAGTAGGCAAACAAAAAGTAGCTGTTACCAGCCACATATTTGACTGAACTTGCCCTATAATGGAGGGAGAGGAGGAGGCATCACAGCACGCTGTGGAGACTGACGCTGGAGAGAGCAGTGAGCTGGGAGAGGAGCACATTGGAGGGTGCAAAAGAGCCAGGAGGTTCTCGGACGAGGCAAATGCCTCCCTCCTGCAGGAGGTCGAGTCACGCTGGGGAGATTTGACACAGGGAGGGCATGGGAAGCCCACCCCAAAGGCCTACCAAAAGATATGGACCGAGATAGCAGAGGTGGTCTCGTTGGCGACCAATGAGGTGTGTAAGGGCAACCAATGCCGCAAACGATGGAACGACCTTGTGGGATCCGCAAGAGTAAGTATTACATTTATTTACATGTACTTATGTATTTATATAATTTGATTTGTAACAGTCATGAGTGACTATCAGCAGATGTAAGGTCTTGCACTTTTACCGGCAATGTTTTACTCAAAGCCTGCGGTCACGGTGTACATCTTTTGGTAAAGAAAGATAATTATTATAATAATCATGACTACATCTGTCGGTTATGTGTTGCATCAATGTCTGTGACAGTAACTAGCAATGATATCTTGCAATGAGCTCATGCCATGTCGCTCTGTCACGTTTTACAGAAGAAACTTTCGATGATGAGGTCCATGCAGAGGCAAATGGGTGGGGAGGCCACCAGTCCCTAGCGACATCACAGAGATGGAGGAGCGAGAGCTAGCACTCATGGGAAAGCACGCCCGGACAGCCACGGATGTATCTGTAACCCTGAAGTGATGCCACATGTGTAAAGCTTACACCATTGCATGATGTAAAGTCAACTGATGCCACACCAACTCATATCCAACCAATAATATATTTAGATGATTTCTAAAAGTGTCATAGAAATAATGCTGGCCTAATGAAAATCATTGCAAACCACAATGTGTTGATGGTCATGAAGTGTGAGTCTGCGATGATTTTGAGAGCATTGGTGCTTTTGTTGTACATATGCTGTGTGTAGCGCTGGACTCACCTTGTCACCCTAGCACCCCCTTCTCCTCTAACAACCTCATTTGTGTCTTGCAGCTCAACCAGCAGTGCAGCCCCAGGCAAGGCCGCAGAGGCCAGAAGGTGGGGGCATGGGGCAGGAGTCAGTGGATGATCCTACTACATCTGGTGCTGAGTGTTATGTCCTTACACACTACAGCAAATCAACACGAGGCACATACTGGAGACAAGGTCACTCTGTGACCTGTACCTTTATTCACAGGACCAAGAAATGATGACCCTGAGTGGGACCTCCCTTTATATACCTGGATGACCAGGTGAGGAGTGTCTCCCACAAGTTCACCCCCTGTGGTCAAGATGTGCATTTCTCAGGTGTATACAGTGTACAGTGTTGTTACATAAAGGTTACAGTTATGTGAAGGTTACAAACATGACATCACCTCTCCCCAATGACTTTGGGTCAAAGATTGAATCTTTCAGGCGGTCGACGCTCTCTCGTGGAGCGCCGCAGTTAGGGCTCTGGTTGTTGAGCCTTGGCATGCGTCTTTGTCACCTGTGGTGATTCCGGCTCGTCCGGGTTGACCGCAGGGACTGTGCATGCTGCTGACAGTTCTTGTTGCTCGTTTACTGGCGGTGGTGTGGGCAGCATCTCTGATTTTCCTCAGGTTCCTCAGTGTCCATGCTGAACCTTTTTTTCACTTGGTCCAGATGCTTGCGGCACATCTGCCCATTGTTAAGTCTGACCACTATGACCCTATTCCCCTCTTTACCAATTACAGTACCCTCGAGCCACTTGGGCCCCACTGCGTGATTAAGAACAAATACAGGGTCATCAATTTCTATCCCTCTCCCCTTTGAGGCACTCATTTTGGGACTGGCGCTTGACTTCAACAATGTCTGACAAAACTGGATGAATGAGGGACAGCCGAGTTTTTAGTGTATGTTTCATGAGTAGTTCCGCTGGCGGGACCCCCGTGAGCGAGTGCAGTCGGGACATGTAGGCCAGCAGGAGGCGTGATAGATGGTATTGAAGGCAGGGTCCTTGAATCCAGAGCATGCCTTGCTTTATGATTTGGACCGCACGTTCCGCCTGGCCATTGGAGCTGGCTTGAACGGCGCTGTCCTGACATGTTTGATGTCATTACCTGACATGAACTCCCGGAATTCATAGCTTGTGAAACACAGGCCATTGTCGCTAACCAGGATGTCCGGCAAGCCGTGGGTCGCAAAGACTGCACGCAGACTCTCCACTGTGGTGGATGTCGTGCACAAATTCAATATGATGTACTCGATCCATTTCGAGTACGCATCAATAACAATGAGGAACATTTTTCCCATGAATGGACCCACGTAGTCTACGTGAATACGTGACCATGGCTTGGTGGGCCAGGGCCACAGGCTGAGTGGGGCCTCCCTG
Source organism: Pristiophorus japonicus (assembly GCF_044704955.1). Lineage (NCBI taxonomy): Eukaryota > Metazoa > Chordata > Chondrichthyes > Pristiophoridae > Pristiophorus > Pristiophorus japonicus. The sequence goes on from NC_091994.1 coordinate 40,436,722, forward strand.
GGGGCATTGCTCAGCTGGGCACACATCGTGCACCTGCGAACACAGTGTTCCAGGTCTGCATCAATTCCTGGTCATCATACATGTGACTGGGCAATGGCCTTCATAAGCACGATGCCTGGGTGCTCGCTGTGGAGTTCCCTGATGAATACTTTCCTTCCGGGGCATGACTACCCGGCTGCCCCATAGTAGGCAGTGGGCTTGGATGGAGAGCTCATCCATCCGTCTGTGAAACAGTCTGACCTCCTCGGGGCACGCTCTGTGTGCGGGCGCCCAATCCCCAGTCAGGACACATTTCTTAATCAGGGATAGGAGGGGATCTCTGTTTGTCCAGGTTTTGATCTGGTTGGCTGTGATGGGGGAGCCTGCACTGTCAACGGCATCGACAGCCATGACCATCTCCGCGCTTTGCTCTGCTGCCCCCTCAGTGGTGGCCAGTGGGAGCCTACTTAGCGCGTCAGCGCAATTTTCGGTGCCTGGCCGGTGCCGTATGGTGTAGTCATACGCTGCCAACGTGAGACCCCATCGCTATGCGAGCTGACACATTGGCATTGACAGCTTTGCTGTCGGACAACAGGGATGTTAACGGCTTGTGGTCTATTTCTAACGCGAACCTTCTGCCAAAAAGGTATTGGTGCATCTTTTTCACCCCGTAGACACATGCGTGTGCTTCCTTTTCAACCATCCCATACCTCCTTTCTGCTTGGGAGAGCAACCTGGAGGCATAAGCCACAGGTTGGAGTTGACCCTCATCATTACTCTGCTGCAACACGCACCCAACCCCATAGGATGATGCATTGCATGTCAAAACCAATTTCTTACAGTGGTCGTACAGAGTCAATAACTTATTAGAACAAAGCAGGTTCCGCGTCCGATTGAAAGCCCGTTCCTGACAGTCCCCCCAAAACCAATCGCAACCCTTACGTAGGAGCACGTGTAGCAGCTCCAACAATGTACTTAAGTTCGGTCGAAAGTTCCCGAAATAGTTCAATAGTCCCAGAAATGAACGCAACTCTGATGTGTTGCCGGGCCTGGGCACGCGACGGATCGCCTCCGTTTTGGATTCGGTAGGCCGGAACCCATTTGCGGCAACCCTCCTGCCCAAAAACTTGATCTCTGGGGCCAAAAACACACACTTGAACTTCTTTAGTCGCAGGCCTACCCAGTCCAGTCGGCGTAGCATCTCCTCCAGGTTGTGGAGGTGTTCCTCGGTGTCTCGACCCATGATAAGGATGTCGTCCTGAAATACGATTGTTCCGGGGATGGATTTGAGCAAGCTTTCCATGTTCCTCTGAAAGATAGCGGTTGCTGATCGAATGCTAAATGGACACCTGTTGTAGACAAACAGCCCCTTGTGCGTGGTGATGGTGGTCAGTAGCTTGGATTCTTCGGCCAGTTCTTGGGTCATGTAGGCCGAAGTGAGGTCCAACTTGGTGAACAGCTTGCCGCCTGCCAGCGTGGCAAAAAGATCCTCCACTCTCGGAAGCGGGTATTGGTCCTGAAGTGTAGGGGAGGACGAAAACCCCCTCATTTTACCCAGAAAGAAAAGAGCTGTGGGATCTGTCTGTGCTGCAATGTGAATTGAAACCGAGACAGTTTGACCTTGGCAGAGCAGTGATTGGATGGGGGAGGACACCAGAGGGCCAATGGTGGGATAGAGTCAGCCTGAAGCATGGGGCTTTCAAGCCAATGGGAGAGCACTTGCTCGAAAACTGTGGGACTGACTCATCGCCATTATCGGGCTATTGTCTTCCCCATGTTTACACTATGGAGGGAAATTATGCAGACCTTCATAAAACTAGGGAACCCAAAACAAACCAAGGGCCTACACAATGGCTACAGGAGGCCAACGCAATTAACACCTACTCAAACCTTGAGTAGGTTAACATCAGTGGAAAAAACCCGCAATAATCTAAAACTGCTGCATTTTTCAAAATCATAAAGCCCACCAATGGGAAGAATCGATTTCAGCACGAGAGGCGGACTGGATATCTGGCTATAAAAAGGGGTTTCTGACCCAGTGTGTGTGCTCTCTGCTCTCGTGATCCAATAACCAGCAAGCCTCTCGACACTGAAGGAAAACCAGTGTCCGAAGACACCGAAGATAGAAGAAACAAACCACCAGACTGCAGAAGGCACAGTAGTGAGTATAACCTCTGGTCCCCAGAACTCCCAACTCAGTTAGGCCAGGAAAGGTGGGAGGTTGGGCATTGTACTGCTGAACTTGTGTAAACATTTTCATTGTGTCCGTTTAGTGGGATTTAGGGGGATTGTTTTGTTGGTGTATTGCTGTTTGTTGAGATACGCCTTGTCGAATAAATTAGAAGCCTAAGTTCCTCTTGGAATCACCTTGTCTCAGTTCTATTGTATTATATCTCCTGATCGTGAGTCTATGTCAGAAAAGTGTAAGGGAAGCTAGGAGCGCCTCGAAAACGCTCAACTGTGTGTCACAGGCTAGGGAAGAAGGGGTTAGGAGTATTTGACACTCACAGGTGCCTCACAGGCTAGGCATAAGCTGTGGGGACGCACGAGTCTCAAAACCCCCTTCATAAGCTGTGGACACAGTCTCTCCAGGGGTGCTCTTGCAGCACTCAGGGTACCTCACAGGCCAGGCATAAGTTGTGAGGGCAGAAGCCCAGAGAGAGACATCCAAGGCACAACAACACTCCCCGAGAACCCCTTACAGAAGGGACACTCGGTTGATGGTGGCCTTGTAGTCGCCATAGATCCTGACCGAGCCATCCGTTTTTAGAACAGGGACGATAGGGCTTGCCCAGTTGCTGAATTCAACGAGTGAAATTATGCCCTCTCTTAGCAACCTGTCCAACTCACTCTCAATTTTCTCCCGCATCACATATGGCACAGCTCTGGCTTTGTGGTGCACTGGTGTGGCGTCCGGGGTGATGTGTATCCTTACTTTGGTGCCTTTGAAAGTCCTGACGCCAGGTTGAAATAATGACTCGAACTTTTGTAGGACCTGTGAGCATGAACTTCGCTCCACAGATGAAATGGCGTGCACATCCCCCCATTTCCAGTTCCTCTCGGCTAGCCAGCTCCTCCCCAAAAGCGTGGGATCATTTCCCGGGATAATCCAGACTGGCAGCCGGTTCTGAGATCCATTATGTGTGACCATCAACATTGCACTGCCTAGCACTGGGATGATCTCTTTGGTGTACATTCGTAGTTGCGTGTCAATGTGTTCTAGTTTGGGTCTGCTAGCTCTGAGTGGCCACAGTTTCTCGAATTGTTGAACACTGATAAGTGACTGGCTGGCTCCTGTGTCCAGCTCCATGTGTACCGGGAGGCCGTTTAACAGTACTCTCATCATCATAGGTGGCGTTTTTGTGTATGAGCTGTGGATGTTTGCCACCTGGACCCTTTGAACTTCAGCATCCATTGCTGTGTCCCAGGCATACCCCTGCCTTGCAGACCCCTCTTGTGGTTCATCCACTTTGTAAACCAACCTCGCTGCAGGCTTCCTGCACATCCTGGCTAAATGTCCACTCAAGTTACAATTTCTACAGATGAATTGTTGAAACCGGCAGGTCTTCGCAGCATGTTTGCCCCCGCATCTCCAGCATGAGCTGAGAGCGTTGTGAACAAAAGAGCTGTTACCAGGCTTTCCTCTCTGATTGTCTCTTTGATTACTCTTGAGCACTCTGCTTGTGGGTGTCAATGGTCCCATCCCGGGACGTATTGTCCCTTGTGATGGTGTGAATGTCCGTTCAACCTGCCATTGTCTCTGTTGAGGACCCACCCTGTTACTGCCTGGTTGGTGTCGAATTGCCCTTGCCTGCCTGCGGGGTTCTGAGTCGTGTTTACCATGTTAAATCCCTGCTCCATTGCCACGTTGGGAGCAGAGTTGCACATGTATATGATCTTGGTTTCCTCTTCCCCCGCCATGAAGGTTTGAGCCATCAATGCCGCTGCTTCCAAGGTCAAGTCCTTGGTCTCAATTAGCTTCCTAAAAATCCCAGCATGACCAATGCCCTCAATGAAGAAATCCCGTAACATCTTCCCCCGGCAGGCGTCTGTGAATTTACAGAGGCTGGCCAAGTGCCGAAGGTCCGCAACGAAGTCCGGTATGCTCTGCTCTTCCCGACGTTGGTGCGTATTGAATCGGTGTCGGGCCATGTGTATACGACGCGCCGGTTTTGAGGTGCTCACCGATCAGTTTGCTGAGTTCCCCGAAGGTCTTGTCCACCGGCTTCTCGGGTGCGAGCAGGTCTTTTATCAGCACGTATGTCTTAGGTCCACAGCTGATCAGTAGATGCGTCCTTCGCTTGTCAGCCGCTGCCGCTCCCAGTCAGTCCTTCGTGACAAAGCTCTGCTGGAGCCTCTCAACGAAATCGTCCCAGTCCTCACCAACACAATACCATTCCTCCGTGCTACCGATGGCCATTCTCTTGATTCATTGATTCCCGTTTCTCGTCGCCAAATGTTGTGTCCTTACATACTACAGCAAATCAACACGAGGCACATACTGGAGGCAAGGTCACTCTGTGACCTGTACCTTTATTCACAGGACCAAGTAGTGATGACCCTGCATGGGACCTCCCTTTATATACCTGGATGACCAGGTGAGGAGTGTCTCCCACAAGTTCACCACCTGTGATCAAGGTGTGCATTTCTCAGGTGTATACAGTGTACAGTGTTGTTACATAAAGGTTACAGTTATGTGAAGGTTACAAACATGACACTGAGGAGCTCCGATTTTCGCCTGTCAATCCGTTGGGTCTGTTCTCGACGGATGAGAGCGCGGACTTCGAAGAACCTGCATCGCCACGCTCCAGAACCCATTCCACCCCAAGGCCATCTATTGGTCCTCTGGTCATTCCCGCCTCCACTCTGGAGGTGCCGATCCCAACCATCTCTACACAGGGCACCCCATTTGAAAGCAGGACGGCGCTGACCCTGCGGAGGCCTCATGGACGCGGCAGGTCTGTTTCACGAGCGCGACCTGACAGCGGAGAGATGGTTCAGTTGTCCAGGAGCACTGTAGACATTGGTAACCAGCTCATCGAAGCTTTGGGGGGCATATCCCGAAATCTGGCCTCCATGACCAAGTTCATTGCGCGCATGGCAGAGTCCCTGGATGCGATAGCCAGGAACACTGCTGCCACAGTCCTCCCAGTGGTCCCAGAGCATGGCACTCCACCCCTAGGTTCTACACCACCACTGCGAATGACAGATGAGAGCAAGGACCAAGATCCTGCTTCTACATCAGAGAATGTTGCCCCCTCGGCACCCCCCGCTCCCATACCCGTCCAACCAATGCATCAGCCTTCACCCCACCCCCCCCAATGAGGCACTGCCTGACGAGCTCCTCGACCAAGCGTCATGGAGCAAAGAGGGGAAGGGATAAAGGTAGGGAGAAGAAAGAGAGGGGGGAAGGAAAGTGAGGTGCATGTGCGCAGGTGATGGCTGTGTTATATCTCCATCTGGCTGTATGCAATTTGTTGCAATGTATGGGGGCTGGGGACCACTCTCCTCCTTTGCCTTTGTATTCTGTGTTGCTGGACATGTTGAACATGTGATTTATGTCAATGGTGGAATAAGTGGGATGTGGGCGGGGGTTGGGTGTTATTGGCTGTGATACATATGATTTCAGATCAATGTTGGTATTAAACTTTTGTTATTGAACATAACCTTGTTGCGCATTGTCTCAGATAGCTGGACCATTAAACACTGGTGATTCCTTATCGTGGAAGGGTTAAATACAACTTTACATCAATCAATGTAAACTTTAACTGCACCATTGATGTCTGAGCTGCACACACACAGCAGTGTGTCAGCATTGTCACTCACATCAGCGCTCTTTCAGGTAAATTTTTCCGATATCAACTCCTCACGTAAGATTTAACAAATGCCGGCCACACTGCTGGCATCCGTCCCGATTAGTTCCACTTTTTGTTGGCATTTTTTTGAGTGGGTGATATTCTGGGTGATATGTGTGCGAGTTGGTGAAATTAACAGTGGGCGATCTCCATGGCCGCTAGTTTGGGTAAATAGGCTCTTTACAACAAAAAACAGTCGCCGGGCGTTATTATTGAATCTCGCCGTTAAGTCCATGAGGAAAATAACGCTGGGTGATAATATGGACGTTGAAATTGCCCATTCTGCTGATTTCACACAAAATAAGTGGGCGGGCAGTAATATTTTTTCTCCGCGTTAAGCCCATTGGGAAAATAACGCTCGGCGACATCTCCAAAAAAGCCCATCAGTTTCCATTTTGTGCCAAAATAAGTGATATGTGGGCATTACACGTCATTTCAACGGTAAAATGAGCGTTCAGTGGGCATTAAGCATGCAAAAAATGTGGAGATTCTAGCCCATATCTTTCCCTATTCACTCTATCAAAACCTTTCATCATTTTCAAAACCCTTATTAAATCTAACAAAAATCGATCAATCTCAGTATTGAAAATATAATTTGACCGTGAATGCACAGCCTTTGAGAGAGAGAATTAAGAAAATATTGTGATTTGTGTTTCTCAGATCCAAAGTGAATGAGATCATTGAACTCCATCTGCCATAGCTTTGTGCACTCACTTAGCCTGTCTATAAGAACATAAGAACATAAGAAATAGGAGCAGGAGTAGGCCATACGGCCCCTCGAGTCTGCTCCGCCATGGACTCAGGTCCACTTCCCTGCCCGCTCCCCATGACCCCTTATTCCCTTATTGGTTAAGAAACTGTCTATCTCTGTCTTAAATTTATTCAATGACCCAGCTTCCACAGCTCTCTGAGGCAGCGAATTGCAGATTTACAACCCTCTGAGAGAAGAAATTCCTCCTCATCTCAGTTTTAAATGGGCGGCCCTTATTCTAAGATTATGCCCCCGATGTCTTTGTGTAATTATCTTCTCCCATCTACACAACTTACTGTGCCTCCTAACGGTGTCATCTGCAACCTTTGATATCCAGCTCTCTATTACTTCAACTATTGCATTCAGCGGCCTTCCATTGAGTGTATATTTCACTTTCTTGCTTTTCCTTCCAACATGTATTACCTCACACTTAGACACTTTAAATTGCTTCTGCCCATCTCTCTGCCTATTCCATTAGCCTGACTATAGCTTCCTGAGGTTTTTTAGTCTTCCTTGCTATTTTGACAACAGCCCTTGTGTCATCAGCATATTCTGAGATTGTGCTCTCCAAAGCCAAGTGCCAATTATTTAAGTGTACTGAGAACTAAAGGGGACTGAGCACTGAACCCTGGGTACATCACTTCCAGCCCGTATCCAATTTAAGTCACACGTAGCTACCCTAAACATTTGTTGTTTGGCTATCCACACTTTTACATTTAGGTTTATATCATTGGTTAGATTTTCATCTTCAACGACTGGATGAAATCAATGGAATAAAAATCGGGTGGATTCGATAAATGTCAGGTGCCTGTCCCATTCGTCTCTGCCAGATTACTGGGCCAGTTGCTAAGTTCCTTTCCCCGACATTAACCAGGCATTGCCTCTTTCCTTGTTTGGCTTGAAACGTTAGACTGATCTAGGCAGCAGTCCGAACATGCTTTATTCAGGCTGCATGTGGAATAGTGAAAATGATCCAGTGTTGCAGCAAAGAAAAATGCAAATCATTTTTAGGATGTGCTGATAATTAGTGCAACCTTCATCCCAATTTTATGGATCTTGTAACTTTCTTGCCAGCTGTGCTGCTTACTCATTTGAAACAGGCGCTGTGTTTGTGGACGGCCTGTCATGTCACAGTAGGTTTGATAAAGGTGAAAATTACTTTTTACCTTTTGGTTGCTTTTGCTTTATCTGCATTTTATTTGCTACATTAATAGTGAAGGTATTTCAGGCGGCGTTTTTTGCATTGCAACTATTTTTTATTTTCATATTTCTTCCAGCGGTTATTTCAGTTCCAGCAACCAGAGAGAGCAGGAGGGAAATTTTTTTGAGGATTCTAATCGCACTCCAAGATTTGGGGCAGGAAGAGAATGTGTGGCAGTACCTCACACATTGGGGGACTTTTAACCTCCAAAAAACGGGTGGATTTGGGTGGGAAGTAGAAGTGTTAAAAGTGTGAATCCCAACCAGATCCTGCCTCCAACCCGCCTACTTCCGATTTTATTGGAGGTGGGACGGGGAGGTGGGCCACCAACCCATTCCCAGGAGATGGATCTGCCATGGAAATATTATAATGAGGCTGCCGCGCTTCAGATTTAACTTCCATTTTAAATTTAATTGTAGCTGGTCAGTGTTAAGTATCGAATAACTCCATGTGGCTAAGAACGGTGAGCTAGTTCAGGCATGACCTTACTCCTGTTTATTTATTCTCAAAGTGAGGATTCAACATGGCTGCCAACATTATATCCACGGCTTGCACGTGTCTGCCAGTGACCATTAGGACTCTGACAGTCGCGCCCCCTGGTGGAAGGTAAGACCCAGTTAACATACATAACAGTCAGGGCTTGCAGGCCTGTTGAAAACTGCCAGCTAAAGTAAGGCGAGGACTGCTGGATCCAGGAGGGAAGTGCTTTTACACGTACCTTCTGGAGCTAGCGCCCTGCCTAACCTACCCCCCTGCGATTGGAGATCACCCGCACGAGGCTTCTGCCCACTCCCCCCACACTCCTGGCACCCCCAGTGCTGCTCCCAGACCCCCAATCATCATCTGGTCCCGGCCCCTCTGATAATCAACCCCCCAACCCTCTGATGTTTACCTGCCGCACCGCCTCCCCTCCCCCACCCCCGCTCCTCTGACCCCCAATTGTAAATAAAAAGAGAAACATCTACAAAATGTTTAAACCGCCTCGTATCTTACAGCAAAACCTGCATAAATATTATAGCGCTCCCTGCCTTCCCATGCTCATCTGGCCCCTCCCTTGCTTCACCGCCCCCATCATTCTGCTCACGGCCGTCCGATACTCACTCGCCCCCAACCCACACTCCCAGCCTTCCTATCATTCCCGACCACTCCCGCCACCCCCCCTCTCTTCCAGCCCCCTCCGCTATGCTCCTCCAGCTGACCCTCCCCCCCCCCCAGCCACCACGCGATCCCTCCCTCCTCTCTGCAGCCTCGTGCCACAGGCCTACCTGCCCTCAGCGAGCCAGCCTCTCCATCTGGCTGGCTGCCGGTGGGAAACACAGGTTACCCACACAAATCAAGCCTTTCCGTTAAATTCGACAGGGCCTGTGGAAAACTCATTCTGCCGGGTTTCCTGCATGCTTTGCAGCCCCCCCACCCCCCCCCCCAAACACGCCTCCCCATTAAAATTCAGCCATTATGTATACACCCATGTCCATCTCATTTATTGCCTCAAACAGTCCTTCCTGGGCATGTAAAAAGAAATATGCCAACCATTAAATGTGGGGTTGGATGTTGCACTCCTCTGTCACTTGACCACAGCTTTTATTTCATTTTCATCTTGAACTTGTTTATTTCCATCAATCTTCCACCTTAGCCAAAGGCTAACAAAAGTCTTTCTAAAGGCTGAACCAAGATTTGCTCTGTATGAAGCCACTTATCTTTAAGTTAGTACATCATGTTAAACTTCAGTTGCTGGCCAGATTTTTGACATTTCCCATTAAATTTAATTAGCTGTTGTCCCAAGACCAAAGCCATGCTGGGAGCTAATGCTTATCATTCGAATGAGCTGTTCCCACAATATTGTGTGCAGTCAGCTCAGTGTGTTGTAGGCTAGCTTTGAGCTTGGAGGCAATCAAAGATTTTGGCGGGTGTGCAACATTGGGGCTTAGCCCTTCACAATGGTGAATTGCCGAGTACTGGCTACAATACGGACAGGAATTTCTACCATTGTAGGATCCCAACACATCTTTGGCAGGGAGGAGTCCTCCAGCCCAAGAGGAAGAGCTGCGATCTACATTATTTACATTTTTGGGATAGGTTTGCAATCGGGAGGCGACAGAGATTGTCACTGGCAGGTCTCAAGATTACCTATCCTTTTAAGCTTGTTCTATTGTTAGTCTGCTATACATCACATAATGCTGGACTCCGTTTTCTTTTTAACATTTGGGCTAGAAATTCGGTATCGCCTGCTTTGAGGCGGTGACACCCCCGGTGTAATGTATGTACATGAGGTCTGCCAGGGGACACTACCGTCGGAGGTCCCAGGGTCATAGTGCACTCGTGCTGGGGGCCCGGTATATAACCTGAACTTCACCTTTGTATCTTCACTTCTGGAAGCCATTAAAGACTGACCAGGTTACACCTAGTCACTGGCTCACAGTACGGAGTTCATTGTATCATTTCATACACAACAACTGGTGACGAGGCAAATACAAACCCACCCAAAAGTATGGCGAACACAGCACGATCGAGTACTGTTGGAATTCTCGAAAGATTCAATGAGGGAGAGGATTGGGGAGATTTCACAGATCGTCTTGACCGGTATTTCGTGGCAAACGACCTAAACAAAGACGAGGATGCAGAGAAGCGCAGGGCAATTCTTCTCACCGTCTGCGGCCCCGCGATCTATGCACTCATCAAGAATCTGCACTCACCCACTCTTCCTAAGAAAAGGATTACAAAGAACTGTGTGCTCTAGTTCGGGAACACCTTAAACGCACTGAAGGAAGCCTCATATCCAGATATCGCTTCCATACGCATGTTCGTCCAGCAGGCCAGGACATAGCGGCATTTGTTGCCGACCTGATACGTCTTGTAGGGTCTTGCAAATTTGGGCCTGCGTTGGAAGACATGCTGCATGACTTTTTCGTGATTGGGGTCAACCACGAGGTAATCTTAAGTAAGCTGCTGGCTGCAGAGACACCGGACCTCAGCAAGGTCATCACCATCGCCCAGGCTTGCATGCATGTCCACGCAGAAAAGCACAAAGCAGATATCGCGACAAAACAGGAACTCCACGGCAAGTACTGTGTACAAAATTGCATCGACGGCCGGCAGAGCTGCACAGAGCAGGGCCTACTCGACTGCGTCTGCAAGACCGGGAGCCGCTCAAAGTTCTCCATCGATGGCCTACTCGACTGCGTATGCGAGAACGGGAGCTGCGCAAAGCCCGCCATCAGGCACAAATCCGAGCTCAACATGTTGGCATTGTGGGGGCAATCACCGACCCCATCAGTGCCGCTTCAGACACTATGTATGCAGAGGGTGTGCGAAGGCAGGACATCTTCAGCGGACATGTCCGCAGCAGAGCAAGCGAGCTGCAATACACAACATGGATGATGATCAATTCAGCGTGGATCTGGCGATGCAGCCCGAGACATTTGAGAGCTCCGAGGAGGAAGTGTATAGCGTACGTGCATTCCTAACAAAGAGCCAACCGATAATGATGGAGGTAAAATTAAATGGCTGGCTGGTATCCATGGAATTAGACACGGCTCAATCGATACTGAGCCAGAGGACTTTCGAAAAGCTGTGGTAAACCAAAGCAGAGAGACCCAAGTTGAGTCCAATAAAATGCAAAGTTGCGTACCTACACCAAAGAGCTCATACCAGTGATCGGTATTGCAGCAGTAAGAGTGTAGTACGAGGGAGCGGTTCATGAACTACCGTTATGGATTATCCCGGGCAAAGGCCCATCGTTATTCGGCAGGACATGGCCTGAGAAAATAAAATAGAAATGGTACGATATCAAAGCTTTTGTCATCAGTGGATGATAATTTGTGTGCTCAAGTGCTGAGCAAATTTCCCTTACTGTTTGAACCGGGAATTGGCATCTTCAAGGGAGCCAAGGTGCAGATTCACTTAGGCCCAGACGCAAGGCCCATCCACCACAAAGCCAGGGCGGTCCCACACATGATGAGAGAAAAGGTCGAGCTCGAATTAGACAGGCTACAATGCGAGGGGGTCATCTCACCGGTCGAATTTAATGGATGGGCCAGCCCCATCGTTCCGGTGTTAAAGAGCGACGGGCATGGTCAGGATTTGTGGAGACTACAAAGTCACGATCAACCGAATTTCGAAACAAGATCAGTACCCTCTACCGAAAGCTGATGACCTGTTTGCAATGCTAGCCGGGGGAAAATCATTCACCAAATTGGATCTAACGTCGGCCTCCATGACACAGGAACTGGTTGAATCATCAAAGAAAGTTAAGTGTATCAACATGCACAAAGGACTGTTTATTTACGACAGGTGCCCTTTTGGCATTCGTTCGGCGGCAGCCATATTTCAGAGAAACATGGAGAGCCTATTGAAATCCGTCCCCATGGTATTCCAAGACAACATCCTAGTCACAGGTTATGACACCGCCGAGCACCTGCACCATCTGAAAGAGGTTCTGCATCGTCTGGACAAAGTGGGACTCAGGCTAAAACGTTCGGAGTGCGTCGTCATGACATCAGAGGTCGAATTCCTTGGACGAAGGACTGCTGCAGACGGAATCAGGCCTACAGACGCGAAAACAGAGGCCTTCAAAAATGCGCGCAGGCCCCAGAATATGACGGAGCTGCGTATGTTCCTGGATCTTCTCAACTACTTTGGTAACTTCTTACCCAAATTGAGCACAGTATTAGAGCCTTTGCACAAGTTGCTCAGGAAAGGAGGCGACTGGGTGTGGGGTGAACTTTAAGACAGAGCCTTTGAGAAGGCTAGAAATCTGTTGTGTTCTCACAAGCTACTGGTACTATATGACCCATGCAAGCGTCTAGTTTTGACCTGTGATGCATCGTCCTATGGGGTCGGCTGCGTACTCCAGCCAACCAAATTAATCAGGCAAACTACAACCAGTTGCATACATATCTCGAATCCTGTCCAAGGCAGAAAGAGCCTACGGCATGATAGAGAAAGAAGCTTTAGCATGTGTTTGTGCGGTAAACAAAATGCACCAGTACCTCTTTGGTTTCCAGCTCGAAGCTGAGCCCAATCACAAGCCACTTATATCATTGTTCTCAGAACATAAAGGTATCAATACCAATGCGTCATCCCACATCTAGAGGTGGGCGCTGACATTATCTGTCTATGATTATATCATTCACCATAGACCAGGCACCAACAACTGCGCTGATGCATTGAGCCGGTTACCGTTGCCCACACCGGAGGTGGAAATGCCAATGCCCGCAGAGCTACTCACGGTCATGGATGCCTTTGAGAGTGAAGGGTCACCTGTCACTGCTCAACAAGTTAGGACCTGGACCAACCAGGATCTGACCCTATTGGTTGTAAAACGTTGTATTCTTAACGGGGACTGGTCGACCAGCCCCAAGGAAATGGGTGATGAAACCAAACTGTACAGCCATCGCAAAGCTGAGCTTTCCATCCAGTCCGACTGTTTACTGTGGGATAATCATGTTGTAATGCCCAAGAAAGGCAGGGCGAGAATTGTACGGGAGTTACATAGTACACATCCCGGTATTGTCATGATGAAGGCTATCGCCAGGTCCCATGTTTGGTAGCCTGGCATTGACTCGGAAAGTCATGCGTGCATCAGCACAGGACTTGCATGCAGTTAAGCAATTCCCCAAAGGAATCTCCACTCAGTCTGTGGTCATGGCCATCCAAACCGTGGTCTAGAATCCATATTGACTTTGCGGGCCCCTTCCTCGGTAAAATATTTTTTGTGGTGGTGGATGTATATTCCAAATGGATAGAATGTGTGATCATGTCATCCAGCACTTCCACTGACACCATTGAGAACCTGAGAGCCATGTTTGCCACACATGGTCTGCCAGACATCGTTGTCAGCGACAACGGACCGTGCTTCATGAGCCTGGAGTTTCAAGAGTTCATGAAACGCAACGGCATTAAACACGTGAGGTTAGCCCCGTTCAAACCCACGTCCAATGGTCAAGTGGAGCGGGAAGTTCAAACCATCAAGCAGAGCCTGAAACGCATAACTCATTGTTCCTTGCAGATACGCCTGTCAGGCATACTGCTCAGTTACAGGACAAGGCTCACAAGGGTCCCGCCTGCGGAACTATTGATGAAGAGAAGCCTCAAAACCAGGTGCTCTCTAGTCCATCCTGACCTTAACAATCATGTTGAAACCCGACGTCAACGCCAGCAGTGGTATCATGACTGTGCTGCAGTGTCACGCGACATATCTGTAAATGACCCAGTGTATGTACTTAACCATGGTCAAGGGCCCAAGTGGCTCCCGGGCAATGTTACGGATAAGGAGGGTAACCGGGTGTATATGGTTAAGCTCAAGAATGGGCAGATGTGCAGGAAACACATTAATTAAATCAAGCTAAGACACACTGATGAACCGGAACAGTTGGAAGAAGACACCACGGGCTTAGACGACCAACCAATTCACGTCCAGCCATCAGAAGAACCCACTGTGGTCAACACCCAGCCCCAAGTTGTGAGAGACTCGGAAAGTACTGGGATTGTACTGAGATGGTCAACCAGGGAGCGAAGGGCTCTGGACCGTCTGAACTTGTAATATGGACTTGTACCAAGAACTGCGGGGGGGGGGGGGAAATGATGTAATGTATGTACATAAGGTCTGCCCACCACCAGGGGACACTACCGTTGGAGGTCCCAGGGTCATAGGTAACCTGAACTTCACCTTTGTATCTTCACTTCTGGAAGCCATTAAAGACTGACCAGGTTACACTTAGTCACTGGCTCACAGTATGGAGTTCATTGTATCATTTCATACACGACACCCAGGACACTACCTTTAGCACCGGGTGATGTCGACTGCCTCAAAGTGAAATATTCAGTTGTGTCACCACAAGAGGAGAGTGGAGCTAAGAGAAGCATTCCACATTCCTCTCCGGGTGCTAACAGAGCGATAGCACAGGAGGCCGACTCAATTATTAGGGTGCCAGCATCCTAGCGCCTGAAGATAAAAAAATAAAATCCTGGTGAAAATGCCAATAAACCTCAGCCATGTTGCCACACTTCCCCCCCCCCTCCCCCCCCACACTGCTAAAAATAAAACAAAGTTTAAAAATTGAAATTTCAGCACTTACTTTGCACTCTGGACAATATCGCTCCGGGATCGTCGCTGGATTGACTGTTTTCCCACCTCCCAACCCGGGTCTCAGCGCCAAGCACTATGGGAGGCGAAAGAGTACATTTTGCAAATGTGGGACTACATGGGTGAAGGCGTAAGTGAAGGCAGCGCAAAATTTCAGCGTCACCACTAAACCCTCACTGAAGTTCATTGCAGGCACTAGCAGTGTGACGCTTCGAACGGGTGGTGTATCCAAATGTGTTTCTCCCCCTAACTCTCTGCTTATTAATATTTTTACTTGTTTTTGTTTCTCAATATTAAAATGTGTCTAACTTGAATATTTGGGCTATGCATAGATTCCATTATTGCTCTTGAGTCAAGATATTGCTCAGTGACTAAGATTATCATACATTTAACCAGTAATACAATGCATGTTCAGAAAAGTACTTCCAGATGGAGCAGAATGACATGCCAGTTTAACACTGCTAAATTAATACTGCATAATTATAAATTCAGGTCAGTTTACATGCTGTTAAGTACAGCCTATTGGAAACTGGATAGTGAATTCTGGGCCAATTTTCAGTGGTAACCCAGAAGAGCAGGCAAAAGGAAAATTTCCACCCAATGGAGGAACTGAAGGAAATCCTTATTAGGCAGGAAATTGTGTTAGGGAAATTGATGGGATTGAAGGCAGATAAATCCCCGGAGCCTGATAGTCTGCATCCCAGAGTACTTAAGGAAGTGGCCCTAGAAATAATGGATGCATTGATGATCATTTTCCAACAGTCTATCGACACTGGATCGGTTCCTATGGACTGGATGTTAGCTAATGTAACACCACTTTTTAAGAAAGGTGGGAGAGAGAAAACAGGTAATTATAGACCGGTTAGCCTGAGATCAGTAGTGGGGCAAATGTTGGAATCAATTAATAAAGATGAATTAGCAGCGCATTTGGAAAACAGTGACAGGATCGGTCCAAGTCAGCATGGATTTATGAAAGGGAAATCATGCTTGACAAATCTTCTAGAATTCTTTGAGGATGTAACTAGTAGAGTGGACAAGGGAGAACCAGTGGATGTGGTGTATTTGGACTTTCAAAAGGCTTTTGACAAGGTCCCACACAAGAGATTGACGTGCAATATTAAGGCACATAATATTGGGGATAATGTATTGACGTGGATAGATAACTGGTTGGCTGACAGGAAACAGAGAGTTGGGATAAACGGGTCCTTTTCAGAATGGCAGGTAGTGACTAGTGGGGTGCCGCAGCTGGGACCCCAGCTATTTACAATATACATTAATGATTTGGATGAAGGAATTGAGTGTAATATCTCCAAGTTTGCAGACAACATTAAGCTGGGTGGTGGTGTGAGCTGTGAGGAGGATGCTAAGAGGCTGCAGGGTGATTTGGACAGATTAGGTGAGTGGGCAAACACATGGCAGATGCAGTATAATGTGGATAAATGTGAGGTTATCCACTTTGGGGGCAAAAACACAAAGGCAGTATATTATCTGAATGGTGGCAGATTAGGAAAAGGGGAGGTGCAACGAGACCTGGGTGTCATGGTACATCAGTCATTGAAAGTTGGCATGCAGGTACAGCAGGCGGTGAAGAAAGCAAATGGAATGTTGGCCTTCATAGCTAGGGGATTTGAGTATAGGAGCAGGGAGGTCTTACTGCAGTTGTACAGGGCCTTAGTGAGGCCTCACCTGGAATATTGTGTTCAGTTTTGATCTCTTAATCTGAGGAAGGATGTTCTTGCTATTGAGGGAGTGCAGCAAAGGGGTAAGTGATTGGCTGGTGATTGGTGAGTAGCTTTTCTCTTTCTTTTTTATATCAGTAAGTAACCTGTTAACATTGTTCTCGCCAAATTAAGTGTATCTAAGGGTTAAGTCATGGCAGGAGAGCTCGGTCACGTGATATGCACCACTTCTGGTGTCCCTGATGACTACATGTGCGGGAAGTGTATCCGCCTCCGGCTCCTGACGGACCGTGTTGCGGAATTGGAGCTGTGGATTCACTCTGGAGCATCCATGATGCTGAGAATGGCATGAGTAGCATGTGTAGCGAGTTGATCTTACCGCAGGTGAAGGGTCCACAGTCAGATAGGGAATGGAAGACCAGCAGGAAGAGCAGTTCAAGGAAGGTAGTGCAGGGGTCCCCTGCGGTCATCCCCCTGCAAAACAGATATGCCGCTTTGAGTACTGTTGAGGGGGATGACTCATCAGGGGAGGGCAGCAGCAGCCAAGTTCATGGCACTGTGGCTGGCTCTGCTGCACAGGAGGGCAGGAAAAAGAGTGGGAGAGCGATAGTGATAGGGGATTCAATTGTGAGGGGAATAGATAGGCGTTTCTGCGGCTGTACCCGAGACTCCAGGATGGTATGTTGCCTCCCTGGTGCAAGGGTCAAGGATGTCTCGGAGCGGGTGCAGGACATTTTGAAAAAGAAGGGTGAACAGCCAGTTGTCGTGGTGCACATTGGTACCAACGATATAGGTAAAAAAAGGGATGAGGTCCTACAAGACGAATTTAAGGAGCTAGGAGCTAAATTAAAAAGTAGGACTTCAAAAGTAGTAATCTTGGGATTGCTACCAGTGCCACGAGCTAGTCAGAGTAGGAATCACAGGATAGATTTTTAACCAAAAGGGAATTAAGGGTTATGGGGAGCAGGCGGGTAAGTGGAGCTGAGTCCACGGCCAGATCAGCCATGATCT
Source organism: Pristiophorus japonicus (assembly GCF_044704955.1). Taxonomy (NCBI): domain Eukaryota; kingdom Metazoa; phylum Chordata; class Chondrichthyes; family Pristiophoridae; genus Pristiophorus; species Pristiophorus japonicus. The sequence continues at coordinate 40,454,282 of NC_091994.1, forward strand.
TGTTGAATGGTGGAGCAGGCTCAAGGGGCTAGATGGCCTATTCCTGTTCCTAATTCTTATGTTCTTATGTATTCTTATGTTCACCAGACTGATTCCCGGGATGGCAGGACTGACATCTGAGGAGAGACTGGATCGACTGAGCCTGTACTCATTGGAGTTTAGAAGGATGAAAGGAGATCTCATAGAAACATATAAAATTCTGACGGGACTGGACAGGTTAGATGCAGGAATAATGTTCCCAATGTTGGGGAAGTCCAGAACCAGGGGACATAGTCTATGGATAAGGGGTAAGCCATTTAGGACTGAGATGAGGAGAAACTGGTTCACTCAGTGAGTTGTTAACCTGTGGAATTCCTTACTGCAGAGTTGTTGATGCCAATTCATTGGATATATTCAAGAGGGAGTTAGATATGGCCCTGACGGCTAAAGTGATCAAGGGGTATGGAGAGAAAGCAGGAAAGGGGTACTGAGATGAATGATCAGCCATGATCTTATTGAATGGTGGTGCAGGCTCGAAGGGCCGAATGGCCTACTCCTGCACCTATTTTCTATGTTTCTATGTTTCAATCATCTGAATCGAAGGTGAACTTTGGTCTTAAGAGATGAGGGAAAAAAATGTTCGAATACACTGCTACCAGTACCCACAAAAAGTTTATAGACCGAATGTAGGCTCTATTATTTAATTAAGGACTGCAGCTAAAAGAATTCTATGGAAGAAATCGTCCCAATTTATACAAAAAAATCAGAAGAAAAACAGTAAAACTCAACGTGGATTTGAAAGATGAAATGAACGCATCTGATGGAATTTGACAGCTTGCTCTTCTACGTTGTGAATAATTCAGTGACATGTTTGGCAGCAACAGCACATTGCCCAGATGTAGGCAGGTGGCGTATGACAGACGGAAGCAGCATATCAAAGTTCAAATTTATTGCCGCAATCACCAGCCAATAAGCAGTGGCAGAATACAGAGAAGATGCCAAGCTGTGTTACAGCAATCCGAGCAGTTCATTTGTCAAAATGTTAAGAGGGATATATATCATGGGGTGAGAAGTGTCACAGCTGGAAGCTTCATTTACTCAAATACGATCAACATCCAGAAGACAAGTTTGAAGGACACCTGTCCAAAATATTGATGAATTTGCATTGTGCTCCAATCTTTTTATCTCTTTGTATGGCTAGTTTATAATGTACCAATGGATGCAATGCTGTATATATTGATCATCAATGCTCTGAATTTACTCCACTTACATTGAGAGGGCTGGGGATGAATTTCAGAGCACCTTCAGCAACACGAAAGCAACCGTATAAGTGGAATCATCAGGATCACCCCTGCAATTGTCTAGTTGTGGAGTGTTGTGTACGTAAATAAACAGACTAACTGAAACAGGAGTAATGTAACTTAACTGTGTCCTTTACAGCAACACCAAAAATAGTGTCCCAAAACTAGCATGAACCAGCATGTTTACAGCAGTGTGTGAATAGGTCTCGCAGAGTCCGAATGTCTGTCTCTTGAGGGTTTGTGTAACAAACAGAGTATGAACACAGTATATTTTCCCCTTCTGAAAACACAGACGATGAACAGACAAAGTCCTTGAGATAGCCAGGCCGTGTTCTGATACACTGAGACCGGCAAGGAGCTTGCGGTGTTTGATCGAGGTTTTCGGTTGGGAAACAGAATGGTGCATAGAACATAGAAAATAGGTTCAGGATTAGGCCCTTTGGCCCTCCGAGCCCGCACCACCATTCAATCTGATCATGGCTGAACAGTCATCTCAGTACACCATTCCTGCTTTCTCTCCATACCCCTTGATCCCTTTAGCTGTAAGGGCCATATCTAATTCTCTCTTGAATATATTCAATGAACTGCCATCAACAACTCTCTGCGGTAGAGAATTCCACAGGTTAATAACTCTCTGAGTGAAGAGGTTTCTCCTCATCTCAGTCCTAAATGGATTACCCCTTATCCTTAGTCTATGTCCCCTGGTACTGGTCTTCCCCAACATAAGAACAGAAGAACATAAGAATTAGGAACAGGAGTAGGCCATCTAGCCCCTCGAGCCTGCTCCGCCATTCAATAAGATCATGGCTGATCTGGCCGTGGACTCAGCTCCACTTACCCGCCTGCTCCCCGTAACCCTTAATTCCCTTATTGGTTAAAAATCTATCTATCTGTGACTTCAATACATTCAATGAGCTAGCCTCAACTGCTTCCTTGGGCAGAGAATTCCACAGATTCACAACCCTCTGGGAGAAGAAATTCCTTCTCAACTCGGTTTTAAATTGGCTCCCCCATATTTTGAGGCTGTGCCTCCTAGTTCTAGTCTCCCCGACCAGTGGAAACAACCTCTCTGCCTCTATCCTGTCTATCCCTTTCATGATTTTAAATGTTTCTATAAGATCACCCCTCATCCTTCTGAACTCCAACGAGTAAAGACCCAGTCTACTCAATCTATCATCATAAGGTAACCCCCTCATCTCTGGAATCAGCCTAGTGAATCGTCTCTGTACCCCCTCCAAAGCCAGTATATCCTTCCTTAAGTTAGGTGACCAAAACTGCACGCAGTACTCCAGGTAGGCGGCCTTACCAATACCCTGTACAGTTACAGCAGGACCTCCCTGCTTTTGTACTCCAGCCCTCTCGCAATGTAGGCCAACATTCCATTCGCCTTCCTGATTACCTGCTGCACCTGCAAACTAACTTTTTGCGATTCATGCACAAAGACCCCCAGGTCCCTCTGCACCTCAGCATGTTGTAATTTCTCCCCATTCAAATAATATTCCCTTTTACTGTTTTTTTTCCCAAGGTGGATGACCTCACACTTTCCGACATTGTATTCCATCTGCCAAACCTTAGCCCATTCGCTTAACCTATCCAAATCTTTTTGCAGCCTCTCTGTGTCCTCTACACAACCCGCTTTCCCACTAATCTTTATGCCATCTGCAAATTTTGTTACATTACACTCTGTCCCCTCTTCCAGGTCATCTATGTATATTGTAAACAGTTGTGGTCCCAGCACCGATCCCTGTGGCACACCACTAACCACCGATTTCCAACCTGAAAAGGACCCATTTATCCCGACTCTCTGCTTTCTGTTAGCCAGCCAATTCTCTATCCATGCTAATATATTTCCTCTGACTCTGCGTACCTCTATCTTCTGCAGTAACCTTTTGTGGGGCACCTTATCGAATGCCTTTTGGAAATCTAAATACACCACATTCATCGGTACACCTCTATCCACCATACTCGTTATATCCTCAAAGAATTCCAGTAAATTAGTTAAACATGATTTCCCCTTCATAAATCCATGCTGCATCTGCTTGATTGCACTATTCCTATCTAGATGTCCTGCTATTTCTTCCTTAATGATAGTTTCAAGCATTTTCCCCACTACAGATGTTAAACTAACCGGCCTATAGTTACCTGCCTTTTGTCTGCCCCCTTTTTTAAACAGAGGCATTACATTAGCTGCTTTCCATCCTGCTGGTCTGTTGGCCTGTGAGTTGGGATCAGTCTACGAGCGTTCGATCGAGTTCCATCATTGAGCTCATAGATGTGAGGGCTGAACTTTCGCCCAATCTGTTTTGGAGGCGAAAGTGAAGATGCGAGCTTATGACTCCGGTTTGGGTGCTTAACTCTGACCCAATCTCCGTTCTCCAGTTGGGGCTTTTCAGCGCGTCGTTTTTTGTCAGTGTATGACTTCACTTTTTGTTGGCGTTCCGAAATCTGGGATGCGAGTGTGGTTATCTTCACGCTAGGTTTGACTGGGGGTTTGAGAATGTACAGTAGCCAGCGAAGATTCCGCCCAATCATGAGCTCAGTGGGTGTCTTCCCTGACCACCAAACAATAGTAGTGAGGTTGGGGACAGCATCAAACAAGAAATTAAGGATGCGTGCAATAAAGGTACAGCAGTTATCATGGGCGACTTTAATCTACATATAGATTGGGCTAACCAAACTGAAAGCAATACGATGGAGGAGGATTTCCTGGAGTGTATTAGGGATATGTCGAGGAACCAATTAGAGGGCTGGCCATCCTAGACTGTGTGATGTGTAATGAGAGAGGACTAATTAGCAATCTTTGTGCGAGGCCCCTTGGGGAAGAGTGACCATAATATGGTAGAATTCCTTATTAAGATGGAGCGTGACACAGTTAATTCAGAGACTAGGTCCTGAACTTAAGGAAAGGTAACTTCGATGGTGTGAGACGTGAATTGGCTAGAATAGACTGGTAAATGATTCTTAAAGGGTTGACGGTGGATAGGCAGTGGCAAACATTTAAAGATCACATGGATGAACTTCAACAATTGTACATCCCTGTCTGGAATAAAAATAAAACGGGAAGGTGGCTCAACCGTGGCAAACAAGGGAAATTAAGGATCGTGTTAAATCCAAGGAAGAGGCATATAAATTGGCCAGAAAAAAGCAGCAAACCTGAGGAATGGGAAAAATTTAGAATTCAACAGAGGAGGACAAAGGGTTTAATTAGGAAGGGGAAAATAGAGTATGAGAGGAAGCTTGCCGGGAATATAATAACTGACTGCAAAAACTTCTATTGATATGTGAAGAGAAAAAGATTAGTGCAAACAAACGTAGGTCCCTTGCATTCAGATTCAGGTGAATTTATAATGGGGAACAAAGAAATAGCAGACCAGTTGAACAAATACTTTGGTACTGTCTTCACGAAGGAAGACACAAATAACCTTCCGGAAGTACTAGGGGACCGAGGGTCTAGTGAGAAGGAGGAACTGAAGGAAATCCTTATTAGGCGGAAAATTGTGTTAGGGAAATTGATGGGATTGAAGGCAGATAAATCCCCGGGGCCTGATAGTCTGCATCCCAGAGTACTTAAGGAAGTGGCCCTAGAAATAGTGAATGCATTGGTGATCATTTTCCCACAGTCTATCGACACTGGATCAGTTCCTATGGACTGGAGGGTAGCTAATGTAACACCACTTTTTAAGAAAGGAGGGAGAGAGAAAACGGGTAATTAATTATAGTCCGGTTAGCCTGACATCAGTAGTGGGGAAAATGTTGGAATCAATTATTAAAGATGAAATAGCAGCGCATTTGGAAAACAGTGACAGGATCGGTCCAAGTCAACATGGATTTATGAAAGGGAACTCATGCTTGAAAAATCTTCGAGAATTTTTTGTGTCTGTAGCTAGTAGAGTGGACAAGGGCGAACCAGTGGATATGGTTTTTTTTGACTTTCAAAAGGCTTTTGACAAGGTCCCACACAAGAGATTGGTGTGCAAAATTAAAGCACATGGTATTGGAGGTAATTACTGAAGTGGATAGAGAACTGGTTGGCAGACAGGAAGCAGAGAGTCAGGATAAACGGGTACTTTTCAGAATGGCAGGTAGTGACTAGTGGGGTGCCGCAAGGCTCAGTGCTGAGACCCCAGCCATTTACAATATACATTAGTGATTTAGATGAAGGAATTGAGTGTAATATCTCCAAGTTTGCAGATGACACTAAACTGGGTGCTGGTGTGAGCTGTGAGGAGGATGCTAAGAGGCTGCAGGGTGACTTGGACAGGTTAGGTGAGTGGGCAAATGCATGGCAGATGCAGTATAATGTGGATAAATGTGAGGTTATCCACTTTGGGGGCAAAAACACAAAGGCAGAATATTATCTGAATGGTGGCAGATTAGGAAAAGAGGAGGTGCAACGAGACCTGGGTGTCATGGTACAGCAGTCATTGAAAGTTGGCATGCAGGTACAGCAGGAGGTGAAGAAGGCAAATGGTATGTTGGCCTTCATAGCTAAGGGTTTTGAGTATAGAAGCAGGAAGGTCTTACTGCAGTTGTACAAGGCCTTGGTGAGGCCTCAACTGGAATATTGTGTTCCGTTTTGGTCTCCTAGTCTGAGGAAGGACGTTCTTGCTATTGAGGGAGTGCAGCGAAGGTTCACCAGACTGAGTCCCGGGATGGCTGGACTGACATATGAGGAAAGATTGCATCGACTGGGCCTTTATTCACTGGAGTTTAGAAGGATGAGAGGGGATCGCATAGAAACATAAAAAATTCTGACGGGACTGGACAGGTTAGATGCAGGAAGAATGTTCCCAATGTTGGGGAAGTCCAGAACCAGGGGACACAGTCTAAGGATAACGGGTAAGCCATTTAGGACTGAAATGAGGAAAAACTTCTTCACTTAGAGAGTTGTTAACCTGTGGAATTCCCTACCGCAGAGAGTTGTTGATGCCAGTTCGTTGGATATATTCACGAGGGAGTTAAATATGGCCCTTACGGCTAAAGGGATCAAGGGGTATGGAGAGAAAGCAGGAAAGGGATACTGAGGTGAATGATCAGCCATGATCTTATTGAATGTTGGTGCAGGCTCGAAGGGCCGAATGGCTACTCCTGCACCTATTTTCTATGTTTCTATGTTTCTATGTTAGCGAGTGCTTTGTCGAACTGTATTTGCGGAGAATGGTTTGAATCGCTTCGTCGAATGTTTGGCCTGCTGCGAGCGTGGCTTTCAAACCCTCTTTGATGACGCGGTTAAATCGCTCAACACCTCCGCTGCTTTGAGGATTGTACTGAGCAACAGGGCGATGCTTGTTAGCCTGACGAGTGAGGAAATCCGCGAACTGGTCGGGCACAAACTGTGGTCCATTGTCAGTGATTATGATCTGTGGGAGTCCTCACTTCGTGAATATATGCTGTAGAATAGTGACAATCATTGATGAGGTCACTGAACTTGTTGTAGTGATTTCTGGCCATTTGGAATGCAGGTCATGTACTAGAACAAGGAACCGCTGGTGCTGTGGAGCTGCTTCAACTGTACCAAAGATATCCAACTGAAGTTGTTGCCATGGCCTTTGTGGCCATGGAATGGGCTTCATTGGCGCTGGTCGGATGTTTGTGGCCTTTTCGCTCAGACTGCATGCTTCGCAGTGTGAGACAAACTCCTCGATGTGAGTGTCAATCCCAGGCCACCATACTGAATTACGACATCTCTGCTTCATGTGGATAATGCCAGGGTGTCCATCGTGTGCCAATGAGAGACTGCGCTGTTGAAGCGACTTGGGAATTACTGCTCTATCACCATGATCTAGGCAGCAATCGCTCCAAACTGAAAAATCATCGCGAAGTTTGTGGAAGGTTTTCAGCTCTTCCGGAATTTGCTTAGGGCACTCAGTCTGGAGGACATGGCACATGTGCTGGAGCGTAGCATCACTCTGTGATTCGGTTTTAAGTTTGTCGCAGGAGACAAGGTTTCTGATGGACTGAGTGATGATCGACGTGACATATGTGTCTTCATCTGTGAACAAGTCAGCACCAGAGTCCGAAGCAGGTGTCGAGCGGCTGAGCATGTCAGCTACGTGGTTGCGACTGCCGGCAATGTCCTGTACATCAAAGTTATACTGATGAAGGCGATCTGACCATTGGCTGATTTGTAGTGGTCTGTGCCCAGATCCAGTTGTAGTGAGTAGCGTGGTTAGCGCTTGATGATCCGTACGGAGGGTAAATTTCCTGCCATAGAGGTAGATGTGCCAGCATTCACATGCGTAGATGCAAGCGAGTGCTTCGCATTCCCCTGTAGAGTATTTACGTTCTGCAGACGAGAGCGTGTGAGAGATGAAGGCTACTGGGCATTCCAGGCCTTCGATCCATTGCGAGAGCACAGCACCCATGGTGGTGCCTGATGCATCCATGGTGACATACGTAGTGGCATTCGGATCAAAGTGCACGAGGATAGGAGGGGATGTGATTTTCTCCTTAAGCGCGGTGAATACCTGAGCCTAGGTATCTGTCCATTCCCAAGGGACGTACTTGCGCAGTTAGAAGTTGCAACTGTTGAGGAATGATGAAAGTTCTTTGACGTTGGTAGCTTCCTGCATTCGCTGGATCGTGTCAATGGTGTCAAGCGACACCTTGTGCTGTGATTCTGTAGCCCAGAAAGTTTATTTCTCCAGCAACTGTTGTGGAGTGCTCTGGTACATTAAATGTATGATAAGTACAATGGTGCACCACAGAGGGCGCTGTGGTGGGGGACCTGAAAGTACCTGCACGAGGCAGTATAAAAGGCTGGCCACCACACCTGTGGAGCACACTGGAGCTGTTCAATAAAGGACTAAGGTCACAGCAGTGAGATCAACACCAGACCGTGTGAAGTCAGTGATTTGTGTGCTACATACACCACATTGGCAATGAGGAAGCGGACGAACTCCACGCAACTATGGCTATTCTGGGCTCGCTGAAGGACTTTATCATGGTCAATGTTTGGGAGGCATTTAGTGGAAAGGCTCGAGTACTACTTCACAGCAAACGACCTGACGGAGGACACGGACGCAATGAGAGATAAGCGTAAGGCGATATTGCTCTCCGGTTGTGGAGATGAGGTTTACTGTCTCGTCAGGGATTTGCTGGCACCCGGGAGCGCCAGGGACAAGTCACACGAGGAGCTGACTGAACTCATTCGTGACCAGTTGAAACCGAAGGAGAGCATCCTCACGGCCAGATACAAATTTTACCATCGCTGCAGACCTGAGGGCCAGGATGTCACCAAATATGCTGCGGACCTCAGGAGACTCGCGGCGCCATGTGATTTTGGCGCACACCTTGACGAGGCGTTACGGGACGTTTTCGTTCAGGAGATTGGCCACGAGGGCCTATTTCACAAGCTGCTAGCCACGGAACCCACAGTCACTCAGACAAAGGCCATCACCATCAGCCGGGCATATATGACCTCGACTTGCAGCACCAAGCAAATGATCCACACAGTCTCGAACCCGGCAGGAACTGTCCACAGGATAGCGCCCACCATGGACAAAACTGCAGAACGTGGCTCTGCCCGGGGCAGAGAGCACGGACCTCGGGGTCCTGGAACTCAGAGTCCGCTGAGGGAGGCCAATCAAGCAGCACCATGCTGGCGCTGCGGAGAAAGCCACGGGGCTCACCAGTGCAGGTTTGTGGAGTATACGTGCAATGCCTGCCACGTTAAAGGCCACCTTCAGCGCATGTGTAAAAGAAATCGGACTCACCGTGTGGCTGAGGAGATGGGGGATGATCCACTGTTCAGCGAGGAGCAGACAGAAGAAGATGAGGTGCTTGGACTGTATACATGCACCGACGATTCGCCCCTAGTGATAAGTGAAGTAAAAATCAACGGAGTCCCTGTGAGTATGGAAGTGGACACGGGCTCGGGTCCGTCGTTGATGAGCCAGAGAACTTTTGATAAACTGTGGGGTACCCCGGCCGCACGACCCAAGCTGGTCCCAGTCACGGCGAAGCTGCGTACCTACACCAAGGAACTGATACCTGTTCTCGGCAGAGCGGATGTGCAGGTATCTCACGGTGGCGAGACGCACGGTTTACCCTTATGGGTCATTGCAGGCGATGGGCCGACGCTCCTCGGCAGAAGATGGATGGGAAAGGTTTGTGGGAGCTGGGAAGACTTCTTCACTCCTCCACAGACTGCTGCTCCCCAGGTTTCCAAAGAGCAGCGCCGACCGAGCTGGAACTGCAGCAGCAGCCCAGAACTCCTGGCCCCAAGCAATCCTGCAACCTCAGCCTCCACTCAAAGTCACAGGTGCGGGCTCATTGCTGGCGTGCGGGCCGGAGGGGCGCTGCAGGCGAGAAGTGGGAGGCCCATCGATGGCCGGCCGATCGGGGGGGCCCACGCAGTGGAACAATCGGGCGGCGGCAGCGGCCGCGATGGTAGCGGCCACGGTGACCGCAGGAGGGGCGGCCATGGCGGGAGCGAGGCTGCGGCGGCGATGGGCGCGGCCGCAAGTAAACCGGCCCTACCGCTGATGTTCTTGTTCCTCTTTTGGTTTAGTCGGCCGGCAGCAGCAGCTGGGCAAATGGAGAGAACTTTGTGCCATGGACCTGGAACTAATCGATTCTGGCATTGGGTGCCTGAAACCTTCCTAATAACACTGCAAAATTTCCTTTTTCTCTTCCCGACATTTCCACAATCTCACAAACACTTACACAAACTTCCCTTTCCCTCCTCCCTTGTTTCTTCTTCTCCTTTCTAGGCCAGCAAAACACCTAAGATGGCGGCGCCCAATGGAAGCCTCGTGGGAGCCACAAGATGGCGTATTAAAAGGGAAATGCTCCCGGGAGTCTTAAAAGGGCCTCACACCACTGCGGTCCCCACATAAAGACTTTTGGACTTTTGCAAGGCTAGAGCGAGTCTAAATGTGCTATGTGAATGTAGGATGATGGATTTATGACAAGAAATAACATTTTAATGCTGGGTGGTCACTGTGTTTAAAATAATGGACATGAATTGCGAGTTACGACAAGAGTTAATATTTCAATGCTGAATGGTCACTGTGTTTAAATTCAGGGCCGTGGATCCATGACCAACATTACCAATGGGCTAATGCGTCTTTCGATTTAGGGGATTCAAGCAACGGCTTTTTGAACTGGTGGGGGGGGGGCAGTGATGTTGTGTATTGCTCTGGTACTTTCAATGTATGATAAGTACAATGGTGCACCACAGAGGGCGCTGTGGTTGGAGACCTGAAAGTACCTGCACGAGGCAGTATAAAAGGCTGCCCATCACACCTGTGGAGCACTCTGGAGCTATTCAATAAAGGTCTGAGGTCACAGCAGTTAGATCAACACCAGACCGTGTGGAGTCAGTGATTTGTGTGCTACATACACCACAGCAACAAATGTACACTTATCGGCATTAAGTGTAATGTTATGTGTAGCAAGTCTAGCCATAACTGCGTGAAGTCGCTGGTCACGTTCTTCCATCGTCTGTCCATGGACGACGATTTCATCAAGCAAATTGAGGGCTCCCTCTATGCCTGCTTGCATAGTAATGACAATCTTCTGAAAATGCACTTGGTGTAGAAGATAGTCTGTAGGGAATGCATTGATACTGATACAGACCATCATGCATCGTGAATGCCGTGAGCGGTTTGCTGTCTTCCGCTAGGGGTATTTGCAGGTAACTGTGGCGCATGTCGAGTTTCGTAAAAACTATTGTGCCGTGGAATTCTGAAGACAGTTCGTCGATGGTAGGAAGAGGGTACTTGTCAGGGATGATGGCCTTGTTGCCCTCTTTCAGGTCGATGCATAGGTGGATCTCTCCATTTTTACGGCAAGCAATCAGTAAGTTCGAGATCCAGGGTGAGGAGTCGATGCTCTCAATGATTCCCTGAGTTTCGAGTCGCGTTAATTCTGCGGATACTTGGTCGTGAATCGCGAATGGGAGACGGTGAAGTCACTGCGTAACCGGTTTGATGGAAGGGTCAATGTGGGGACGATGGCCGAATTTTGTTGTCACTCCAAACCCTGTGAAGATTGAGGGGTGTTGCTTGTTAAAGTCCACTTTGTACACAGGTGTGCCGGTTGGGTCATAAACTTTGAACCCAAGCTTGTCAAAATGGTCAACACCCATGAGGCTTCGTCCCTTCGCGACATGAAAGGAAAAGTTCTCCAATGTTATGTCCTTGTAGTATATCAGGACAGATATGACCCCAAGTACCTCAATTTTGGAGTCGGAGTATGCATGTAGAGTGGAAGTTGCGGGCTACAGTTGACAGTGCATAAAGTGGGTTTTGTACACAGCCTCACTCAATATGGAGACTTTGGCTCCAAGGTCAATGAGAAGGCAGATGGGTGTGCCGTCAATATTTACCTCACAGTCCTTGAATTTGCCCGAACTAATGTGTGAAATGCCCCGAATGGTGTAAACCATACTGGGTTCATCACAATCAGGGTTGTCCACACATCGAATATGCTGCGATGAGCGACAGACACGAGCAAAATGGTTCATTTTACCACATGCAGAGCATTTCTTCCCACATGCAAGGCAGTTAGGACTCTTTGCTGAGTGTGATTTGTCCCCACAGTTAAAGCAGTGCAAGTTAAGCCTGTGATCCACAGTGGGTGGCTTATTACTAGCCCTGGGTCTCTGCTGTGATTTCCACTTTGGACAAATGCCTTGCACATGGGCTGTAGCTGCAGTCTGTTGCACAGGGGGAGCAGGGGATCTAATCGCTTTTGAATCGGAAAGCACTGATTTGATTTGGATGGCCAAATTAGTTGCTTTGTCCAATGTCAATTTGTCATCCTCCATTAGCAAGCGTTCCCGAATGCGGGGGATCGTTGTTTTCTCAATAATTTGATCTCTGATCATTTCCACTGTGACTGCTCCAAAGTTACACGTAGTGGCCAGTTCAGTTAATGAAATGATAAACTGTTTGATTGGTTCACCGTTCCCTTGTCCCCTTTGACGGAATTTGTATCTCTCCATTATGATACTTTTCTTTGGCCCAAAATATTTCTCCAGGGCGCTTACCGCTTTGTCGTAGGACTCCGTTTCTTCAATTTGGCCAAAGATGCATTGGCCTTCGGCGCCAAGGCAGTGGATAAGTATTGCACGGCGGCGAGCTGGTGTTAAGTTGTCATCGTCTAACCCACTTGTCGTGATGTACGTAGAAAAGCTTTTTATCCATCTCAGCCGCAGATTTGGAGGGTCCCCAGGTGTGGAGAGGAAAGACGGGTTGTGGGGGGGGGGGGGTAGTAGGGAGGTTCATTTGATTCATCCTCATTGCCAAATTATGTTGTGTATGTAAATAAACAGACTAACTGAAACAGGAATAAAGTAACTTAACTGTGTCCTTTATAGCAACTCCCAAAATGGTGCCCCAAAACCAGCATGAACCAGCATGTTTACAGCAAGTGTGAATAGCTCCCGCAGGGTCCTAATGCCTATCTAGTGAGGGTGTGAGTAACAAACAAATAGAGTATGAACACAACATGAAGCTTCTCCTATAACTAGAGAAGTACCTTTACAGGTCAGCAACCATATTGATGGGCTGTGTGAGGGTGTTGAGTGCTTAATCTCTCCCTGGCATCTGGCATCCAGTGCCTCTGGCATCAGCTGTTTAATTGTGTTTCCGATAACGTTCTTTCAGTCGTGCCAGAAATAAACAAGTTTTGCTGTAGTACAACATATGCCATTTTATTTATATTACAGGGCTGCTGCTGGTACCAAAGCTGGCACCACTTGTAGCATTTGTAACGTAAATAAGAAAGAAAGAACTTGCATTTATGACCTCAATAAATCAGAAAGCTCTTCACGATAAATTAAGTATTTTTGAAGTGTGGTCATTGTTGTCGCAAAACACAGCAGCCAATATGAACACAGCATTGTCACACAAACAGCAAGGAGACAACTGACCAAATAATTTGTTTAGTGATGTTGGTTGAGAGAAAGATAGCGGCCAGGACATCAAGAGAATTCCATTGCTCTTTGAAAGGCGCATTGGGATCTTTTATATCCACATAATAGGATAGATGGGGCCTTGGCTTAACGTCTCATCTGAAATTTGGCACCTCTGACAGTGCAGCACTCCCTTTGTGCTCCACTGAAGTGTCAGCCCGCAGGACATGCTCCGATCTTTGGACTGGGGCTTGAACTCAACGTGCCCGAAATTCATCAGGACCATTTCTTGGCGGTATTCTGGCGGTGCGTCGTTTAAAACTGCTAGAATACCGCCGAGACTGAAGAGCGCTAGTTGGGTGAAATTTTTTTCAGCGGTAGGCGAATGGTATGCGAGCGATGTGCCGCGGGCAGTACACAGTATTATAGTCGATCAAGATCAACTTTCTTGTCGAAGGATAGTGCGGCACTATTTCACACATGCTTTCCCCCGCGATTTCGGGGGCCAGAAGTCACCTGCGCAGGCGCAGGGAGTTGAAGTCGAGGGACAGAGTGAGAAGGAGCAACAAAGTAATCGAGGGTCAGTTGTATTTATCAGAAATTCCAGAGTCAAATAATATTAATAACAAATAATAATTATACAATATCAACAATAATAATACATATTTTATAAATCAAAAATCATAAAATAAATATAATAAATATAATGGAAATGCTGAAAAAGAAGTCGAAGCGCAGGAACATCGAGAAGGACGGGATGTTGAGGGAGCCCACCTTCGATGAGACGGAGCTACCTGCCCTGCTGGCGAACATCATGGAGAGATACTCCGACTTAATGAAGGGTGGTCGTGGAAAGCCCCCCCTCCCGCCCCTAAAGAAGTACAACAGACTATGAGACGAGATCGGGGAGGCTGGAACCTCCACAAGTACAATGGTACGCACCGGGGAAAGGTGCCGTAAGAGGTGGAACGACCTGGTGAGGGTAGCACGAGTCAGTAATGATTTTATTTATGCACCCCCCATGTGCCATTTACCATGTAAATGAAGGTTCAGTGTCACATGGATGATGTTATTTATCCCAAGGTTACGGCAATGTATTTGTGCTTTCAGGCAATGACGAGAATCAACCCAGTGTTTTGATATATGTGTGTGTGTGGGACCCTGTGTGTGTGTGGGACCCTGTGTGTGTGTGGGACCCTGTGTGTGTGTGATACCCTGTGTGTGTGTGGGACCCTGTGTGTGTGTGATACCCTGTGTGTGTGTGGGACCCTGTGTGTGTGTGATGTTAAATGGATTGAAGATTTTTACTTTCATTTAATTCACTTTCTGCAGAAGAAGACATCTGCAATAGCAGCGGATCAGCGGTGCACGGGGGGAGGTCCCACAATGCAAGAACCATTGACAGAGATTGAGATCGGTGCCCTGTCGCTGGTTGGGGATAGCAACTGTGCCACCACCGGCATTGGAGCTGACCCACCCACACAGGATGGTCAGTTCAATACAATCCCCGGTCTGTGTTGCGATCGTGTAATGTCATGTAATGTAATTGTAACTGTAATGTTGGCCTGATGTAATGTAATGTAAGTTTATTGCACTGTAATGTTGGGCTCATGTGATGTACTGCAATGTTGGGGGCATGTAACACAATGTTTATATGTATATGTATATATGTATTGTCTATCTGCGATATGTAATGCAGTAATCATCATCATCATAGGTAGTCCCTCGGAATCGAGGAAGACTTGCTTCCACTCTAAAAATGAGCCCTTAGCTGGCTGAACAGTCCAATATGACAGCCACAGTCCCTGTCACAGATGGGACAGATCATCGTTAAGGGAAAGGGTGGGGAGCCTGGTTTGCCGCACGCTCTTTCTGCTGCCTGCGCCTGATTCTGCATGCTCTAGGCGACGAGACTTGAGGTGCTCAGAGCCCTCCCGGATGCATTTCCTCCACTTCGGGCGGTCTATGGCCAAGGACTCCTAGGTGTCAGTGGGGATGTTGCACTTTATCAGGGAGGCTTTGAGGGTGTCCTTGTAACGTTTCCTCTGCCCAACTTTGGCTCGTTTGCCGTGAAGGAGTTTTGAGTAGAGCGCTTGCTTTGGAAGTCTCGTGTCTGGCATGTGGACAATGTGGCCGGCCCAGCGGAGCTGATTAAGTGTGGTCAGTGCTTCGATGCTGGGGATGTTGGCCTGGTCAAGGATGCTAACATTGGTGCGTCTGTCCTCTCAAGGTAGTTGCAGAATCTTGCGGAGACATCGGTGGTGGTATTTCTCCAGCGACTTGAGGTGTCTCTGAGCCATACAGGAGGGCGGGTATTACAACAGCCCTGTAGACCATGAACTTGGTGGCAAATTTGAGGGCCTGGTCTTCAAACACTCTTTTCCTCGGGCGTCCAAAGGCTGCACTGGCACACTGGAGGCGGTGTTGAATCTGGTCGTCTGGGGAGACGTGATCGGCAGAGAGGGGGTAGGGAATACCAACTCCAGCGGTACCATACTCCTGAAAAAATGTCTAGAACATGGCCTTGTCATCACCCACACCCTGTTCCACCAGAGGAAGAAGTACAAGGCATTGTGGCAACTCCCTCACTCCAAACACTGGCACCTGTCCGACTACGTCATCGTCCAAGCCAGGGATCGCAAGGATGTGCGCATCACCCGCATCATGACAGGAGCTGATGACTGCTAGACAGACCACCGCCTAATCTGATCCACTATTGACATCAACATAACCCGAAAGCGACGAGGGCAGCAGAAGCAGTGCCGCAAAAAAGTCAATGCCGGGGCACTCAAAGACCCAGCTAAGAGAGTCCTTTACAGTCAGCGCCTCACAGCTAACCTGGCGCGCCTTGATGACCCCGAGACACAGAATGCCCACAGCACTTGGTCTGCCCTCTAGGCAGTAATGCAGCAGTGATGGACATTTAAGTAAGACTGTGCTACGTCACTGTACTCAAGTACTCATGTAACCCTGACCCGTCCCTGGTGCCAAGCACTGTTAAATGTTGTTTTGTACTTCCAGACTCGGATGATTCAGACCAGACCTCCGCAGAGAGACCAGACGACAGGCCCACTGCCTCCACCTCTGGTGTCACCCAGCCCTCTCCCAACTTCACCCCTGCCAGAGATGATGAAGAGGAAGAGGAAGAGGAAGAGGAAGAGGAAGAGGAAGAGCAACTGATCCTGGAGCCAGTGGAGGTGGGCGTGGAGATGGAGGAGGATACACCAGTTCGATGTGGGCCTGCTGGAACATCCTCCACCACCGACTCTATATTCATGGGAATCCCCCATGCCTCCTCCGATTCTGCTGGACCAAGCCTTTGCCGCAGCGACGGAGGTTGGTGCAGAAAAGGTCAGTTGCTGCAATACAAATAGGCGCGTACCAGGAGTTGGGGAGTCTGTCACATACCAGTGTCGACAAAGGTCAAGAGCTGCTCAAGGCCATGGCTACAATAGCCGGAAACATCGTGGCGCTATCAGAACGACAGTCAGAGGATATGTCGTGTCTGATCACCGCGATGGAGTGAACCGTTGACTCCATTGAAGACATGCGGCAATCGACGGGATCGGGACATGGCACGGAATCCCACCGTGCAATAGTAGTCAGGTCGACAGCACCTGAGGGTGAGGAGCTGCCAGCAGCTTCCAGCCCTGAAGCCGTGCCTTCCACATCACCAGCTTCTCCTGAGGCCCCATTCAGTGCGCCTGCAATGTCTCACCCCCAACACCAGCAACAGCACTCGGGGTGCACTGCTGTACACCAGCTTCGTACCACCACGGGGAGGTCCGGGCTCAGGGGCAGTGGGAAAGGGAAGGGCGGGAGTAAGAAAGGGTGGTGGAGTACACAGTCAAGGTCACGGTTGAGGACAATAAAGGGTGCTTTGTTGTAGTCATGTGTTCATTGTTCATTTAAAATAGTTGAAGTTTGATTTTTAAAAGTTTATTTCAAGTTGTTAATGTTGTTACAGTTGTTACAGTTGTTCAAAGTTATAGTTATAAGTTTTACAATGTTTTACAATTATTGTATATTTTTTACATTTTTACATAAATGTTTCAATTGAATTTAAGCTCTCTTGTACAGTGTCAAACTTTAGGAGTAACAGTCATCAGGGTTCCAAAACGCAGCTCTCCACATTCAAGCAAAGTGTTCATTTATGAGATGCTGACCTAACAATTTTGCAGTGGCATATGCTCCGTGTGCCCTCTGCTGTGGTGTTGGGGATGGTGGTGCCATGGGTTCATCTGCAAGCTCCTCGCCATCTCCTGCCCCTCATTTTCCTGTTCTTCCTCCTCCGTCTCCTGCACTCTCTGCTCAGGTGGTCCCGCAGTTCCTTGTGGCAATTCCTGTCCCTGTATGGTTGCTAAATAATGACACATGCAGCACACGACTGTGAACTAAGCAACCTGGTCAGGGTAGTATTGCAGCCTGCCTCCCGAGTGGTCCAAGCATTGAAAGTGCTGCTTCAGCACTCCGATTGTCTTTTCGATAATATTACGTGTGGCTATATGGCTCATTATATCGTTGCTCGGCTGAGGGTTACGCAGCGGAGTTAAGAGCCAGGTGGCAAGGCTGTACCCTTTGTCCCCCAGCATCCAGCATTTACCTTGTGGCTCAGACTTCAACAGGTCAGACACAGTGCTCACACGCAAGATGTGCGCATCATGGATGCTCCCTGGAAAGTTGGCATTCACTGCCATTATGCGCTTTGTATGGTCACAGACAAGCTGCACGTTGATGGAGTGGAATCCCTTATGGTTTTGGTACACCTCTGCCTCCTGTAATTGTGCTCGCAGGGCAATATGGATACAGTCAACATCACCCTGCACCTTGAGGAAGCCGGCAATGAGTGCAAATCCGAAAGCCCTCTCGCTCTGTGCCTCCCTGGTCATTGGGAAGTTTATAAATTCCATCCGACGTGCATACATTGCTTGGGTTACCTGTCGAATGCAGCAATGAGTAGCATGCTGAGAAATGCAGCATATGTCCCCAGCTGATGCCTGCAAAGAGCCGCATGTATAAAAGGAAAGTGCCGCAGTCAGCTTCATCTCGACAGAGAGTGCAGTAATGTTGGTGGTACTGGGCTGCAGGTCTGCCTTAATGAGCTGGCAAATCTCATTGATCACCTCTTTTTGGAAGCGCAGCCTTCGAATGCACTATCGATCAGTCAGGTCCAAGTATGAGCGCTTCTCCCTGAAAATCCTTTGGGGGTAATGCCTCCTCCTCCTCATCAGTCTGTGACCTCCTCCATTACCCTGATAACTCTGCTCAATAAACCTTCTCCCATCTGGATCCTGCATTAGACAAGTAGTAAGCAATACAGGCTGAGATATTGCAGGCCCCATTCTTTTTAAATCTTCAGAATCTCCTCAAATATCCTGAGATAAACTCAAATGATTTTTCAATGAACAAAATATGAACTCAAATGCCTTCGATCTTAATAATGTACTCAGTACCAATAAAAATACCTTTCCCACTGTAAATGGCACTGTAAAGTGGCTGTTCACCTCAGAATACTGAGGTGTTGCTTTTGCTGACTGGTCCCGATCTCAAAATGGCGGCACTGAGCACTATCGCCCATTCCCGCCCACTTAAGATCGAGTAAAACCACCTTCCCCAGGACGGTATGCAGCTCCGGTGGTATGTTGGCGGTATGTCATGAAACTTGCACCTTTTGGGCAGTATGCGGGCGGTTCTGCATGGCGGACAGTGTGCATACTGCTCGGCGGTATGTCAATGATGAATCTTCCGCCGAGAGGTATGTCGGGGGTATGTACCTGATTTTTGACCAAACTTGCATTTTTGGGCGGTAATCAGGCGGTAGTGGGCGGTATGTCGATTAATTTCGGGCCCATCGGCGTCTCACTCAGAGATGAGAGTGCTACCGCTGAGCCACAGCTGACACCTAAATAAATAAAGAAAGACTTGGATTTATATAGCGCCAATGGACGTCTCAAAGAGCTTTACCGCCAATGAAGTACTTTGGAAGTGTGGTCACTGTTGTAATCTGGGAAAAGCGACAGCCAATTTGCGCATAAGCAAGCTCCCACAAACAGCAATGTGATAATGACCAGATCATCTGTTTTTGTTATGTTGATTGAGGGATAAATATTGGCCAGGACACCGGGGATAACTCAACTGCTCTTCTTCAAAATTGTGCCATGGGATCTTTTATGGCTACTTGAGAGGCCAGATGGAGCCTCGGTTTAACGTCTGATCCGAAAGACGGCACAACCCTGGAGTGTCAGCCTAGATTTCTGTGCTCAAGTCCCTGGAGTGGGACTTGAACCCACAACATTCTGAAGATTTATAATGATGAAAACGATAGTATTCATACTGAAATGGATAACTAGTGCAGAAATCGCAGCTTTAACTTTAATTTATTCAACCAGGAATGAAAGGAAATATGGTGGGTCTGATTTCACTAAAGATGTATGAATTGTGAGCCTGATCTACAAAAAGGTTTAATGGCTACCTCTGTATATAAACCACCCCTAAACAGATTGCCCTCCATATTACATACAGAGATGATTATTATTTATTTATATAACTGTGGTATGTGAGAAAACAGAATTATTTATCGATCTGCAGTGGATACTGAGGCCAAAATTCCAATGGGTCCGCTCCATTGGCTCAAGTGCAGAGAGCGGAACTCCCTTCCACCCAATGGAAAGGCTGCAATCTCTATCCAAAATCCTGGGGACGGATTATTTAAATGGGTGGAATAGGCTGTCAGTGCCTGTAAGGGCAGTTCAGAGGTATTAGCTCCAATGTGTTGATGGCTGACAGCCACTCAAATATTGTGTCGCATAGTAAAGAAAAACATTTTAATTATTCAGTCTTCGTCTCCTAACGGAGCCCAAATGCCTTCTTATTAAAGCTACAACTCGCTACCACAAGGAATAGTTGAGGCGAAGAGCATTTAAGGGGAAGCTAGATAAACACATGAGGGAGAAAAGAACAGAATGATACGTTGATGGGGTGAGTTGAAGAAAACATAAGAAACGTAGAAAATAGGAGCAGTAGTAAGCCATTCGGCCCTTCGAGTCTGCACCACCATTCAATATGATCATGGCTGATCCTCTATCTCAACAACATATTCCCGCTTTTTCCCCATACCCCTTGATGCCTTTCATTTCTAGAAATCTATCCATCTTCCTCTTAAATATATTCAGTGACTTGGCCTCCACAGCCTTCTGTGGTAGAGAATTCCACAGGTTCACCACCCTCTGAGTGAAAACATTTCTCCTCATCTCGGTCCTAAATTTCCTATCCCGTATCCTGAGACTGCGATCCCTTGTTCTAGACTTCCCAGCCCGGGGACACATCCTCTCCTCATCCAGTCTAACCAACCCCGTCAAAATGTTATATGTTTCAATGAGATCGCTCTCATTCTTCTAAACTCTAGTGAATACAGGCCTAGTCGACCCAATCTCTCCTCATACAACAGTCTTGCCATCCCAGGAATCAGTCTGGTCAACCTTCATTGAAAGGTGGGCGGAGGCTCGTGTGGAGCATAAACACCAGCGCAGACCAGACTATTTCTGTGCTGTAAATACTTTGTAATACTTGCTAATTGATCAGCACTGGGATCGATTATCTTAGTCTGGGGAAGTCCTGGAACTTGTTTGAAATTCCTGGGATAGCCCATTCCTCCCAATTGGAATTTCCTGGGAAGATCTCTTACAGGCTGCTTTCCAAATTCTTTCAGAGATTTAATTGTCCTTCCTTAATTCTATACCCCTTGTAACAGCCTAATCTCTGACTCACCAGGAGTAATGGGATAGGGGATCTGCTAGTACATCTATAACTATATTAATTTATTATAATGACATTCCAGAATATAAACTGGGTGCCTGAAGCACTGATCAGGCCACTCCGTTAGCCGAAGCTCGGCAATATATATCTGTCAGGGCAGTGAGACACTGACCATGTCTCTGTCCCTGTTTGTGGGGAAGGGGCCGGTTGTAAGGGTGCATCAGCAGCTTTGACCCCAACAACTGTCCAGAAAATTGGCATAGCACCATATCAATCCAATGATGGATCAGTGGGCCCGGAAGGGCCCAGGCTGGGCAGGATAACATTTTAAAACTCAGTCTGAAGGGAGAACTGGTCCACTAAAGTTAAGGTCAATGATAACCTCTGGAATCAATTACCTTTGGCTACAAGAGTTCCTGGGGTTTCAGCAAGACTTGTGCCAGCTCTCAGCTCGTGAGAATTCCACTGAGGCCTGTCAAGAGGACTAGGTTGCTGGAAGGGAATGTAACAGCTGACCATGGCTTCATGTCCAGGCAGCAGGGATAGCATATCCAACAGGATTTCTACGCCCACAGTCAGTAAAGCCAGTTTCCAGTTGTTAGCAGGAATCAGTTTTTAAGGCCCAGAGATTCCAAGTCCAAAAACCTGTCACCAGAGGAGTGAGGATAGTGGCCCTGACACTAAATCCACCAGAAATGACAGTGTGAGGCAAAGGCACGAGTCCGGCCAGCAGTTGGTGCACGGTGCTGGGAGATCCTGAATATGTATGGGATTGGTGCCGGGGGTGTGGTGTGGGGTGGAGAGATGGGGGAGCTCCCTCCAGACACCTTCTAGACATGAGGGTTGGAAAATCATTCACCTGTTGAGATGAGGCAAACGCATGGTGCAACCATGTTCCAACCCATCCTGTGTCCATGGTCGATTAATCGGTTGTCCAGTGTGCCTTCCTTCTGTCAAACTTCAGTGTCTTTTACACTGACTGTGCACATTTCTGTATCGGACCTTCACCTGATTTGTTCAAGTTTCAGATTCCTATAGATCTATAAATCAGAACATGAACTACAAGCAGTGAGAAAGATCTACCAGTAAAAAAACAGAACTTGAACCAATGAAATCACTCATTTTTTTCTTCATCAGCCACACAAGAAAACTGAACATAAGATTTGTAATGTAATAATAAAAAATCATATATATCATATAATGATTAAACTTATCTCTAAAATGATATTTTCAGACATAGGGTACCTTCATTAATGGTTTTAGTTGGAGGTAAGGTTTGACTGGAACAGACACCCAGGGCAGCATTACCCAAGCTGACCATCTCCACTTCTGTCCAGCTTTTGCACTGTGGGGCCTGGGACTGGGTCTTGGGCTGTTGTGGGTGTGAAGTTCAGATACTGGAAGGGGAATGCAGTGGTAGGTGGGTGTCAGCTGGCAGGAGGGGAGTGCTAGATGTCCAGGCAACAGGGTAGGTCTTCCCACAGCATGGGGAGCACGTATAGGGAATTCAACCCCGACAGTGGGAAAAGCCAGGCTCCAGCTGTCAGCAGGAATCAGGCCCGGAAATTCCAAGTTTCCCTATCTGCCATCAGAAGTGTGATGGGGCAGGACCTCCATCGCCCCACACAGTGGCCTCAACACTCACCCTGCCAGAAGAACACAAGTAGTGAGTAGGAACTCTATAACCCACTCCCGCGCCAGACCCATTCCAGTGCGGGAAGAAGTTTAATGATCACAGAAGATAACGAAGGCAAGTGTGGTGTTAGCAAGCTGCTATTCATTTGCATTTTATACTTTAAAGACTGATTTTTACCCTAAAACTGCAGTAATAAAAATGGTATAACTCTAGGAACTAAACAAACTGTACGCACTCCTTCATATGGACAACATCTAGGCTTGGACTGATAAGTGGCAAATAACATTCATGCCACACCAATGCCAGGCAATGACTATCTCCAACAAGAGAAAGTCTAATCACCTCCACTTGACATTCAATGGCATTACCATTGTCAAATCCCCCACCATCAACAACCTGGAGATTACCATTGACCAGAAACTTAACTGGACCAGCCACATAAATACTGTAGCTACAAGAGCAGGTCAGATGCTAGGTATTCTGTGATGAGTGAATCACCTCTTCAGAGTCGTTCCATTATTTACAAGGCACAAGTCAAGTGTGTGATGGAATACTCTCCACTTGCCTGGATGGGTGCAGCTCAAAAAGCTCAATACCATCCAGGACAAAGCAACCCGCTTCATCAGCACTCCATCCACCATCTTACACATTCACTCCCTCCACCACCGGCACATCATGGCTGCAGTGTGTTGTAAGGGAGTGGTCTCTATGAGGGGGCTAGGTTCCCTTCTGACCAACTTGAGCGGTTCGAATCACTCCCACTCCCTTGGGTTCTGGACTCTGGATTTATTTGGGGGATGTGACAAAGTGCAAAGGACACTGGTTTGATGCAAAAGAACTTTGATTTTATTACAGTCTAGAAATTACAAACTTATAATTACTCTAATAAGAAAGTATAATGTCAAAACTTATTCAAACTTATTAAAGAACAATACCTTACACACTCAGAGGGGGTTACAATAATGACTCTAATAGAGAACAACACATTGCATTCAAAGAGGTTTACAGTAGAATTACACCCCCCACCTCCCAATACCTAATTCTAGCTAGGTTGGACTCCAGGGCAGGCAGGGACTATGTTTATCAATCCTTTGGACAGTTAGCGGTAGATCACGGTTTTGGGGTTCGCTGGATGAGGTAGGGTCTGCTTGCCATACCCCGAATGTCAGAGAAGACTTCTTGCTGCGCAATCTTCAGTTGGGTTGAGTCCGCTGATGCGGTAAGGCATGTTTTGGATCTGTAGGGTAAGTAGCCGTTTTCTTTGGTTAGAAATAGGTTTCTACAGTCTTTTAGATAATGTTTTACCCGTTGGTAGGTCAGGATTAGATTGTAGAGTGGAAACTTTTCGATTCTTCGATTTTTCCCCATTGGAGTTTTGTTTCGAGTTTGGTCGATCGCGGTGGTTTTTCATTGATACCACGTTGGTTGTGGTCGGTGGCTGCTGCAATGATGATGTTCTTCCTTCCTTCAGGACTTCAGGACTTCGATGCTGGAGAAGTTAGTTTACAACTGTCGCGTTGGTTTCTCTCCTTGTCTTGATGACACAAGCGTAGTATGGTACTAGGCGTAGTGTGGCATCCAGTGTCTCCTGATGTAGTAGCAACCTTGTAGCTACCTAGCAACCTAACCTCTGTTGAAAACAGGGGCCAGTTATACGATTTCAGTGGTTCTAATCTTGGCACCAAATCAGTTCAAAATTCTTTGTTTAAATTTGGCGGGCTTGAATCTTTGCAATATTTTGGCCGGCTCATTAAAAGTTAATATGTTTTGAGTGGGTTGATGACCAAGCTAATATTTCCTGATGGAAATATTAGCTTGGTAATCGCAATGTCCTTTTGTGCTTAGTTTTTCACATGCATACTGGATTAGGCCTCTTTGTGATGTATATGCTGAAATGGTTTTCCAGTTTCAAGTTGATGGTTAGCTATCTCAGGGTCATGTTGTAATGTTAATGTCTCTTGTAGGGAAGGATTCTCGAATACCCATTTCTCCAGACAGGTTACTTTAGTCCTCACACCCAGGCAGTCTCACTAATTAGGTTGTCTCTTGTCAGTCCTTTTAGGCCCACCCACAGCCTTGAATTTGTCTTGTAAAAATTCAAAATTCTATTAAAGTTTGTAGTTTCTTCTATAAGCACTTTAGGGTTCCAAACTTTTCGGTAGATAGTCCCAAATTAAATTTCCTTTTGAATGAGCCAAAACACGGGGAGGGGGGGTGGGGGGGAGTAGGGGTTCTTGTGAATTTTGCACTCTTTCAGTGTACCATCTACAAGACGCACTGCAGCAACTCACTGAGGCTTCTTCAGCAGCACCTACAAAACTTAGAAGGACAAGGGCAGCAGGCGCATGGGAACACCATCACCTCCAAGTTCCCCTCCAAGTCACACATCATCCTGACTTGGAAATACATCGGCGTTCCTTCATCGTCGCTGGATCAAAATCCTGACAATTTCTGCCTAACAGCACTATGGGAGCACCTTCACCACACAGATCGCTGCGGTTCAAGAAGACGGCTCACTACCACCTTCTCGAGGGCAACTAGGTTTGGACAATAAATACTGGCCTTGCCAGTGATGCCCACATCCCGAGGATTAATACATTTTTAAAAGTCAAAGAAATTGACTATAGAATCCTGAAATGCAAACTTTGAAGAATAAGTTTATGTATGGGAACTCCATAAGAGAAATGAAAAGAATTCTCCAATTTCTGTCAAATGAAACAATACGTATCTGAAAGTAACGAGAATTCTGTTCCCATGCAAGGAAAACTTCGACATAATTTGCATGAATAACAGACTACAGGTGGAGAAACAGCTGACATCTGTTGATTAACCCAGCAGGAGGAAGAGACCATGGAGATACCAGGATTTCATTCAGCTGAGCTGACAGGCGAAGAAGATATAGGAGATCCTTCAGATTAAAAGCTAATGTTCAAAGTTTTGATACTCTTTAGCACACTTCAATCCTGGGCAGAAGAGTTCGGAACAGTGCATATTAAGAAACTCATTGCTTTATAGTGTTTTTATCTCTGCACAGCTGGAAACAAGAAAGATGCAGCAGGAGAGAAATAGATGCAATGCCAGGGCCTTCACTGGCAGGGACAGCCAGCAGAAATTCGTCCACATCAGCACTCACTCTGTCATTTGCAGCCACCAGATAGATTCACTCGGGATGGTTGTGGAGAGCTTAGATGAGTGGACAATGCATGATGCAGAGCGCACAAGAAAGGCAGAGGATGAGGTAACTAATTGGAGAGGGTTATTTCTGAATGAAGGCTAAGGAAATGTCAGTCCCTGGCTGAAGGTCATTCGGATGTTGATCGCAGTGTCTTGCCACAAGAAGGCTGCTGGCAGAGCATTAAACTCATACGAAGGCACTGCAAAGCCTCTCTGAAAATGTGCAGCAGATGGCTGAGTGGTGACAGTGTTCAACGTCATACTTTTCAGGAGCATCAGAAAGGGCTTGTAAAGAATACAGAGCAACCTGGAGTGAATGGCAGCTATGGGAACCAGAGGCCTGGAGGCATAGAAACATTAGGAACAAGAGGAGGCCACAGAGTACCTCGAGCCTGCTCCACCATACAGTTAAATTACGGCTTATCTAGACCTACGCCTTTTACCTGCCTTAGCTCCATATCCTTTCATATACTTACCGAGCAAAAATCGATTTCAGTTTTGAAAGCTTCAATTGTCCGAGCATCCACAACCTTTTGGGGGAGAGTTCTGGATCTTTGTGCGAAAAAGTGCTACCTAATTAGCAAATTATCACCTCCAAATAGGCAGGCTTTGACTGGCGGCATTCAGACCTTGGATGATGAAATGGAAAGAACTTTATTTACCAGGTTCTAAGATCTTACGAGGATTATTTTAGAGGGTTTGCAGGTGAAAGTAGCTACACTCACTATCAAAGCAGCATTCACCAGAGTATGGTATCAAGGAGCACTGGCTAAACGAAGACCAATGATGGTGAAGGGGAAAACCCTTTGGAGGTTAAAGCTTAAAGAAAGGAAGATGTTGGTAGTCTCAGGACATTGTGCAGGTGTTTGCCCTCAGGGTAATGCGGCCGAGCTATCTTCAGTGCCACCATCAAAGGTATCCCTCCGTCAAAAGGTCAGGAGTGGTGCTATTCCCTTGGCACATACTAAGCTACAACAGGCCCTAGACAACATCCAAGCTTGAACTGATCTCTCAAAGATTCTCCACTGTTTACAAGGCTTAAGTCAGGAATGCAATGGAATACTCACTAGTTGCCTGGCAGGGTTCATCGCAAAAACTCTCAAGAAACTGGAGCAGTTAATTTGACCAACAGTCCTGCCCCTGGACACACTATCCATCTCTTCCAGTAGAAGCTCACGATGCTTTTTGTTGTTTGAAATATATGATATTCATTTGATGTTTGTTTTGTTGGAAACATAAAGTTGCACTTGAACAATAAAAGTTGTTTCTGGATTTGGACCCGCATAGGTCTTCTGCTTTTAATGAAAAATGGAATATTCTGAAGGGTTGTACATCTGAATCATGCGAAGCATTCTGGTTATAATATGATCAGACATTGCTGAATGTTTCTCTGTCTCTCTGCTTAGTTTGTCTCACCGCTCTTTCCCAGCAGTTGTCTGTAACCCTGCTGTACCTCTTCACGTCTAACTTCTTCTCTCTCAGGGGTTTGGTTTCTGACTTGACCCTCTCCTCAGGAATCGCAATTTTCATGCCTTTCTGAGGTGTGAAATTGTGATGGGCAGAGGAGGCCATCACAATTCATCAGATGACTTTGGGAGAATACTGGAGATAGGTCCAGAACTGCCTAGGCACCTGAATCTTACCATCAGCATGCCGATGCCCTGTTTCGTGTTAATTTAAGTGTGGATTGTTGTAGCATTCCTCTGTTTCATTGGTGATCTTTTTCAATGGTTTTAAAAGCCAAACAAGCCAGCTTGTCTCTAAGAAGATGTCGAGCACCTTGCCCTTGAATCTGGAAGAATGCAGGGCACTGGAGTGCTGATGGATGAATGAAACATGGCAGCTCCCTACAAATTAAACATTGACATGCAGAAATCTGTACTTGTCATTGTATTCTAATTTGACATTGATGCAGTGAACTCTCTTTCCATTGGCACAGCGGTGTGGGTGGACACTGGGGGCCCAGGAGTGCATTTGCAGCTCCAAGCACTTATGGAAAGCCAGCAATCTAATAAAAATTAATGTGTATTCGCTCATTTCTCTTGGTCCTGCATCAATAATGACTTGCCTGATGTAAATATGGACAGCAAACTGACTGACTTGGTCGATATCATCTGTTTGCCTTTGGAATGATTCAGTAGCTAAGAAATTAATTAACAGATGAGATCTTTCTTTTTCCTCATAGTTCATTTGCCCGCACTGCCACCCTACTCCCGCACCCCCCTCCCCCTCACCCCACCCCACACCGAACCAGCGCCGTAGGATTTGCTGCAGAATGCATTAGATAAGTATCGGTATGTAGCACCCAAAGAGGTCCCACAGACAGCCTGAAGTTCTATGGCACTTGGTCCTTTAAAGCAGCAAAGCAAGAATGGGTACTGGATATCTCCCATCCACTTGCAGCTGGATTTGTCCCACGAACTCCTCAGCATTGCTAACTTCCATAGCTGTTTGCCTCCTTTGGGGCTTGATAGCCTGGTCCTCGAAGTATGTCAGCTTCCTTTTGTCTGCCATCCCTCCTTTTGGGAACTTGTCTCTTCCAGGCTTTGTGCGCCAGTTTCTCCTGGAACAACATTAACAGCATTAGGTGAAGGTGAGCACCTGAAGGGAATCTCCTAGCTGGCAGAAGACAACTGATAAGTGACAAGTGCTAGAAGGATTCTGTAACATGAAATATTGGAGTTGTAAGGAAGGGGTTGTGTGGGGTGTTCTAAACAGTAGTTCGAGGTGGAAGAGTTAGACAACCATTGAACCACAGTGCACTGTGAATGAAGACTTGTAATTGCATTTAAGAAGGAAGGGCAATCAATGAATTGCCCATAATGCAAATCTGAAAAGGGCAAGGTCATTGTTCTCTTACCTTGTCTTCCCTGGTCGGGTTATTAAACTGAAGTGAGAGATGTGGCATTCAGTGCTGTTGCCACCTGCCTCCACATGGTTCTGGTGACTGCTTCGGGTGGCCTTGCTTCCCTGCAAGCCCAGCAGGGAATTTCTCTTCTGGCTGATATCATCCAGGCCGATCTGTAGATCAGCATTTGCAAAAGACTTTTGACCTCCCCTCCTTCCGTCACCATTTTCCTGAGGCCTTTGTTGAGAACCACCAGAGCACCTTAAGTTGCTGCAGACTTTTAAGATTCACTGCAATGAGTTCAGTCCCTCCCCCCACAACCTCCACCTCCTGTGTTGCACAGGAACTGTGCTCCTGACCCACCAAAGCATGGTAAAATGACCTGAACCTGCAAATTCCAACAGGGAACAAAATTTTCCAGCAGATGCAAATCTAACCTAGCTGGCATGACGTGTTGCAAATTGCAATGCATATATCACACATAAAGAGTTGCATTTATATAACGCCTTTCACGATCACCAGACATCACAAAGCGCTTTACAGCCAATGAAGTATTTTTGGAGTGTAGTCACTGTTGTAATGTGGGAAACGTGGCAGCCAATTTGTGCACAGCAAGCTCCCACAAACAGAAATGTGATAATGACCCGATAATCTGTTTTTGTTATATTGATTGAGGGATAAATATTGGCCAGGATACCGGGGATAACTCCCCTGCTCGTCTTCAACATAGTGCCATGGGATCCTTTATGTCCACCTGGGAGGGCAGACAGGGCCTCGGTTTAATGTCTCATCCGAAAGATGGCCCCTCCGACAGTGCAGCATTCCCTCAGCACTGCACCGGGAGTGTCAGCCGAGATTTATGTTTGAACCCACAACCTTCTACCTCAGAGGCGAGTGTGCTACCCACTGATCCACGGCTGAAAGAGAAGAATCTTCATTGGGAAACCCATACCGCATAGTTCAGGAAAATTCTTCCAAATGAAGCTAGTAGCCTCCAAAATAAAGTGCAATTGGATCCCCTCCTCTCAAAAAAGCCTAACTTAAACGAAAGTAGTGACTCACTATATAATCACCACAATGGAACACTGCAAGTGCCCTTTGAGAATCCAGCAGAACTCTTGCTCAACTGCTCCTCGTATATAACCTAGTTTTATGGTAGCATATCTTAGATTCTTAGGGTGGAAGTGATGGAATTTACGAAGGATGATGTAATTCGGTCTTAAATCCATCATTTGCATGGATACACTGTTGTTACAACAGGTGTCTCTTCCTTCTGTCTTCACAGGCAGAATTTACGGGAGAGATTAAATGAGAGCAAGAACCCAGCAGATCCAGGCTAATTCCCAAGTTCTGGCCTCCCCCAATGAGGTCCAGGGTTTCTGCCCTTCCAAACCACCAGAAGTTCAGGAACAAAGGGGATGAAATTTAGCTGATTTGTACCTCCCGTTAGCGCCTGCTGGGGGTGGTAATGGGGCGCTAAGGGGTTACTGACTGGGCACGGCAAATTCACTGACGCCTGCAAACCTCCATGGCGGTATTGCGCTGGCGTTAACACTTACCGCCTCGCTCTCTTGCACCCCGTCGATCATGATGTCATCAGGTGCGCAGTGCCCCGTTACTGCCTCGGATATGATATTCACTCCCTTCCCCTGTTGCATCACCAGGAGTCAACAACAGCAGCAATAGGAGGCATTGTCACCTCGGTTGGCCACTTGGGGATTAACGGCAGTGCCTGATCCCCCCCCCCCACCCCACTCTTACCGCTCTGCTGCTGCTGATCTGTCTTAAGTGCGTCATCACCATGCACATCCCTCTGAAAATTTTCGGCCCACTAGTTGGTGCCAAAACCTGTTTTTTTCCAGTGGTCCAGTGAGACTGTGGCCTTCTGCAATGGCGGTGTGGCTTCCCTTAGCACCCTGCTGACGTCATTATGGTGGTCATTCTGCACCGTCCCCAACCTCCGCCCTCAGGTTTTGCCACCGCCACGTATCCGCCCCACTCGTGTAGTCACCGCCCCCATTAAGAGCGACTTCCGGATTCGAATTAAAAAAAAACAACAAAGAGCGGAATTTCACTCAAGAGGCGACCTCAGCCACAGCTGCAGTAAAAATCATTGAAACGGGGTGCATGCACCTCGTTTCCGGCGGGGGGGGCAATTTCTACCCCAAGGTGTGGCGCAAATCAAGCAAAGGTAAAGAAAAGCAATAAATCAGTTCAAACATGACAGAAAAGTGTGACAGCAGTAGCAGGAGACACAAAATGTGGACTTTCCCTTTAAGGCCATTGCTGAAGTACTCCATTTGGTCATCATCATAAGCAGTCCCTCGAAGCGAGGATGACTCGCTTCCACACCAAAAAGGGATGAGTTCACAGGTGTTTCAATGAAGGACCTAATATTCCAGGTCCCGAACTACATCTTGAAGGGTGGAAGATGCCTGTGCGTGGATTTTTTTAATGTGTGGTGGCTGTTGCACACCAGCCACCACACGGGCTTGATAGAGCTAGGTCTTGGTCCAGTGGCAAGGATTAACCAAGACGACTGGAGACCAGCTCTGCAGCACGGACCTAGTGCACGCACACATCACAGTGTGCCCCTGGGCCCTCGCCTCTTCTGGGCCCCACCAAAAATATAAGCATGACAACTACAGTTTGGCTGTATACACTAAATGGGAATGACGGCAAACGTTTATTTTACTTGTTGGTGCAGGATTATAAAGATAGCTTAGTATAAATGCCTATCATATTTTACCCCCCTGGTGCCAGCGTAAGGTACATCACAGAGGGTGCAGAACATTCTGCTGGGGGAAGGGAAAGAGCCAGAAGATATAGTCCATAGGAAGAGAAGGATCGAGGTCCTGCAATCAGAGTTTAAGGAACAGATTGGATTAAGGACAAATTGGATGACTGAATGATACCTGTGCTCCGAGCCAATAACCCCGCTTCACCTGAAGACGAGATCTGCTCAGGTCTCCCTGTGCATCACCAGGGCCGATCAACAAACATCTAAATAACATATAAAATTCCCGACCCGTTCCTCTCGAGCTGCCAAATGATAAAGCACATTCTCTCAGTGTACGAGACTTATGGACTCAAAGACAGATGCTCTCACTGCAGGTAGAGTAAATGCAGTGATGGTTTTATAATCTGTTGGTAACTGGTTTAAGGAAGCTTTGGTTGGTACCCACAGAAACAGAGCCTTGCCCATGCACTTTTCCAGTTGCAGGGCGAGATCGGGGATGAATTTCCCTCTCCTGACGGTCGTCATTTCATTGACGGTGTAAAGTTCGAGATATTTCTTCACACTTTCATTCCACGTTCCTAAAACTTCCACAGTGTAGCGGAAATGACTGCTGTGTTTGGTTATTGTTGTGAACGTAAATAACAGACTAACTGCAACGGGAGCAATGTAACTAACTGTGTCCTTTATAGCAACTCCCTCCATGTGGTGAGGTGGCATGAACAGACACATCCAGCTGATAGAGCACACGAGTTTTCAAGCGTTTACAGTCAATTGTAACTGTAACTATCTGGCTCCATGTCAGAAAGACCCATCATGAAGTGGCTGTCTTCCATTCTCCTTTGTTAAATTATTATTTTGCAACAGTAACAAACATTTTGATGCGATACCTGGACTGTAGCAGAAGTTCAAGACTTTATTTTAGATATACGAGTGAATCGATCATTGGTTTTAATCACAGTAAGTTGGAAAACACACTGCTTTATAAGAATTAGGGGTGTTATGTACAGCATTGTATATTTTGAAATGCATGAAAACTATAAATAATAGCTGTGATTATTATTATATACAGAATTACATAGAATTTATAACACAGAAACAGACCATTTGGACAAACTGGTCTGCACCGGTGTTTCTGCTCCACACGAGCCTCCCCCCAACCTACCTCATCTAACCCTATCAGCATACCCTTCTATTCCATTCTCCCACATGTACTTATCCAGCTTCCCCTTAAATGCATCCATGCTATTTGCCTCAACTACTCCAAGGGATAGCAAGTTTCACATTCTAATCACTTTCTGGGTAAGGAAGTTTCTCCTGAGTTCCTTATTGGATTTATTAGTGACTATTTTATATTTATGACCCCTAGGACTGGTCTCCCCTAATGGAAACATCTTCTCTACGTCTACCCTATCAAACCCCTTCAGAATCTTAAAGAGCTCTCTATTAGGTCACCCCTCAGTCTTCTCTTTTCTTGAGAAAAGAGTCCCAGCCTGCTCAGCATTTCTTGATAGTTATAACCTCTCAGTTCTGGTATCATCTTTGTAAATCTTCTTTGCACCTGCTCCACTGCCCATGTTTGTCTCCTTATGCAAAAGTTTGATACAACCATTACCGATTTAAATGGAGGCACATCTGCCAGTCGGAGTTGACTCAGAGTTGGTGCGCACAGTAATTGCAGTTGCAGTGACATGGGGAAAGCCTGGGGCTGTTAGGGGATGTCACAGATTGCGCTGAGTTATAATGGCTCAGTTATTGCAGACAGATGCTGAACAATTGTACCATTTCAAAATCCCTCTTAATTATCCTTCTGCTCAGGAAGATAATATCTCAAGCATTTTATATGCTCGCAGACACCATGTCATATGCAGGTTCTGGATTTTAATTCTTGCCTCTTTTAAAAAAACAGAATGCATTGAAATATGGTAGGCAATGTGTACCAGAATGGAGGGATGGATATACCTGGCTTTTAGCAGCACTAGATGGAGATTGCATGGTTTAGAAGCAGTGGAGAGTTCAAATCATTGATTTGAAATTCCATCCATAAACATTTTAAGAACAGGTGTCTAATCATCCTATTTCTATCTCTGTTCTATCTATATTTCTTCTTCTGATATAACCTCTATTTCTACAATTTAAAAAAGACCGTTCATTGTGAAATTTCTCTGAAACAATTTTAAATATTAATCATCTAATTTTTCAAATCATTTGGAAAAACAAACTGATATATTATAGTGTGTGCAAATTAAAGAATGTAGATAAAATAATTATTCTTTTGGAATTTAAAGATAAACAAAAGGAATCCCAGATGTGTAACCACCACCTTATCTGTCCCATTCTCTCACACAGGAACCCTACCTATTTGGAGGTGAACCAATTAAATTGCTGAAAACACTTTCAGAAAATGTTTCAATTTGTCATTTTTTTCTCAGTAACTGAAAGTTACAATGTCCAAAAAAGGTTTTGAAATTTAAAGCACACCCAAAACCTACATATTTCACAAAACACATTGGGAGAAAGCCCTTGCTGAATTCCCTGAACCAGGGATCTCCCAAAACAATGGATGTGAGCTGTTATCAATTACTAAGATAGGCTAATATTTAGCTTTTTACTTACATAAGCAATACGAGCAGGAGTAAGCCATTGGCCACTCGAGCCTGTTCCGCCATTTACTAAGATCATGGCTGATCTAATCTTGGGCTCAACTCCACTTCCCTGCCTGCTCTCCATAAGCCTTCACTCCCTTATTGTTCAAAAATCTATCTATCTCCACCTTAAATATATTCAATGAACCAGCCTCTATAGTTCTCTGGGGCAGAGAATTCCACAGATTTACGACCCTCTGAAAGATGAAATTTCTCCTCATATCTGTTCTAAATGGACGACCCCTTATTCTTAAACTATTCCCCCTAGTTCTAGATTCCCCCACAAGTGGAAACATCCTCTCTGCATCTACCTTGTCGAGCCCCCTCAGTAACTTGTATGTTTCAATAAGATCTTTCTGAATAAGTCTTCAATAAAGTATTTCCGAAAACAACGAGCCTGTTAATAGTTCAACCAACTTTTATGTCAGTTCTTTTTTAAAAAAAAATTGTGTCAAATCTTTTCTGTGGAATAAAGGTCAACAAGTCCTGAAATGTGGCTGTTTCCCTTTGTGCCAATGCACAGCTACCTCCCATAGGTCAGCACTGCAGCATTCCTGCCAAAAGGTGCAGTCACATCTCACCACTACTGTGCCCGTGAATGTGTATTCTTATATGGCATAGCTTAGCATCTACCACGCTACTAACCTTCACCATATGAAGACAGGTTTCCACAGGTTTTGCCAGGGCCCTCTGAAATGTTGATGGCATTTGGCTGGTGCAGCCAAATAAGTAATACTGGGTCTTGATCATCCTGGCATGCCTTCTTTCACGCAGAAGTACATAAAGCAGGACATGCTGTGATTGAAGTGCTTCTGAAGAGTTTTCCAGAAAAATAGTTGTTCGGGCTTTTAAATCTCACAATGATGCTACCTGGGTTCTGCTGGCACAGTCTTTAGGAGGACAAGCATCCACCAACACAACATGTGCCACAACGGGTTTATGACCTCCCAGAAACCAGTGGGACAGCAGTATGGAACAACTCTCAGGTAGCCTAGCCTGCCTGGCACAAAGACTCATGAAAGCCCAATGCTAGTAGAATTTATAAAAACACGAGAAGGGCTTTAACAAGGCCTGAGATGTGAAGGAATTCTAACCTTGAAGGGCCAACCCTGGATAGTTACTTTATAACTTCTTAAAATAAGACAGTTGTTGAAACAGTAGTCAGCTGAATTGACTAATTTAGAGTGCCCACCGCATAAACAAAGGGCATCTGCCCTTTGACCATAGCTTGGTAATATCACAATCGACACATGTTGGATCAGTAGTTAGTTCAGCTGAATTGACTAATTTTGAGTACCTATCGCATAAACAAGACCAATTCTTGTGACCCTGGATAGTTACTTTATAACCTCTTAATTGTATAGTCTTCTACTACTCTAGGACCTAAGGTAAATGCTACTTTGATAATTGATGAATACCCTGCTTAAACAATTCTAAGAACTGTAATACTGTAACAAAATTTAGATTTAAAAGTTAGATTCTCTACGAAAAATAAGATTGTATTTTTCACCTTTTTTTAAGAACTGTTAACGTTGCAATTGACTGTCGCACCAGCTGTAAATTGCTGATAGGTTCTTTAATAAACCTCTGTATATTTTAGAGTTGTGTCTCATAGTCTTTGGAATCACTATCTTCCGTATCACCACCACATCTCCGTACACTCTTTTGGTGAAGAGGTACATTACTGAGGAGAGACTCCCGGACCCTTACATTATCCGGGACATTATAATCTGCCTAAATCTTGCTAAAAAGTGCTATCTGGAGGATGGTAACATTCTCAGGTTGTCCCTTTCCTTTAGGGAGAGTTGGACCAGATCTTCAGACCCATTCAGTGTCTTTAGGATTTGGATACCTCAACCTTATGTTGCAAGTGAACACCTGAGACGTACATCTGATCCGGGATAGTCCCAAAGGATTGTAATCCACCACAGAGACACTCACCCGTTAAAATCTATGGGATAGAAAGGTCCACCAAAACTTCCTTTCCACAAGGCTTCCATGGATGTGCTGGGACACTGAATCCAGCGTGCGTGCAAGTTGCCGCCCTTCCCTGCCCCTTTTACACAAACAAAGGAAGCCCCCACCTGCTTTGGATGGAAGCTTTGTATATGTGAGATCAGCCCAACTGGAAGATACAGCACGGTCCAGAACCAGTGGGAATCTGGTGGAACCTGTTTCCCCAGGGTTTTCTGCCACCCCATTTACGCCATAAATTGTGACGCAAGGAAAATGGAAATTAATCTCAAGTATCAAGCCGAGAAGAAAAGAAACCGAGACAGACAGACGAACTCACTGTTTACATTTATATTTACAATTTTAAAACCAATCACTATCCTGTAAAATGTGGGATCAGCTCAAGTGGAACTTTTATAGAACAAGGAAGGATGGAAGATTGCAGCAGAAGACTGAGGTGACTGTCAGGTAGTGGTAATAGATAGCTCATGTGAGACTTTTGTGGCACTTTTGAAGGATGTATTTTACTGCAGGAGTAAGAGACACCCAATTAAGTGAACAGGTCATTGGAAGGAGACAGAGAAGAAGAACACAACATTTTAATGAGGCCAACCTACAGCCACTCCTGTGGGAAATGCAGCAAAGAGTGAGAAAGACTGCTCGGTGCCCATGGGAGGAAACTTCAAGGAAGTGTTTCCCACTGCAATGAGCAGGGAGGTGACAGTGACACTGAGTGTGACTTCTTTCGCCTATTGATCTGCAGACAGGTGCCAGAAAAGCTCAATGACCTGACAAGTGTAGGCAATGTAACAAACCACCCACTGTACCGCTAACATCACCAACACATTGTTCATCTTCTGAAATTATTAGCGGCACAAGTCATCCTCCATACTGCTTTGTTTCAGGGATGCACTGACTCTGTATCTTTCTAGAGGTGTTGCAACCTTCGTTAAAAGGAATTTCACTTTAACAGATTGATACCAGCAATCTACAATCCAATGCACCTGGTCGATAATCTTTGCACGTTAGCTTTCATGTAATGCACTTAATCTTGAGAAACTTATGTGCAATGTCTGTGAAAGGTAGGATACAAGAGGGAGCATTTTGGCTATTAGAGAGTTGACCACCTATAAGGGGCAGGCCATAGAGCTGTTGAGAAAGCATGGTGCTCAAGCTGTGGGAGGTGATGAGATCAATGGTGTTAGGAACGCAAGCAGAAAAGGTTGTGTTAAAGACCCCAGTCAGACTAAACTCTCATGGCTGGTACAGTTAGAAACATAGAAACATAGAAATTTACAGCGTAGAAGCAGGCCATTTCAGCCCTTGGTCAGCAGCCCTGAAGTTGGCGTCTTAAAGATAGTCGCCTATTCTCTGTGTAGTTTCAACATTCTTGTAGATAAGCTTATCTGTAGTACGGCCTTAAGGCCACTATAAGTGTAGATGCATGAAGACCGTGAAACTTTCACCACTGAGACAGTGAGTGTTTGGAATGCTGAGCTGATGTAGGTTAATGTAAACTGAGGATAAGGTTCACGGAATGCAGGACATGAGGTAATGATGCATCTAAAGGATAAAAGCAAGACTCAGTAAAGCAAAGTTAGGAAGATGATCACCCTGCTCCTGAACTCAGCAACTGTAATGTGAGGTCTCCTGCAGATATCACATCATCATCTGTCAATATAATTTCCTCTAATAAATCTACAAGTGTGAGATTCCACATTTAGAACTCTCATTCCTGGCACAGAGATACTGGCTCCATGCTGATCTCTCTAGTATTCTGTAACAAGTGATACAGTGCAGGCTACAGGTTAGTGACATTCACATTTCTTAGGACAGCAGCACATGTCAGGCAACCAGCCTTCCTCCTCAGAGAGCAGGCAAGTGACACATAGAAGGTAACACCACGATGCCCAGGCAGACAGTCAGAAGTGCCGGCAGCCGCCAGCAGTGGTTCCTTCCAAGGACCAAGCTTCTTTGCATTGGAGGCAGTTCAGAGAAGGTTCACTAGGTTGATTCCTGAGATGAAGGGGTTGACTTATGAAGAAAGTTTGAGCAGGTTGACCTATACTCATTGGAGTTTAGAAGAATGAGAGGTGATCTTAGCGAAACATATAACATGCTGAGGGGGTTCAACAAGGTAGCTGCAGAGAGGATGTTTCCACTGGTGGGGGAATCTAGAACGGGGGAAATAGTTTAAAAATAAGGGGTCGTCCATTTAGAACTGAGATGAGGAGGATTTTCTTCTCTCAGAGGGTCGTAAATCTGTGGAATTCTCTGCCCTAGACAGCTGTGGAGTCTGGTTCATTGAATATATTTAAGGTGGAGATAGACAGATTTTTGAATGATAAGGGAGTGAAGGGTTATGGAGAGCAGGCAGAGAAGTGGAGCTGAGCCCAAGATTAGATCAGCCATGATCTTATTAAATGGCGGAGCAGGCTCGAGGGGCCAAATGGCCGACTCCTGCTCCTATTTCTTATGTTCTTATGTAAGAGGACCACATCAATGCCATGAGCCTATTGTGGTAGAGGAGCAGCCAACCACCTCTCATGGTACGGAACTTCAGGTTGCACCAAGGAAAAGCACTAAAATAAGGCAGAAAGGCACGTTTATTTTTGCCCAGAGAAGTACAATGCGAGGAAGGAGTGGGATGCTTTATGTTAACTTTTGAATTTCTTGTAGTAAGAGAAACGATGCAATTAAGTCATTCTCAATTATTCATGGACAATATAGTCATTCGAGAAAAGGTGCTCTTTTTTCCTGCTCAGTTATTCAGAGAGATTAGAAAGACCGGCCTGGTTACGTATGCCCAAAAGAGTTTTGATGCGGTGTGTTGTTGCAGGATGGTAACTACATTGAGGAATTGGAATTTATGCGAAGTTAGGGGAAATGGAGTAAAGGCAGTAATTGCAAAGGGAGACTGTTTCAAAGATGAGAAACCTTGTTGATGATTTGATATATTTTGATGCTCCTTGCAGCCATCACTGAGGAGTCCTAAATGCCAACAACAACTTGTTTGATATAGCACCTTTAATGTAGTAAAACATCCCAAGGCGCTTCACAGGAGTATTGGCATTGAACCAAGTAAGATGAAATTAGGGCAGATGACCAAAAGTTTGGTTAAAAAGTTGTTTTTAAGGAGCGTCCTAAAGAAGGAGAGAAAGGTAGAGTGGCGGAGAGGTTTAGGGAGGGAGTTCCAGAGCTTAGGGCCTAAACAGCTGAAGGCACGGCCACCAATGGTTGAGCGATTAAAATCGGGGATATTCAAGAGGGCAGAATTTGAGGAGGGCAGACATCTCTGGGTGTTGTGGGGCTGAAAGGAGATTAAAGTGATAGGGTGGGTCCATGGAGAGATTTGAAAACAAGGATGAGAATTTTGAAATTGCGCCATTGCTTAACTGGGAACCAATGATGGTCAGCAATACAGGGGCGATGGGTGAACGGGACTTGGTGCGAGTTAGGACATGGGCAGCTGAGTTTTGGATGACCTCAATTTTTGTAGGATAGAATGTGGGAGGCCAGCCAGGAGTGCATTGGAATAGTCAAGTCTAAAGGTGACAAAGGCATGGATGAGCTGAGGCAGGAGCGGAGACTGGCGATGTTACGAGGTGGAAATAGACGGTCTTGGCTATGCTGCAGATATGTGGTTGAAAGCTCATTTCAGGGTTGAATACAACACCAAGGTTGTGAACAATCTGGTTCAATCTCAGACAGATGCTAGGGAGATGGATGTAGTTGTGGGTAGGGAGCAGAGTTTGTGGTGGGGACCAAAGATAATGGCTTCAGTCTTCCCAATATTCAATTGAAGAAATTTTCTGCTCATCCAGTACTGGATGTCGGACAAGCAGTCCGACAATTTAGAGACTGTGGAAAGATCGAGAGAAGTGATAGTGAGGTAGAGCTGGCTGTCATCAGTGTTCATGTGGAAACTGACACCATGATTTCGGATGATGTCGCCAAGGGGCAGCATGTAGATGAGAAATAGGAGGGGGCCAAGGATAGATCCTTGGGGGACACCAGTGGTAACGATGCAGGAGTGGGAAGAGAAGCCATTGCTGGAGATTTTCTGGCTATGATTAGATAGATAAGAATGGAACCAGGCAAGTGCAGTCCCACCCAGCTGGACGATGGTGGAGAAGTGTTGGTGGAGGATGGAGTTGTCAATCATGTCAAAGGCTACAGACAGGTCAAGAAAGGCAAGGAGGGATAATTTACCTTTGTCACAGTCACAAAGGATGTTATTTGTGACTTTGATGAGAGCCGTTTCAGTACTGTGGCAGGGGCGGAAATCGGTTGGAGGGATTCAAACATAGATTTCCAGGGAAAATGGACTGGAATTTGGGAGGAGACAACACATTAAAGACTTTGGAGAGGAAGGGGAGATTGTCGATGGGTGGCAGTTTGCAAGGACGGAGGGGTCAAGGGATGTTTTTTGGAGGAGAGGGGTGATGGTGGCAGATTTGAAGGAGAGGGGGAATGTACTTGAGAAGAGAGAACCGTTAACAATATCAGCTAACATGGGAGCCAGAAAAGAAAGTTGGATGGTCAGCAGTCCAGTAGGAATACGGTTGAGGGAGCAGGAAGTGGGTCTCGTGGACAAGATAAGCATGGAGAGGTCAAGAGGGGAGATACAAGGAAGTGGTCAGAGATGGCCTTATCTGCGATTGACACGGGGGGAGTAGCGAGGCCACAAGAAATGGCAAGGTCAAGGGGTAATTGTGAATATGGGTTGGGGAGTTCACAAGGAGGGAGAGATTAAGGGAGGATGGTAGGAAAAAGATATTTTAAAAAAATTAAGAAAAACAGGCCAGATAGAAATGGCTTAAAATCTGTTAACTATATATCACTGTTTAAAAATACTGCTGCTGTCCCACTCCCTAGATAAGAACATAAAAACATAAGAAATAGGAGTAGGCCATACGGCCCCTCGAGCCTGCTCCACCATTTAATACGATCATGGCTGATCTGATCATGGATTCAGCTCCACTTCCCTGCCGCTATTCCCTTATCGGTTAAGAAACTGTCTATCTTTGCCTTAAATTTATTCAATGTCCCAGATTCCACAGCTCTCTGAGGCAGCAAATTCCACAGATTTACAGCCCTCTGAGAGAAGAAATTCCTCCTCATCTCAGTTTTAAATGGGCGGCCCCTTATTCTAAGATTATGCCCCCTAGTTCTAGTCTCCACTATCAATGGAAACATCCTCTCTGCATCCACCTTGTCAAGCCCTTATACATTTCGATACGATCACCTCTCATTCTTCTGAATTCCAATGAGTAGAGGCCCAAACTACTCAACCTTTCCTCATAAGTCAACCCCCTCATCTCTGGAATCAACCTAGTGAACCTTCTCTGAACTGCCTCCAAAGCAAGTACATCCGTTCATAAATATGGAAACCAAAACTGTACGCAGTATTCCAGGCGTGATCTCACCAATACCCTGTACAACTGTAGCAAGACTTCCCTGCATTTATACTCCATCCCTTTTGCAATAAAGACCAAGATACCATTGGCCTTCCTGATCACTTGCTGTACCTACCTTTTGTGTTTCATGCACCAGGACCCCCAGGACTGCAGCAATTTTTCTCAATTTAAATAATAACTTGCTTTTCGACTTTTTTCTGCCAAAGTGCATAACCTCACACTTTCCAACATTATACTCCATCTGCCAAATTTTTGCCCATTCACTTCGCCTGTCTATGTCCTTTTTCAGGTTTTTTGTGTCCTCCTCACACATTGCTTTTCCTCCTATCTTTGTATTGTCAGTCAACTTGGCGACTTTACACTCGCTACTTTAATCCAAGTCGTTAATATAGATTTTAAATAGTTGGTGTCCCAGCACTGATCCCTGCAGCACCCCACTAGTTACTGATTTGCCAACCCTAGATATCCTGGATGCCTGGTTTTCTGGCCGTATTTAGCACTTGACAAGCTGCTTGCCCCCACATCATACAATTGCATGCAGAAGATCCCTTTGACTTAATTTTATAATTCTTATCCTTGTTTTTAAATTCCTCCATGGCTTTACCTTTCCCAATCTGTGTAACCTCCTCCAGCCCTACAACCCTTTGAGATCACTGTGCTCCTCCAATTCTGGCCTCTTGCGCATTCCCAATATATTCACTCCACCATTGGTAGCAGTGCCTTCAGCTGTTTAGGCCCTAAGCTCTGGAATTCCTTCCCTAAAACTCTTCGTCTCTTTACCTCGCTCTCCTCCTTTAAGGCATTCCTTAAAACCTACCTCTTTGACCAAGCTTTTGGTCATCTGTCCTATTATCTCCTTTTGTGGCTCGGTGTCAAATTATGTTTGATAACACTCCTGTGAAGGGCCTTGGGACGGTTTACTGTGTTAAAGTGCTATATAAATGCA
The DNA here is from genome assembly GCF_044704955.1 of Pristiophorus japonicus. NCBI lineage: Eukaryota > Metazoa > Chordata > Chondrichthyes > Pristiophoridae > Pristiophorus > Pristiophorus japonicus. Next base: position 40,496,539 of record NC_091994.1, read on the forward strand.
AGTTATTGTATTGTTGTTTAACATTTATTTGTGACACACTTGCCTATTTTCCGATGAAAGCTTCTGAAGCCTATCCTGTCCCCCAACTTGAGATAAATCTCTGCCGAATTTGCCATCTGTTAGGCCCCCTTGTGCCCATTTTTGAGTCGCAACGAGAACCAAAATCAGCCTCACTTTGTTCTACTTCCTAGTTTGGTGAACACTGTTGAAGCAAAAAATGCCTACTGGTCATACATGAGATGCAAATAGTAATATATGCTCAGAATGAAATACAGGGATCAGTTTTGTGATGCTCAGCATATAGCACAGTTAAATCATTGTAATTTTAGTGAGAGAATGAGGAATGTAAAGGCTTTGAATTGGAGCTTATTGTAGCTGAGGTTTTAAAAATTATGGAGATGCAAGATTGGGTGGAGCAGTGGTTTGGAACTGTGTTTGCTAAATAATGGAATAGAAGACTCCTTTCACTAATAGCTGTATGAGTCTGACATTAATTTAATTTAAGCAGTCATAGTTCCTGGTGGAGATGATTCCAGAGTGTAATCTGTTCATAATTCAACACTAATTGCCACTAAATTGTCAATCTCAATCAAAGAGGCTATAATGAAGGGTGTTGTGGGAACTAGAAATGCCACACTGGTGCAGTACGATAGTCTTCTGAGATTAAGGTTGAAATATATTGTTCGAGCACAGAGGGAGTTCTACCTTACATCTGACCAAGGTTCGATTTCATCTAAGAATGATTGACGATGACACTAGGAGGCGAATACTCATGGGGAACTCCTGCTCATTTGTTATAATTTTGGTAAATGAGCCACGGAAACCACAAAAACATGACGTAAACAACATCCTTCCAGTTGAGAACCAAGGTACATTCTGTCTCTCCTGTTCAGACATACTGCTCCAGCTCCAGCCACAATGAGGTACTTCTGCAACAGAGCACCTCCGCTTTAAGAAGCACAGACCAGCCTTTGACTCTGCAGGCAACCTTTAAATTGAGTGCAGACTGCACAGAATATTCGGCCCCCTGTTGAGCGCTGAGCCAACCAGCAGCGTGTTTAGCGCTGGGCTCAGTGCTGCAATCATGGTAATGAGCAGGCAGCATGAATTTCGCGAGTTGCCTGAACTACTTTCAACGCGTGCGGGCGGATCGTGCATCGTGATCCCCGCACCCGTTTTCGGGCCTAATCGAATTTTGCCCCCTGGTTTCTGAACTGGCCCAGGCCTCCAGGTCTGGGGATTGATCGGTTGAGCTATCAATCACACTGGTTACTGCCCTTCCAGGTGTGGAGCTCCCCACGGCATTCATATCAATGAAACCATTCCAACAATATTTCCTCCCTGGAATGTGTTGATAATCCTTGTTGTCTCAAATTGATATGGTGTGGGAGAAATGCTATCCTGGTGAGCAAACACTACACAGGGACATGGCACTTCACATAACACAACTGAGTTATGAAGCCCTGGGGGGGTTTATTGCTACTAGCATTTTAAATACCAGCAGAAAGCTTGCTAGGAAAGTTCAAAGCCCTGGAGTGTCAGAAATCCATACCTTTTGACTGTCACTAATCCAATAGTACCAATAGTACCAGCGTGGAGGCCGTGACCTGCGATGAAACCACCAGCCGCAGGTCGGGCCATAAAATGAGCGGAGGTGCAGTGGCCCGGGAGCAGCAGGGAGCAGCACGAGCTGGTGCAGCAGGGCAATGACTTGGAGAAGGGCGACTGGATTGGATGTCACCTAATATGTCCTTACTATACAGTATAAATGCACATGAGGCCCATACTAGAGGGAAGGTCACTCTGTGACCAGTAACATTTATTTGCCAGCACTGAAGTGGAGAAGGTGGGTGGAGCTTCCCCTTTTATACCTGAAAGTCCAGGTTAGGAGTGTCTCCCACAAGTTCACCACCTAGTGGTCAATGTTCTCAAGGTGTACAACTTAGGTCAGTTTACACATGGATTACAATGACAGTTGAATACATGACATCACCTCCCCCCCAAAGTCTTATTGGGATCACAGGTTAAGTCTCTCTGGTGGTTTACGCTCCCTTGTGGAGCGCCTGAGTTGGGGCTCCGGTTGTTGGGCGCTGGCCTGAGTGTCTGCTGTTTGCGGTGCCTCAGGCCTGTCCGGACTGCCCACAGTGACTGGGCTCTCCTCCACTTGGCTCCGGTGTTCGGTCACCTGTGGTGGAGTGAACTCTACATCGTGTTCTTCCTCTGCTTCTTCTATGGGGTTGCTGAACCTCCTTTTAGTTTGATCCAAGTGTTTGCGGCAGATTTGTCCATTGGTAAGTTTAACTACGAGAATCCTATTCCCCTCTTTGGCAATTACAGTGCCTGCGAGCCATTTGGGCCCTGCAACATAGTTGAGGACAAAGACAGGGTCATTGACAGCAATACATCGCGTCTTCGCATTCCCGTCATGGTAGTCACATTGTGACTGAGGCCTGCTCTCAACAATTTCTTTCATGGTGGGGTGTATGAGGGATAACCTGGTTTTGAGCATCCTTTTCATTAGCAGCTCTATGGGTGGAACCCCTGTGAGCGAGTATGGTCGAGATCTATTGGCCAACAGGAGGCATGATAAGTGGCTTTGTAGGGACCCCCCTTGGATTCTGAGCATCCCCTGTTTGATTTTATGCACTGTTCGTTCCGCCTGGCCATTTGAGGCTGGCTTGAACGGTGACGTTCTGACATGGTTGATACCATTTCCTGCCATGAAGTCCTGGAACTCAATGCTTGTAAACCACGGGCCATTGTTGCTGACCAAGACGTCCGGTAGACCATGGGCGGCGAACATTGCCCATAGACTTTCTACCGTGGCAGAGGATGTGCTTGAATTGAGAATGTCACACTCGATCCATTTGGAGTAGGCGTTTACTACAACCAAAAACATTTTTCCCATGCGTTGTCCACATGGATGCGTGACCATGGCTTGGCGGGCCAGGACCAGGGGCTAAGGGGGGCTTCCCTTGGCGCATTGCCCAGCTGGGCACATGTGTTGCATCTGCGAACACAAAGTTCCAGGTCTGCATCTATCCCTGGCCACCAAACGTGTGACCTGGCAATTGCCTTCATCATGACAATACCCGGGTGCTCATTGTGGAGTTCTCGGATGAATGCCTCTCTGCCCATCTGGAGCATGACTACTCGGTTTCCCCATAGTAGGCAATCAGCCTGAATTGAGAGTTCATCCTTGCGCCTCTGAAATGGTTTAAATTCCTCAGGGCATGCCCCGTACGTGGCTGCCCAGTCCCCATTCAGGACACATTTCTTGACTAAAGACAGTAGCGGGTCTCTATTTGTCCAGACTTTGATGTGACGGGCTGTCACGGGTGAGCCTTCGCTATCGAAAGCTTCAACAGCCATGACCATCTCAGCAGCATGCTCGGTTGCCCCCTCGGTGGTGGCTAGTGGGAGCCTGCTGAGCACATCGGCGCAGTTTTCAGTGCCCGGTCTGTGCTGAATTGTATAATCATAGGCGGCTAACGTGAGTGCCCACCTCTGAATGTGGGCCGACGCATTTACATTTATGACCTTGTTGTCAGCCTAAAGGCACGTTAGGGGTTTGTGATCTGTCTCCAGCTCAAATTTCTTGCCAAACAGGTATGGTGCATTTTTTTTACTGCATATACACACGCAAGCGCTTCCTTTTCTACCATCCCTTTCTGCCTGGGACAAACTTCTGGAGGCATAAGCTTCCGCCTGTAACTGACCCTTGGCATTAACATGCTACAACACACACCCGACCCCACAGGACAACGCATCGCACGTTAAAACAAGTTTCTTACATGGGTCATATAGCATTAACAGATTGTTGGAGCATAACAAATTGCGTGCTCTATCAAAAGCCCTTTCCTGGCTGTCCCCCCAGACCCATTCACGACCTTTGCATAGGAGCACGTGTAGCGGCTCTAACACCATGCTCAATTTGGGAAGAAAGTTACCAAAATAGTTCAGGAGCCCCAGGAACGAACGCAGCTCCATTGTGTTACGGGGTCTGGGTGCTCTCTGGATCACTTCCGTTTTGGACGCAGTAGGTCTGATCCCGTCTGCTGCTACCCTCATCCCCAGGAATTCTACCTCTGGAGCTAGGAAGACGCACTTCGCCTTTTTCAGTCGCAGACCTACCCGGTCCAGTCTGCGTAGCACCTCCTCCAGGTTGTGAAGGTGTTCTTCAGTATCACAACCCGTGATGAGGATGTCGTCTTGAAAAACCACCGTCCTTGGAATCGACTTGAGGAGACTTTCCATGTTTCGTTGGAAGATCGCGGCGGCGAGCAAATCCCGAACGGACATCTGTTGTACTCAAACAACCCCTTGTGTGTCGTGATGGTGGTCAGCTTCTTCGACTCACTCGCCAGCTCCTGGGTCATGTAAGCTGAGGTCAGGTCCAATTTTGAAAAAAGTTTGCCACTGGATAGCGTTGCAAAGAGGTCTTCCATTCTCGGTAGCGGGTACTAGTCTTGGAGTGACACCCGATTGATGGTAGCCTTGTAATCACCACATATCCTGACCGACCCATCCGCCTTGAGCACCGGCACAATTGGGCTCGCCCAGTCACTGAATTCGACTGGCGAGATGATGCCTTCCCTCAGCAGGCGGTCCAATTCGCCTTCTATCTTTTCCCGCATCACGTACGGCACCGCTCTGGCCTTGTGGTGTACTGGCCTGGCGTCCGGGTTATTACCTTGGTCCCCATGAATGTTCCAATGCTGGGTTGAAATAGTGAGTCAAATTTGTCCAGGACCTGAGAGCATGATACCCGTTCCACAGAAGAAATTGCATTGACATCGCCCCATTTCCAGTTCATGACAGCAAGCCAACTCTTCCCCAGCAGTGCGGGACCGTCCCCCGGGACAATCCAGAGTGGCAACCTGTTCTCCAAATCTTTGTGGGTCACGACTATCGTGGTGTTGCCTAGCACCGGAATGATCTCCTTTTTATATGTCCGTAGCTGTGCATCAATTGGCAATAATTTTGCCCTCCTGGCCTTGGATGCTCAGGGGCTGGCTGGCCCCCGTGTCTAGCTCCATTGATACTGGGATGCCATTGAGGAGCACTTTCATCATTATCGGTGGTGTCCTGTTGTATGAACTGTATCTGTGCTCCACATGAAGTCGCTGAACTTCAGCTTCCAGCGATTTCCCCCAGTGTCCATTTGGCCTCGTAGGGCTTACATCGGGCCCGTCATCATCGTACATCAGCCTGGCTGCAGGCTTCCTGCACATACGCGCCAAGTGACCACTGACATTGCAATTTCTGCAGGTATATTGCTGATCCCTGCAAGCTCTGGCTGTGTGTTTACCTCCACACCTCCAACATGAGCCGTTGTTGGAAACAAAAGGCCCATTACCAGTCGATCGACTCTGACTGTCTCTGTAACTGTCCTTAAACAGGTGTTGATGGCCTCATTACTAGCCGCATTGTTCATTGCGATGGCATGAATCGCCGTTCAGCTAGCCATTGTCTCTGTTGAATTCCCCCTTTGGGTTCGACTATATGCTCGGGCATGTCCGATTGTCCCTGTCTGCCTGAAGAACTGTTTACCGCGTTAACAATGTTGACTCCCTGTCCATTTGCTGCATTTAAACCAAGATTTTTGTCAAACATCATTCTGGTCTCTTCCTCCTCTGAGATAAATGTCTGAGCCATCAAAACCACCATTTCCAGGTTAAAGTCTTTGGTCTCAATCAGTTTCCTGAAAACCCCAGCGTGCCCGATGCCCTCAATAAAAATGTCTCGCAACATCTCCGCTCTGCATGCATCTGGGAACTTACATAGGCTCGCCAGTCACCAGAGGTCTGCCACGAAGTCTGTAACGCTTTGCCCTTTTCGCCGCCGGTGCGTGTAAAACCGGTGTCTCGCCATGTGCATGCTGCTCGCTGGTTTAAAGTGTTCCCCGATGAACTTACTGAGCTTTTCAAAAGTCTTGTCTGCCGGCTTCTCTGGCGCTAGAAGGTCCTTCATCAGGGATCCACAAACCATCAGGAGATGAGCCCTGCGTTTGTCGGCCGAATCCTGTCCCAACCATTCCTTAGTGACAAAACTTTGCTGTAGTCTCTCAATAAAATCATCACAATCATCATCAACACAGTACCTCTCTTCTGTGCTGCTAGTGGCCATGCTCGCATGGTTTAAATCCCAGTTTCTCGTCGCCAATAATATGTCCTTACTATACAGTATAAATGCACACGAGGCCCATACTAGAGAGAAGGTCACTCTGTGACCAGTAACCTTTATTTGCCAGCACTGAAGTGATGAAGGTGGGTGGGGCTTCCCCTTTTAAACCTGAAAGTTCAGGGTAGGAGTGTTTCCCACAAGTTCACCACCTAGTGGTCAGTGTTCTCACGGTGTACAACTTAGGTCAGTTTATACATGGATTACAATGACAGTTGAATACATGACATCACCAAAATCAAGGTTGCTGATTGAAGTGTGGGCAAGTACAGCAGGAGAGGCAGCAAGTAGCAGAGGAGCGGCGGGCCGGGGCGAAAGAGCAGCAAGAGATCGCAGAGCAACGTGATCGGGGCCCAGGAGAGGCGCGAATTTGGTGCCCAAAAGAGACGAGGGCCCAGGGGCAGCACGAGCCAGCCCACACTACCATATGTGTGCGCGCTGGGTCTGTGCAGCAGAGCTGGCCTCCAGTCATCTTGGTTAATCCTTGCCACTGGAACAAGACCTAGTTCTGTCAAGCCCGTGTGGTGGCTGGTGTGCAACGGCCACCACATGTTAAAAAAATCCACGCACAGGCATCTTCCACCCTTCACATGTAGTTCGGGACCTGGAATGCCAGGTCCTTCATTGAAACAACTGTGGTGTGGAAGCAAGTCATCCTCAATATGAGGAACCATCTAAGAAGAAGAAGGAATACCAATGTGTAAACTGAAAGTGAAGTTTCGAAGTCAGGAATGTCACGGTCTGTGCTAAGTTTGCTAACCACAGTTGGGGCTACCATTGACTTCAATGCCCAAGGTCAGGAAGAGGAATAACAGCCAGGGTTCCCACTTCTGATCGTTATCCAGTGACTGTTGCTGGAACGTACATGTGTCGACATCAAATCAAGATCAGATTGACTTTAATTTGGAAGTTTACCCTTTAAATAGCCTTCTGATGATCATGGTGTGGCTCACTCTAGCATTTTGGGCTTTTAACCTTTATGACCTGGAAGGGACTTTATTTTAACGTATGTCCAGATGTTATATAGTATACCTTTGTATTTACAGCACAGAATCTGGACCTGGGATTGTTAATCCCAAAGTCCCTTGTAACTAGTGCCGTAGGTTTGCTACAAATTTCCGCAACTTAAATAAACAATGAGGTTTTTTAAAAATCTAAAGTTTAAAAAACAAGGTCCCTTAACAAAGGGTAAACTTCCAAATTAAACTCAATCTGATCTTGATTTGATGTCGACACATGTACTTTCCAGCAACAGTCACTGGATAACGATCAGAAGTGGGAACCCTGGCTGTTATTCCTCTTCCTGACCTTGGGCATTGAAGTCAATGGTAGCCCCAACTGTGGTTAGCTAACTTAGCTAATGTGACTGTCCGTAATGTAAAGAGTTTTAATGTGGTACATGTGGAATTACAGCACACACGTAGGGCTACAGGGAATTTAATCAGTCAACTCGTTCGCCAAAGACCAATTTTTCACAGTTTAGTTCATGAATCTTTTCTAATGAGGGATGTTGGGCTATGAACAGATTATAAAGTATTACACAATATTACAAAGTAGTTACAGCACAGAAACAGGCCATTCAACCCAACAGGTTCATGCTAGTCTTTATGCTCCACCCTTCTTCATCTAACCCCATTGACAGATTCCTCTATTCCTTTCTCCCTCATATGTTTATCTAGCTTGCCCTTTAATTTCATCTATGTTAGTCACCTCAACTACTCCCTCTGGTTGTGAGTTTCACATTCTAACCACTCTCTGGGTAAAGAAGTTTCTCCTGAATTCCCTATTGGATTTATTAGTGGCTATTTTATATTTATGGCCCCTCGTTCTCATCTCTCCAGCAAATGGAAACATCTTGTCTACGTCTACCTTATCAAACCCCTCACCCTTCTCTTTTCTAGAGAAAAGAGCCCCAGTCTGTTCAATCTTTCCTGATGGGTATAACGTTTCAGTTCTGGTAACATTCTTGTAAACCATTTTTGCACCTTCTTCAGTGCCTTCATATCCTTTTTATAATATGGAGACCAGAATTGTTCACAGCGCTCCAAGTGTGGTCTAACCAAGGTTCTACATAAGCTTAACTTCCCTGCTTTTCATTTCTTTTCCTCTAGAAATGAACCCCAGTGCTTTGTTTGCTTCTTTTATTAAATCGCGTTGCTACTTTAGTAATTTGTGTATCTGCACCCCCAAATCTCTCTGCTCCTCTATCCCACTTAGTCAGTTATTTTCCAACGAGTCTGTGGTCTCCTTGTTCTTCCTTCAAAAATGTGCACTTATCACTAATCACATTTATCTGTATTGAAATTAATTTGCCAATTACGTGCCCATTCTGCAAGTTTATTAATGTCTTCCTGCGGTTTCATCTGCAAATTTTCAAATTGTACTTCTGATTCCCGAGTCCAAATCATATCTAAATGGTGAATAACAGTGGTCCCAGCACTGATTCATGTGGAACACCACATCCCACCTTTTGCCAGTCGAAGTAACTGCCTTTGACCCCCTACTCTCTGTTTTCTGTTTTGCAGAGAGCTTGCTATCCATTCTGCTAATTGTCCCCTGACTCCACATGTTCTCACATGATATTATCAAGGTTAGATTCAGCTTACAAAAGATAAACTCCCAGTGGTATGTTTTTTGAATAAATATTTAAATCCATTAAAAATGTTAATTAGGACGTTTCCTGGGTGGAAGCCGTCATTAAACAGGGTACTTGTTACATGTTATTTAAGGTTTGAAGTAACAAGATTAATTAGATTTGATTCGAGGTATTTCTCACCATTATGATGTAATGGTTTTCATTCAATGTATCCAGCAGGGGGATTAGCTGAACTGATATACAAATACTTTCAGCTTGCACATCAAGAAAGTAGCTTTTTGTTCAAAGTGGTAACTTTGATTGGCAACTTGATGAGTCAATCGTTGACACATAGCATTGAAGGAAGGAGTCTGAAGATTTTCTCTGTATCTGTATCATTCTCTTTTGTTTTTGCTGCTGAGTCAGACACAAAGGCTCCAAGCTCCGATACAATCAAAGAAAGGAAATATGACAACCAGTTTAGAAAGAAATAATCTGAAGTTGTTAGAGTTGTATATTTATTATTGTTATGGTACAAGGAGCAATAGGAAATGAGTGAATGTCGCTGTAAAAACTGTATCCTGCCCAAGTATTCCATGTTTACATTGATACTTTATTTTGCTAGAGTGTTTTTCATTCTGCCTGACATATAGTCAGGAGGGCACACATTTGCACATGCAAGATCATAGTATCCAGTAACCACTGAAAGGGTTTGTGCTATGGTTTTCAAATCCTCCATGGTCTCACCCCTCCCTTTCTCTGTAATCTCCATCAGCCTTACAACCCTCCGCGATATCTATGCTCCTCCAATTCTGGCCTCTTGAGCATCACCAATTTTAATTGCTCCATCATTGGCAGCCGTGCCTTCAGCTGACAAGGCCCTAAGCTCTGGAATTCCCTCGCTAAACCTCTCCAGCTCTCTACCTCTCTTACTTCCTTTAAGATGCTCCTTAAAACCTATCTCTTTGACCCAGTTTTTGCTCATCTGCACGAATATCTCCTTATGTGCCTCAGTGTCAAATCGTGTTTGATAACACTCCTGTGAAGCGCCCTGGGACATTTAACTATGTTAAAGGTGCTATATAAATACAAGTTGTTGTTGTTCAATCTCAGACAGTTGCCAGGGAAAGGGATGGAGTCAGTGGACAGGGAACAGCATTTGTGGCGGGGACCGAAGAGAATGGCTTCAATCTTCCCAATATTTAGTTGGAGGAAATTTCTGCTCATCCAGTACTGGATGTCAGACAAGCAGTCTGACAATTTAGAGACAGTGGAGGGGTCGTGAGAGGTGGTGGTGAGGTAGAGCCGGGGTGCTGTCAGTGTACATGTGGAAGCTGGCTTTGTGTTTTCAGATGATGTTGCTGTACATACACTTTTCCCCTCCCCGTGCCATTCATTTTCTCCTTTCCCTTGCCACCCATTCTTCTTCTTCAGCTTTACTTGCCAGCCATTTCCCCTGCCCACTCCGACCTTAGTCCAGTTGGTAACATTCTGGACACGTCATACCATGTTGTCAACCCTGCTCTCGGCGCTAATGGATGTCACCTCTGTGTACTGTAGATGGGAAGTCCTGCATTCGCAAGAGTGGCTACAGTATACAGAGGCAGGATTTCCAGCCATTAGCACTGGAACCATGCTGAAGGCAGAGTGAAACCCGTCTGATGTGTTGGGCACTGGTCCAGGAGGGACTGTCTGGGAGGAGGCGGCTGCAGAGAGGTAGAGACCAGCATGGGGTGGGGGGTGGGGCGGGGGGAAGACGGGAGTCAGTCAGAATGAACCTCAAACAATTGGCATTTGGGATGGGATGAGAAGGGAGCAAAGAGGCTTGGCAAGAAACAATAGCCAGACAGGGTAAAGCTGCTAGGCTGGCTTAATTGCTGCAGGCGGAGTGGGAAAATATCTTGGTACCAAAATAGATGATAGATGTGGTTAACATGGGTCAATGAGCAATGCTAGAAGCTTATTACAATCTTACAGCTTACAGTGTTGTAGAATATTACATTTGAGACATACAGGCTCAAAACTTTCAACGATACAGATACACAAGTAGATTATGAAATGCATTAAATGTTTTTGACCATTTAATGACAACAGCAACTTGCATCTATATAGCAACTTCAATAACATTTTTATAACACAATCAGGACAACAGGAAGGATTATGATTCTGCTGTGAAGTAGCTCCCTGGGCCTTTGGAATGGCATTTCCTTCATTTGTCCGTCCTCCTGGAAATAACTCATCTAATAGAGGTTACACAGTCTCTACTCATTGTGTGGAGACATACCAGTGGCAATAAATCCTGCTGCATCAGAGAGGCAAAGTGACAATGCTGAGCATTTATCTTTGATTTCCTTGGATGACAAAAATAACAAGAAAATATATTAAATTCTTCTCTTCTAATTGAAAAACTACTCTAAGTAAATAAATAGAAGATATTTCATGTCCAGGAGTAAGGTACGATAAACATTCCCACTCATGGGGCTTGTCACTGTCACTTGTGAGTTATCCAGTCAGTGTCACTTCTGCTGATATTTATTCTATCTCAAATGTTGGTCATGACAGGTCTATTCATACTACTCACGAGAAAGACTTCAAGGATCACAAGTGATTTGGTCAGCACAACTATGAAAGTCTTTTTGATAAATGGCATCAACTCAGCACTGCTGATGTTATGGCTCAATGTGCTCTCCAGGGCACCACAGGACCAGGAAAGTTCCAGGTTTGGTCTCATGTCTGTACTCTGTTAAGTAAACATAACTAGAGAGGCAATGCAATTGGGCACAGCTTCCGTGTCCTTAGTCGGTTTCAGGTTTCAGTTATAGAGTAGTGATAAGGTGCTTGGAAACGATTAGTCTGTGAAAGATAAGGTCTTGGGTATACTTTAAGACAAGACATTGGGATGACTGCAAGGGGAGCAGGAGAAGGCCAGCTCTTTGATTGGAGATGGTTGTTGGCAAATCTGTCTCCCTCCTGCGCCCGAGGCTTCCTCTATTTCTTCCTTCAGCTGCTGCTGCTGCTGCTTCTGGCCTGCTGGATCCCGACTTGCATTCCTCTTCAGGGATCTCCATTTGAGGGCCACGCTGCATGGCAGAATTTTACAGCACACAATAGGTCACTACAATTCCGGACACCCTGCCAGGTTAGTATTGCAGAGCTCATCCAGGTGGATGGAGGCCATGGAATTTCATCTTTAAAATGCCACTGGCGATCATAAACCTCAGAATGAGCCAGATACTTCTCCTGCTCCCTGGAAAAGAGCTCGGATGCTGGATTTCCTGAGGGTATCACGGCATCTACCAGCAAATTTAGCATTAAAGTACATGGTCTTATGCTGCAAGCCACAAGCCATCTGAACATTTAGGGAGTGGAAGCCTTGGAAGTTCAGGGGATATAAAGGTGGGCCCTGTATTGCAATATATGAGTGCCATCTATAGCCCTTTGCAGCTTGGTGAAGCCAGCCACATGGTAAAGCCTTAAAGCCCTCTGATGTCTTTTCTGTGGTGACAATCCAAAACTGATACATTTTACCTGAGGAGCACAGCTGACAGATTACAGAATCTTTAGCTACTGCCTGAAAGGATATGGTTGCATAAAACTTGACCGCTGTGATCACTTTGAGTTGGACTGGAGTGTAATCTGTGTGCGAGAGTAGGATAGGAAATCTTGTTGCAGCAGAACAGATTTTGTCCAAAGCTTCGTTATTGAACGAGCCTTCTTAAACATCTTTGAAGGAGTGATGTGGTCTATACACTTGGGTTGTTGGTCTCATTCTCCTTCGGTGCAGCCTTATCTTGTGTGCCTCTCTCAAGTCCTCTCCATTTCAGTACGATTTTGCTTCTGTAACGAGGTCTATTAGGAGAGTGTCACTGGAGAACAGGGCATAACTATTCAAAGGAATAAAAAAAAATCAGGCAGACACAGCTGAATGGCAGCTTCCTCTGATACCAGGAATAACCCTCTCTAAACCCTCTCAATCAACCAATGGGGATGTGTTTCATCACTTTGCAGCCAGATTTCTGGATGAGCACTGAGTGCCCTTGGTGCTCACGTAATGTTCAATGTCAGAACGGAGGCAGGACAGCCAGGACCAGTCAGGCATGGAATATCTAGGAGCTGGCCATGTACAATACTAGTCATCCTCCTTTCTTAGTTCCAACAGAAATTCCATCAATGTCAATCAGCACTGGGTACATAAAGGAATGCGAGAAAATATAATTTATTTTAAAACAGTTAAGCAAGATCCTCCATTGGTTGAGTGGGTAGATGTACTAATGCAAAAGCAAAATACTGCAGATGCTGGAATCTGGAATAAAAACAGAAAATGCTGGAAATTTCATCAGATCAGGCAGCATCTATGGAGAGGAAGCAGTGTTAACGTTTCAGGCTGATGACCCTTCGTCAGAACTGGAGAGTGTTTGGAAAGAACAAATTCTTAACAAACACTGAACGAGGGAGGGGAGGAAAGAACAAAAGGGAAGGTCTGTGATAGATTGGAAGACAGGAGAGATCAGAGAGACAAGAGGGATAATGGCCCAAATTCAAGTTAACTGATCTCAACCAGCCGAGTTAGGGGTGCTACAACTGGTCTCAGAGTCATTAGGCTAAGAATATAAAATAACTTTTTTAGCGTGCGAGTATGTGTGTAGTGAGTGAGTTGGTTCAGCCGTGATGCCATCTCTCTTCTGGTAGAACAGCTTGCCTACACTCACTGTCTAGGTTTAGTCACACAGGATGGGTAGGTACCATAGGACTGCAGCATTCATGAATGGAACCCGAGAAAGATCAGCATCTTCAGCATAGGAGTTGAGAAAAGGAGCGATAGTTAAGGGAGGGAAACTTGTAATCCATTATTGAACAAACGTTGCAGTTCTTATCTTTTGATGAATTCTAAAATGATTATGATTTTTGTAGAAAGCGCTGCAGTATGATCACAGATTTTCTCAAGAGGAACTTTGCTTTAACCTTATCTGATCAATCGAAGTAGATAAGGAATTACCAGATACTCGAGAGTAGATCTATTCTTCAATTTCATGCTCAGATAGCCTCACCTCACCTCAATAAGTAATAAAAGTAATTTAAAAAAAGTATCTGTGATATTATAAAAAAACACAGTACTAACAATGCTTTTAACAGTGTCTTTAAGAACGCTGTAGTGATTGAGATGAGCTGAAAAATTGCTTTGCCATCTCAGTGATTTCATGTTAAAGGCCACTGGTTGAGCTTCACTTGTGGTTTAATGGGAAATGCACCACATGGTGTAGTGCTAAGCTGTACAGAGCAGGAAGGTCTTACGGTGTTTCAGCGGTGACCCAGTGGGTAGCATCCTCAGGGTCAGGGAAGTTGTGGGTTCAAGTCCCACTCCAGAGAATGGAGTGCAAAATCTTGGCTGACACTCTAGTGCAATGCTGAGGGTGTGCTGCACTGTCGGCAATGCTGTCTTTTGGATGAGATGTAAAATATCCCATGGCACTATTTCGAAGAAGAGTAGGTGAGTTCTCCCCGGTGTCCTGGCTAATATTTATTCCTCAACCAGCATCACTAAAACAGATTATCTGGTCATTATCACATTGCTTTTTGTGGGAGCTTACTGTGCGCAAATTGGCTGCCGCAATTCCTACATTACAACAGTGACTACACTCCAAAAAACGTACTTCATTGGCTGTAAAGTCTTATGGGACATCGTGAAAGGCACTATATAAATGCTAGTCTTTCTTTTACTCTGCGCTGTTAGCTAAATTGAGTCAGGGGCTACTACTTCCCTCTTCTAATCCTGTTGGCTTTTCAATCTTGGTGGAGTCCAGAACTGTGGGTCTAGACCTTTCACCTGGCTGGAATAACTTGCCATTTCATAATTGTTTCAAAAATGTCAGCCTGGGTGCTGCCTGCACATAGGCATGGAGCTAGCTGTACAATATTGTCTCCCTTAACAACTGAACAAGTCTTTGCTACACTTTCTCTCATGAACTTTCGGGATGTAGAGATGGCCTCCACCGTTAGTTCTGACGTGAAGTGCCCCATGGGGCAAATAAGTGTTATATTCTCAGACACTGCACCTTATAATAGCAACTGCCGCCCTACCTCCTGGGCAGTGGAAGCCAATTTACTTTATCAATGGTTATTTCCCCAGAAATCCTTTAGATTGCAATTCAGTAAGATTTATTTCTTGTAATGTTTGCTGTTTTTGAACAACTGGCAATTTGAACATTGCTTCCAGGGCAAATTATCATAACTGCAGAGGCTGAACATGGAGTTTTGGGTGCTCTAATTTCAACTCCACATGTAAGGCAATATCTGAGATATTTAAAATTGGAACTTTATACTGTGGATATTTACAACTGCATAATACTTCAGTACTTACGATCCTGATTCCTTAAGCGTCTATTCGTAACAATACCTTTCTTTGAGTTTATATCACACTACTTCAACCAACAGTTTGCAGAAACTTGGGCCCCGGTATTCACAGGGTCGCGCATTTGGAGGGGGGTGGAGTTATGGACGGCAAACTCAGAAGTGCGGGTTTCCCAAACGCCCTGCAGTTTTTGAACTTTTACTGACCAACCCAGCTCCTGAGAACGGATTGGTCACCTACACCAGTGTCCTGCCTCCGTCAAAACCGGAAGTGGGTGGATTAAAGGTGGGTTGGTGTCGGGTTTGAAATTTTAGAAATTTTACCTCCCCTGAGTGCATCTCGCTCTCCAATCAGTATTCTGTTCTGAGTACTGGTGGGGCGATGGTTCCTCTGGGGTGTGCAGCCAGAGCCAAGTCCACAGCACCACAGGTTGCTCAGCTGTACAGTGGGGGAGGAAGCAGAGTGGGAGAGCAATAGTGATAGGGCACTCGATAGACAGGCGTTTCTGCAGCTGTAGATGTGACTCCAGGATGGTATGTTGCCTCCCTGGTACCAGGGTGAAGGATGTCACCGAGCGACTGCAGGGCATTCTTGGGGGGGGGTGGGGTGTGGGGAAAGGGTAAACAGCCAGAGGTCATGGTCCATATCGGCACCAATGACATAGATAGAAAGTGGGATGAGGCCCTGCAGGCAGAGTTTAGGGAGGTAGGAGAGAGGTTAAAAATCAGGACTTCAAAAGGTATTAATCTCCGGGTTACTGCTGGTACCATGTGCTGGTGAGTACAGAAATAGAAGGATAGAGCAGATAAGTGCGTGGCTGGAGAGATGGTGCAGGAGGGAGGGCTTTAGATTCCTGAGGCATAGGGACCATTTCTTGGGGAGGTTGAACCTGTACAAGCCAGATGGATTGCACCTGAACAGAGCTGGGACCAATATACTCATGGGGGGGGGGGGGGGCGGTTCTAGCGCTGTTGGGGAGGGTTTAAACTAGCCTGGCAGGGGGGTAGGAACCTGAGAGTAGAATTAGAAGGGAGAAAAGCAAAGCTGAAATTGGAAAGCAGAAAAGTAGAAAGTGAGCTTGGAAGACAGAGGAAACAAGGGCTATAAAATGGACAACAAGGGAGTTTGGCAGTGCTAAATGGTATATACAATGCAAGGAGTATAAGGAATATGGCAGATGAGCTGAGAGCACAGATAGACACTTGGGAGTACGATATTATAGCTATTACTGAGACATGGCTGAAAGAGGGGCAGGTATAGCAAATCAACATTCCTGATTACAGTGTTTTCAGACGGGATAGAGAGGGGGGGTAGAAAAACTGATGGGAGAGCAGTCCCAGTATTGATTAAAGAAACAGTTGCAGTTGTGAGGAAGGATTACATGTTGAAAGGATCATCGAATGAAGCCATATGGGTTAAATTGAAGGACAAAAAAGGAGCGATCACATTGCTGGGAGTGTACTATAGATCCCCAAACAGTCAGAGGGAGATAGAAGAACAAATATGTAGGCAAATTTCTGAGAAGTGCAAAAACAACAGAGCAGTAATAGTAGGGGATTTCTACAACCCTAATATTAACTGGGATAACATTAGTGTGAAAGGTATAGGAGGTGCAGAATTCCTAAATCACATTCAGGATAACTTTTTTAGCCAGTAGTAACATGCCTAACAAGGGAGGGGTGATTCTGGACTTAGTTTTAGGGAATGAAGCTGGGCAGGTGGAAGGGGTATCAGTGGGAGAGCATTTTGGTGCTTGTGATCATAATTCAGTTAGATTTAAGGTAATTATGGAAAAGCACAAAGATTAACCAGGAATAAAAGTTCTCAATTGGGGAAAAGCCAATTTTGCTCAGCTTAAATGGAAGTTCGCTAAAGTGGACTGGAAACAGCTACTTGAAGGTAAATCAATGTCAGAGCAGTGGGAGGCATTCAAGGAGGAGATCCTGAGGGTTCAGAGCAAATTTGTTCCCATAAAGGAAAATGATGTGACTAACAAATCTAAAGCCCCTTGATGTCAAAGGACATACAGGGTTGGACAAAGTGTTAGATCTCTTAATTTCCAATGAAATACGAACTCCGATTGTAGTTTTAACTTTTTAATCTTGGCAGAGAGCAATAACAAGTTCTTGGCTTTAAGCCAGGTCTTTGTTCTTCTGGCACCACATGGTCAAAATGGCTGTACTTATACCTAGGTCAATTTACAGAAAAGAACTCATCTTCTTTGACCTTTTTGGCTCAATTAATAGTCTTTTAACCTTTTAATTGGCTCGCTACCCAAGGGTCCTAAAATGTCAAGTTGATTGATGCCTTAATGCAACATGCTACCACTCACGAAGCATCTCTGACTTGTTGTCTGTGAATTTTCACAGCCTGTCTAAATGCAGCCTGTTTGAATTATCTATCAATCCCCCCTTTGATTCTTTCACAAACTGAATCATAAAACATCAGGTATCACTGGTTAAACATTCTACAAAATAATTTCATACATGTTAATAGAGTTTCCTTCTAAAATTTGTTGATGTGTTTCGCCACATGTCCGGACTAGTAGCTTCCACACAAATTTACACCAACCCGAGTTCCATCGTGGCCACAATGGAAGTCTGGTTTTAGTAGGTTCATTAACCTTATTTCAATTTAATCCAAATCAATATCTTAATTCAACCAGTAAACAACCTTCCCTTAAGCATAACATACCCCTGTGCCACGTACAAACGGTCTGCTGGGACCTGCAAGGTGTCTCACCTGCGGGACAGCAGCTACAGCCGCCTGGTCGCAACAACATTTAATCAACATAAACAAACAATATAAAAGTAAAACAATTACAACAAATAGAATTAAACCTTCCACCAATGAAGTTCCTATTGAACCTCGCCATTCAGTGGCTCCACTCCACAAAGTGAATGATGGGAGTTGCTTAAGTTTTTCTACCTCCTTTTGGATATGCTCCGCTAAGTGGGTATTTCTTCGGAGCCATCTGGGATATATGTGCAACACTCAGTTCTGAGTAGGGTGCAAGTACCTCCCTTTTCAGCCAGGATGTAATCAAGGGCCAGTCTATTCTGTAGGGCTACTGTGCGGATTGCTACCATTTCTGCATTGATTTTAACTAGGGCCTCTGAGGTATCATTGGCTACTCGTTCCACAACGGATGCCATGTTAATGGATTCCCTTGCCAGTTTGGCGGTCCCATACCCAGGGATCAGAATGGCAAAGAACCTCTCTGTTTCTGTGATAGCTCTCTTAGGACGGTGTAAATGTTCCGACAGTGACTTTATATGATACATATAAGGCACAATGTAGGCTAAATAGCAGGATCCCATCCAATTCTGGGGCAGCCAAGGGTAGGCCTTGTGACCACACACCCAATAGGTGCCATTATAGGCAATGAAGGTTAGCTGTTTCTTTGTCAGCAACACTCCAGGGCCTGACCAGGCTTTTCCATCTGTTTTATTCAGAATCCCCGTTACGTTAAAAATTCCCACATCGGCCCAGTTTGGACGGTTCCGTGGCTTGATTATATTATAATTCTGGGAGCAGTTACTATACCCCATATTTTGGCCTCCTTTGATGTTTCTAATCAGACAGACTGATTCCCCCGGTCTTCCTATTCCCGTTGTATTAGTGATAACAAAAAATAGGGGCCGTTTGGAATTATTGTAGCACGGTTGGTATCCCCCTTCAAAGGTAGTCAGATTGTAACCTGTTGACTTCCATTTACGTGCCCAGTTTTCCGTATCCTGAAACGCATTGCCTGTTTTGTTTTGATTAATTATCCACTCAGCCATTTCCGAGATATTCAAGGGAACTGGCCTCAAGGGAATCCCTCCCTTTGAGTGAATAGGAATATGCGCACACACCCAACAACTAGAAATGTTACCTTGTTTGGCATAAATGTATGACATATATAAAAAGGTATTTACATGTAATTCCCTTGCTACCCTACTATTTCCCTTTGGTGCAGAAGGTCGGCTAGTAAGAAGTAGGCCTATGCCTAGGATACCTACAATCAATAATACAGTAAATTTATACATTTTCGCAAAAAGTAATTGTCCTTATTAGATTTCAGCTTCAGTTACGGGTGCTCGTTTAACGTGTGAAGCGTGGATCCAGGCTTTCTTTCCTTGGACTTTAACAGCTGCCTGAGTGGTCAATAACACTTGATAAGGTCCCTCCCATTTGGCACCCAAAGGTTCTTTATACAACTTTTTCACATACACCCAGACTCCCGGGATGATGTCGTGTCCTCCTTCGGGTGGACTACCCCAAGCTGCCGATACCTGTCGGGAAACAGAACTAATAGCATTGGTTAAGTTCTGACAGTATGATAACAAAGTGTCACTCATTAAGTGAACATCAGCTTTCCGTAAATCGATAGTTCCTGGCAGCGACATAGGTCTTCCTGTTATAATTTCAAATGGGCTTACACCTGTCGTTCTGTTCGGGGTTGCCCTAATGCTACATAGCATTATTGGTAGTGCCTGGGACCATGGTGTTCCTTCTTGGTGATATTTGGCAAGCCGTTGTTTCAGAGTTCGATTCATTCGTTCTACTTGTCCTGATGATTGTGGATGATAAGGACAGTGTAAATCCCACGTAATGTTCAGTAACCTACAGACTTCTTGGCAGACAGCACCTGTGAAATGTGTTCCCTGATCTGAGTCAATGCTACTCGGGACTCCCCATCGGGGAATGTAATCCTTACACAAGACCTTTGCAGTGTGATTGGCTGTGGCTCTTTTAGTTGGGACAGCTTCTACCCATCTAGAGAATCTGTCGACCATGACAAGAATGTTAGTGTATCCTTGGCATGAAGGAAGAGATATATAATCAACCTGCAGATGTTGGAATGGTCCGACAGGGGCAGGGGGCCTCAGTTGGGGCATTACCGTGATAGGTCCAGAATTATTTTTCTGGCAGACCACACAGCGGTCTGTTACCAGCTGGGCATGTTTTTTAAATCCCCGACCCCACCAGCTTTTCTGGAACCATGCCGTCATCTGTTGTGAGGCCAAGTGTCCCCACGAGTGGATCTGTTGGGCTAAAAAAGGCATAAGCGCTTGTGGCGCGACTAGCTTGTCGGTAACTCTTTGTCTCCAGACACCATTTTCACATAGCTTAATTCCTGCCTCAATCCATGTCCATTTTTCCTCTCGGGAGCACTCGCCTTGCATTGTTTGAAGGTCTCGTGTCAGAGTCCTGAGTGCTTTCAATCTGCACATCTGTGTTGGTTCTTCTGGAGGAATGCCTTGTGAGACGGCATCTTTAGCTGCCTGGTCGGCTAGGGCATTTCTCTGAGCTTCTGTGGTATTTTCCTTGGTATGGGCCTTACACTTCAGGATGGACACTTCCTGAGGTAATTGTATGGCCTCCAGTAAGTCTCTGACTTCTTTTCCATTTCGGATTGGTGTACCAGCAGCAGTGAGGAATCCTCTTTTCCGCCATAACAGACCAAAGTCGTGAGCGACTCCAAAAGCATAACGCGAATCTGTGTAGACATTAGCTGTCTGTCCTTCTGCTATTCGACATGCTTCTGACAGGGCCCGTAACTCGGCCTGTTATGCTGACGTTCCTGAGGGTAAACATCCTTTTGCCACTACCTCATATAAGGTTGTAACTGCCCATCCTGCTTTTCTGGTACCATTGTCAAATTTGTTCCCATAAAGGAAAATGATGTGACTAACAAATCTAGAGCCCCTTGATGTCAAAGGACATACAGGGTCAGACAAAGTGTTAGATCTCTTAATTTCCAATGAAATACGAACTCCGATTGTAGTTTTAACTTTTTAATCTTGGCAGAGAGCAATAACAAGTTCTTGGCTTTAAGCCAGGTCTTTGTTCTTCTGGCACCACATGGTCAAAATGGCTGTACTTATACCTGGATCAATTTACAGAAAGGAACTCACCTTCTTTGACCTTATTGGCTCAATTAATAGTCTTTTAACCTTTTAATTGGCTCGCTACCCAAGGGTCCTAAAATGTCAAGTTGATTGATGCCTTAATGCAACATGCTACCACTCACGTAGCATCTCTGACTTGTTGTCTGTGAATTTTCACAGCCTGTCTAAATGCAGCCTGTTTGAATTCTCTATCACAAAGAAAAAAGGGCAGCTTATCTCAGATACTGAGGGCTCATACTGCAGAAGCTCTAGAGGAGTATAGAAAGTGCAGGGGTGCAATTAAAAAGGAAATTAGGAAAGCAAAGAGAGAGCATGAAAAAATCTTGGCAAGTAAAATCAAGGAAACCCCAAATATGTTTTGTGAAATATTAGATGAAATAAATATAGTGAGAGAGAAAGTATTAATGGGTTTAGCAGCTTTGAAAGTGGATAAATCCCCAGGCCTGGATGAATTGAATCCCAGGCTGTTAAGAGAAGCAAAAGGGAAACTAGCAGAGGTTCTGACCATCATTTTCCAATCCTCTCTGGCTACAGGTGTTGTCCCGGAGGATTGGAAGACTGCTAGCATGGTACCTTTGTTTAAAAAGGGAGAAAATGATAGACCGAGTAATTACAGGGCAGTCAGCCTAACCTCAGTGGTGGGAAAATTATTGGAAAAAGTTCTGAGGGACAGGATAAATCTTCATTTAGAAAGACACAGATTAATCAAGGACAGTCAGCATGGATTTGTTAAGGGAAGGCTGTGTCTGACTAACTTGATTGAATTTTTTGAGGAGGTAACAAGGAGGGTCGATGAGGGTAGTGCATTTGATGTAGTGTATATGGATTTTAGTCAGTGTTTTGATAAGGTCCCACATGGCAGACTGGTCACAAAAGTAAAAGCCCATGGGATCCAGGGCAAAGTGGCAAGTTAGATCCAAACTTGGCTCAGAGGCAGGAAGCAAAGGGTAATGGTTTATGGGTGTTTTTGTGATTCGAAGGCTGTTTCCAGTAGGGTTCCGCAGGGCTCAGTATTAGATCCCTTGCTTTTTGTGGTATATATCAATGATTTAGACTTGAATGTAGGGGGTATGATTAAGAAGTTTGCAGATGATACTAAAATCGGCTGTGTGGTTGATAATGAAGAAGAAAACTGCAGACTGCAGGACTACAGCAGTAGGGATGCCGTGGCCCTCACGCACATTCCCGCCCGACCTGCCGTGTGTGGGTGAGCCGCCGCCACGCGGGGCTGGTACCATGTGAGCGGGCGCGGGAGGGAGCGGGAACAAATGGCCGTGGTGGTGGTGGGGTATAAAGTGCTGCTTTGTGCCGCGGGAGAGTCGGGCCGTGTGTGTGTGTGTGTGTGTGTGTGTGTGTGAGGGGAATCACACGACTTCCTGCAGCCGCCGGTCCGGTAAATCTCCTGTCTTTATATGTAGATATATATATGGCCGTGTCCCCGGTGCGGGCCCTGCCCCTGTATGTCTGTGTGTGTTTGTGTGGGGGGAGTCGGGGTTGCCGAGTTTTGGATCACCTCTAGTTTGCGTGGGGTGGAGTGTGGGAGGCCGGCCGGGAGTGTGTTGGAGTGGTCAAGTCCGGAGGTAACCAAGGCCGTTAGATGATAGCTGATTGGATGATAGCTGATCCATGTCTTGGTGCCATTTGCCCATCTTTGTTTCGGCGGCGGATGGGCCAGGCCGGGATGCTGCGTCACAGTCTCGGAGTGGGTGGTTGGTCATTTGTGGCTGGGACGGGGGGGGGCTTCTTCGCCCCGGAGGGTGGTGGATGTTTGGAGTTCTCTACCCCGGAGGGCTGTGGGGGCTCAGTCTTTGGGTACACCCCAAGACAAGAGATCGCTAGAATTTTTTGGATACAAGAACGTGGGAAGTGGGAGCAGGAGTTGGCCAGACGACCCCTTGAGCCTGCTCCACCATTCAATGAGATTATGGGCTGATCTGATCATAGACTCAGCTCCACTTCCCCATAAACCCTTTATTCGTTAAAGAACAATGGGGACAGTGCAGCAAAGTGGAGCTGAGCTGGGAGATGAACCGTGAGGCCCAATGGCCAGCTCCAATGCCGAAGCCATGTTCTCCTAATCTGAGGAAGGACATTCTTACTATTGAGGGAGTGCAGCGAAGGTTCACCAGACTGATTCCAGGGGTGGCTAGACTGTCATATGAGGAGAGATTGGATCAACTGGGCCTTTATACACTGGAGTTCAGAAGGATGAGAGGGGATCTCATAGAAACGTATAAGATTCTGACGGGACTGGACAGGTTAGATGCGGAAAGAATGTTCCTGATGTTGGGGAAGTCCAGAACCAGGGGACATGGTCTTAGGATAAGAGGTAAGCCATTTAGGACTGAGATGAGGAGAAACTTCTTCACTCAGAGAGTTGTTAACCTATGGAATTCCCTGCCGCAGAGAGTTGTTGATGCCAGTTCATTGGATATATTCAAGAGGGAGTTAGATATGGCCCTTACAGCTAAAGGGATCAAGGGGTATGGAGAGAAAGCAGGAAAGGGGTACTGAGGGAATGATCAGCCATGATCTTATTGAATGGTGGTGCAGGCTCGAAGGGCTGAATGGCCTACTCCTGCACTTATTTTCTATGTTTCTATGTTTCTATATCAATGAACTGATCAGGTGGGCAGAACAGTGGCAAATAGAATTCAATCTGGAGAAATGTGAGGTAATGCATTTGGGGAGGGCTAACAAGGCAAGGGCATACACAATAAATGGTAGGACACTGAGAAGTGTAGAAGAACAAAGGGACCTTGAAGTGCAAGTCCATCGATCCCTGAAGGTAGCAGGCCAGGTAGACAAGGTGATTAAGAAGGCATATGGAATACTTGCCTTTATTAGCCAAGGCATAGAATACAAGAGCAGGGACATTATGCTTGAGCTGTATAAAACAGTGGTTAGGCCACAGCTAGAGTTATGCATGCAGTTCTTGTCACCACATTACAGGAAAGATGTGATTGCACTAGAGGGGGTACAGTGGAGATTTATGAGGATGTTGCCTGGACTGGAGAATTTTAGCTATGAGGAAAGATAGGATAGGCTGTGTTTGTTTTCTTTGAAACAGAAGAGGATGAGGGGAAACCTTATTGGGGGGGAATAAAATTATGAGGGGCCTAGATAGAGTGGATAGGAAAGACCTATTTTCCCTTAGCAGAGGGGTCAACAACCAGTGAGCATAGATTTAAAGTAATTGGTAGTTTAGAGGAGATTTGAGGGAAAATGTCTTCACCCGGAGGGTGGTTGGGGTCTGGAACCTGAAAGGGTGGTAGAGGCAGAAACCCTCACCACATATAAAAAGTGCTTGGATGTGCACCTGAAGTGCCGTAACCTACAGGGCTACAGACCTAGAACTGGAATGTGGAATAGGCTGGCGTGGACACGATGGGCCAACATGGCCTTCTTCCTTGCTATAAATTTCTATGATTCTATGATTCATCTGACCCAAACCCCCACCCCCCCAAATCCCAGGGGTAGTTTTAAGAGACTGCTCCATAATACATTTTTATAACAGGTGAACGAAAAGCATCGCAGAATGTTGAACAGTTTAAAAGGAATGGTCCACGTGTATGGTCATCTGAATTATTAATTCTGCAACCGAGCTCACAATTATGTACCTGGTGCACGTGTCCATCAGTTGCAAAGATCAATTTTCACAATGGCAGGATTCACATTGTGTTGTCTGTAGTTTAAGTTTAACCATTTATGCTTATCTTTTCCCTCCACAATATTCTCCTCTTCTCAAGGCGCTGACTTCATTCTAGATCCAAAGGTGATGACTGCCCTCTGGTAACTTGTCTGATTGGCTAGTCTTGTGTGAGCCCAGGCAATACGTGTTGATAGATTATTTACTCAAAGAGGTATCAAAGTCAAGCTGAATCCTTGACCTTACTCAATGTCCTCACGTGTACATTGTGGCCCACGTCAGAAAGGTTTGAGTGACCCTTGGATACTAAGCGCTGGATTTTCAGTTCCTGGCCACCTCTGTTTTTGCACCAGAGGGGCGGTAATGCTGGTGGAGAGCATTTCTGGGCGGGGGGGCCAGCTTCCAGCGCCCTGCCGGGACATTCATTGCTGGGTTTGCGGGACGCGGAGCAGTACCGCCCGGGAGAGGCGAGCCGGTGTGCAACATCCCTGGTTGTGACACCGGCTCGATTTTTGATACTCGCCCGACCCGTAACACCCCACAGCACCCCCTAGTGGGACCGCCTGTGAAAGCTGCTGCAGTAAAAGAAGGAATGTCTGTCTAAGGCAAATGTGATTCTATTTTTTTTATTTTAGCAATCATGTGGAATTGGCATCAGGATAGTATTGGGAATGTTTTTGGTGGCTTTTTCTCGTTTTTTTTTTCACTGAAGCCTCTCTTAGTGCACTCCAAAGCCGGCTGTTTAGCTCGGGATTTTCAGTTGCTCAGCCCTAAAAGTGGTGTGGAACGCCTTCCTTAGCGGTGAATTTTGCAGCTGGCGACGCAAAATTTACCACTCCACTTGGATTAAAGCCGCAACAGAGGCATGACCGAATTTCCATCCCAAAGTAAAATAACAAAATGCAATTGTTCAATACTGTAATCCTTTTAGTAGATGATTTTGCATGTCAAAAATACCCCATTTCCCATGAAAAATTACCTTTTTGTCAAAGAAAAAGATAAAAATATAGTAACGGTATATCGTATTAATAAGTTAATCCGATCTTATACTGCATGGGTGCTTTCCATTGAGACACTCACCATTCTTAAAAGAAGGATTATCAAACAATATCTCAGTTTTTCAGGATGAAGTACAAGTCTCCCACCTAACAACACTGTTAAATTCAAAGAGTCGGACTGAAATGAAGAATCTCACACAAGATGGATAGTATATTTTCGACAAAGCATGTCAGAGTGCAACTCTTTCACTGTTCAGCTCAGATATTCCTGCTGTATGAAATGTAGTGTTAAATCAAAGCAGATTCCAGTCAAGAGAAAGGTCAGACAGCCTCATCTGAGTTATTTTAGAAATGATTGTATTTTGCATTTTTTGGCCTCGTTACAATTAGAACTGAGTGTCTTCGAATTTTGGATTTTGACCTTCTCACGGTCCCTACACCCCCTGCCATCTCTGTCATTAATGCTCAGCCTCAAAGGAGTTTATTTTTAGTAGCAAAGAGTGTAATGTATGCACTGTACTGATGTAATGCAACCTTTGATGACTGACATTAAACAAGATTGATTGGTTTTGTCGTACAAGTCCTGCTTGTGGCATTGACTGTCAATGGACGTCCTGTATCAGTTCATCATAATAACTGAAATAGCACACATTGACATCTTTCATGTGATTCAGAAATACTCTTGTTAATCCATTACAATGCTTTCTCTGTGGCTAAGTGGGTAAATCCACAGTTTAGTGTGATCTGGAGTCATGCTAACCAGGATGGGCCCAAGTTTAATCCTTGGCTTGTGGTTAGCTCGCTGAACTCTGGCAGGTAGTTATCGGCAATATCATTAGCCTCGGCCTTCCTCATCAAAGGAAGGAGTGAAAGGGTCAGCGAGGGCTCCCTCACCTGATCACTATCCAGTGACCTCTGCTGTGTGTGTTGACTTTGGATAAAGATTGGCTTCAGCTGTGGTGACCTTGAAGGTTGCCCACACTCACTGACTTGGTTCACACGCAGAGTAGGAAAGACACTGTAAGACACTGTAACAGCTGGTGCAGCCTCCCATGCTTCCCCAGCTAAAATCAGTATCACGGCCCAGAACACAAAGCAAACCTGGGACCCTCCTAATCTCTACGGTAAAGCATCAAATTAGGTGATATATTTACTCACTGAAGAACCACAGTGCATTACTTGTCAGAAGGTTGTGGGTTCAAGTCCGACACCAGAGACTTGAGCACACAAATCTCAGCTGACACTGCAGTGCAGTACTAAGGGAGTGCTGCACTGTCTGAGGTGCCGTCTTTAGGATGAGACATTAAACCGAGGCCCCGTCTGCTCTTTCAAGTGGTTGCAAAAGATCCCATGGCACTATTTCGAAGGAGAGCAGGGGAGTTATCCCTGGTGTCCCAGCCAATATTTATCCCTCAATTAACATAACAAAAACAGATTATCTGGTCATTTCCCACATTACAACAGTGACTACATTCCAAAACTACTTTATTGGCTGTAAAGCGCTTTGAAATGTCCGGTGGTCGTGAAAGGCGCTACATAAATGCAAGTCTTTCTTTTCTTTCATTATCACATTGCCGTTTGTGGGAGCTTGCTGTGTGCAATTGGCTGCCGTGTTTCTCACATTACAACAGTGACTGCACTCCAAAAGTACTTAATTGGTTGTATACAGCTTTGGGGCATCCTGAGCTGTGAAAGGCGCTATATAAATGCAAATCTTTCTTTTTTGACACACTTTATTGACTGGCTCAAAGTAAAGCTCAAATCAAAGCTGCAGAGGGAATGTACCAATCAAATGTGAGGTACGTGATGAGCAACCTACCAATAGAAAGAAAGACTTGCATTTATATGGCAAGGAAGCAGGAAACTATAGACCAGTTAATCTATCATCTGTGGTTGGGAAAATGCTGGAGTCCATTATTAAAGAAGTAGTAGCAGGACATTTGGAAAAGCAACATTAGGTCAGGCAGAGTCAGCATGGATTTATGAAGGGGAAATCATGTTTGACAAATTTGCTGGAGTTCTTTGAGGATGTGACAAACAGGGTGGATAAAGGGGAACCAGTGGATGTGGTGTATTTGGACTTCCAGAAGGCATTTGACAAGGTGCCACATAAAAGGTTACTGCACAAGATAAAAGTTCACAGGGTTGGGGGTAATAGAAACATAGAAACATAGAAAATAGGTGCAGGAGCAGGCCATTCAGCCCTTCTTGCCTGCACCGCCATTCAATGAGTTCATGGCTGAACATGAAACTTCAGTACCCCCTTTCTGCTTTCTCGCCATAACCCTTGATCCCCCGAGTAGTAAGGATTTCATCTAACTCCCTTTTGAATATATTTAGTGAATTGGCCTCAACTACTTTCTGTGGTAGAGAATTCCACAGGTTCACCACTCTCTGGGTGAAGAAGTTTCTCCTCATCTCGGTCCTAAATGGCTTACCCCTTATCCTCAGACTGTGACCCCTGGTTCTGGACTTCCCCAACATTGGGAACATTCTTCTTGCATCTAACCTGTCTAAACCCGTCAGAATTTTAAACATTTCCATGAGGTCCCCTCTCATTCTTCTGAACTCCAGTGAATACAAGCCCAGTTGATCCAGTCTTTCTTGATAGGTCAGTCCTGCCATCCCGGGAATCAGTCTGGTGAACCTTCGCTGCACTCCCTCAATAGCAAGAATGTCCTTCCTCAAGTTAGGAGACCAAAACTGTACACAATACTCCAGGTGTGGCCTCACCAAGGCCCTGTACAACTGTAGCAACACATCCCTGCCCCTGTATTCAAATCCCCTCGCTATGAAGGCCAACATGCCATTTGCTTTCTTAACCGCCTGCTGTACCTGCATGCTAACCTTCAATGACTGATGTACCATGACACCCAGGTCTCGTTGCACCTTCCCTTTTCCTAATCTGTCACCATTCAGATAATAGTCTGTCTCTCTGTTTTTACCACCAAAGTGGATAACCTCACATTTATCCACATTATACTTCATCTGCCATGCATTTGCCCACAAACCTAACCTATCCAAGTCACTCTGCAGCCTAATAGTATCCTCCTCTCAGCTCACACTGCCACCCAACTTAGTGTCATCCGCAAATTTGGAGATACTGCATTTAATCCCCTCGTCTAAATCATTAATGTACAATGTAAACAGCTGGGGCCCCAGCACAGAACCTTGCGGCACCCCACTAGTCACTGCCTGCCATTCTGAAAAGTACCCGTTTACTCCTACTCTTTGCTTCCTGTCTGACAACCAGTTCTCAATCCACTTCAGCACACTACCCCCAATCCCATGTGCTTTAACTTTGCACATTAATCTCTTGTGTGGGACCTTGTCGAAAGCCTTCTGAAAGTCCAAATATACCACATCAACTGGTTCTCCTTTGTCCACTTTACAGGAAACATCCTCAAAAAATTCCAGAAGATTTGTCAAGCATGATTTCCCTTCCACAAATCCATGCTGACTTGGACCTATCATGTCACCATTTTCCAGATGCACTGCTATGACATCCTTAATAATTGATTCCATCATTTTACCCACTACTGAGGTCAGGCTGACCGGTCTATAATTCCCTGTTTTCTCTCTCCCTCCTTTTTTAAAAAGTGGGGTTACATTGGCTACCCTCCACTCCACAGGAACTGATCCAGAGTCAATGG
Source organism: Pristiophorus japonicus (assembly GCF_044704955.1). NCBI lineage: Eukaryota > Metazoa > Chordata > Chondrichthyes > Pristiophoridae > Pristiophorus > Pristiophorus japonicus. Next base: position 40,525,843 of record NC_091994.1, read on the forward strand.
AATGTTGGAAAATGACTGTCAATGCATCCGCTCTTTCCAAGGCCACCTCCTTAAGTACTCTGGGATGCAGTCCATCAGGCCCTGGGGATTTATCGGCCTTCAATCCCATCAATTTCCCCAACACAATTTCCCGACTAATAAAGGTTTCCCTCAGTTCCCCCTCCTTACTAGACCCTCTGACCCCTTTTATATCCGGAAGGTTGTTTGTATTCTCCTTAGTGAATACCGAGCCAAAGTACTTGTTCAATTGGTCTGCCATTTCTTTGTTCCCCGTTATGACTTCCCCTGATTCTGACTGCAGGGGACCTACGTTTGTCTTTACTAACCTTTTTCTCTTTACATACCTATAGAAACTTTTGCAATCCGCCTTAATGTTCCCTGCAAGCTTCTTCTCGTACTCCATTTTCCCTGCCCTAATCAAACCCTTTGTCCTCCTCTGCTGAGTTCTAAATTTCTCCCAGTCCCCAGGTTCGCTGCTATTTCTGGCCAATTTGTATGCCACTTCCTTGGCTTTAATGCTATCCCTGATTTCCCTAGATAGCCACGGTTGAGCCACCTTCCCTTTTTTATTTTTACGCCAGACAGGAATGTACAATTGTTGTAATTCATCCATGCGGTCTCTAAATGTCTACCATTGCCCATCCACAGTCAACCCCCTAAGTATCATTCGCCAATCTATCCTAGCCAATTCACGCCTCATACCTTCAAAGTTACCCTTCTTTAAGTTCTGGACCATGGTCTCTGAATTAACTGTTTCATTCTCCATCCTAATGCATAATTCCACCATATTATGGTCACTCTTCCCCAAGGGGCCTCGCACAATGAGATTGCTAATTAATCCTCTCTCATTATACAACATCCAGTCTAAGATGGCCTCCCTCCTAGTTGGTTCCTCAACATATTGGTCTAGAAAACCATCCCTTATGCACTCCAGGAAATCCTCCTCCACCGTATTGCTTCCAGTTTGGCTAGCCCAATCTATGTGCATATTAAAGTCACCCATTATAACTGCTGCACCTTTATTGCATGCACCCCTAATTTCCTGTTTGATGCCCTCCCCAACATCCCTATTACTGTTTGGAGGTCTGTACACAACTCCTACTAATGTTTTTGCCCTTTGGTGTTCTGCAGCTCTACCCATATAGATTCCACATCATCCAAGCTAATGTCTTTCCTAACTATTGCATTAATCTCCTCTTTAACCAGCAATGCTACCCCACCTCCTTTTCCTTTTATTCTATCCTTCCTGAATGTTGAATACCCCTGAATGTTGAGTTCCCAGCCCTGATCATCCTGGAGCCACGTCTCCGTAATCCCAATCACATCATATTTGTTAACATCTATTTGCACAATTAATTCATCCACCTTATTGCGGATACTCCTTGCATTAAGACACAAAGCCTTCAGGCTTGTTTTTTTAACACCCTAATCTATTAGCATGGATAGAGGATTGGCTAACTAACAGAGAACAGAGAGTCGGGATAAATGGTTCATTCTCTGGTTGGCAACCAGTAACTAGTGGGGTGTCGCAGGGATCAGTGCTGGGACCCAAACTATTTACAATCTATATTAACGACTTGGAAGAAGGGACCGAGTGTAACGTAGCCAAGTTTGCTGACGATACAAAGATGGGAGGAAAAGCAGTGTGTGAGGAGTACACACAAATCTGCAAAAGGACATAGACAGGCTAAGTGAGTGGGCAAGAATTTGGCAGATGGAGTATAATGTCGGAAAGTGTGAGGTCATGCACTTTGGCAGACGAAAATCAAAGAGCAAGTTATTATTTAAATGGAGAAATATTGCAAAGTGCTGCAGTACAGCGGGACCTGGGGTTACTTGTGCATGAAACACAAAAGAATAGTATGCAGGTACAGCAAGTGATCAGGAAGGCCAATGGTACCTTGGCCTTCATTGCAAAGGAGATGGAGTATAAAAGCAGGGAAGTCTTGCTGCAGCTATATAAGGTATTGGTGAGGCCACACCTGGAATACTGCGTGCAGTTTTGGTTTCCATATTTACGAAAAGATATACTTGCTTTGGAGGCAGTTCAGAGAAGGTTCACAGGGTTGATTCCGGGGATGAGGGGTTGACTTACGAGGAAAGGTTGAGTAGGTTGGGCCTCTACTCATTGGAATTCAGAAGAATGAGAGGTGATCTTATCGAAACGTATAAGATTATGAGGGGGCTTGACAAGGTGCATGCAGAGAGGATGTTTCCACTGATGGGGGAGACTAGAACTAGAGGGCATGATCTTAGAATAAGGGGCCGCCCATTTAAAACAGAGATGAAGAGAAATTTCTTCTCTCAGAGGGTTGTAAATCTGTGAAATTCGCTGCCTCAGACAGCTGTGGAAGCTGGGACATTGAATAAATTTAAGACAGAAATAGACAGTTTCTTAAAGGATAAGGGGATAAGGGGTTATGGGGAACGGGCGGGGAAGTGGACCCGAGTCCATGATCAGATCAGCCATGATCTTATTGAATGGCGGAGCAGGCTCGAGGGGTCGTATGGCCTACTCCTGTTCCTATTTCTTATGTTCTTATATAGTGCCCATGGTCTCAGGATGTCTGAAACATTTTACAACCAATGAAGTACCTTTGAAGTATATAATTTTGAAAATGATTTTAATACAAACTAGACAATAAATTTTAGTGGGTTTTCAATTAAACTTTTAAAACCTCTTAACATTGTTTACATTTCTAATTTGAAAACCAATCACTGTTCACAAGAGGATTGTTTTACTTATAACTGCTCTGGATGTGTGAAAAACTAATAATTTGCTGTTGAGTGGAAAACTCCCAGAAGCTGTTAAACCCCAGCACCCTAACGCCACTGCTGCCAATCTCCAATGGCGTGACTCCAGTACTATCAAATCCCAGCACACCCTAAGCACAGCTGTCAATCTCCAAGATCCCCAATCCATTGTTGCCATGAAAAGACTAAAGGGCCAAAATTGCCCACCTCTGGAAACAGGGTGCTCCAATCCCATTTCTTGTGTTTTCACCGCTGTGGTGGATGAGGTGGCCCCTTGAGCAAAATTCCGATCTTTGGCTTTTTTTTTGGCGGACCGGAAGTGGGGCGGTGAGCACACTTGAGGGGTGGAGTGGCCGCCACTGTCAAGTCTTTAGCGTAGCGCTAATGACATCATCACGGCGCTGTGTCACCACAGCACTCCCCTTCGCTTATAGGGGAAAGCCTGTGCAATTTTTAAAGTTCGGTCCACTGGGCCATCAGGGAGGGCATAATTGTCGGCTCGACATAGCAGTTGGATGACAAAAAAAACATAGCGGCAGTGGGTCCTCCCCTTTAATGGGAGCCACACTGCCATATTAGAAGGCCACAGCATCATTGCACCATCTCAAAAAAGCAGGTTTTGCACTGCCCGGCGGGAGGAGGATTTTCTCGGCGGAATTTCACCATCAGGGGTGGAGGGAACATCAGCGGTGCGCACTCTGATGATGCATTTAGGACGGATCGGCAGCAGCGGAGCAGTGGGGGGGATACCGCAGGAGCAGAATTTTGATAATGGTGGAAAATAACACGAAAAATCAGCGGCCATTGCACCCCGCAGCATGGCCGTCGATTTCCGGTGGTAACAGGCCTTAAGGAAAGGGGTAATTTCAGCCCCTAAAAACTATTACAATCTAGGGAAGCCATTACATCACTAGTTGAGGCATTTGGAGGCAGTTGTAATGATTTATTTTGTATAAAGTAACAAAACTGAGTCAGGCGGGAACTTTCAAACTTTACCAGAGCTAACTATATAGCAGCTTTCAATATGATGTTATACATAGCTGCCACACTCAGGAATGTCCATTGTGTGAAATGTCTCTGCTCTTGGCCTCAGCATCGGCGAAGCATCTTTCTCAGCCCCTTCCCCAGAAACAGCTCCATTCTGAGTCTCAACCTCAACAAGGCGCCTGTATCAGAATGAATTTTTCGGAGCTGAATCTGTGGGCAGTTATATGTTGTGACACCACTTCATGTTCCATATTAAATGGTGCAGCTCAAACTCTTCCAGTTCTCTTTTGACAGTTTGGTAAAACTGGGAATTTTTTTTAAGGATTCCTTGCAGACCAGAATCTCTTCCATGGTTTCTGGAAAAGACCTAAAGATCACTTACTCTCCTTAGCATAGACACTGGCATCTGCTTCCCAGGGTTGTACTTTAGCGAAATTAACTAATCCTTCATCACCTGCACTGGAAGTCAATATTAAAAGGGACTAATTTTTGTACTGCACTTGACTGGGGTAAGGCACTTCGGCTGGTGGAGGGATGTACTTGGACTGGGGTATAGGACTTTGGCTGGCCCTTGCTGTCTTCTGGGGAGCTCTGTCTTCTGTCGCTTCAGGAAGTCAAAGTGGATCAAGTTACAATTTGGAAAGTCAGTGCGACCTTGAGATGGGTGATTTCAGTTACATATTCCTGTGAAACTACAGGGTGTGACTTATCCTCCAAGGGGACCAATCAGAAACAAAGGATGGAGCATGTTGACCATTTTGGCAGTACAAATAAAAGCATCCATATTAAAAATGCGCCAAGCACACTGCAAAAGTTTGTTTGCAAACATTCTTTCATGGCTCAAATACTTTACCATTACAATAAAAGCAGGTAGATGAAAACTCTTCCCCTCCAAAACACTCTTGTGTGGTGGGAGCAGAAGGGCCAGGAATTAGGTCCGGACCCAAGACCCACTGGGTTCTAGGCTTCGTACATCAGTTTCCACAGGGGACTTGTTTGGGTTGGAACTTCTCTCATGGTTGGGAGAAAGAGGCCTAACTGCGGAGCAGGGGATTCCCATGCTGTGAGTTTCCTCAGCCCTGATTTAGTAAACCATCAGAAGGTTAGTACACTGAATAAGAAAAGGAATTCAAGCCTGCCAGCGGGCAGAATTGAAACCAGGGGTCCAGGCCTCATTCCTGGCCTGGGTCGTCCCCCCCACCCCCCACAAAAGAATGTTGCCATTATCTCCAGGAGACTGGACCTCCTTGTCAAGAGGATAATGGCAAAAATGTTAAATGTTCTTGGACCGGTGGTGCCAGCAAATGATTGCTCAGCACCATTTTCACCCTGCCTCCTTGCTCTGGTGAACTCCCAAGATTATTAAAATTATGGAACGATCCTCTGGCCAGCAGCAGATGGGCCAGTACTGGCACTTCTCCCAGGATTAAAGGCCTTTGGATTTTCAGTCTCCTAATAATTTGCTGGTAAATACTACAATATTTATATTTATTTATTAGTATAATTGCATTGATTTATATTTGCAAAAGTATTACTATTCTACAATTATGTATCCTTACCTTTCTTTCTCATTCTTATCTATTGTTTCCAAGTTGTTTGAAAATGTTGCTCATGCTGATCTATTGCTAATTATTGCACAATGGATGCCAGATGTAGATGAGAAAGATGGATTATTAATGTAGCTACATTTTGTCAGCAGCAGCAGTATTTTGTTCCTATGTATAACTACAGCACAGCACTCCAAGCATGGATTGAATTATTTATGTAACTAAAGTGTGTTGTTACTGGGCTGAAAGCAGCGGCCCCGGATTGGTGCAGATTGTCTGCTGAGTTCCAGCGGAGGGGCCGCCATTTTGAGCATTACCTTCCTTTAGTTTTGGAGCGGTATAGGGGACCGCTCCGCCCGTTTTCCCACTGCTTCGTGCACGCGCCAACCCCTCACCGGCCGGCAGCGACCCCTTGCCGAAATTGCACGGCGGGGAATTGCCCCTTTCCGGAATTGCCTCTGAGGAGCGCCGCCGCCGCCAGTCGGTGCCACTGACGGCTTTTGCTGTCGATACCCTTTCTGTGGCTTGGCAGCACGCCCGCCCTTACAGGGGTGGTGGCACTGCCGGCGACTCCATGTTTTTTTTTTGTTGGCCGACGGCCAGGTCGGGCCAACAATTATGTCCGTGGGCTCGGCCGGGCCACCAAAAGCAGCCTGACACCACCCTCTTGGATGCCAGGCCACAGGCCCAGCCGAAACCCACCCTGGTGGCACAGTGTTTGCCACTCAAGTGACTGCAGAGTTCGCAGCAGTTCTCCCCTTTAACTGATGGGGAGGGATGTTATGACGCGCCAGCGCGATGATGTCACAGTGTGGCGCTGATGACTTGCAACGTCGGACATTCTGACCCGCCTCCATTTCCGCCCTGCTAGTGGCTGCTTCCCCGACCCGACTGCACTTCCGCCCCAATGATGAGGCCACTTCCGCCCCGCTTCAAAAAAAGGCACAAAGTGCTGAATTTCTCCCGATTGAATTCCCCGTGCATTGGGGCGGACGTAAAACATGGAAAACGGTAGGTGCGGCTCATTTCAGTCATTGGGCAATTTCGGCCCCAAAATGTATTTCTTTGTTGACCTGAGGTGGGTGAGGAAATCATATTTATATACTCAGTGGGGGTAAAATTGTTCTTTGGCGTTCATGCATTTGGGTGATAACTAATTGGTAGCCCCTTTTACAACTCTTTTAGAAAATCGGGCAGGGTGTAAATCGGGCTACTGATTTGCTGTCGCCTATGTTGAGATATGCTTTCTTGCATTCTTGTGAAAAAGATTGAAAAAGTACCATATGTGTATTTGGTGATTTTAGGATATTATCTTGGGTTATTTTTACTCAGGTTATGTTTGCCAATACCTCTCTTTTATAAACACAATAAGAAATAATAGGGTCAAGTTTCATCTGCAGTGAGCATCGGGCAGATGATCACAACACTAGTAATCTAAAGAGAGAATTCAACTCACGGCCGCCTGTTTTTATGGCATGAGACAATTGAATTTTGCATCGCAATCTGCTGTGCCTCTTGTGCATCCCCCTCTCCCTTTGCCTCTTCATTGGTGGCCATATCTTCAGCCATATAAGCCCGATGGTCTGGAATTCCCTTCCTAAACTGCTCTGCCTCTCCACCCTGCTCTCCTTTAAAACCCTCCTTAAAACCTACTTCTTTAAACCATTAATCTCCTTGGGCTCAGTGTCAGTTTTTGTCTGATAATGCTCCTGTGAAGTGCCTTGGGTCGCTTTCCTATATTAAAGGCGCTATATAAATGCAAGTTGTTGTGACCGCGATGCCCATTTGCACCTGCTTTCAGCACAACTTGAATTTACATCCCCTGTAATCCCTTAAGGAAATCTTCGAGTTAGCATAGAAACATATTCAAGAAATTAATACAATAGAATCACAGTGGATTGACTCCTTCCCCTTCATTCATATGGATAGGATCTCTGAACACGGAACTGTTCTATCCATTGCATTTGATAGGTGCTTAAAGGAAAGTGGAAATTGGACTGAATTGCCTTGAGAGGATAGAAAGGCAAACGACCAAGATGTTTCAAGGTGCCAGGAGTTTAAAGAAGGTTGTGAAAGTGAGAAGTGTTATTTTTGGAAAAGCGACTTTAAAGTGATCTAATTCAAATTTTCAAGATTATGCAGGGGATTGACAAATCTAATCCTTGTAAATTGCTTCCTTTGGGAAAGGATCAGATACCAAGAGGATACAAGTTAAAAATTCAAAAGCTTACAATATAAGTCAGGCATAACGTTTTTGGCAGAACGAAAAATAGGGAAGACTTTCAAAGTAGATAATATAAATGATTTTAGTGGAAAATTAAATGTGTGCTTGGAGTCAGGAGCCAATCAAAAAGATTATAATGGACTGATCAGCTGCAATTTTTAGGATGACTCTCAGAATTTGTTTTGGCCATTTGCAATTGGACGAAAGTCTCAGGTATTCAGGCCAGCTGTAAGAAATATCGCAATGACAAGAGACCGGATGATTTTCAGTAATATGGTCAACAGACTCTTTCAAGAGCCACTCTGCTTGCTAGGCTTTGATTTATTACTAAGTTTTGAAGATTTTTTTATAGTTTCTCTATGCACTTTATGTGTTTACATGGCTTATGATATCTTTCCCAATCGCTATAATTCTCTGAAAAGTCACATTCACCCTAGGTTTTCCATTCTTGCAGATATTGTTGCTTTTTTAGCTCCTGTCAAATCACAGTTTAGGATCATGCTAGATGTGTAGGATTCCTGAACTAATGGAAGCATTTACTGTTTGTTTTATTGCAATCCTAATTGACATCTTTTCCTTGGAGATTACATGCTTGAAAGGTACAGCTACGTAGTGTGCAGAAAAGATCCAAGCTCTTTTGATTGATAGAGCCAGCTTTTATGGGACAATGGTTGTTTACAGAAGGCAGTATATCATGCTGTGGTCAGCATACCCAGCTGTGGGTTTTGTGCCACAGCTTATCAATGACTAAACTATTTAATTAAACGAATAACACAGTGACACTACATAGCTAGGTCCTTTCTAGTCAGCGAGTAATTGGGAAGTGACATTTCATAGTGTTTGATTTCAGCTGATATAAGGTTTACTGTAGAACAATCCAATTTGGTTGGCAATGTATTTCAGCTCATTGAAGTCGGCTTTTGATCCCCTGCTGTTATAATGAAGGCTAAGATTTTCTTTTGAGAAACTGAGGCGAAGGGCGAATGCCCACAGTACATCACCAAGGACATCACCAAGGTTAAAAAGAATAAGAGAAAAGAGATAAAAGAAACAGTAGCATCATTCATAAATATATGCTGTTCATGTCAGTCAGAAGATGTGCTATATTATCAGGTCAGCAACATTATATTGTGTGAAGTATATGTCCCATAAAGGCTACAAAACCTAATCGCCATTGAATAACCACTGGAGCCTGGGGATTCTGCTGAAGCACTATCGGCCGGAATGTGCTGGACACTGCCGGTTTTGCTGAGGTGACGTTAAGCTGAAGCTTCTGTGCAAACTCATTACCATAAGCCTGAACGTAAAACCTCCCATGAATCAGCGCAATCAAGCAGCGTCATCGATTGTAATCGACTTGTGACTGGAGCAGGGCCAATGAGGTTCAAGGTGCTGGGTGGGGTATTATGAAAGGCAAGTAAATAAACCTTCCACTTCAGAGTGAGACTGGAGAGCCCCTTTCTCCCTGTCCTGCAAACGTTTAAAACTTACACAGTAAATGACACTGATTATAAGCTCATTTGAACTGAACTAAGCTAATTGCTGCAGCAGGAGAAACAGACCTGGCTCAGTGGCTTCAACTGTCTATTGGTTGCTGGTGATTAACATTGGACCACATGCGACCACGGGTGCCTGTGCGCCCGAGAATCTGGGTGCAATATGATGAACTCTACGAACAAATGCAATCGGCGGAAACTCGCCTATCCGACTTGGCCAGCTTTGTGAGCGGGGCCTGCTTTGGGTGAAGAGAGTTTTGAACAAACGTAAAAGATCGTGGCTACTCAAGTGTAAAGTGCTTATGGGCGCAACTCACTTACCCTTAAAATTCTGTGATCTTTTGCACCATTTGATTTGATTCCGCCTAGATTAAACTGCTATCTGGGCAGAAATCATGCAGAAACTCCAGGCATTAGCTATAGCAGTGTTGATAAAAACAAAAAGAAAGAAATGATAAAGAGAAAGGGACCAAAGGTTAGAGTTGAGAGAGGACTGGCCTGTCAGATGATGAGCTTTTACTTGAGACTGGGTTGTTGACAAAACCATACCAAGTCCAATGATCAAATACACCAAAATGTATATGTTGAGATTCACCTGTGCAAAATCCTAGGGGGAAAGACTCATCCTCTTAGCACACCCCGTTAGCAGCAGCAAATGGCGCTAACAGGGTGCTAGACCAGTATCACTGGGGCAAGTTGAATCCAGTGTCGCACGCCAAATCCTGCCTCCTGTAGCGCCGCCGGTAAGAGGTATCACTGAGAATGTCAACGACAGGTTGATCGTGACATCAGTGAGCATGCAACGCTCACTGACTGCCCGATCTGCAAAATTACCTTAGTGCCTGGAGTAAACAGTGACAGGGAGAGCTGGCATGAAGCAGCAGGAAGCTGGCTCCAGAGACCTATTTAAAGGGATTATCAGTAATGACTTGCAGCTGTCAGGTTGGTGCAGTTTCAGCGGTTTCTTGCCTGTTTCATATACTGCAAGTTTCATTCAGTAATTTCAAAGTTCTTTTGTATCAGGAGTCTTGTGGCAACTAAAAAATAGCTGCATTTATTCTTCAAAGAATCAAACTGCTACACTCGATTACATTAAAGTCAACCTCGCTATCCAGGATTTACAGCGGAGGGAGCAGGGGCTGCGAGAAAGACTGGAACGTGGCCAGAGGGAGGAGGAGGGCCATCAAGGCTCTCAACAGGAGGACTTACCCTCCGAGGGTGTTCCCAGAGCACTTCTCCTACCTCCAATTAAGCAAGCAGCAGTGTAGTAGGAGGCTCCGCTTAACACAAAGGAGGTGCCACCTGCTGCAACCAGATTTCCAGCCTCAGACCAGGGCGACTGCAGCTCTCTCAGTGGCAGTCAATATCATCATCACCCTCAATTTCTTCACCAGTCTGCAAAAATACATATCGCTAACATCTCGCAGTTCACCATCCATCGCTGCATCTGGGAGGTCACAGAGGCTCGCTACAGTAGGTGAAAGGACTGCATCTCCTTCTCCATTACCAGTGAGAAGCAGGACGAGCATGCATGTGGCTTTGCCAGGATTGTGGGATTCTCCATGGTGCAGGGCGCCATTGACTGCACCAACGTGGGTTTGCAGGCACCGCATAACAATCCTGAGATCTTCCGTAACCACAAAGGCGACCACACACAGCGGATCCTCACCGTCAATGCCCGCTATCCTGGTAGCAGCCACGGTGCCTTCATCCTGCACCAGACCAGTGTGCCAGCTCTGTTCCAGCCACCACGTCAAGCTCGGGGCTGGCTGGTCAGAGACAAGGGCTGTCCGCTCTCCACCTGACGAATGACGCCCCTCCGCACCCCCAACACTCCTGCCCAGCACTCATATAATGAGAGCCATGTTGCCACCAGAAACATCATCGAGCAGACCATCGGCCTGCTGAAGCAAAGATTCCATTGCTCGCTCGGGAGGAGCCCTCCAGTACTCGGCTGGGCGGGTGACCCATTTTCTGCTGCATGCTCCTCAACTTGGTCATCATGAGGATGAGGAGGAGGAGGATGAGGAGGAAAAGGAGCGAGGGAGGAAGCAGCCAATCAATTGGCCTTCTGGAAGGGAGGTCCGGGACCACCTCATCAGACTTTGGTTACGAATGAATTAAACCCCAGATCCCCGTTGCTCACACGTCCCCATCATTCCATTCTGTCGCAGGCAGACCACAAAAGAATCAAATCTGAATTAACAAATATATCAAAAATGATTGAACACATATTTACCAATCACCCTTGTTAAATCACTTAGTGCCTGTTGTCACTGTGTCTTGGCCTCCTCTAGTATGCCTACAAAGTGGTGGGCCAATGGCTGCAGCAGGGCTAGTGGACAGCTGCTGAGTGCCAATGCGGGAGGCTTCAGATGGCCTTGCAGGATGCCCTTGACCAGCTTGGGCCAGGAAGGTCCGGCTGTAGACTGCACCACCTCAGGCTAGGCGGCGGTAGTCTGGGCTGGCTGGCTGACAGGCAGCGACAAGGGCAATGGCGGAGTGGCAGTGGTGGAAGCAGGAATGCTGTCATCCTGAGAGAGGACAGCAGGTTCCTGCTCCATTGACCCACTGTCACTTCCCCGGGGCAGCACCTCAGCATCCCGAGCAATCTGTTGGAGGACAGATTGCCGGCCTGCTGCGACACCGTGAAAGCCCCAGTTGACGGTGGTAGATCCAGCCACGATGGCAGCAGTCAGTGCTTGCGTGGCATAAAGCTGAGACTGCATGAGAGCAGTCTGAGATTGAATGCCACCAAGCATAGACTGGATTACAGCACTAAAACGTTGTGTCAGTTCCACCTGTGCTGCAATGGAAGCTGCCAGATCGCCCATCACACATGGCATCAGGTCTGGGTTGCCATGGTCCCTTAATGTGCATGATTTGACGATGAATGTTAGCAGGTTGTGCTGCAATGAAGGGCATCATTTTCAATTCTGTGATAGAAGCATTATCAGACCTGCAAAGGTTAAACCCTCGATCGGTACTGCATGACGTTATTTCAATGAGTTTTGTCTCTCGGATGCTACACCTGCCCCAGTGGACCTGAGCTAAGGAGGGAAGAATCAGCTCAGCTTTGCATGCCTGAACACTGTCCGGTGACCCCCTTCTGGAAAGTTTGGACAATACATGAGGATCGGATTGGACTTGGTTGTGCTGCCACTCGTGGCTGAACAGTCAGCTGACGTGTGAATTTCCCCAGGAGATCTCTCCCTTGTCCCCTGTAACTTCAGCTGAAAAGCCGACAAAACACCAGACGCTGTTTTTCCGGTGATTCTGCAGCTCTTGCCGAACTTACAACAGACAAGTAGAAGAACCCCCACAGCAATTTCTCCCCTCGGTGCCTAGGTTCACGTATAAAGAATGGTTGCTTCGCCTCAGTGCCAGAGGAAACATAGAAACATAGGCCCCAAGTTTCCATATGATTTGCTCCTGATTTTTAGGAGCAACTGGTGTAGAACGGAGTCTCTTAGAAATCGGAATTCTCCACATATAGTTTTCTGCAGTTCTAGTCAGGTAGAACAGTTTCACTTTGGAACTGAATTTTTTTTTCAAAAGGGGGCGTGTCCGGCCACTGACGCCTGATTTGAAAGTTTCCACAGTGAAAACGTACTCCAAACTAACTTAGAATGGAGCAAGTGAAGATTTTTGTACGCTTGAAAAAACCTTGTCTACACTTTAAAAAATCAGGCGCAGGTTACAAATTAGGCGTCGGGAACGAGGTGGGGGGGGAGCGGGGGGAAGGGAAGTCATTAAATTCTACAATCAATCCTTAGTTATGCTTATACAAATATTATACAAATAAATCCAATCTGAATAAAAATTTATAAGCAAAGAAAAGATGAAATAAACCATGTTCCTACCTGTGTGAAAGTGCTTCAGGCAGGCCTTTCAGGCAGCAGTGTGGCGTCAGTGTCTTGGGGGCAGGGGCAGGCAGCAAGCAGCCTTCGAGCTGAGCTGCGGTGCTTGAGGCAGGCCTTCATTCCCCGCGAAGATGCAGCACCCGGACGGACTTGAGACCATTCGGCCATGGGATTGCAGCGGCGTCAGTGGCTGGTCGGGAGCCGAAGAATCAGGAGCGGACGTGAGGCCATTCGGCCATGGGATTGCAGCGGTGTCAGTGGCTGGCCGGGAGCAGCAGCAGCCTTCGAGCTGTGAGGGGGACTGACTGAGGCCATTTGGACAGGGAGAGGCAGCCACATCGACATCTTTATATTTAAATTTGCAGAATGGGTGCACCACATATTATGCAATGGTTTGCTTCCTCATGCAGGAAATTCTTTGTTCTTGGTGGACGTTGATCCATTGCAAAGTTGAATTGGCACTTTTATTTCTTCAAACACACAGTCCTTAATTTGCAGGCACCGGTTCTGCAAGTTTAGCAGTGAAAAGCTGAACTCACTGATTTCAGCAGGTGATTTATTCAGCAGTGCTGCTAAAAGCACTCCCTCACACACAGAAATATCAAGAAAATTAAAATACAAGCCTTTGCAGGGGTCCAAGAAACAAATCTTCACTTTTTCTGCAGCACTTTTAAAAATGGCCGAGTGCCAATGTTTACTTCAGACTGCGCGTGCGCGAACGCTCCAACGCGCACGCGCAGGGTTGCCGGCACCAAAAAGCCTCATTTAAATTGTACCCGCCCCCTCCTACTTACAAAATCGGCGCGAGTGGTAGGCTCTGCCCCCTGAGCGCCGCGCCAAGCAGACATCGAGCTCAAAGGAGCTCAAGAATACCGCGTTTTTTTTCCGGCGCCGTTTTCGGCACGAAAAACAGGCGCCCAGCTCTGAGGTGCTCCTTTTTCGCCGTGTGTGGAAACTTGGGGCCATAGAAACAGAGAAAATAGGTGCAGGAGTAGGCCATTCGGCCCTTCTAGCCTGCACCGCCATTCAATAAGTTCATGGCTGAACATGCAACTTCAGTACCCCCTTCCTGCTTTCTCGCCATACCCCTTGATCCCCCTAGTAGTAAGGACTTCATCTAACTCCTTTTTGAATATATTTAGTGAATTAGCCTCAACAGCTTTCTGTGGTAGAGAATTCCACAGGTTCACCACTCTCTGGGTGAAGAAGTTTCTCCTCATCTCGGTCCTAAATGGCTTACCCCTTATCCTGGTTCTGGACTTCCCCAACATTGGGAACATTCTTCCTGCATCTAACCTGTCTGAACCCATCAGAATTTTAAACGTTTCTATGAGGTCCCCTCTCATTCTTCTGAACTCCAGTGAATACAAGCCCAGTTGATCCAGTCTTTCTTGATCGGTCAGTCCCGCCATCCCGGGAATCAGTCTGGTGAACCTTCGCTGCACTCCCTCAATAGCAAGAATGTCCCTCCTCAGGTTAGGAGACCAAAACTGTACACAATACTCCAGGTGTGGCCTCACCAAGGCCCTGTACAACTATAGCAACACCTCCCTGCCCCTGTACTCAAATCCCCTCGCTATGAAGGCCAACATGCCATTTGCTTTCTTAACCGGCTGCTGTATCTGCATGCCAGTCTTCAATGACTGATGTGCTATGACACCCAGGTCTCATTGCACCTCCCCTTTTCCTAACCTATTCAGATAATAGTCTGTCTCTCTGTTTTTACCACCAAAGTGGATAACCTCACATTTATCCACATTATACTTCATCTGCCATGCATTTGCCCACTCACCTAACCTATCCAAGTCACTCTGCAGCCTCATAGCATCCTCCTCGCAGCTCACACTGCCACCCAACTTAGTGTCATCCGCAAATTTGGAGATACTACATTTAATCCCCTCGTCTAAATCATTAATGTACAGTGTAAACAGCTGGGGCCCCAGCACAGAACCTTGCGGTACCCCACTAGTCACTGCCTGCCATTCTGAAAAGTATCCATTTACTCCTACTCTTTGCTTCCTGTCTGACAACCAGTTCTCAATCCATGTCAGCACACTACCCCCAATCCCATGTGCTTTAACTTTGCACATTAATCTCTTTGTGTGGCACCTTGTCGAAGCTGGCACCTATCATGAGTCAGGGCCATGAGGAGATGTAAAGAGAAAATTAGGGGGAAAAGAGTTTGTGCCTTCTTTTTTAATATCCAAATGCTCGTTACTTCCGTCGTTGTTCTGCATTTTTCTTTTTTTCTAAAAGGAAAGAAATTCATTAGCTAAAGAGTTAAGAAAAATGCAACAGTTGATTTTCATTCTGCCCAGTGCAGACTGAAGTATGCCCACGATACCTTAGGTAGCAATCATTCAGTTACATCAAGCAGAATTTAAAAAAAGCAATATTAGGACACATGGGGAGGCTTTGAATCTCATTACCAAATCCGAAATCATCTCCGTGAAGCTATGTAATGCAAATATGACTGTACAACCCCCGTGGTGTGTGAACAGAGCAGGAGAGTTCACAGGTTTCTTTTCACGAAATAATCACTTTCACATGTGGAAAGTGTTTCAAATCTATTCCGCCCTCAAAGCAAAAATCATTTTCTTGTGCAATTAGTTGTGATCTTTAAGCATTCTGACTTACAGCATCTTCCAAACGTTATTGAGCACTATTGCCCTATTTTCACCACCTCCCCCGTATAAATAAAGGACACGCTTGTTTGTACTGTGAAAATGGCCGCCATGCTCCAACCTTTGTCTATGATCCCCTTGGAGGATAAGCCACGCCCTGAAGTTTCACTGGAATGTATAACTGGAACCGCCCATCCCAAGGTCTCACTGACTTTGCAAATTGTAACTCAATCCACTTTGACTTCCTGAAGCGACAGAGGACAGAGCTCCCCAGAAGACAGCAAGGGCCAGCCGAAGTGCCTTACCCCAGTCCAAGCGCATTCCTCCCCCAGCCAGTGCCTCCCCTAGCCAAAGTACATCCCTCTCCTCCCCCCACCACCACCATAGATGGGGCATTGTGTACGGATTGTTACCAGGTTTATTGGGTATGAAGTGAATAATGACAGCGTTGTGACTTCTGGATATATCCACTCCAACAATGTCCCTTGTCGGGGATTGGGAAAATGTGATCCGCCTTCCCCCGACCCGTGTCTCCCCTCCCCACCCATGCCTCTCACTCACCCCCCAGCCTCTCCCTCTCGCCCCCAGCCTCTCTCTCCCCCCCAGCCTCTCTCTCTTGCCCCCAGCCTCTCTCTCCCCCCCAGCCTCTCTCTCCCCCCCAGCCTCTCTCTCTCCCCCTGCCAGCCTCTTTCTCTGCCCCTAGCCTCTCTCCCCCGCCCCAGCCTCTCTCTCTCTCTCTCTCTCTCTCCCCACAGCCTCTCTCTCTCTCTCCCCCAGCCTCTCTCACATGCCACAGCCCCTCTCTCTCCCCTGCCTCTCTCTACACCTCCCCAGACTCTCTCTCGCTATCGGGCCCACGTCGGCTGCTCTCGGGCTCAGGACCGCCGCTATCGGCGAGGGAGCGTGTTGGGGCCTAGTGAGTTCTCGGCGAGTCCTGGAAGTGGAGGGGTGGGGAAGAGAGTCAGCGGTGGAGAGTCGGAGGGAGTCGGGGCCTAGCGAGGGTAAATCCTCGGTGAATCCTCGGCGAATCAGCAGCGGAAGAGAGTCGGGCCTCAGTGGAGTCTTGGAGCTCAGGTCCTGCTTCTCGGCAACACGTGAAGGGAATGATTTGGGGCCTGGGAGGGAATGAGTGGGGGGGGGTGGGGGGCGGGCAGGGCTGGAGCCTAAAAATTTAAATTTGAAATAATGCCAAATTACCTGCTAGGAAAAGTCAGTGGTGCAGGTACAACGTCTCAAATCCGGCTGTCCGAAAATAGGAATTGTCCAAAAACTGGACATTTTTGAGAAAATCCCATTTGATAGTAAGTAAAATAAAATACGGAATTATTGTCCAAAAACCGACGGGCCGGACAAGTTATCGGCTTCACTGCTATGTTTTAAATGGCATGCGATCGGTGCGAGTTTTGCCGAGCCTTGCCAAATGACCCTCAACCCGGCCCGAGCCGATCTGACCCATGCCACCATTAGTACTTTGTCTATCTCGGTAGCATACTGATTTTATTGATCTTCTTGTCCGAAATCCGGAAAAATGCAAAAACCGGCATGGTCTCATTCCCGAGGTTGCCGGATTTGAGACGTTGTACCTGTAAAAGATTCACAACGGCGTCCAAGCTGAAAGGAGCATTTCGGAAACTTACTCCACAACCACTGATTGTGTAATATTCATGACAGGTTTGCATGGGCAAAAACCTTTCTAAATGTGAGTGTAGCAATTTGTAATCGGAAAAACTGATGCATAAAGTGTGACAAAAACGTGACAACAGGAAGTCAAGTGGTGCAGTCAGAAAGTCCAAGCAGATGTAACATTTTTGATAAGATAAGAAAGAAGATCGATACTATAGCTGCATAGATAGATATAGATGCTAATTTGAAAATACACTAACACTTTTAGAGAGTGAAATTTTGCTTTTCAGCACTCACCGTCAATGAATTTGATCCTGTTCTTGCTGTTTGCATAAACAAACATATTGATTAACATAAGAATTGCTCGGTGAAAAAAGACCACGGTCCATCTAGTTCGCCTTCTACCATCCTGATAATGATACAATGATAATGGAGTTGTTGTCTATTCATAGCAATCAATCTGTATTAATTAGCCTACAACAGATCCAGAAATGACACAAAAATCCCCAGTGTTTAGGGAACCATAGGTACAAAGTCACCTGTCCCTCTCAAGCATGCTACACTTACTATTTGTCATGTCTCAGATTACTCATATGCAGAATCCCAAAATGATATTTTCTGAATTAAATCTATCTAATTTGCATTTGAATTAATTAATATTAACGGCTTCCACCAACTCTGTAGCGAGCCTGTTCCACACTGAAATATTGGCCTCAATATTGGAGCAGAAATCCCAGCCTCCCCGGTCCGTACGGAGTGTGTACACACCTGGGAAGGCATTGCCAAAGCTGTTTTTCTGGCATGACAGGTCCTCCATATCCCCACAGCCAGGACATTCGCATGGGCAAGATTGCGGTATTTGCCCATTTCTTGCCCAGCGAATGTCCTGAAAACTCTTGTGCCTGGTAAAAGCAGGTGCATAGCCTTCTTTTACGAGCGTAAGAGTTTTAAAACATATAAAAATAACATTTTAAAAACACATTTTAATGTTAAAAACCCTGCCCACTGAGGTAAGTTTATTTTTAACCCTAATTACAAAACTTTTTTAAAAATCGGAAAAATATTTTTCTTTACTCAGACATTTCTTAACTTTAATTTCAATTCATTTTAATTGTGTGAGGTGTGTTTTTTAATTTTATTATGGTGTTTAGTGTGTTTGTTTTATTTCCTCATTAATAGCAACGAGAACGCATACATACGGAGTTCTCATTGCTATTAATGAGAATACTTTACCTGATTAGTTGAACAGTTACACGTGACTGTACCATCTGCATTGGAACCTGGATGACAGGAGCACGCACAACAGCATGGGAAGAGAAGGCCTCCCCACCAGAATCCCAGGCACCTACGGGACCACCAAGTAAGTTCGTAAAAATTCTCCGGTCGGAGGCGTTCGTTCGAAAGAAGCCTCCGACTGGAATTTCAGAGCCATTAACTCCCCCACCCCCACGACAAGCGGGAGAGGGCCAGGGGGGTATAAAAATGTAAAAACAGGGAACGTGTCTCCAACCAGCTACGCCCGTTAAATTTGTCCGGAGTTCCGCGTCCCCGGCCTTGCAGTGTTTTCCCTTCTTTCCTGGGCTCCCTGCATGCTCCCCGCCTCCTTGTTAATATCGGAGCTATTGTTTCCGCAGACTAGTTTTGAATTTACCCCTCCAAGTGCAAGTCATGTCCTCTGGTTCTATTCTTCTGGTTAAGGTGAAATAGCTTGTCATGGTCTGAATTATCTAGTCCCTTTAGAATCCTTAAAACAGCAAACATATCACCTCTCAAGATACTTTATACTGTAACCCCCTCAAAACTGTGGCACTCCTTAACTCCTCCATCTCTCTTACGATCTGGAGGCTTTTGAAAGCCAAGCTACACATCACTGCACCACTGCTTCATGATTTATCTTATAAGAACGTAAGAAATAGGAGCAGGAATAGGCTATATGGTCCCTCGAGCCTGCTCCGCCATTTTACACGATCTTGGCTGATCCGATCATGGACTCAGGTCCATGACCCTGCCCGTTCCTCATAACTCTTATTCCCTTATTGGTTAAGAAACTAGCTATATCTGTCTTAAATTTATTCTATTCCACAGCTCTCTGAGGCGGTGAATTCCACAAATTTACAAGCCTCTGAGAAAATAAATTTCTCCTCAGTTTTAAATGGGCGGCTCCTTATTCTAAGATTATGCCCCCTAGTTCTAGTCTCCCCCATCAGTGGAAGCATTCTCTCTGCATCCACCTTGTCAAGCCCCCTCATAATCTTATACATTTCGATAAGATCACCGCTCCAAGAATGAGGGACTTCAGTTACCTGGATAGACTAGAGAAGCTGGGGTTGTTCTCCTTGGAGCAGAGAAGATTGAGAGGAGATTTGATAGAGGCATTCAAAATCATGAGGGGCCTAGACAGAGTAGAGCGAAACGGTTCCTATTGGCAGAAGGATCGCAAACCAGAGGACAAAGATTTAAAGTGATTAGCAAAAGAACCAAAGGCGATGTAAGAAAAACATTTTTTTACGTAGTGAGTGGTTGGGTTCTGGTCTAAACTGCCTGAAAGGGTGGTGGAGGCAGACTCAATCTTATCTTTCAAAAGGGAGTTGGATAAGTATCTGAAGAAAAACAAATTTTCAGGGTTACGGGGGAAAGGCAGGGGCTCGACGGGCCGAATGGCTTTCTTCCGTGCTGTATCTATTCTATAATTCAAAATTCTAAGGAGAAAAACCCTGGGTCGGATGTTGTATCTGAAGCTTAGGAGGAATGCTCAGAGAAGTAACGACCAAGCAGTGTCACTAAATAGGTGCAAGAAAAAAAAAACACTAAGGAATGTAATAGGCGTCAGCATTTTTAAGGTCCTAAAAACATGTAATTTAAAATAGAATGATTTTTGATTTCATGCATTTTGAAGCAACAAGGAGAGTAAGAAACTGGAGGTAAGTAGCTTAATCACATCCATAATTCACTGCACCAATAACCTGAAATCAGATTCATCACAAATCACATTGTGCATGTGCACTGACCAAGATTTACTTATTCTGTGCACAGAGATCTTACACGAGCTGAGCTACAGTAAATTAAAAACAAAGGGAAAAAAAGGTACTTTAGGATGAAAATCTTTGAAGCGGCAAATCCTCTAAAGATAACACCAGTAATGATGTATTTATTATGTATCATCAGCAAACTTGGCTACATTACACTCGGCCCCTTCTTCCAAGTCATTAATATAGATTGTAAATAGTTGGGGTCTCAGCACTGATCCCTGCGAAGGGGAGGGAGTATAAAAGCAAGGAAGTCTTGCTACAGTTGTACAGGGTATTGGTGAGGCCACACCTGGAATACTGCGTACAGTTTTGGTTTCCATATTTACGAAAGGATATACTTGCTTTGGAGGCAGTTCAGAGAAGGTTCACTAGGTTGATTCTGGAGATGTCATAGCAGTGCATTTGGAAAGAGGTGACATGATAGGGCCAAGTCAGCATGGATTTGTGAAAGGGAAATCATGCTTGACAAATCTTCTGGAATTTTTTGAGGATGTTTCCAGTAGAGTGGATAAGGGAGAACCAGTTGATGTGGTATATTTGGACTTTCAGAAGGCGTTCGACAAGGTCCCACACAAGAGATTGATGTGCAAAGTTAGAGCACATGGGATTGGGGGTAGTGTACTGACATGGATTGAGAACTGGTTGTCAGACAGGAAGCAAAGAGTAGGAGTAAATGGGTACTTTTCAGAATGGCAGGCAGTGACTAGTGGGGTACCGCAAGGTTCTGTGCTGGGGCCCCAGCTGTTTACACTGTACATTAATGATTTAGATGAGGGGATTAAATGTAGTATCTCCAAATTTGCGGATGACACTAAGTTGGGTGGCAGTGTGAGCTGCGAGGAGGATGCTGTGAGGCTGCAGAGCGACTTGGATAGGTTAGGTGAGTGGGCAAATGCATGGCAGATGAAGTATAATGTGGATAAATGTGAGGTTATCCACTTTGGTGGTAAAAACAGAGAGACAGACTATTGTCTGAATGGTGACAGATTAGGAAAAGGGGAGGTGCAACGAGACCTGGGTGTCATGGTACATCAGTCATTGAAGGTTGGCATGCAGGTGCAGCAGGCGGTTAAGAAAGCAAATGGCATGTTGGCCTTCATAGCAAGGGGATTTGAGTACAGGGGCAGGGAGGTGTTGCTACAGTTGTACAGGGCATTGGTGAGGCCACACCTGGAGTATTGTGTACAGTTTTGGTCTCCTAACCTGAGGAAGGACATTCTTGCTATTGAGGGAGTGCAGCGAAGGTTCACCAGACTGATTCCCGGGATGGCGGGACTGACCGATCAAGAAAGACTGGATCAACTGGGCTTGTATTCACTGGAGTTCAGAAGAATGAGAGGGGACCTCATAGAAACATTTAAAATTCTGACGGGGTTAGACAGGTTAGATGCAGGAAGAATGTTCCCAATGTTGGGGAAGTCCAGAACCAGAGGTCACAGTCTAAGGATAAGGGGTAAGCCATTTAGGACCGAGATGCGGAGGAACTTCTTCACCCAGAGAGTGGTGAACCTGTGGAATTCTCTACCACAGAAAGTTGTTGAGGTCAATTCACTAAATATATTCAAAAAGGAGTTAGATGAGGTCCTTGCTACTAGGGGGATCAAGGGGTATGGCGAGAAAGCAGGAATGGGGTACTGAAGTTGAATGTTCAGCCATGAACTCATTGAATGGCGGTGCAGGCTAGAAGGGCCGAATGGCCTACTCCTGCACCTATTTTCTATGTTTCTATGTTTCTATGAGGGGTTTGACCTATGAGGAAAGGTTGAGTAGGTTGGGCCTCTACTCATTGGCATTCAGAAGATTGAGAGATGAGCTTGTCTTCTCTCCTATTCTTTCAGCCTTTGTGGTGTCCAGCTCTCCAAGTTTTGGCCTTTACCAATATGTTTCCTAATTTAAAAAAGCTGCAGGCAGATCTGAGTAGATGTTCATTTCTATCGGCTCCATATCCAGCCCTTGCTTAGTATTTTTATCCGCTCCAAACATCGAGCCAAGAGTAGTGTGTCACCGCTCAAATATGTTTTGAGCTGATGAATCATAATACACCATATGGCCAAATGCATGCATTCACTTTGGTAAAATGTTGAATTATATTAATGCGTTTAGTAATCTTTAATTGAAACAACATGACTTTGTTTATTCTAGCAGTGCAAAGAAACATGAGTAAAGGCCATAAAACAAGATGGGAGCATATTTGTTGGACGCCTACATGAAGTGAATCTATGACATTTACTTAGGCATTGACATAATTCTTCAAACTGTGCAATGCCTTTAGCAAACATATAATGGAACCCATATGTTGCCTGGTTGCAACACTGAGAGCACTATCAGATTTTAAGACCAACAGTTTTTGTATAAATATATATTACCACTAGTTCTGGTGTGACATAGCATTTAATCGACAACTATGATACAAATTTTGCACTGATTTCCTCAGCTAATAATTTTTTCTGCTATTTTAAAGGTGCTGACACTGGGGTACAGTTCCATGTGTACTGACTACTCCTCAGGTGCCTTGCCCAAGTGATCGTTCTCCATGTGAGACCCGAGTCAGTGAGTGCTGGCAGACAATTTGACTATGCAATGTATCACAGTAAAGCTTTATCTGGCTGATTTTTGTTTCTTGATTATCCTTATCTTCATTCCTCCTCTTTTAGCCTGGTGCTGTCCTGAACTATGACCCTTGGCCATTCACCTAGGTTTGTTCATTTAAAGAATTGCCTTCCACGCACAAAATTGGAGAACCAAATTTACTTTTGCTTGCATTCCTGTTTGAATTGGTCTGTTGGCAAATCATAGGCCAGGATGTGCCCTCAACTGTTGCGCTCAGCAAACTTTTACCAGTGATGAATTACTTTCATTCTGACTCATTTGAGAAAAGAATATTTATTTTCTGAAATCGTCAGCATAATAGGTATGTTGGAACTTTTTTTTCAGTTCAGCCTCTAACCAACCTCAGAGTTTATGGGACATATGTTAATAGAACTAATGAAGTGTGTTTATTGTTTTTGCACCTAGCTGTGCCTGGCTCTCCTTGGACAATTGTACTTGTAATGAGTGAAATAAAAACAAATGTCCTACTGCTTTACTGAGCTCTATTTGATAAGATGGTACAGTTACTGCAGGAATGGCATTTCTGTAATGTGCCATGCTCCACAGATCAATTGGACAATTCCATTGTCATACCTCTATACTGTCCTACTTACTTGCATAATGAGTACATCATTACTGATGTTATCTATAGAGGATTTGCCGCTTCAAAGATTTTCATCCAAAAGTACCTTTTTTTCCCTTTGTTTTTAATTTACTGTAGCTCAGCTCGTGTAAGATCTCTATGCACAGAATAAGTAAATCTTGGTCAGTGCACATGCACAATGTGATTTGTGATGAATCTTTTTGTGTATCTGTAAAGCATGCACTCCCATGTTCTGCCACCAGCGAGCTCATCCCCTGAAGTCCCAAGGGATCCCAGCACAGTATATAAGCCGGCCCCTAAGGCCTGTTCCTCACTCTGGAGTGTCTTATTAAAGACTGAGGTCACTGTTACTTTAACCTCCCTGTGTGCAGTCTCATCTGTTTAGGAACACAATAACTGGCAACGAGAATATGAATCCAATGCAAAGATGCAGCAAACTGTGGGCATCCCGGAGAAGTTTTTGGAGGGTGAGGACTGGGAAGCCTGTGTCGAATGGCTAGACCAGTACTTTGTAGCCAACGAGCTGGACGGAAAAGGAAGCGCAGCAAAAAGGAGAGCGGTCCTCCTCACAGTCTGCGGGGCATCGACCTAAAGCCGCATGAAGGATCTTCTGGCTTCGGTGAAACCCACAGATAAGTTGTATGAGGAGCTGTGTACACTGGTTCGGGAGCATCTTAACCCGAAGGAGAGCGTGCTGATGGTGAGGTATCGGTTCTGCACGTGCTAGTGATCTGAAGGTCAGGAAGTGGCGAGCTACATCGCCGAGCTAAGGCGACTTGCAGGACAATGTGAGTTTGATGGCTACCTGGAGCAAATGCTCAGAGACTTTTTTGTACCGGGCCACGAGACCATCCTACGAAAACTTTTGACTGCAGAGACACCGACCCTCAGTAAGGCCATTGCGATAGCACAGGCGTTTATGTCCACCAGTGATAACACCAAACAAATCTCTCAGCACACAAATGCTAGCAATGTTCATAAATTAACTGGAACTGTGCTTGTGAGCAGAAATGTACAGGACAGAAACCATGAGTCTGCAACTGCCAGCAGGCCTCAGGTGACCCAGATGACTCAGAGTCCCCAACAAAGGATGAATGCAAGGCAATTCACACCTTGTTGGTGTTGTGGAGGCTTCCATTCAGCCTATTCATGCCGCTTCAAAGAGTATGTTTGCAAGAGCTGTGGAACAATGGGGCACCTCCAACGAGCTTGCAAACGAGCTGCAAGCTCTGCAAAACCTGCTAACCACCACGTGACAGAGGAAGATTGGTCCATGGTGGATCAAAGCAGTTTGCAGCCTCAGAGAGAGGAGACAGATGCTGAAGTACACGGGGTGCACACATTTTTGCCGAAATATCCACCTATAATGCTAAACGTAAAATTGAATGGCTTACCCGTAGCCATGGAACTGGACACTGGCGCTAGCCAATCCATCACGAGTAAAAAGATGTTTGAGAGTGCAACAAGGCATTCAAACCAGCCCTGAGCACCATCCACACGAAACTGAGAATGTACACCAAAGAGCTTATTACTGTCCTGGGCAGCGCCACAGTCAAGGTCACCTACGAGGGCATGGTGCATGAAGTGCCACTCTGGATTGTCCCAGGCGATGGCCCCTCACTGCTTGGAAGGAGCTGGCTGGGCAAAATCCGCTGGAACTGGGATGACATAGAAACATAGAAACATAGAATATAGGTGCAGGAGTAGGCCATTCGGCCCTTCGAGCCTGCACCACCATTCAATATGATCATGGCTGATCATTCACCTCAGTACCCCTTTCCCGCTTTCTCTCCATACCCCTTGATCCCTTTAGCCGTAAAGGCCATATCTAACTCCCTCTTGAATATATCCAATGAACTGGCATCAACAACTCTCTGCGGCAGGGAATTCCACAGGTTAACAACTCTCTGAGTGAAGGAGTTTCTCCTCATCTCAGTCCTAAATAACCTACCCCTTATCCTAAGGCTGTGTCCCCTGGTTTGCAAAAAAGAAGTAGAAAGAAATCAAAAGGTGACGTCACAGCCAAGGGGGTAAGTGATTGGCTGGTGATTGGTGAGTAGCTTTTCTTTTTCTTTTTTATATCAGTAAGTAACCTGTTAACATTGTTGTTGCCAATTTAAGTGTATCTATGGGTTAAGTCATGGCAGGAGAGCTCGCTCACGTGATATGCTCCTCCTGTACCATGTGGGAACTCAGGGACACTTCCGGTGTCCCTGACGACTACCTGTGCGGGAAGTGTATCCGCCTCCAGCTCCTGAGGGACCGC